>NC_092142.1:31227274-31827274 GCF_043159975.1 Macaca nemestrina | reverse complement strand
AGAAAGTTTCTTTCTAGTTTTTTCTTGGGATATTTCCTTATTCACCATAAGCCTCAGAGTGCTCAGCAATATCCCTTTGCAGATTCCATGAAAACATTGTTAGCAAACTGCTCAATTGAATGAACAGTGTAACTCTATGAGATGAATTCACACATCACAAAGCAGTTTCTCAGAAATTTTTCTAGTTTTTATCTTTATCACCATAGGTTTCAAAGTGATCCAAAGTATCCCTTACCAGATGCAGCAAAAACAGTGCTACCAAACTGTTCCATGAAAAGAATCGTGTAAATTTGTGAGGTGAATTAACACTACAGAAAGCAGCGTCTCAGATAGCTTCTTTCTAGGTTTCATATGAGGTTACTTACTTTGTCACCATAAGCTTCAATGCACTCAGAAACATCAGATTGCAGATGCAAGAAAACAGTGTAAGCAAACTGTGCAATGCAAAGGACAGGGAAACTCTGTGAGGTAAATTCACACATCACGAAGTAGTTACTCAGAAAGCTTCTTTCTAGTTTTTATCTGAGCATATTTCCTTTTTCACCATATTCCTCAATGCCCTCCCAAATATTCCATTGCAGATTAAACGAAAAAAAGTTTTAGCAAACTTCTCAATGAAAAGAATGGTGTTACTCAGTGAGATGAATTCACACATAACAAAGCAGTTTCACTGAAAGTTTCCTTTTGGTTTTTATGTGAGGATATTTCCTTTGTCAATATAGGCTTCAATGTATTCCCAAATACCCTACTGCACATTCCATGAAAACAGTATTGTCAAACTTCTCAATGACAATAATGGTGTAACTCTTTAAGATGAATTCACACATCACAAAGCTGTTTCCCAGAAAGCTTCATTCTAGTTTTTACATGAAGATATTTGCTTTTTCACTACAGGCCTCAATGCACTCAAGAATATCCCATTGCATATTCCATGAAAACAGTTTTAGCAAACTGCTCCATGAAAAGAAAGGTGTAACTTTCTGAGATGAATTCACACATCACAAAGAACTTTCTCAGAAAACTTCTTTCTAGTTTTTATCTGAAGATATTTCCTTTGTCACCATAGGCTTCAATGCGATTCAAAGTATCCCTTGTCAGATTCTCCAAAAACACTGCTACCAAACTGATCCATGAAAAGAATCATGTACCTCTGTGAGGTGAATTAAGACATCACAAAGCGGTTTCTCAGAAAGCTTCTATTTTTTATGTTAGGATATTTCCTTTTTCACCTTAGGATCCCATGCATTCCCAAATATCCCTTCCCAGACACCACAAACACAGTGATGCCAAAGTGCTCCCTCAACAAAATCTTTTAGCTCTATGAGATGAAAGCAAACATTACAAAGGAGTTTCTCCAAAATCGTGTCTCCTGTTCTTACCTGAAGAATTTTATTTTTTCACCCTTGGCCTCTATGTGTTCCCAAATATCCCTCTGCAGATTTCACAAAAACAGGGCTACCAACTGTGCAATAAGAAGGAAGGTTTAACTCTGTGAGATGAATTCACTCATCACAAAGTAGTATCTTAAGCAGCTTCTTTCCAGTTTTTATCTGAGGTAATTTTCTTTTCCACCATAGGCTTCAATGCACTCCCAAATATTCTATCTCAGATACCACAAAAACTGTGATGCCAAACTGCTCCCTCAACAGAAACGTTTAGCTCTATGAGATGAATGCATACATCACAAAGGATTTTCTCAGAAAGCTTGTCTCCAGTTTTTACCTGAAGATATTTCCTTTTTTGCCATTGGACTCTATGCGCTCCAGAATATCCCTTTGCAGATTCCACAAAAACAGTGTGACCAAACTGCTCAATGAAAAGAAAGGTTTAACTCAGTGAAATAAATTCATCCATCACAAAGCTGTTTCTCAAAATCTTCTTTCTAGTTTAAATCTCAGGATATTTCCTTTTTCACCATAGCCTTCAGTGTTCTCCAAAATAACTCCTCACAGATACCACAAGAACAGTGAGGATGAACTACTCAATTAAAAATAGATTAAACTCTATGAGATGAATACACACATCACAGTACCGTTTCTCAAGGAGCTTCTCTTAAGTTTTCATCTGAAGTTATTTCCTTTCTCACCATAGGCCTCTAGGAGCTCCCGAATGTCCCTTTGCAGATTCCATAAAAACAGCGCTACCAAACTGCTCTAAGAAAATAAACGTGTAATTCTGTGTGATGAATTCATGCATCCCAAAGAAATTTCTCAGAAATCTTCTTTCTAGTTTTTATCTCAGGATATTTCCTTTGTCACCATTGGCTTCCATACACTCCCAATTATTCCTTGTCAGACACCACAAAAACAGTGATGCCAAACTGCTCTCTCAACAGAAAGTTTTACCTCTATGAGATGAATGCGAACATCACAAAGGAGTTATCAGAAACTTTCTCTGCTGTTTTACCTGAAGATATTTCCTTTTTCAATATTGACCTCTATCCGTTCCTGAATACCCGTTGCGCATTCCACAAAAAGAGTGCTAACAAACTGCTCAATGAAAAGAAAGATTTAACTCTGTGAGATGAATTTGCCCATCACAAAACAATCTTTCAGAAAACTTCTTTCTAGTTTTTTATCGGAGAGTATTTCCTTTTTCACCATAGGCTTCCCTGCACTCCGAATATCCCTTTGCAGATTCCATAAAAAGATTGTGACCAAATTGCTCAATGAAAAGAATGGTTTCCCTCTGGGAAATGAATTCACCCATAACAAAGAAATTGCTCAGAAATCTCCTTTCTAGTTTTTGTCTGTGCATATTCACTTTTTCACCATCAGCCTCAATACGCTCCCAAATATCTCTTCTCAGAGACCACAAAAACAGTGATGAAAAACTACTCAATCAACAAAATGATTTATCTCTCTGAGGTGAATATGAGGTGAATACACATACGACAAAACAGTTTCTCAAAAACCTTCTTTCCAGTTTTTATCTGAAGATATTTCCTTTTTCACCATAGGCCTCTATGAGCTACAGAAAATCCCTTTGCAGATTCCCCAAGAGAGTACTACCAAACTGCTCAATGAAAATAAAGTTGTAACTCTGTGAGATGAATTAAGCCATCACAAAGCAGTTTGTAAGAAAGCTTTTTTTCTAGTTTTTCTCTGAGGATATTTCCTTTTTCACCATAGGCCTCAAAGCGCTCCCAAATATCCCTTTGCAGGTTCCACAAAAGCAGTGTTTGCAAACTGCTCCTTGAAAAGAAAGGTGTAATTCTGTGAGATGAATTCACACATCACAAATAGTTTTTATCTGAGGATATTTCCTTTTTCAATATAGGCCTCAAGGTGCTCCAGAATATCCCATTGCAGATTCCATGAAAACAGTGTTAGCAAACTGTTCCATGAAAGGAAACGTGTAACTCCATGAAAAAAATAAACATCTCAGAAAGAACTTTCTCAGAAAGCTACTTTTTACCTGAGGATATTTCCTTTGTCACCATAGGCTTCAATGCGTTCCAAAATATCCCTTCTCAAATTCCCCCAAAACAGGGCTACCAAACTGTTCCATGAAAAGAATGGTGTAACTCTGTGAGATGAATTCACGTATCACAATGCAGTTTCTCACAAAACATCTTTGTAATTTTTATCCGAGGATATTTTGTGTTTCACCATATTCCTCAATGCACTCTTGAATATCCCATTGCAGAATAAATGGAAAAAAGTGTTAGCAAACTTCTCAATGAAAAAAAAAGGCGTAATCCTGTGAGATGAAAGCATGCATCAAAAAGCCGTTTCACAGAAAGCTTCTTTTTGGTTTTTATCTGAGAATAGTTCCTTTGTCACCATAAGCATCAATGCGCTCCCAAATATCCTATTGAAGATTTCATGAAAACATTGTTATCAAACTGTTACATGAGAAGAAAGGTGTGATTCGGTGAGACGAATTCAGACATCGGAATGAACTTTCTCAGAAAGCTTCTTTCTAGTTTTCACCTGAGGAGATTTCCTTTGTCACCGTAGGTTTCAATGAGATCCAAATTATCCCTTCTCAGATTCCCCAAACTCAGTGCTACCAAACTGATCCATGAAAAGAATCATGTAACTCATCACAAAGTGGTTTCTCAGATAGCTTCTTTCTAATTTTTACATGAGGATACTTCCATTTTCACTATAGGCCTCAATGTGCTCCGGAATATCCAACTGCAGATACCATGAAAAGAGTGTTAGCAAACTCCCTCATGAAAAGAGAGGTGTAAATCTGTGAAATGAATTCACCCTTCCTGAAGAAGTTTCTCAGAAATATTCTTTCTTGTTTTTGTATGAGGATATTTCCCTTTTTACCATCTGCCTCAATTTGCTCTCAAATACCCCATTACAGATTCCACGAAAATAGTGTTGACAAACTGCTCCATGGAAAGAAATGTGTAACTCTGTGTGATTAATTCACATATCACAATGCTGTTTCTCAGAGAACTTCTTTCTTGTTTATATCTGAGGCTATTTCCTTTTTCACCATATTCCTCAATGTGCTCTCAAATATCCCATTGCAGAATAAAGGAAAAAAGTTTTAGCAAACTTCTTAATGTAAATAATGGTGTAACTCTGTGAGATGTATTCACACATCACAATCCGTTTCTCGGAAAGCTGTTTTGTGGTTTTCTTCTGAGCATATTTCCTTTGTCACCAAAGGCTTCAATGCACTCCAAAATATCCTATTGCAGATTCCAGGAAAACAGTGTTATCAAACTGTTCCATGAGAACTAAGTTTTAACTCTGTGAGATGAATTCACACATCACAAAGAACTTTCTGAGAAAGATTCTTTCTAGTTTTTATCAGAGGATATTTCCTTTGTCACCATAGGTTTCAATGCCATCCAAAATATCCCTTCTCAGATATCCCAAAAACACTGCTACCAAACTCATTCATGAAAATGATCGTGTACCTCTGTGAGATGAAATAACACATAACAAAGCTGTTTCTCAGAAAGTTTCTTTCTAGTTTTTATATGAGGATATTTCATTATTCACTATAGGCCTCAATGCGCTCCAGGCTACCTTATTGCTGATTCTATGAAAACAATGTTAACAAACTGCTCCATGAAAAGAGAGGTGTAACTATGTCAGATGAATTCACAAGTCACAAAGACGTTTCTCAGAAAGCTTCTTTCTAGTTTTTATCTGAAGATATTTCCTTTCGCACCATAGGCTTCAATGAGATCCAAAATATCCCTTCTCAGATTCCCCAAAAACACTGCTACCATAATGATCCATGAAAAGAATTGTGTAACTCTGTGAGATAAACTAAGACATCACAAATCAGTTTCTCAGAAAGTCTCTTTCTAATTTTAATATGAAGATATTTCCTTTGTCACCATAAGCTTCAAGATGCTCTGAAATATCCCATTGCAGGTTCCAAGAAAACAGTGTAGACAAACTGTTCAATGCAAAGAACAGTGTAACTCTGTGTGATGAATTCACACATCACTAAGCAGTTTCTCAGAAAGCTTCTTTCTAGTTCGTATCTGAGGTTATTTCCTTTTTCACCATAGGATGCAGTGTGCTCCCAAATATTCCTTTGCAGATTCCATGAAAACAGTGTTAGCAAACTACTCCATGAAAAGAAAGGTGTAACACTGTGATATGAATTTAAACATCACAAAGAACCTTCTCAGAAAGCTTCTTTCTCGTTTTACCTGAGGATATTTCCTTTGTCACCACAGGTTTCAAAGAGATAAAAAATATCCCTTTTCAGTTTCCCAAAAAACAGTGCGACAAAACTGCTCCATGAAAAGAATAGTGCAACTCTGTGAGATGAATTCACACATCACAAAGTAGTTTCTCAGAAAGTTTCTTTTTTGTTTTAGGCTGAGGATATTTCCTTTGTCACCAGAGCCTTCAAAGGGCTCCCAAATATCCTATTTTAGAATCTCCAAAAACAGTGCTACCATACTACTGCATGGAAAGAAATGTATAATCCTGTGAAATGAATTCACACATCACAAACTGGTTTCTCTGTAAGCTTCTTACTAGTTTTTAACTGAGGGTATTTCCTTTTTCACCATATTCTTTTATGCATTCCAAAATATCCCATTGTGGATTCCACAAAAAATGAGTTAGCTAACTTCGCAATGAAAAGAAGACTGTAACCTTTTTAGATGAATTCATACATCACAAATCACTTTCACAGAAAGATTCCTTCTGGTTTTTATCTGAGGACATTTTCTTTGTCACTGGAGTCTTTAATGCACTGCAAAATATCCTATGGCAGATGGCACAAAAGCAGTGTTATCAAACTGCTCAATGAAAAGTACATTGTAACACTGTAAGGTGAATTCACACATCACAAAGCCTATTCTCAGAAACCTTCTTTCTAGTTATTATTTGAGGGTATTTCCTATTTCACCTTAGGTCTCAATGCTCTCCCAAATAACCCTTTGTAGATTCCATGAAAACAGTGTTATCAAACTTCTCCATGAAAAGAAAGGTGTACCTCTGTGAGATGAATTCAAACATCACAAATAACTCTCTCAGTAAGCTTTTTTCTAGTTTTTATCTGAGAATATTTCCTTTGTCACCAAGGCTTCAATGAAATTCAACATATCCCTTCTCAGATTCCCTAAAAACAGTGCTACCAAACTGATCCATGAAAAGAATCGTGTAACTCTGTGAGATGAATTAACACATCACAAAATAGTTTCTCAGAAAGCTTATTTCCAGTTTTTATATGAGGATATTTCCTTTGTCACCATAAACTTAAAATGTGCTCCAAAATATCCCATTGCAGAATCCAAGGAAACAGTGTTAGCAAAATGATCAATGAAAAGAATTGTGTAACTCTTTGAGATGAATTAACATATCACAAAGAATTTTCTTAGAAAGATTCTTTCTAGTTTTTACTGAGGATAGTTCTTTTGTCACCAGAAGGTTCAATTTGATCCAAAATATCACATTGCAGATTCCAAGAAAACAGTGTTAGCAAACTGCTCAATGCAAAAAACAGTGTTACTCTGTGAGATGAATTCACACATCACAAAGCAGTTTCTCAAAAGATTCTTTTTGGTTTTTACCCAAGTATAATTCCATTGTCACTGTGGGCTTCATTGAGCTCCCAAATATCTTATTGCAGATTCCACGAAAACAGTGTTATCAAACTGCTCAATGAAAAGCACAGTGTAACTTTGTAAGATGAAGTCAAACATCACAAAGCAGTTTCTCAGAAAGCTTCTTTCTAATTTTCATCTGAGGATATTTCCTTATTCACTATAGGCCTCAATGTGATACCAAATATCCCTTTGCAGATTACACGAAAATATTGTTAGCAAACTGCTCCATGAAAAGAAGGGGATAACTCTGTGGGATGAATTCACACATCACAAAGAAGTTTCTCAGAAAGCTTATTTCTAGTTTTTATCTGAGAATGTTTCCTTTTCCACCATAGGCTTCAATGCAATCCAAAGTATCCTTTCTCAAATTTCCCAAAAACATTGTTACCAAACTGCTCCATGAAAAGAATCCTGCAACTCTGTGAGATGAATTCACACATCAGAAAACAGTTTCTCAGAAAGCTTCTTTCTTGTTTTTACCTGAGGATATGTCCTTTTTCACCATAGGCCTCAATGTGCTCCCAAACATCCCTTTCCAGACTCCACGAAAACAGTGTTAGCAAACTTCTCAATGAAAAGCATGGTTTAACTCAGAGATGAATTCACACATCAAAAAGAAGTTTCACAGAAAGCGTCTTTCTAGTTTTTATCTGAGGATATTTCCTTTGTCAACATAGGCTGTAATACGATCCAAAGTATCCTTTCTCAGATGCCCCACAAACAGTGCTACCAAACTGTACCATGAAAATATCGTGTAACTCTGTAAGATGAACTCAAAAATTACAAAGTAGTTTCATAGAAAGCTTCTTTGTAGTTTTAGTCTGAGGATAATTCCTTTTTTACCATAAACTTCAATGCACTCCAAAATATCCCATTACAGATACCAAGAACACAGTGTTAGCAAACTGCTCAGTGGAAAGAACAGTGTTACACTGTGAGATGAATTCACACATGAAAAAGCAGTGTCTCAGAAAGCATCTTTTTGGTTTTTATCTGGGGATATTTCCTTGGTCAACATAGGCTTCAATGCGATCCCAAATATCCTATTGCAGATTCCACGAAAACAGTATTATCAAACTCCTCAATGAAAGGAAAGGTGTAACATTTTAAGGTGAATTCACACAGTACAAATTAATTTCTCAGAAAGCTTCTTTCTAGTTTTTATCTGAGGATATTTCCTTTTTCACTATAGGCCTCAATGCACTAGCAAAACTCGCTTTGTGAATTCCACAAAAACAGTTTTAGCAAACTTCTCCATGAATAGAACTGTATAACTCTGTGAGATGAATTTGTACATCACAAAGAACTTTCTCAGAAAGCTTCTTTAATTTTTTTTTCTGAGGATATTTCCTTTCTCACCATAGGCTTCAATATGATCTAAAATATCCCTTCTCAGATTCCCCAAAAACAGTTCTATCACACTGCTCCATGAAAAGAACCGTGTATCTCTGTGAGATGAATTCGCAAATCACAATGGGTTTCTCAGAAATCTTCTTTCTAGTTTTTGTCCTAGGATATTTCCGTTGTCACCATAGGCTTCAACAACGGTGTTCTTTGTGAGATGAATTCACGCATCATAAAGCAGATTCTCAGAAAGCCTCTTTCTAGTTTTTATCTGAGGATATTTCCTTTTTCACCATAGTCCTCAATGCACTCCCAAATATCCCGTTCCAGATTCCACAAAATAAGTGTTAGAAAACTTCTTCTTTTTCACCAAAGGCTTCAATGCGATCCCAAATATTCCTTCACAGATTCCTCAAAAACAGTGCTACCAATCTTATCAATAAAAGGAATTGTGTAACTCTGTGAGATGAATTAAAACATTACAAAGCAGTTTCTCAGAAAGCTTCTTTCTAGTTTTTATATGAGGATATTTCATTTGTCACTATAAACTTCAAAGTGCTCCAAAATATTCCATTGCAGATTCCAAGAAAAGAGTGTTAGCAAGCAGATCAATGAAAAGAACAGTGTAGCCCTGTTAGATTAATTTACACATCACGAAGCAGTTTCTCAGAAAGCTTCCTTCTAGTTTCTATCTGGCGATATTTCCTTTTGCACTATAGGCCTCAATATGTTCCCAAATATCCCTTTGCAGACTCCACATAAATGGTGGCAGCAAACTACTCAATGAAAAGAAAGTTGTAACTTTCTGAGATGAATTCACATATCACAAAGATCTTTCTCGGAGAGCTTCTTTTTAGTTTTTATCTGAGGATATTTCTTTTGTCACCATAGACTTCAACACAATGTAAAACATCACTTCAGAGATTCCCCAAAATTGTTCTACCAAACTGCTCCATGAAAAGTATTCTGTAACTCTGTGAGATGAATTCACAAATCACAAAACAGTTTCTCAGAAGGCTTCTTTCTAGTTTTAATCTGAAGATATTTCCTTTGTCACCGTAGACTTCAAGGGGATCCAAAATATCCTATTGCTGATTCCATGAAAACAGTGTTAGCAACCTACTCCTAGAAGAGAATCGTGTAACTCTGTGAGATGAATACAAACATCACAAAGATGTTTCTCAGAAAGCTTCTTTCTAGTTTTTATCTGAGGTTATTTCCTCTTTCACCATAGACCTCAATGCACTCCTGAATATCCCAATGCAGATTCCAGGAAAAAAGTGTTAGCAAACTTCTCAGTGAAAGGAATGGTGTAGCACTGTGTGATGAATTCACACATTACAAATAATTTTCTCAGAAAGCTTATTTTTGTTTTGTATCTGAGAATACTTCCTTTGCTACATAGACTTCAATGCACATGTAAATATCTTATTGCAGATTATATGAAACAGTGTTATCAGTCTGCTCAATGAAAAGAATGGTAAAGTTCTGTAAGATGAATTCATACATCACAAAGCAGTTTCTCAGAATGTTTCTTTCTAGTTTTTTTCTGAGGATATTCCTTTTTCATTATAGGTCTCAGTGTGCTCCAAACTATCCCTTTGCAGATTCCACGAAAACCATGTTAGAAAACTCCGTGAAAAGAAAGGTGTAACTCAGTAAAACGAATTCACATATGTCAAAGAAATATCTCAGAAAGCTTCTTTCTAGCTTTGATCTGAGGATATTTCCTTTGTCACCTTTGGCTTCATGCAATAAAAAGTAACCCTTCTCAGATTCCCCAAAAACTGTGCAACAAAGCTGATCCATGAAAAAAATCATGTAACTCTCTGAGATGAATTAATACATCACAAAGCGATTTCTCACAAAGCTTCTTTCTAGTTTTGGTCTGACGATATTTCCTTTGTCACCATAGGCTTCAATGCAATCCAAAACATCCCTCCTCAAATTCCCCAAAAAGAGTGCTACCAAACTGTGCCATGAAAATAAAGGTGTAACTTTGTGACGTGAATTCACATATCACTAAGCAGTTTCACAGAAAGCTTCTTTTTTTTGTCTGATGCTATTTCTTTTGTCACCAAGGCTTCAATTCACTCCAAAATATCCTATTGCAGATTCCATGAAAACAGAGTTAGCAAACTGCTTCAAGAAAAGTGATGTGTAATTCTGTGAGATGAATTCACACATCACAAGGCATTTTTTCAGGAAGCTTCCTTCCAGTTTTTATCTGAAGATATTTCCTTTTCCACCATAGGTCGCAACTCGCTCCCAAATATCATTTTGTAGATTCCATGAAAATTGTGTTAGCAAACAGCTCCATGAAAACAAAGGTGTTACTCTATGAGATGAGTACACATCACAAAGAAGTTTCTCAGAAAGTTTCTTGCTGGTTTTTATCTGATTATGTTTCCATTGTCACCCTAGTCTTCAAGGTGATCCAAAATATCCCTTCTCAAATTCCCTAAAAACAGTGCTACCAAACTCTTCCATGAAAAGAAAGGTGTACCTCTGTAAGATGAATTCACACATCACAAAGCTGTTTCTCAGAACACTTCTTTCTAGATTTTAACTGCACATATTTCAGTTTTCTCCATATTCCTCAATGCTCTCCAGAACATCCCATTGTAGATACCACGAAAAAAGGGTTAAAACCTTCTCCATGAAAATAACTTTTTAATTCTGTGAGATGAATTAACACATCACAAAGCAGTTTCAGAGAAAGCTTCTTTTTGATTTTTACCTGAGGATATTTCCTCTTTCACCATAGGTCTCAATTCGCTCCCAAATAACCCTTGGCAGATTCCATGAAAACAGTTTGAGCAAATGACTCCATGAAAAGAAAGGTGTAACTTTGTGAAATGAAGTTTCACATCACAAAGAACTTTCTCAGCAACTTTCTTTGTAGTTTTTATCTGAGGATATTTCCTTTGTAACTATAGGTTTCAATGCGATTCAAAATATCCCTTATCAGATTCCCCAAAAACATTGCTACCGAACTGCTCCATGAAAAGAGTCGTATAACTCTGTGAGATGAATTCACACAACACAAAGCAGTTTCTCATAAAGCTTTTTTCTAGTTCTTTTCTGAGGATATTTCCTTTGTCACCAGGCTTCAATGATATCCAAAATATCCCTTCTCAGACTCCCCAAAAACAGTGCTATAAAATTGCTCCATGAAAAGAATGGTGTAACTCTGTGAGATGAATTGACACGTAACAAAGTGGTTTCTCAGAAAGCTTCTTTCTAGTTTTTATATGTGGATATTTCCTTTTTCATCTATTCCTCAATGAGCTCCACAATATCCCATTGCAGATTCCAGGAAAAAAGTGTTAGCAAACTTCTCAATGAAAGGAAATTTGTAACACTGTGAGGTGAACTGAAACATCACAAAGCAGTTTCAGAGAAAACTTCCTTTAGGTTTTGATCTGAGGTTATTTCCTTTGTCACAATAGACTTCAATGCACTCCCAAATATCCTATTGCAGATTCCAAGAAAAGAGTGTTATGAAACTGCTCAATGAAAATAATAGTGTAACTCTGTGAGATGAATTCACATGTCACAAAGCAGTTTCTCAGAAAATTTCTTTCTTGTTTTTATCTAAGCATATTTCCTTTTCACTATAGGCCTCAAAGTTCTCACAAATATCCCTTCTCAGATTCGCCTAAAAAGTGCTACCAAACCACTCTATGAAAACAGTCTTGTTACTCTGTGAGATGAATACACAAATCACAAAGCAGTTTGTCGGAAAATTTCTTACTAGTTTTTGTCTGAGGATATTTGCTTTGTCAACCTAAGCTTCAACGCACTCAGAAGTATCCCCTTGCAGATTTCAAGATCACAGTGTTAGCCAAATCCTCAATGAAAAGAACAGTGTAACTGTGTGAGATGAATTCACACATCAAAAAGCAGTTTCTAAGAAAACTTTTTTGTTTTTATCTGAGGATATTTCCTTTGTCACCATAGATTTCAATGTGATCCAAATGATCATTTCTCAGATACCCCAAAAACAGTGCTACCAACTGCTCCACGAAAAAAAAAAAACATGTAACCCTGTGATATGAATTAACACATCACCAATCACTTTCTCAGGAAGTTTCTTTCTAATTTTTTTTGAGGTTATTTCCTTTTCCAGCGTAGCATTCAATGCACTCCCAAATACCCTTCTCAGACAGCACAAAAACAGTGATACCAAAGTGCTCCCTCAACAGAAACGTTTAGCTCTATGAGATGAATGCACACATCACAAAGGAGATACTCAGAAAGCTTCTCTCCACTTTTTAGCCTGAAAATATTTCCTTTCTCACCACTGGACGCTGTGCACTCCCGAATATCCCTTTGCAGATTCCACATAAACAGTGTTACCGAAGTGCTAAATGAAAGAAAGGTGTAACTCTGTGGGATGAATTGACCCATCACAAAGCAGTTTCTCAGAAAGCTTCTTTCTAGTTTAAATCTGAAGATATTTCCTGTTTCACCATAGGCTTCAATCTGCTCCCAAATATCTCCTCTCAGATACCATAAAACAGTGATGCTGAACTGCTCAATCAACAAAAAGGTTAAGCTCTTTGAGATGAATACACACATCACAAAACTGTTGCTCAAAAATCTTCTCTCCAGTTTTTATCTGAAGTTATTTCCTTTTTCACCATAGATCACTAGGAGTTGTCAAATATCCCTTTGCACATTCCTTAAAAACAGTGTTAGCATACTGCTCAAAGAAAAAAACAGTGTAACTCGGTGTGATGAATTCACCCATTGCCAAGAAATTTCTCAGAAAACTTCTTTGTAGATTTTATCTCAGGATATTTCCTTTTCCACCATCGACTTCCACACACTTCCAAATAACCCTTCTCAGACACCAAAAAAACAGTGCTACCAAACTGATCCGTGAAAAGAATCCTGTAACACTGTGAGATGAATTAACACGTCACAAATCGGGTTCTCAGAAAGCTTCTTTCCAGTTTTTATATGAGTATACTTCCTTTGTCACCATCAGCTTCAATTCGCTCCATAATATCCCATTGCAGATTCCAAGAAAACAGTGTTATCAAACTGCACAATGAAAAGAACACTGTAACTCTCTGAGATGAATTCACACATCACCATGTAGTTTCTCAGAATTCTTCTTTTTGTTTTTTTATCTGAGGACATTTCCTTTTCCACCAGACACTTCAATGTGCTTCCAAATATCCCTTCTCGGACACCACAAAAACAGTGATGCTAAAGTGCTCCCTCTACAGAAACATAGAGCTCTATGAGTTAAATGCATAAATCATAAAGGAGTTTCTCCAAAAGCTTCTTTCCAGTTGTTACCTGAAGAATTTTCTTTTTTCACCTCACCCCTATGCACTCCAAAATATCCCTCTGCAGGTTCCACAAAAACAGTGGTAACAAATAGCTCCATGAAAAGAATGATGTAACTCTGTGAGATAAATTGACCCATCAGAAAGTAGTTTCTCAGAAAGCTTCTGTGTAGTTTTCATCTGAGGATATTTCCTTTTCCACCATAGGCTTCAATGCACTCCCAAATATCCCTTCTAAGAAACCACAAAATATGTGATGCCAATGTGCTCCCTCAACAGAAATGCTCAGCTCTATGAGACAAATGTACACATCACAAAGGAGTTTCTCTGAAAACTTCTCTCCAGTTTTTACCTGAAGAAATTTCTTTTTCATCTTAGGCCTCTATGTGCTCCCAAATACCCCACTGCAGATTCCACAAAAAAATAGTGCTATCAAACTGTGCAATGAAAAGAATAGTTTACCTCTGTGAGAAAAATTCACCCGTTACAAAGTAGTTTCTCAGGAAGCTTCTTTCTAATTTTTATCTGAAGATATTTCCTTTTCCAACATAGACTTCAATGTTCTCCAAAATATCCCTTCTAAGACACCACAAAAACTGTGATGCCAAAGTGCTCCCTCAACAGAAACGTTTAGCTCTATGAGTTGAATTCACTCATCACAAGAAAATTTCTCCAAAATCTTCTTTCTAGTTTTTATCTGAAGATATTTCCTTCTCTACCGTCCACTTCTTTCTAGTTTAAATCTGAGGATATTTCCATTTTCAACACTGCAGATTCCTTAAAAACAGTGCAATCAGTCTGCTCCATGAAAAGAATCATGTAACTCCGTGAGATGAACTCAAAAATCACAAAGCAGTTTCTCAGAAAGCTTTTTTAAAGTTTCTGTCTGAGGATGTTTCTTTTGTCACCCTAAGCTTCAGTACACTCAAAAATATCCCATTTCAGATTCCAAGAAAACAGTTTAGCAAACTGCTCCATGAAAAGAAAGGTGTAACTTGGTGAGATGAATTCGCACATCATAAAAACTTTCTCAGAAAGTTTCTTTCTAATTTTATTCTGAGGACATTTCCTTTGTCACCATAGGCTTCAATGCAATCCAAACTATCCCTTCTCATATTTAACAAAAACAGTGCTACAAAACTGCTCCTTGAAAAGGATAGCATAACTCTGTGAGATCAATTAACACATCACAAAGAAGTTTCTCAGAAAACTTCTTTCTAGTTTTTATATGAGGATATTTCCTTCAATGTGCTCCCAAATATCTCTTTGCAGATTCCATGAAAACAGTGTTAGCAAACTGCTCCATGAAAGGAAAAGTGTAACTCTGTGAGATGAATTCAACATCACAGAGAACTTTCTCAGAAAGGTTCTTTCTAGTTATTGTCTGAGAATATTTCCTTTTTCACCATATTCTTCAATGCGATCCAAAATATCCCATGTCCCATTCCCCAAAAACAGTAGTAACAAACTGCTCCATGGAAAGAATTGTGTAACTCTGTGAGATGAGTTAACACATAACAAACCATTTCTCAGAAGTCTTCTTTCTAGGTAGTATATGAGGATATTTCCTTTTCCACCATAGGCTTCAATGCGCTCCCAAATATCCCTTCTCAGACAAAACAAAAACAATGATGCAAAAGAGCTCCCTCAATAGAAATGTTTAACTCTATGAGATGAATGCACACTTCACAAAGGAGTATCTCAGAAAGCTTCTCTTAAGATTTTCCTGAATATATTTAATTTTTCACCATAGAACTCTATGCACTCCCAAATATCCCATTGCAGATTTCACAAAACAGTGTTACCAAAATGCGCAGTGAAAAGAAAGGTGTAACTCTTGGAGATGAATTCACCCATCGCAAAGCAATTTCTCAAGAAGCTTCTTTCTAGTTTTTGTCTGAGGATATTTCTTTCTCACCTTAAGCTTCAATGTGCTACAAAATACCCCATTGCAGATTCCAAGAAAACAGTATTAACCTACTACTAAATGAAAAGTACAGTGTAACTCTGTGAGCTGAATTCACACATCACTAAGCAATTTCTCACAAAGCTGTTTTCTAGTTATTATTTGAAGATATTTCCTTTTTCACAGTAGGCTTCAATGCACTCCCAAATATCCTATTGCAGATTCCACAAAAACAGTGTTAGCATACTGCTCAATGAAAAGAGTGGTGTAACTCTGTGAGATGAATTCACACATCACAAAGCAGTTTCTCAGAAAGCTTCTTTTAGGTTTTTATCTGATTATACTTCCTTTCTCACCATAGCATCATAGGCTTGAATGTGCTCTCAAGTATCCTATTACAGATTCTACAAAACCAGTGTTATCAGACTAGCCAATGAAAACTACAGTGTATCCCTGTGAGATGAATTCACACATCACAAAGCAATTTATCAGACAATTTCTTTCTAGTTTTTATCTGAGGATATTTCCTTTCTCACTATAGTCCTCAATGCACTCCCAAATATCCCTTTGCAGATTCCACAAAAACAGTGTTAACAAACTGCTCAATGAAAAGAAAGGTGCAACCCTGTGAGATGAATTCACCCATCAAAAATAATTTTCTCCAAATGCTTCTTTCAATTTTTTATCTAAGGATATTTCCTTTGTCACCATACGCTTCATTGTGATCCAAAATATCCCTTATTAGATTCCCCAAAAACAGTGCTACCAAACTGCTCCATGAAAAGAATCGTGTGACTCTGTGAGAAGAACTCACACATCACAAAGCACTTTCTCAGAAAGCTTCTTTCTAGTTTTTATATGTGGATATTTCCTTTTAAACCATAGGCTTCAATGTGCTCCCAAATACCCCTTCTCAGACACCACAGAAACAGTGATGCCAAAGTGTTCCCTCAACAGAAACGTTTAGCTCTATGAGATGAATTCACAGATCACAAAGGATTTTCTCTGAAAGCTTCTCTCCAGTTTTTACCTGGAGAATTTTCTTTTTTCAATTTAGGCCTCTGTGTGCTCCAAAATATCCCATTACAGATTCAACTAAAACAGTGTTAGCAAACTGTTCAATGAAAAGAAGGTTTTAATTCTGTAGATGAACCCACCCAACTCAAAACAGTCTCTCAGAAAGCTTCTTTCTAGTTTTTATCTGAGGGTATTTCCTTTTTCACCATAGGCTTCTCTGCGTTCTGAATATCCCTTTGTAGATTCCTCAAAATCAAGGTTAACAAACAGCTCCATGAAAAGAGTAGTTTACCTCTGGGAGACAAATTTACCCATCACTAAGAAATTTCTCAGAAAGCTCCTTTCTAGCTTTCATCTATGCAGCATATTTACTTTTCCACCATCAGCCTCAATGCATTCACAAATATCCCTTCTCAGACACCACAAAAAACAGTGATGCCAAGCTGCTCAATCAACAAAATGGTTTACCTCTCTGAAGTGAATACACACATCACAAAATAGATTCTCAAAAACCTTCTCTCCAGTTTTTATCTGAAGATATTTCCTTTTTCACCATCAACTCCTATGAGCTCCCATATATCCCTTTGCAGATTCCCCAAATACAGTGCTACCAAAATGCTCCATGAAAAGAAAGGTGTAACTCTGTGAGATGAATTCATAAATCACAAAACAGTTTATCATAAAGCTTCTTTCAGTTTTTGTCTGAGGATGTTTCTTTTATCACTGTAGGCCTCTAGGTGCTCCCAAATATCCCATTGCAAATACCAGGAAAGCAGTTTTAGCAAACTGCACTATGAAAAGAAAAGTGTAATTCAGTGAGACGAACTCACACAGCAAAAATAACTTTTTCAGAAAGCTTCTTTCCAGTTTTTATCTGGGTATATTTCCTTAGTCACCAAAAGCTTCAATGCGATCCAAAATATCCCATCTCAGATTAAACAAAAACAGCGATACCAAACTGATCCATGAAAAGCATCATGTAACTCTGTGAGATGAATTAACACATCACAAAATGGTTTCTCAGAGAGCTTCTTTCTAGTTTTTATATGAGGATATTTCCTTTGTCCTCATAACCTTCAATGCATTCCTAAATATTCCATTGCAGATTCCAAGAAATCAGTGTTAGCAAACTGCTCAATAAAAAGAACAGTGTAACTCTGTGAGATGAATTTACACATCAGAAAGCAGTTTCTGAGAAAGCTTCTTCTCATTTTTATGTGAGGATATTTCCTTTTTCACCATAGGCCTCAAAGCGCTCACAAATATCCCTTTGCGGATTCCAAAAAAAAAAAAAAAAAAAAAACAGTGTTAGCAAACTGCTACATGAAAATAGAGGTGCAACTCTGTAAGATGAATTCACAAATCACAAAGTGGTTTCTCAGAAAGCCTCTTTTTGGTTTTTGTCTGAGGATATTTCCTTTGTCACCAAAGGCTTCAATGTGCTCACATATATCCTATTGCAGATTCCATGAAAACAGTGTTATCAAATTGCTCAATGGAAACAACATTAAAACTCTGTGAGATGAATTCACACATGATGAAGTAGTTTCTCCAAAATCTTCTTTATAGTTTTTAATTGAGGATATTTCCTTTGTCTTCATAGGCATAAATGTGACCCAAAATATCCAATCTCAGATTCCTCAAAAATGTTGCTAAAAATCTATTCCATGAAAAGAATGGTGTAACTCTGTGATATGAATTCACATATCACAAAGAAGTTTCTCAGAAAACTTCTTTCAAGTTTTAATCTGAGGATATTTCCTTTTTCACCATTTTAATCAATGTGCTCCCCAATGTCCCATAGCAGATTAAACGAAAAAAGTGTTAGCAAATTTTTCAATGAAAAGAACTATGTAACTCTGTGAGATGAATTCTCACATCACAAAGCAGTTTAACAGAAAGTTTCTTTTTGGACTTTTATCTGTGGATGTTTCATTTGTCACCATAGGCTTCAATGCACTCTGAAATACTCTATTGCAGATTGCACGAAAGCAGTGTTATCAAACTGCTCAATGAAAAGAATGGTGAAACTCTGTAAGATGAAATCACACATCACAAAGCTGTTTTTCAGATGGCTTCTTTCTAGTTTTTATCTGAGGAAAATTCATTTTTCACTATAAACATCAAAGGGCTCCGGAATATGCCATTGCAGATTCCCAAAAAACAGTGCTACCAAACTGTTCCATGAAAAGAATGGTGTAACTCTGTGAGACGAATTCACACATCACAAAGCTATTTATCGGAAAGCTTCTTTCTAGTTTTTATATGCAGATATTTCCTTTTAAACCATAGGCTTCAATGTGCTCCCAAATATCCCTTGTCAGATACAATAAAAACAGTGATGCCAAAGTTCTCCCTCAACAGAAACGTTTAACTCTCTGAGATGAATGTACACATCACAAAGGATTTTCTCAGAGAGCTTCTCTCCAGTTTTTACCTGAAGATATTTCCTTTTTTGCCATTGGACTCTTTGCACTCCCGAATACCCCTTTGCAGATTCTACAAAATTAGGTTTCCAAACTGCTCAATGAAAAGAAAGGTGTAACTCTGTGAGATGTATTCACCCATCACAAAGCAGTTTCTCAGAAAACTTCTTTCTAGTTTAAATCTGAGGTTATTTCTTTTTTCACCATAGGGTTCAATGTGCTCAAAAATCACTCCTCTCAGATACCACCAAAGCAGTGATGCAGAACTGCTAAATCAACAAAAAGTTTAATCTCTTTGAGATGAATACACACATCACAAAACCGTTTCTCGAAAAGTTTATCTCTAGTATTTATCTGAATTTATTTCCTTTTCCACCGCAGGCCTTCAGGAGTTTCTGAATATCCCTTTGCAGATTCCATAAAAACAGTGCTACCAAACTACCAAACTGCTCAAAGAAAACAACGTTGTAACTCTGTGTGATGAATTCAGCTGTCGAAAAGAAATTTCTCAGAAACCTTCTGTCTAGTTTTTATTTCAGGATATTTCCTTTTCCACCATTGGCTATCATGCCCTCCCAAATATCCCTTCTCAGACACCACAAAAACAGTGATACCAAAGTACTCTCTCAACAGAAGGATTTACCTCTATGAGATGAATGCACACATCACAAAAGAGTTATCAGAAACTTTCTCTCCAGTTTTTACCTGAAGATAATTCCTTTTTCAACTTTGGCCTCTATCCGCTCCTGAATATCCCTTTGTATATTCCACAAAAACAGTGTTAAGAAACTGTTCAATGAAAAGAAAGATTTAACTCTGTGAGGTGATTTCACCCATCACCAAACAGTCTCTCAGAAGGTTTCTTTCTATTTTTTATCTGTGAAAATTTACTAATCCACCATCAGCCTCAATGCACTCCCAAATATCCATTGTCAGACACCACAAAAACAGTGATGCCAAACTGCTCAATCAACAAAACGATTTATCTCTAGGAGATAAATGACAACATCACAAAACGGTTTCTCAAAAACCTTCTCTCCAGTTTTTATCTGAAGATATTTCCTTTTTCACCATATTCCTCTAAGAGTTCTTGAAAATCCCTTTGCAGATTACCCAAAAACTGTTATCACACTGCACAATGAAAAGAAAGATGGAAATCTGTGAGATGAACTTAGCCATCACAAAGTAGTTTCTCAGAAAGCTTCTTTATAGTTTTTCTGTAAGGATATTTCCTTTTTCACCATAGACCTCAAGGCGCTCCCAAGTATTCCTTTGCAGATACCAGGAAAGCAGTGTTAGCAAGCTGCTTCATGAAAAGAAAGGTGTAACTCGGTGAGATGATTTCAGACATCGCAAAGAATTTTCTCAGAAAGCTTCTTTCTAGCTTTTATCTGAGGATATTTCCTTTGTCACCACAGGTTTCAATGTAATCCAAATATCCCTCCTTAGATTCCCAAAAACAGTGCTACCAAACTGAACCATGAAAAGAATTGTGTAACTGTGTGAGATGAATTAACACATCACAATAGTTTCTCAGAAAACTTCTTTCTAGTTTTAATATGAGGATAATTCCTTTTACACCATAAGCTTCAAAGCATTCCGAAACAGCCCATTGCGAATTCCAAGAAAACAGTGTTAGCAAGCTGCTCAGTGAAAAGAAAGGTGTAACTCTGTGTAATGAATTCACACAATACAAAGCAGTTTCTCAGAAAGATTCTTTCTAGTTTTTATCCGAGGATATTTACTTTTTCACCATTGGCCTAAAAGCGCTCAAAATGTTCCTTTGCAGATTCCATGAAAACTTTGTTTGCCAACTGCTCCATGAAAAGAAAGGTGTAACTCTGTGAGTTGAATTCACACATCACAAAAAGCTTTCTCAGAAAGCTTCTTTCTATTTTTTATCTGAGGATATTTCCTCTGTCACCATAGACTTCAACGCAATCCAAAATATCCCTTCTCGGATTCCCAAAAACAGTGCTACCAAACTGCTCCATGAAAGGAATGGTGTAACTCTGTGAGATTAATTCACACATCACAAAACTGTTTCTCAGAAAACTTCTTTCTAGTTTTTATCTGAAGGTATTTTCTTTGTCACCATACACTTCAATGTGCTCCAAAATATGCTATTGCAGATTCCACAAAAACAGTGTTAGCAAAATGCTGAATGAAAAGAACAATGTAACTCTGTGAGCTGAATTCACACAACACCAATCAGTTTCTCAGAATGATTCTTTCTAGTTTTTACCTGAGGATATTTCTTTATTCGCAATAGGCCTCAATGCACTACCAATATTCCTTTACAGATTCCTCGAAAACAGTGCTAGGAAGCTGCCTTATGAAAAGTAAGGTGTTACTCTGTGAGATAAATTCACACATCACAAACAAGTTCCCCAGAAAGCTTCATTCTAGTTTCTATTTGAGGATATTTCCTCTTTCACCATAGGCTTCGTGTGCTCCAAAATATCCCTTCTCAGACACTACAAAAACAGTGATGCCGAAGTGCTCCCTCAGCAGAAACTTTTAGCTCTCTTAGATAAATGCACACATCACAAAGGATTTTCTCAGAAGCTTCTCTCCTGTTTTGGTCTGAAGATACTTCCCTTTTCACCATTGGACTCTAGGCGTTCCCGAATATCCCTTTGCAGATTCCACAAAAACAGTGTTACCAAACTGCTCAATGAAAAGAAAGGTGTAACTCAGTGAGATGAATTCACACATCACAAAGTAATTTCTCAGAAAGTTTCTTTCTAGTTTTTGTCTGAAGATATTCCCTTTTTTGCCATTGATCTCAATGCGCTAACGAATATCCCTTTACAGATTCCACCAAAATAGTGTTAGCAAACTGCTACATGAAAAGAAAAGTGTAAATTTGTGAAGCGAATTGACACATCTCATAGCTCTTTCTCAGAAAGCTTCTCTTTGGTTTAGTCTGAGTATATTTCCTTTGTCATCATAGGCTTCAACGCGCTCCCAAATATTTTATTGCAGATTATTCAAAAACAGTGCAACCATGCTGCCTCATGAAAAGAATGGTGTAACTCTCTGAAATGAATTCACACATCACAAAGCTGTTTCTCAGTAAGCTTCTTACTAGTTTTTATCTGGGGACATTTCCTTTATCAACATGTTCCTCTATGCACTCCCTAATATTCCATTACAGATTCCACAAAAAATGTGTTAGCAAACTTCACAAAGAAAACAACAGTGTAACTTTGTGAGATGAATTCATGCATCACAAAGCAGTTTCACGGAAAGATTCCTTTTGGTTTTTGTCTGAGGATATTTCCTTTGTCACCATAGGCTTCAATGTGATCCAAAATATCCCTTATCAGATTCCCCAGAAACAGTGTCACCACACTGCTTCATGAAAAGAATCATGTAACTCTGTGAGATGAATTCACAAATCACAAAGCAGTTTCTCAGAAAGGATATTTCTATTTTTCATCTGAGGATTTTTCCTTTTTCACTTTAGGCCTCAAAGCACTCAAAAATATTCCTTTGCAGATTCCATGAAAACAGTGTTACCAAAGTTCTCAATGAAAAGAAAGGTATAACTCTTTGAGATGAACTCACACATCAAAAAGAACTTTCTCAGAAATCTTCTTTCTTGTTTTTATCTGAGGATATTTCCTTTATCACCATGGGATTCAATTCAATGTAAATTAACACTTCTGAGATTCCCCAAAAACAGTGCTACCGAACTGTTCCAATAAAAGAATCGTAACTCTGTGAGATAAATTCACAAATCACAAACCAGTTTCTCAGAAAGCTTCTTTCTAGTTTTTGGCTGAGGATATTTCCTTTGTCACCATAGGCTTCTTTGCAATCCCAAATATCCTATTGCTGATTCCATGAAAACAGTGTTAGCAAACTGCTCCAAGAAAAGAATCATGTAACTCTGTGAGATGAATACACACATCACAAAGCTGTTTCTCAGAAAGCTTCTTTCTCATTTTTATCTGAGGATATTTCCTTTTTCACCAGAGGTTTCAATGTGATAAAAATCTTCCCTTCTCAGATTCCCCTAAAACTGCCACCAAGCTGTTCCATGAAAAGAATGGTGTAACTCTGTGACATGAATTCACACACCACAAAGCTGTTTCTCCGAACCCTTCTTTCTAGTTTTTCTCTGAGGGTATTTGTTTTTTCACCATAATCCTCAAAGTGCTTCCGAATATCCCATTGCAGATTCCAGGAAAAAAGTGTCAGAAAACTTCTCAATGAAAATAACTGTGAAATATTGTGAGATTATTGCACACATCACAAAGTAGTTTCACAGAAAGCTTCTTTTTGTTTTTTATGTGAGGATATACCCTTTGCAACCATAGGCTTCAATATGATCTGAAATATCCATTTGCAGTTTCCGTGAAAACAGTGTTATCAAACTGCTCAAATAAAACAATGGTATAATTCTGTAAGATGAATTCACACATCACAAAGCAGTTTCTCAGAATGCTTTTTTATAGTTCTTTTTCTGAGGATATTTCCTTTTTCAGTATAGGCCTCAGTGGGCTCCCAAATATCCCTTTGCAGATTCCACAAAAACCATGTTAGTAAACTGCTCAATGAAAAGAAAGGTGTAACTCTGTGAGATGAATTCACACATCACAAGGAAATATCTCAGAAAGCTTCTGTCTAGTTTTTATCTGAGGATATTTCCTTTGTCACCATAGGCTTCATTGCAATAGAAAATAACCCTTCTCAGATTCCCCAAAAACATTGCTACAAAACTGATACATGAAAAGAATCACGTAACTCTCTGAGATGAATTAATATATTGCAAAGCAGTTTCTCAGAAAGCTTCTATCTAGTTTTTATATGAGGGTATTTCCTTTTTCACCCTGAGCTTCAGTTTGCTCCTGCATATCAAATTGCAGATTCCAAGGAAACAGTGTTAGCAAGCAGCCCAATTAATGCAACTGTGTAACCCTGTGAGATGAATTCACACATCACTAAGCAGTTTCTCAGAAAGATTCTTTCTAGTTTTTGTCTGAGGATATTTCCTTTGCCACTATATGCTTCAATGCCATCCAAAATATCCCTTCTCAGATTCCCCAAATCAGTGCTACCAAACTGTGACATGAAAGTAAAGTGTAACGCTCTGAGGTGAATTCAGAGATCACTAAGCAGTTTCACAGACAGTTTCTTTTTGGATTTTGTCTGAGGATATTTTGTTTGTCACCAAAGGCTTCAGTGCACTCCAAAATATCGTATTGCAGATTCCACGAAAACATTGTTAACAAATTGCTCCACAAAAGGAGTGGTGTAACTCTGTGAGATAAATTCACATATCACAAAGCAGCTTCTCAGAAAGCAATCTTCTAGTTTTTATCTGAGGATGTTTTCCTTTTCAATGCAGGTCTCAATTTGCTCCCAAATATCACTTTGTAGATCCAATATAAACAGTGTTAGCAAACTACTCCATGAAAAAAAAACTTGTTACTCTGAGAGATGAAAACACACATGACAAATAAGTTTCTCAGAAAGCTTCTTGCTAGTTTTTATCTGATTATATCTCCATATGTCATGCATTGGCTTCAATGTGATTCAAAATATCCCTTCACAGATCCCCAAAAACAGTGCAAAAAAACTGCTACATGAAAAGAATAGTGTAACTCTGTAAGATGAATTCACACATCAGAAAGATATTTCTCAGACCACTTCTTTCTAGATTTTATCTGAGGATATTTTCTTTTTCTCCATATTCCTCAGTGCTCTCTGGGATATCCAATTGCAGATTCCACGAAAAAAGTGTTAGCAAACTTCTCAATGAAAAGAATGAGGTAGCTCAGTGAGATGATTTCACACCTCACAAAGCAGTTTCACAGAAAGCTACTCTTTGGTTTTTATCTGAGGTTATTTCCTCTTTTACCACAGGCATCAATGGACTCCCAAATATTCTGTTGCAGATTCCATGAAAACCATGTGAGCAAATGGTTCCATGAAAGGAAAGGTGTAACTTTATGAGATGAATTCACACATCACAAAGAACTTTCTCAGAAAGCTTCTTTATAGTTTTTGTCTGAGGATATTTCCTTTGTCACCATAGGCTTGAATGAGATCCAAAATATTCCTTCTCAGATTCCCCAAAAACATTGCTACCAAACTGCTCCATGAGAAGAATCATGTAACTCTGTGAGATGAATTAACACATCATAAAGCTGTTTTTCAGAAAGCTTCTTTCTAGTTTTTATATGAGCCTATTTTCTTTTCACCATAGACTTCAATATGCTCCAAAATATACCTTCTCTTACACCACAAAAAAAGTGAGGTCAAAGTGCTCCCTCAACAGAAACGTTTACCTCTATGAGATGAATGCACACATCACAAAGGGGTTTCTCAGAAAGCTTCTCTCCAGTTTTTACCTGAAGTTATTTCCTTTTTTGCCATTGGTCTCCAAGTGCTCACGAATATCCCTTTGCAGATTTTCCAAAACAGTGTTACCAAACTGCTCAATGAAAGAACGGTATCATTTTGTAAGATAAATTCACACATCACAAAGTAGTTTTTCAGAAAGCTACTTTCTAGTTTTTATCTGAGGATACTTCCTTTTTCAGTATTGGCCTCAGTGCGGTCCCAAATATTCCTTTGCACATTCCACAAAAACCATGTTAGCAAACAGCTCCATGAAAGGAAGGGTGTAACTTGGTGAGATGAATTCACACATCACAAAGAAATATCTCAGAAAACTTTGTTCTAGTTTTTATCTGAGGATATTTCCTTTTTCACCATAGGTTTGAATGAGATCCATATTATTCCTTCTTAGATTCCCCAAAAACATTGCTACCAAACGACTCAATGAAATGAATCATGTAACTCTGTGAGATTCTTTTTGGTTTTTATCTGAGGATATTTCCTTTGTTACTATAGGAATTCAATGGTACTCAATACACTCCAATATATCCTGCTGTAGATTCCACGAAAACAATGTTATCGAAGAGCTTAATGATAAAAACGGTGTAAATCTGTGAGATGAATTTACACATCACAAAGAACTTTCTCAGAAAGATTCTTTGTAATTTTTATCTGAGGATATTTTCTTTTTCACTCTAGGCTTCAATGCACACCCAAATATCCCTCTAAATGTTCCATGAAAACAGTGTTAGCAAACTGCTCAAAGAAAGGAACAGTGTATCTCTGTGAGATGAATTCCAACGTCACAAAGCAGTTTCTCAGAAAATTGCTTTTTGCTTTTTATCTTGGATATATCCTTTGTCACCATAGGCTTCAATGCACTCCCAAATATCCCTTTGCAGTTTCCAGGAAAACAGTGTTAACAAAGGTCTCCACGAAAAGAAATGTGTAACTCTGTGAGATGAATTCACACATCACACATAACATTGCTACCAAACTGCTCCATGAAAACAATCGTGTAACTCTGTGACAAGAATTAGCACATCAGAAAACGTTTCCTCAGAAAGTTTCTTTCTAGTTTTTATAAAAGGTAATCCTTTGTCTCCTTAAGCTTCAATGCACTCCAAAATATCCCTTTGTAGATTTCACCAAAACAGTGTTATGAAACTACACAATGAAAACAATGGTGTAACTCTGTGAGTTGTGTTCACACATCAGAAAGAACTATCTCAGAAAGCTGATAAACTATCTCAGAAAGATGAAAAACTGCTCAATCAACAAAATGGTTTTTCTCTGTGAAATGAATTCATACCTCACAAAACAGTTTCTCATAAATCTTCTCTCCAGTTTTCATCTGAAGATGTTTCCTTTTTCACCATACGCTTCTATGAGTTCCAGAAAATCTCTTTGGAGATTCCCTAAAAAGAGTGCAACCAAGCTGCTCAATGAAAAGAAAAGTGTAACTCTGTGATATGAAATCGCCCATCACAAAGCAGTTTCAATAAAGCTTTTTTCTAGTTTTTATCTGAGAATAGTTCATTTTTCACTATAGGACTCAAAGCACTCCCAAATATCCCTTTGCAGATTTCACAAGAACAGTGTTGACTAACTACTCCATGAAAAGAAAGGTGTATCTCAGTGAGATGAATTCACATATCACAAAGAGCTTTCTCAGAAAGTTTCTTTCTAGTTTATTCTGAGGATTTTTCCTTTGTCACCATAGGTTTCAATGCGATCCAAAATATCCCTTCTCAGATGCACCAAAAGCGGTGCTACCAATCTGCTCCATGAAAGCAATTGTGTAAATTTGTGAGATGAATGAACACATCAGAAAGTGGATTCTCAGAAAGCTTCTTTCTAGTTTCTATATGAGGATGTTTACTTTGTCACCATAAGTTTCAATGAACTCAGAAATATCAGATTTCATTCCAAGAAAGCAGTGTAAGTAAACTGCTCAAGCAAAGAGCAGTGTAACTCTGTGAGATTAATTGAAACATCACAAAGCAGTTTCTCAGAAAGTTTGTTTCTAGTTTTTGTCTGAGGATATTTACTTTTTCACCATATTCCTCAATGCCCTCCTGATTATCCAATTTCAGATTAAACTAAAATAGTGTTAGCAAACTTCTCAATGAAAAGAAGGATGTTACGCGGTGAGATGAATTCACACATCACAAAACGGTTTCACTGAAAGCTTCTTTTTGGTTTTTATCTGTGGATATATCCTTTGTCATCATAGGCTTCAGTGCTCTCTAAAATATCCTATTACAGATACCACAAAATCAGTGTTATCAAACTGTTCAATGCAAAGAATGGTGTAACTCTGTAAGATGAATTCACACATCACAAAGCTGTATCTCAGAAAGTTTCCTTCTAGTTTTTACATGAGAATATTTACTTTTTCACTACAGGCCTCAATGCACTCCAGAATATCCCATTGTAGATTATATGAAGAGTGTTAACAACCTGCTCCATGAAAAGAAAGGTGTAATTTTCTGAGATGAATTCACACATCATAAAGAGCTTTCTCAGAAAGACTATTTCTAGTTTTTATCTGAGGATATTTCCTTTGTCACCATAGGCTTCAATGCGATTTAAAATATCACTTCTCAGATTCCTCAAAAACAGTTACCAAACTGATCCATGAAAAGTATCGTGTAACTTTGTGAGATGAATTAACATATCCTAAAGTGGTTTCTCAGAAAGCTTCTTTCTAGTTTTTATATGAGGATATTTCCTATGTCACCATAAGCTTCAATGCACTCCAAAATATCCCATTCCAGATTCCAAGAAAACAGTGTTAGTAAACTGCTCAATGAAAACTGCAGTGTAATACTGTGAGATGAATTCACACATCACAAAGCAGTTTCTCACAAAGATTGTTTCTAATTTTTAACTGAGATCACTTTCTTTTTCACCATAAATGTGATCCAAAATATCTCAATGTGCTCCAATGTATACCTTTGCAGATTCCATGAAAACAGTGTTAGCACACTTATCAATTAAAAGAACGGTGTAACTCTGTAGGATGAATTCACACACTACAAATAAGTTTCTCAGAAAGCCTCTTTCTAGTTTAAATCTGGGGATATTTCCTTTGTCACCATAGGCTTCAATGCGATCCAAAATATCCCTTCTCAGGTTCCCCGAAAGCAGTGCTACCAAACTGATCCATGAAAAGAATCATGTGACTCTGGGAGATGAATTCACATATCACAAAGACATTCCTCAGAAAACATCTTTCTAGTTTTTATCTGAGGATATTTTCTTTTTCACCATATTCATCAATGCACTCCCGAATATCTCACTGCAGTTTAAATGAAAACATTGTTAGCAAACTTCTCAATGAAAAGAATGGAAAAACTCGGTGAGATGAATTCACACATCACAAAGCAGTTTCACAGAAAACTTCTTCTTGGTTGTTATCTGAGGGTATTTTCTTTGTCACCAAAGGCTTCAATGCACTCCCAAATAACTCCTCTCAGATACCACAAAAACAGTGATGCTGAATTGATCCATCAAAAAAAAAAAAGATTAAAATCTATGAGATGAATACGCACATAACAAAACTGTTTCTCGAAAAGCTGCTCTCCAGTTTTTACCTGAAGGTATTTACTTTTTAACCATAAGCTTCTAGGAGCTCCAGGATATAACTTTCCAGATTCCATAAAAATAGTGCTACCAAGCTGTTCAAAGAAAATAAGGTGTAAATCTGTGTGATGAATTCATCCATCACAAAGAAATTTCTCAGAAAGCTTCTTTCTAGTTTTCATCTCACGATATTTCCTTTTCCACCATTGGTTTCCATGCTCTTCAAAATATCCCTTTGCAGATTCCACGAAAATAGTGTCAGCAAACTGCTCCATGAAAGGAAATGTGGAACTCTGTGACACAAACTCACACATCACAAAGAACTTTCTCAGAAAGCTTCTATCTAGTTTTTAATCTTAGGATATTTCTTTTGTCACCATAGGCTTCACTGTGATCCAAAATATCCCTTCTCAGATTCCCCAAATACAATGCTACCAAATTGTTCCATGAAAAGAATCATGTAAGTCAGTGAGATGAATTCACACAACACAAAGCAGTTTCTCAGAAAGCTTCTTTATTGTTAATACCTGAGGGTATTTCCTTTTTCAGTATAATACTCAAAGCGCTCCCAAATATCCGTTTGCAGATTCCACGAAAGCAGTGTTAGCAAACTCTCGCATAAAAAGAAAGGTATAACTCTGTGAGATGAATTCAGACATCACAGATAACTTTCTCAAAAAGATTCTAGTTTTTATTTAAGGATATTTCCTTTGTCACCATAGGCTTCAATGCACTGCAAAATACCACTTTGCAGATTCCCCAAAAACACTGCTACCAAACGGATCCATGAAAAGGATCCTATAACTTAGGCAGCGGAATTAACACATCACAAAATGGTTTCTGAGAAAGCTTCTTTCTGGTTTTTATATGAGGATATTTCCTTTGTCACCATAAGCTTCTATGCATTCCAAAATATTCCATTTTGGGTTCCAAGAAAACAGTGGTAGCAAAATGTTCTATGAAAAGAACAGTATAACTCTGTGAGATCAATTCACACATCACAAACCAGTTTCTCAGAAAACTTCTTTCTAATTTTTATCAGAGGATATTTCTTTTGTCACCATTGGCCTCAAAGCAATCCCCAATATTCCTTTTCAGATTCCATGAAAACAGTGTTAGCAAACTGCTACATGAAAAGAAAGGTGTAAATCTGTGAGATGAATTAACACCTTACAAAGCAGTTTCTCAGAAAGCTTCTTTCTGGTTTTTGTATGAGGATATTTCCATTGTCACCAAAGGCTTCAAAGCATGCCCAAATATCCTTTTGCAAATTTCACAAAAACTGTGTTAGCAAACTGTTCCAAGAAAAGAATCGTGTAACTATTTGAGATGAATTTGCACATCACCAAATATTTCTCAGAAAGCTTCTTCCTAGCTTTTATCTGGGGATATTTCCTTTGTCACTATAGGCTTCAACGTGATCCAAAATATCTCTTTTCAGATTCAGCAGGAACAGGGCTACCAATCTACTCCATGAACAGAATGGTGTAACTCTGTGAGATGAATTCACACATCACAAAGTTGCTTCTCAAAAAACTTCTTTCTAGTTTTTATTTGAGGATTTTTCCTATTTTTTAAATCATATTCTTCAATACGTTCTGGAATATCCCAATACACATTCCGTGAAAAAAGTGTTAGCAAACTTCTCAAAGGAAAGAACAGTGTAATTCTGTGAGATGAATTCGCACATCAAGAAGTTTCTCAGAATGATTCTTTCACAACTTTATCTGAGGATATTTTCTTGGTCACCATAGACTTCAATGTGATCCAAATTATCCCTTCTCAAATTCCCCAGAAACAGTGCTACCAAACTTCTGTATGAAAAGAATCATATAACTCAGAGAGATGAATTCACAAATCACAAATCAGTTCCTCAGTAAGCTTCGTTCTAGTTTTTGTCTGAGGATAGTTCCTTTTTCACCTTTTGCCTCAATGTACTCATGAATATCCCTTTGCAGATTCCAGGAAAATAGTGCAATCAAAGTGCTCCATGCAAAGAAAGGTGTAAACCTTTGAGATGAATTGACAAATCACAAAGCAGTTTCATGGAAAGCTTCTTTTTCGTTTTTATCTGAGAATATTTTCTTTGTCACTATAGGCTTCAATGCGCTTCCAAATATCCTATGGCAGATTCCTCAAAAACAGTGTTGTCAAACTGTTCAATGAAAAGTACGTTGTAGCACTGTAAGATGAATTCACACATCACAAAGTTGTTTCTCAGAAAGCTTCTTTCTAGTTTTTATCTGGGGATATTTCCTTTTTCACTACAGGCCTCAAGGTGCTTCAGAATATCCCTTTGCAGATTCCACGAAGGCAGTGTTATCATACTAATCCATGAAAAGAAAGGTGTAAATCCATGAGATGAAAACACACACCACAAAGCAGATTCTCAGAAAGCTTCTTTCTAGTTTTTATCTGAGTTTTTCCTTTGTCACCAAAGGCCTCAATGCGCTCCCAAATATCCCTTCTCAGATTCCCCAAAAACACTGCTACCAAACTGCTCCATGAAAAGAAACGTGTAACTCTGTGAAATGAATTCATACATCACAAAGCAGTTTCTCAGAAAGCTCCTTACTAGTTTTTGTCTGAGGAAATTCCTTTGTCACCATAAGCTTCAATGCACTCGAAAATACAATGTTGCTGATTCCAAAAAAAGTGTCAGCAAACTGCTCAATGAGAAGAACAGTTTAACACTGGGAGATGAATTCATACATCACAAAGAAGTTTCTCAGAGAGCTTCTTTTTGGTGTTTATTTGAGGATATTTCCTTTTTCACTATAGGCCTGAATGCACTCCCAAATATTCCTTTGCAGATTGCGTGGAAAGAGTGTTAGCAAACTGCACCATGGAAAGAATGGTGTAACTCTGTGAGATGAATTCAAACACCGCAAAGAACTTTTTTAGAAAGCTTCTATCTAATTTTTATCTGGGGATGTTGCCTTTGTCACCCTGAGTTTCAATGCTATACAAAATATCCCTTCTCAAATTAACCAAAAACAGTGCTACCAAACTGATCCATGAAAAGAGCCATGTAACTCAGTGAGACGAATTAACACAGCATGAAGTAGTTTCTGAGAAAGCTTCCTTCTAGTTTTTATTTTACGTTTTTTCCTTTGTCACCAAAAAGTTCAATGTGATCTGAAATATCCCATTGCAGATTCCAAGACAACAATGCTAGAAAATTGCTCAATGAAAAGAACAGTGTAACTCTGTGAGATGAATTCACACATCTCAAAGCACTTTCTCAGAAAGTTTCTGACTTGTCTTAATCAGAGGATATTTCCTTCCTCACCATAGACCTCAATGCACTCCAAAATATCCCTTTGCAGATTCCACGAAAACAGTGTTAGCAAACTGCTCCATGAAAAGAAAGGTGTAACTCTGTGAGGTGAATTTACAAACCACCAAGCAGTTTCTCAGAAAGCTTCTTTCTAGTTTTTGTCTGAGGATAGTTCCTCTGTCACCATCAGCCTCAATGCACCCCAAAATATCCCATTCCAGCTTCCAAGAAAACAGTGTTAGCAAACTACTCAATGAAAAGAACAGTGCAACTCTGTGAGGTGAATTCACACATCACAAAGAAGTTTCTCAGACAGTTTCATTCTAGTTTTTATCTGAGGATATTTCCTATTTCACAATAGGTCTCAAAATTCTCCCAAATATTCCTTCTCAGATTCCCCAAAAACAGTGCTAACAAACTGCTCCGTGAAAGGAAATTTTAAATCTGTGAGATGAATTCACAAATTAGAAAGCGGTTTCTGAGAAAGCTTCTTTCTAGTTTTTGTCTTAGGATATTTCCTTTGTCAACATATGCTTCAACGTGCTCCAAAATATCCTATTGCATACTCCATGAAAACAGTGTTAACAAAATTCTCAATGAAAAGAACTTTATAACTCTTGGAGAAAAATTCACAGCACAAAGCAGTTTCTCAGAAAGCTTTCCCGTTTTCATCTGAGGATATTTCCTCTCTCGCCATAGACTTCAATGGGCTCCAAAATATCCCTTTGGAGATTCCACAAAAACAGTGTTAGCACACTGCTCAATGAAAAGAACGGTGTAACTCTGTGAGATGAAATCACATTACAAAGCAGTTTCTCAGAAAGTTTCTGTCTAGATTTATCTGAGGATATTTCCTTTTTCACCATAGACCTCAATTCACTCCCAAATATCCCTTTGGAGATTACATGAAAACAGTATTTGCAACTGCTCCATGAAAAGAATGGTGTAACACCGTGAGATGAAATCACACATCACAAAAAACTTTCTCTGAAAGTTTCTTTTAGTTTTTTTCTGAGGATATTCCCTTTGTCACCATAGACGTCAATGTGATCCAAAATATCCCTTCTCAGATTCCCCATAAACAGTGCCACCAAACTGATCCATGAAAACAATCATGTAACTCTGTGAGATGAATTCACAAATCACAAAACAATTTCTCAGAAAGCTTCTATCTAGTTTTTATCGGAGGATATTTCCTTTGCCACCATAGACTTCAATGCAATCCAAAATATACCTTCTCAGGTTTCCAAAAAACAGTGCTGCCGAACTCATCCATGAAAAGAATTGTGTAACTCTGTGAGATGAGTTAACACTTCACAAAGTGGTTCCTCAGACAGCATCTTTCTAGTTTTAATGTGAGCATACTTCCTTAGTCACAATAAGCTTCAATGCACTCCAAAATAGCCCATTGCAGATTCCAAGAAAACAGTATTAACAAACTAATCAATGAAAAGAGCAGTGTAAATCTTTAGATGAATTCACAAATCACCATGCAGTTTCTCAGAAAGTTTCTTTCTACTTTTTATATGAGGATATTCTGTTTTTCACTACAGGTCTGATTGTGATCCCAAACATCCCTGTGCAGATTCCACGAAAACAGTGTTATTAAACTGCTCAATGAAAAGAATAGTGTAACTGTATGAGAAGAATTCACACATCACAAAGCAGTTTGTCAGAAAGCTTCTTTCTACTTTTTATATGAGGATCTTTCCTTTGTCAACATAGGCTTCAAAGTGCTCCGAAATATCTCCTTGCAGATTCCACAAAAACAGTGTACACAAACTTCTCCATGAAAGGAATGAAGTACTTCTGTGAGATGAATTTACACATCTCAAAGAACTTTCTCAGAAAGATTCTATCTTGTTTTTATCTGAGAATATTTCCTTGGTCACCATAGACTTTGATGCGATCCAAAATATCCTCTCAGATTTGCCAAAAACAGTGCTACCATACTGCTCCTTGAAAAGAATCCTGTAACTCTGGGAGATGAATTAACACATCACAAAGCAGTTTCTCAGAAAGCTTTTTTCTATTTTTTGTCTATGGATATTTCCTTTGGCATGCTAAGCTTCAATGAGCTCTGAAATATCGCAATGAATATCCCAAGAAAACAGTTTTAGCTGACTGCTCAATGAAAAGAACAGTGTAACACTGTGAGATGAATTCACACATCACAAATTATTTTCTCTGAAAGTTTCTTTCTAGTGTTTATATGAGGATACTCAGTTTTTCACCATAGGCCTCATGAACTCCCATATATTCTCTTGCAGATTCCACAAAAACAGTGTTAGCAAACTGCTCAATGAAAAGAACAGTGTAACCCTTTGAAATGAATTCGCAGATTGCAATGCAGTTTCTGAGAAACATTCTTTCTAGTTTTTATCTGGGAAAACTTTCTTTTTCACCATAGGCCACAATGCACTCCCAAATATCCATTTGCAGAAAACAGGTTTAGCAAACTGCTCCATGAAAAGAAAGGTGTAACTCTGTGAGTTGAAATCACACATCACAAAGCAATTTGTCAGAAAGGTCCTTTTTGGTTTTTATCTGAGGATATTTCCTTTGACACCAGAGGCTTCAATGCACTCCAAACTATCCTATTGAAGATTCCACAAAAACGTTGTTAGCAAACTGCTAAAAGAAAGGATCAGTGTAGCTCTGTGAGTTGAATTCACATGTCACAAAGCTGTTTCTCAGAAAGCTTCTTTCTAGTTTTTATCTGAGAATATTTCCTTTTTCACCATGGGCCTCAATGCACTCCCAGCTATCCCTTTGCAGATTCCACGAAAACAGTGTTAGCAAACTGCTCCATGAAAAGAAAGGTGTAACTCTGTGAGATGAATTCACACACCACAAAGAACTTTCTTCAAAAACATCTTTCTAGTTTTCATATGAGGATATTGCCTTTGTCACCATAGACTTCAATGTGATCCAAACTATCTCTTCTCAGATTCCCCAAAAGCAGTGTTACCAAACTGATCCATGAAAAGAATCATGTAACTCTGTGACATGAATTAACACATCACAAAGCAGTTTTGAAGAAAACTTCTTTCTAGTTTTTATATGAGGATATTTCCTTTTTCACTATTGGCTTCAGTGCGCTCCCAATTATCCCTTCTCAGACACCACATAAACAGAGATGCCAAGTGCTCCCTCAAGAGAAACGTTTAGCTCTATGAGATGAATGCACACAACAAAAAGGAGTTTCTCTGAACGGTTCTCTCCAGTAGTTAGCTGAAGAAATTTATTTTTTCACCTTAGGCCTCTATGCGCTCCCAATGATCCCTCTGCAGATTCCACAAAGGCAGTCCTAACAAACTGCTCCATGAAAAGAATGATGTAACTCTGTGAGATAAATTGACTCATCCTAAGCAGTTTCTCAGGAAACTTCTTTCTAGTTTTAATCTGAGATATTTCCTTTTCCACCATAGGCTTCAATGCGCTTCCAAATATCCCTTCTCAAACACCACAAAAACAGTGATACCGAAGTGCTCTCTCAACAGAAATGTTTAGCTCTATGAGCTTAATGCACACATCACAAAGAGTTTCTCAGAAAACTTCTCTCTAGTTTTTATCTGAAGAATTTTCTTTTTTCACCATAGGCCTCTATGCAATCCCAAATGTCCCTCTTCAGACTCCACAAAAACAGTGCTGCAAACTGCTCCATGAAAAGAAAGTTGGAACCCTCTGTGATGAGTTAACCCATCACAAGGCAGTTTCTAATAAAGCTTCTTTTCTAGTTTAAACCTGAGTATATTTCCTTTTTCACCATAGGCTTCAATGTGTTCCTAAATATCTCCTATCAGATAGGATAAAAACAGCAGTGCTGAACTGCTCAATCAACAAAGAGGTTAAACTCTATCAGATGAATGCACATAACAAAACCTTTTCTGGAAAAACTTCTCTCTAGTTTTTATCTGAAGTTGTTTCCTTTTTCACCATAGGCCTCTGGGAGCTCCCGAATATACTTTTACAGATTCCATATAAACAGGGCTACCAAACTGCTCTATGAAAAGAATCATGTAACTCTGTGAGATGAAATCACAATTCACTAGCAGCTTCTGAGAAAGCTTCTTTCTAGTTTTTGTCTGAGGATATTTCCTTCATCACCCTAAGCCTCAATGTGCTCCAAAGTATTCCACTGCAGATTCCAAGAAAACAGTGGTAGCAAACTGATCAATGGAAAGAACAGTGCAACTCTGTGAGATGAATTCATACATCCCAAAGTAGTTTCTCAGAAAGCTCCTTTTCTGTTTTATTCTGAAGGTATTTCCTATGTCACCATAGGCTACAATGCGCTCCAAAACATCCTATTGAAGATTCCACGAAAAGACTGTTACCAAACTGCTCAATGAAAATAATGTTGTGACTCTGTTAGATTAATTCACACATCACAAAGCAGTTTCTCAGAAAGCTTCTTTCTAGTTTTTATCTGACGACATTTCCTTTTTCACTATAGGTCTAAATGCACTCCCAGAAATATCTTTGCAGATGGCATGAAAACAGTGTTGGCAAACTGTTCCATGAAAATAAAGGTGTAACTCTGTGAGATGAATTGTCACATCACAAAGAACTTTCTCAGAAAGCTTCTTTCTAGTTTTTATCTGAGGATATTTCGTTTGTCACCATAGGTTTCAATGCAATCCAAATTATCTCTTCTCAGATTTCCCAAAAAGAGTGCTACAAACTGTTAATCGTGTAACTCTGTGATACAAATTAGCACATTACAAAGCCGTTTCTCAGAAAGCTTCTTTCTAGTTTTTATATCAGGATATTTCCTTTTCCACCATAGGCTTCAATGCGCTCCCAAATATCCCTTCTCAGACACCACAAAAACAGTGATACCAAAGTGCTCCCTCAAACGAAACGTTTACTTCTATGAGTTGAATGCAAACCACACAATGGAGTTTCTCAGAAAGCTTATCTGCAGTTTTTATCTGAAGAATTTTCTTTTTTCACCTTAGGCCTCTATATGCTCCCAAATATCTCTCTGTCTATTCCACAAAAACAGTGCTAGCAAACTGTGCATGGAAAAGAAAGCTTTAACCCTGTGAGGTAAATTCACCCATCAAAAAGTTGTTTCTCAAGAAGTTTGTTTCATGTTTTAATCTGAGGATATTTCCTTTGTCAGCATAGACTTGAATGCGATCCAAAGTATCCTTTCTTAGATTCCACAAAAACAGTGGCAACAAACTGCTCCATGAAAGGAAATTTTACTCTGTGAGATGAATTCACAAATTAGAAAGCAGATTCTCTGAAAGCTTCTTTCTAGTTTTTGTCTGAGGATATTTTCTATTCCACCATAGGCTTCAATGGACTCGCAAATATCCCTTCTCAGACACCACAAAAATAGTGAAATCCAAGTGCTCCCTCAACAGAAACATTTAGCTCTATGAGATTAATGCACACATCATAAAGTAGTTTCTCATAAAGCTTCTCTCCAGTTTTTACCAGAAGAATTTTCTTTTTCACCTTAGGCCTCAATGTGCTCCCAAATGTACCTCTGCAGATTTCACAAAAACAGTGCTACCAAACTGCTCAATGAAAAGAAAGGTGTAACTCTGAGATGAATTCACCCATCACAAAGCAGTTTCTCAGAAAGCTTCTTTCTACTTGAAATCTGACAATATTTCTTTTTTCAACATAGGATTCAATGTGCTCCCAAATATATCCTCTCAGATACCACAAAAAAGTGATGCCTAACTGCTCCATCAACAAAAAGTTAAACGCTATGAGATGAATAAACACATCAAAAACAATTTCTCAAAAAGATTCTCTCCAGTTTTTATCTGAAATTATCTCCTTTTACACCATAGGCCTCTAGGATTTCCCAAATATCCCTTTGCAGATTCCATAAAAAGAGCGCTACCAAACTGCTCCATGTATAGAATCTTGTAACTCTGTGAGATGAATTCACAAATCACAAAGCAGTTTTTCAGAACGCTTCTTTCTAGTTTTTATATAAGGATATTTCCTTTGTCACCCTAAGCTTCAAATCGCTCCAAAATATCCCATTGCAGATTCCAAGAAAATGATGTTATCAAACTGCTCAAGGAAAAGAGCAATTTAACTCTGTGAGATGAATTAACTCATCACAAAGCAGTTTCTCAGAAAGCTTCTTTTTGGTTTTAATCTGAGGATATTTCCTTTGTTACCATAGGCTTCAATGCACTCCCAAGTATCCTGTTACAGATTCCATAAATCCAGTGTGATCAGACTGCTCAAGGAAAAGTGCCCTGTAACTCTGTGAGATGAAGTCACTGATCACAAAGCAGTTTCTCAGACAATTTCTTTCTAGCTTTTATCTCAGGATATTTCCTTTTTCACTATAATCCTCAATGCACTCCCAATTATCCCTTTGCAGATACCATGAAAATAGTGTTAGGAAGCTACTCCTTGAGAAGACAGTTGTAACTCTTTCAGGTGAATTCACACATCACAAAGCAGGTTCTCATAAAGCTTCTTTCTAGTTTTTGTCTGATGATAGTTCCTTTTTCACTATAGCATCTATGCACTTCCATATATCCCTTTGCAGATTCCACTAAAACAGGGTTATCAAACAGCTCATAGAAAAGAATAGTGTACCTCTATGAGATGAATTCAGACATCACAAAGCAGTTTCACAGGAAGCTTCTTTCTAGTTTATATCTGAGGGTATTTCCTTTGTCAACAAAGCCTTCAATGTGATCCAAAATATCCCTTCTCAGATTATACAAAAAAGGTGACACCCAGAGCTCCATGAAAAGAAAGGTGTAAATGTGTGAGGTGAATTCACAAATCACAAAGCAGTTCCTCAGAAATCTTCCTTTTGCTTATGTCTGAAGATATTTCGTTTGTCACCCTAAGTTTCAATCTGTTCTGACATAACATATTGCAGATTCCATGAACACAGTGTTAGCTAACTGCTTAATGAAAAGAGCAGTGTAACTCTGTGAGATGAATTCACACATCACAAAGCAGTTTGTCAGAAAGCTTCTTTCTAGTTTTTATCTGAGGATACTTCCTTTTTCAAAAGGCCTTGATGCTCTCCCAAATATTCCTTTGCAGATTCCAAGAAAACAGTGTAAGCAACTGCTCCAAAACAAGAAAGATATAACTCAGTGAGATGAATTCATACATCAGAAATAACTTTCTCAGAAAGGTCCTTTCTAGTTTTTATCTAAGGATATTTCCTTTGTCACCATATTCTTAAATGTGATCCAAAATATCCCTTCTCAGATTCTCCAAAAACAGTGCTACCAAACTGATCCTTGAAAAGAATCCTGTAATTCAGTGAGATGAATGAGGACATCACAAAGTGGTTTCTCAAAAGATTTTTCCTAATTTTTATATGAGGATATTTCCTTTGTTGCCATATGATTCAAGGCACTCCAAAATAGACCACTGCAGATTCCAAGAAAGCAGGGTTATGAAACTGTTCATTGAAAAGTACAGTGTAACTCTGTGAATTGAATTCACACATCACAAAGAAATTTCCCAGAAAGCTTCTTTCTAGTTTTTATCTGAAGGTATTCCCCTTTTCACCATATTCCTCCATGCTCTCCAAGTATTTCTTTGCAGATCTATCAAAAACATTGTTAGCAAACTGCTCCATGAAAAGGAAGGTGTAACTCTCTGAGATGAATGCACACATCACAAAGAAGTTTCTCAGAGGGCTTCCTTCTGGTTTTTTTGTGAGGATATTTCCTTTGTCACAATTGACTTCAAAGCGATCCAAAATATCCTTCCTCAGATGCTCCAAAAACAGTGCTACCAAACTGAACCATGGAAAGAATCGTGTAATTCCGTGAGATGAACTACCACATCACAAAACAGTTTCTCAGAAACCGTTTTCCTAATTTTTATCTGGGGTATATTTCCTTTGTCACCATAGGCTTCAACATGATCCAAAATATACCAATGCAGATTTCACGAAAACTGTTAGCAAACTGCTCCATGAAAAGAAAGGTGTCACCATGTGAAATGAAAAAAGATATCACAAAGAACTTTCTCAGGAAGCTTCTGTCTAGTTTTTATTTGAGGATGTTACCCTTGTCACCATAGGCTTCAATGTGATCTGAAATATCCCTTCTCAAATTCCCCAAAAACAGTGCTACCAAACTCATCCCTGAAAAGAATCGTGTAATTCTGTGAGATGAATTTGCAAATCACAAAACAGTTTCTCAGAAAGTTTCTTTCTAGTTTTTATATGAGGATGTTTCTGTTGTCACCATAAGCTTCAATGTGCTCCGAAACATCCTATTGATGTTTCCAAGAAAACAGTGTTAGCAAAGTGATCAATGTAAAGCAGAGTCTAAATCTGTGAGATGAATTCACACATCACATAGCAGTTTCTCAGAAAGCTTCTTTCTAGTTTTTAACTGAGGATATTTCCTTTTTCACCATAGGCCTCAATGTGTTCCCAAATATCACTATATGGATTCCACGAAAACTGTGTTAGCAAACTGCTTCATGAAGACAAAGGTTTATCTCTGTGAGATGAATTCACACATCACAAAGAAATATCTCAGAAAGCTTCTTTCTGGTTTTTGTCTGAGGGTATTTTCTTTGTCTGTAGAGTCTTCATAGCGGTCCAAAATATCACTTTTCAGATTCCACAAAAACAGTGCTAGCAAACGGCTCCATGAAATACAGGTGTAACTCTGTGAGATGAATTCACATATCAAAAAGGAGTTTCTCTGAAAGCTTAATTCTGAGTTTTTGAGGATATTTCCTTTGGCCCTATAGTCTTCAAAGCGATCCAAAATATCAGTTCTCAGATTCCACAAAAACAGGGCTATCAGACAGCTGTCGAAGGACAGGTGTATCTCTGTGAGTTGAATTCACACATCACAAAGCAGTTTCTCAGAAAGCTTCTTTCTTTTTTCATCTGAGTTTATTTCTATTCTCAAAGCGCCCCTGTGTGTCTCATTGCAGATTCTGCAAGAACACTGTTAGCAAGCTTCTCAATGAAAACAATGTTGTAACTCAGTGAGCTGAATTCACCTACAACAAAACAGTTTCTGAGAAGGCTTCTCTGCAGTTTTTATCTGAGGATATTACACTTTTCACCCTGGGATTCAATGATATCCAAGATATCACTACTGAGATTCCACAAAATCAGTGCTGGCAAACTCCTCCATGAAAGAGTGGTATAATTCTGTGAAGTGAATTTACACATCACAAACCAGATTCTCAGAAAGCTTCATTCTGGTTTTTATCTGAGGATATTTCCTTTGTCCATAGAGTGTTCATAATGATGCAAATTATCACTTCTCAGATTCCACAAAAACAGTGCTAGCAAACGACTCCTCAAAACACAGGTGTAACTCTAAGAGATGCATTGTCACATCAAAAAGCAGTTTCTTAGAAAGCTTCTTTCTCGTTTTTATCTGAGGATATTTTCTTTGTCACCGTAAGCTTCATAGTGCTAAGAAATATCCCATTGCAGATTTCAAGAAAACAGTGTTAGTGAACTGATCAATGAAAAGGAAGGTGTAATTCTCTGAGTTGCATTCACACAACACAATGCATTTTCTCAGAACGCTTCTTTCTCGTTTTTATTTGAGGATACTTCCTTTGTCAACATAGGCTTCAATGCGGTCCAATATATCCTTCTCAGTTTCTGCAAAAACAATGGTAAGAGACTGCTCCGTGAAACGAAAGTGTAACTCTGTGAGATGAATTCAGATATCAGAAAGCAGTTTCTCTGTAGGCTTCTTTCTAGTTTTTATCTAGAGATATTTCCTTTTTCACCATAGCCCTCAATGAGCTCCCAAATATCACTTTGCAAATTCCACAAAAACAGTGTTTGCAAACTGCTTCATTGAGAGAACGGTGTAAATCTGTGAGATGAATTCACACGCCACAAAGGAGTTTCTCAGAAAGCTTCTTTCTAGTTTTTATCTGAGGAGATTTCCTTTGTCAATATAGGTTTCAATGCAATCTAAAATATCACTTCACAAATTCCCCAGAAACAGTAGTAACAGACTGCTCCATGAAACACAAGTGTAACTCTGTGAGAAGAATTCGCACATCAAAAAGCAGTTTTCCAGAAAGCTTCTTACAGATACTTATCTGAGGATACTTCCTTTTTCACCATTGGCCTCAAAGCACTCCCAAATACCACTCTGCAGATTCCAAAAAAAACAGCATTACCAAACTGAGTCATGAAGATATATGTGTAACTCTGTGAGATGAATTCACAAGTCACAAAGAAGTTTCTCAGAAAGCTCCTTTCTCGTTTTTATTTGAGGATATTTCATTTTTATCATAGGCCTCAATGCATTCCCAAATACCACTTTAAGGATTCCACGAAAAAAGTGTTAGCAAACTGAGTCATGAAGATATATGTGTAACTCTGTGAGATGAATTCACACGACACAAAGCAGTTTCTCAGAAAGCTTCCTTCTCGTTTTTATTTGAGGATATTTCCTTTTCAACATAGGCCTCAATGTGTTCCCAAATATCACTTTAAGGATTCCATAAAAACTGTGTTCACAAACTGCTTCCTGAAGAGAAAGGTTTACCCCTGTGAGATTAATTGCCACATCACAAAGAAGTTTCTCAGAAAGTTTCTTTCTAGTTTTTATCTGAGGATATTTCTTTTGTCAGTATAGGTTTCAATGAGATCCAAAATATTGCTGCACAGATTCCGCAAAAACAGTGGTAACAAACTGTTCCATGAAGGAAATTTTAACTCTGTTAGATGAATTCACACATCTTAAAGCAGTTTCTTGGAAAGCTTCTTTCTCGTTTTTATCTGAGTATATATCCTTTTTCACCATAGGCCTCAATGCATTCCCAAATATCACTTTACGGATTCCACAAAAACTGTGTTAGCAAATTGCGTCATGAAGAGAAAGGTTTATATCTGTGAGATGAATTCACACATCCCAAAGTAGTGTCAAAGAAAGTTTCTTTCTAGTTTTTTTCTGAGGATATTTCCTTTTTCACCATAGGCCTCAATGTGTTCCCAAATATCACTTAGCACATATCACGAAAACAGTCTTAGCAAACTGCTTCATGAAGACAAAGGTTTATCTCTGTGAGATGAATTTACACATCACAAAGAAGTTTCTCAGAAAGCTTTCTAGTTTTTATCTGAGGATATTTCCTTTGTCACTGTAGGCCTCAATGTGTTCCCAGATACAACTTAGCAGATTCTTCGAAAACAGTGTTACCAAACTGATTCACGGAGGGAAAGGTGTAACTCTGCAAGATGAAACACGCATCACAAGGCAGTTTCTCAGAAAGAGTCTTTCCACTTTTTATCTGAGGATATTTCCTTTGTCATCATAAGCTTCATGGAACTGAGAAATATCCCATTGCAGATTTCAAGAAAACAGTGTTAGCAAGCTGATCAATGAAAAGAAATGTGTAACTCTGTGAATTGCATTCACACATCACAATGCAGTTTCTCAGAACGCTTCTTTCCAGCCTTTAATCTGAGAATATTTTTTTTCACCATAGACCTCAATGCAGTCCCAAATATCATGATGCGGATTCCATGAAAACAGTGTTAGCAAACTGCTTCATGAAGATGAAGGTGTAGCTCTGTGAGATGATTTCACACATCACAAAGTAGTTTCTCAGAAAGCTTCTTTCTGGTTTTTGTCTGAGGATAGTTCCTTTGTCCATAGAGTCTTCATAGCAATCCAAATTATCACTTCTCAGATTCCACAAAAACAGTGCTAGCAAACAGCGCCATGAAATACAGGTGTAACTATGTGAGATGAATTCACACACCACAAAGCAGTTTCTCAGAAAGATTCATTTTGGTTTTTATCTGAGGATATTTCTTTTGGCTGTATATTCTTCAAAGTGACCGAAATATCAGTTCTCAGATTCCACAAAAACAGGACTATTAAACAGCTCCACGAAAGACAAGTGTATCTCTGTGAGTTGAATTCACACATCACAAAGCAGTTTCTCAGAAAGCTTCTTTCCTTTTTCATCTGAGTTTATTTCTATTCTCAAAGTGCCTCCATGTGTCTCATTGTAGATTCTGTGATAACAGTATTAGCAAGCTTCTCAATGAAAACAATGCTGTAACTCTGTGAGCTGAATTCACCTACAACAAAGCAGTTTCTGAGAAGGCTTCTCTGTAGTTCTTATCTGAGGATATTTCATTTTTCACCCTGGGATTCAATGATATTCTAGATATCACTTCTGAGATTCCACAAAACCAGTGCTAGCAAACTCCTCCAAGAAAGAGTGGTGTAATTCTATGAAATGAATTCACACATCTCAAACCAATTTCTCAGAAAGCTTCATTCTGGTTTTTATCCAAGGATATTCCCTTTGTCCATAGAGTGTTCATAATGATGCAAATTATCACTTCTCAGATTCCAAAAAAACAGTGCTAGCAAACAGCTCCTAGAAATACAGGTGTAACTCTAAGAGATGCATTGTCACATCACAAAACAGTTTCTCAGAAAGCTTCTTTCTCATTTTTATCTGAGGATATTTCCTTTGTCACCATAAATTTCATTTCACTAAGAAATATCCCATTGCAGATTTCAAGAAAACAGTGTTAGCAAACTGATCAATGAAAAGAAAGGTGTAACTCTCTGAGTTGCATTCACACATCACAATACAGTTTCTTGAAATGCTTCTTTCTCGTTTTTGTTTGAGGATACTTCCTTTGTCAGCGTAGGCTTCAATGCAATCCAAATAATCCCTTTCAGATTCCCCAAAAACAATGGTAATAGACTGCTCCATGAAACGAAAGTGTAACTCTGTGAGATGAATTCAGATCAGAAAGCAGTTTCTCTGAAAGCTTTTATCTAGTTTTTATCTGAGGATATTTCTTTTTTCACCATAGGCCACAATGTGCTCCCAAATATCACTTTGCAGATTCCACGAAAACAGTTTTAGCAAACTGCTTCATTCAGAGAAAGGTGAGATTCATCTCTGTGAGATGAATTCACACATCACAGAGAAGTTTATCAGAAAGATTCTTTCTGATTTTTATCTGAGGATATTTCCTTTTTCACCATAGGCCTCAATGCATTCCAAAATACCACTTTACGGATTCCACGAAAAGTGTGTTAGCAAACTGCTTCATGAAGGGAAATGTTTATCTCTGCAAGATGAATTCATACATCACAAAGTAGTTTCTCAGAATGCTTCTTTCTAGTTTTTATCTGAGGGTATTTCCTTTGTCACTGTAGGCCTCAATGCGCTCCCATATACAACTTGGCAGATTCCTCAAAAACGTGTTAGCAAACTGCTTCATGGAAAGAAAGGTTTAACTCTGCTGGATGAAACACACATCACAAGGCAGTTTCTCAGAAAGAGTCTTTCCACTTTTTATCTGAAGATATTTCCTTTGTCACCGTAAGCTTCACGGAACTGAGAAATATCCCATTGCAGATTTCAAGAAAACAGTGTTAGCAAGCTGATCAATGAAAAGAAATGTGTAACTCTGTGAATTGCATTCACACATCACAATGCAGTTTCTCAGAACGCTTCTTTCCAGCCTTTAATCTGAGAATATTTTTTTCACCATAGACCTCAATGCAGTCCCAAATATCACGATGCAGATTCCATGAAAACAGTGTTAGCAAACTGCTTCATGAAGATGAAGGTGTAGCTCTGTGAGATGATTTCACACATCACAAAATAGTTTCTCAGAAAGCTTCTTTCTGGTTTTTGTCTGAGGATAGTTCCTTTGTCCGTAGAGTCTTCATAGCAATCCAAATTATCACTTCTCAGATTCCACAAAAACAGTGCTAGCAAACGGCTCCATGAAATACTGGTGTAACTATATGAGATGAATTCACACACCACAAAGCAGTTTCTCAGAAAGATTCATTTTGGTTTTTATCTGAGGATATTTCTTTTGGCTGTATATTCTTCAAAGTGACCGAAATATCAGTTCTCAGATTCCACAAAAACAGGACTATTAAACAGCTCCACGAAAGACAAGTGTATCTCTGTGAGTTGAATTCACACATCACAAAGCAGTTTCTCAGAAAACTTCTTTCCTTTTTCATCAGAGTTTATTTCTATTCTCAAAGTGCCTCTTGTGTCTCATTGCAGATTCTGTGATAACAGTATTAGCAAGCTTCTCAATGAAAACAATGCTGTAACTCTGTGAGCTGAATTCACCTACAACAAAGCAGTTTCTGAGAAGGCTTCTCTGTAGTTCTTATCTGAGGATATTTCATTTTTCACCCTGGGATTCAACGATATTCTAGATATCACTTCTGAGATTCCACAAAATCATTGCTGGCAAACTCCTCCATGAAAGAGTGGTGTAATTCTATGAAATGAATTCACACATCTCAAACCAATTTCTCAGAAAGCTTCATTCTGGTTTTTATCTGAGGATATTTCCTTTGTCCATAGAGTGTTCATAATGATGCAAGTTATCACTTCTCAGATTCCACAAAAACAGTGCTAGCAAATGAGTCCTCGAAACACAGATGTAACTCTAAGAGATGCATTGTCACAACACAAAGCAGTTTCTCAGAAAGCTTCTTTCTCGTTTTTATCTCTTTCTCATTTTTATCTGGGGAAAATTCCTTTGTCACCATAAGCTCCATTGTGCTAAAAACTATTCCATTGCAGATTTCAAGAAAACAGTGTTAGCAAGTTGATCAAAGAAAAGAAATGTGTAACTCTTTGAGTTGCATTCACACATCACAATGTCGTTTCTCAGAACGCTTCTTTCAAGTTTTTATCTGAGAATATTTCCTCTTTCCCTGTAGACCTCAATGTGCTCCCAAATATCACTATGTGGATTCCACAAAAATGGTGTTAGCAAACGGCTTCATTAAGACAAAGGTGTGTCTCTGTGAGATGTATTCACACACCACAAAGCAGTTTCTGAGAAGGCTTCTTTCCAGGTTTTACCTGAGGATATTTCATTTTTCAGCATGGCATTCAATGATATCCAAAATATCACTTCTGAAATTCCACAGAAAAAGTGCTGGGAAACTCCTCAAAAGAGTGGTGTAACTCTGAGATGAATTCACACATCACAAAGCAGTTTCTCAGAAAACTTCATTCTGGTTTTTATCTGATGATATTTTCTTTGCCTTATAGGCTTCAAAGTGATCTGAAATATCAGTTCTCAGATTCCACAAAAAGAAGGCTATCAAACAGCTCCACGAAATACAGGTATAACTCTGTGAGTTGAATTCACACACCACAAAGCAGTTTCTCAGAAAGCTTCTTTCCTTTCTCATCTGAGGATATTTCTGGTATCAAAGTGACCCTATGTGTCTCATTGCAGATTCTGCGAATAAACTGTTAGGAAGCTTCTCAATGAAAGAATGCTCTAACTGTGAGCTGAATTCACTCACAACAAAGCAGTTTCTATGAAGGCTTCTCTGCAGTTTGGTAACACTGTTTTTGTGGAATCCACATACTGATGTTTGGGAGTTCTTCAAGGTCTACGGTGAAAAAAGAAATATTCTCAGATAAAAACTGGAAAGAAGTGCTCTGAAAAACTGCATTGTGATGTGTGAATGCAACTCACAGAGTTACACCTTTCCTTTCATTGATTGGTTTGTGAACACGGTTTTCTTGAAATCTGCAATGGTATGTTTCTCAGCCCAATGAAGCTTACAATGAAAAAGGAAATGTCCTCAGGTAAAAAGTAGAAAGAAGCTTTTCTGAGAAACTGCTTTGTTATGTGTGAATTCATCTTGCAGAGTCACGCCTTTCTCTCCATGAAGCAGTTTGCTAACACTATTTTTGTGGAATCTGCAAAGTGATATTTGGGAACCCATTGAGGCCTATGGTGAAAAGGAAATATCCTCAGATAAAAACTAGAAAGAAGCTTTCTGCAAAACTGCTTTATGATGTGTGAATTCATCTCACAGAGTTACAATTTCATTTCATGGAGTAGTGTGTTACCATTGTTTTTGGGGAATCTCTGAAGGGATATTTTGGATCACTTTGAATCTTATGCTGACAAAGGAAATATCCTCAAATAAAAGTGAGAAAGAAGCTTTCTGAGAAACTTCTTTGTGATGTGAGAATTCATTTCACAAGAATATACCTTTCTCTTCATGAAGCAGTTTGCTAACACAGTTTTCATGGCATCCACAAAATGTTTTTTGGGCGTGCCTTGAGGGCTATGGTGAAAAAGGAACTATCCTCAGATAAAAAATGGAAAGAAGTGCTCTGAGAAACTACATTATGATGTGTGAATGCATCTCACAGAGTTACACTTTTCATTGATCAGTTTGCTAACACTGTTTTCTTGAAATGTGCAATGGGATATTTCTTAGCGCAGTGAAGGTTATGGTGACAAAGGAAATATCCTCAGATAAAAACTAGAAAGAAAATTTCTGAGAAACTGCTTTGTTGTGTGTGAATTTGTCTCACAGAGTTACACCTTTCTCTCCATGAAGCAGTTTGCTAACACTGTTTTCGTGGAATCCGCAAAGTGATATTTGGGAGCGCATTGAGGCCTTTGGTGAAAAAGGAAATATCCTCAGATAAAATACAGAAAGAAGCTTTCTCAGAAACTGTTATGTGATGTGTGAATTCCTCTCACTGAGATACACCTTTCTCTTCATGAAGCAGTTTGCTAACACTGTTTTCCTGGAATCCACAAAGTGAAATTTGACAACGCATTGAGGTCTATGGTGAAAAAGGAAGTATCCTCAGATAAAAACTAGAAAGAAACTTTCTGAGAGACTACTTTATGATTTGTGAATTCATCTTCCAGAGTTAAAATTTCATTTCATGGAGCAATCTGTTACCACTGTTGTTGGGGAATCTGAGATGGGATATTTTGGATCGCATTGAAGCCTACACTGACAAAGGAAATATCTTCAAGTAAAAACGAGAAAGAAGCTTTCTGAGAAACTGCTTTATGATGTATGAATTCATCTCACAGAGTTACATCATTCTCTTCATGAAGCATTTTGCTAACACTGTTTTCGTGGAATCTGCAAAGTGATATTTGATGGCACATTGAGGCCTATGGTGAAAAGGGAAATATCATTAGAAGATAACTATAAGGAAGCTTTCTGAGAAACTTCTTTGTGATGTGTGAATTCATCTCACAGAGTTACACCTTGCTCTCCATGAAGCAATTTGCTAGCACTGTTTTCGTGGAATCTGCAAAGTGATATTTGATGGCACATTGAGGCCTATGGTGAAAAAGGAAATATCCTCAGAAGATAACTAGAAAAAAGCTTTCTGAGAAACTGCTTCGTGATGTGTGAATTCATCTCACAGAGTTACACCTTGCTCTCCATGAAGCAGTTTGCTAACACTGTTTTCATGGAATCTGGAAAGTGATATTTGGTACTGTATTGAGGTCTATGTTGAAAAAGGAAATATCCTGAGATAAAACCAGAAAGAAGCTTTGTGAGAAACTGCTTTGTGATGTGTGAATTCATCTCACAGAGTTACACCTTTCTCTCAATGAAGCAGTTTGCTAACACTGTTTTTGTAGAATCTGCAAAGTGATAGTTGGGAGCACATTGAGGGCTATGGTGAAAAAGGACATATCTTCAGCTAAAAACTAGAAAGAAGCTTTCTGAGAAACTGTTTTCTGATATCTGAATCCATCTCACAGAGTTACACTTTCATTTAATGGAGTAGTCTCTTACCATTGCTTTTGGGGAATCTGAAAAGCAACATTTTGGATCGCATTGAAGCCTATGCTGACAAAGGAAGTATCCTCAAATAAGAAAAAGAAATAAGCGTTCTCACAAACTGCATTGTGATGTGTGAATGCAATGCACAGAGCTACACTTTTCTTTTCAGTAATCAGTTTGCTAACGCTCTTTTCTTCAAATCTGCAGTGGGATATTTCTTAGCTCAATGAAGCTTATGGGGACAAAGGAAATATTCTCAGATTAAAAACGAGAAGAATCTTACTGAGAAACTTCTTTGTGATATGACAATGCATCTCTTACAGTTACACCCGTGTTTCAAGGAGCCATTTGCTAGCACTGTTTTTGTGGAATCTGAGAAGTGATAATTTAGATTGTTATGAAGACTCTATGGACAAAGGAAATATCCTCAGATAAAAACCAGAATGAAGCTTTCTGAGAAACTGGTTTGTGATGTGTGAATTCATTTCACAGAATTACACCACTCTTTCATGGAAGAGTTTGCTTGTACTGATTTTTTGGAATCTCAGAAGTGATATCTTGGATATCGTTGAACCCCAGGGTGAAAAATGAAATATTCCCAGATAAAAACTGCAGAGAAGCCTTCTCAAAAACTGCTTTTTGGTGTGTTACTTCATCTCACAGAGTTACACCATTGCTTTCATTGAGAGGTTCGCTAACACTCTTTTCGTAGGATCCGCAATGGGATATACGTGAGCATATTGAGACCTGAAATGTCCTCAGATAAAAACAGGAAAGAAGCTTTCTGAGAAACTGCTTTGAGGTGTGTGAATTCATCTCAGTGTTACACAAACTTTTCATGGACCATTTGCTAGCACTGCTTTGTGGAATCTGAGAAGGGATATTTTGTATCGCAGAAGCCTATGGTGACAAAGGAAATATCCTCAGATAAAAACCAGAAAGAAGCTTTCTGAGAAACTGCTTGGTGATCTATTAATTCATCTCACCGTGTTACACCATTCTTTCATGGAGGAGTCTGCTAGCACTGTTTTTGTGGAATCTCAGAAGTGATGTCTTGGATATCATTGAATCTCATTGTGAAAAATGAAATGTCCTCAGAAAAACCATGGAGAGAAACCTTCTCAGAAACTGTTTTGTGGTGTGAGAATTCACCTCATAGAGTTACACCTTTGCTTTCATTGAGAAGTTAGCTAACACTGTTTTTGCAGAATCTACAATGAGATATACATGAGCGAATTGAGGCCTGAAATGTCCTCAGATGAAACAAGAAAGAAGCTTTCTAAGAAACAGCTTTGTGATGTGTGAATTCATCTCACAGAGTTACACTACTCTTTCATGGAGCCTTTTGCTAGCACTGTTTTTGTGGAAACTGAGAAGGGATAATTTTGATAACTTTGAAGCCTATGGTGACAAAGGAAATACATTCAGATAAAACCAGAAACTGGCTTTCCAAGAAACTGCTTTGTGATGTGTGAAATCATCTCACAGTGTTACACTACTCTTTCATGGAGTTCTTTGCTAACACTGGTTTTTCGAAACTGAGAAGTGGTATTTTGGATCACTTTGAAGTGTATGTTGACTAAAGAAATATCCTCAGATAAAAATTAGAAAGAAGCTTTCTGAGAAAATTCTTTGTGATGTGGGAATTCATCTCACAGATTTAGACCCTCTTTCATGGCAGAGTTTGCTAGCACTGTTTATTTGGAATCTGACAAGAGATATCTTGGATTACATTGAATCCGATGGCAAAAAATGAAATATCTTCAGATAAAAACTGGAGAGAAGCCTTCTCAGAAAGTGCTTTGTGGTATGTGAATTCATCTCACAGAGTTACACCATTGCTTTCATTGCAAAGTTTGCTAACAATGTTTTCACAGAATCTGCAATGAGATATATGAGAGCGCATTGAGGCCTGAAATGTGCTCAGATAAAAACAAGAAAGAAGCTTTCTGATAAACTGCTTTGTGATGTGTGGAATTTTCTAACAGTGTTACACAGCTCTTTCATGGAGCCATTTGCTAGCACTGTTTTTGTGGAATCTGAGAAGTGATATTTTGTATCGCTTTGAAACCTATGGGGACAAAGGAAATAACATCACATAAAAACCAGGAAGAAACTATCTGAGAAACTGCTTTGTGATGTGTGAATTCATCTCAGAGAGTTACACCACTCTTTCATGGAGGAGTTTGCTAGCACTGTTTTTGTGGAATCTCAGAAGTAATAGCTTGGATATCATTGAATCCCATGGTGAAAAATGAAATTTCCTCAGATAAAACTGGAGAGAAGCCTTCTCAGAACCTGCCTTGTGGTGTGTCAATTCAGCTCACAGAGTTACACCATTGCTTACATTGAGAAGTTGGCTAACGCTGTTTTTGCAGAATCTGCAAAGAGATATACATGAGCTCATTGATGCCTGAAATGTCCTCAGATAAAAACAAGGAAGAAGCTTTCTGAGAGACAGCTTTGTGATATGTGAATTCACATCAGAGAATTACACTACTTTTTCATGGAGCCTTTTGCTGGCACTATTTTTGTGGAATCTGAGAAGGGATATTTTAGATTGCTATGAAGACTCTACGGACAAAGGAAATATCCTCAGATAAAAACCAGAAAGAAGCTTTCTGAGAAACTTCTTTGTTATGTATGAATTCATCTCAAAGAGTTTCACCTTTCTTTTGATGGAGCAGGTTGCTAACACTGTTTGCATGTAATCTGCAAGGGGATATTTGGGGTTGCATTGAGGCCTATGGTGAAAAACTAATTATCCTCAGATATACACTAGAAAGAAGCTTTCTTAGAAACTTCTTTGTGATGTGTGAATTCATCTCACAGAGTTACACACTTCTCTTCAGGGAGCAGTTTGCTAACTCTGTTTTCCTGGAATCTGCAATGGGATATTTCAGAGGGCATTGAAGCTTATGGTGCCAAAGGAAATATCCTCAGGTAAAAACTAGAAAGAATTTTTCTGAGAAACTGATTTGTGATGTGTGAATTCAATTCACAGAGTTATGCTGTTCCTTTCATGGAGTAGTTTGTTACTCTTTTTTCTTGGAATATGCAATGGGATATTTCAGAGTGCATTGAAGCTGATGGTGACAAAGGAAATATCCTCAGATAAAAACTAGAAAGAAGCTTTCTCAGAAACTGCTTTGTAGTGTGTGAATTCTACTCACAGAGTTACTCGTCTTTTTTCCTCCAGCAGTTTGCTAACTCTGTTTTCTTGGGATCTGCAATGGGATATTTCAGAGCGCATTGAAGCTTATGGTGACAAAGGAAATATCCTCAGATAAAAACTGTAAGGAGCATTCTCCAAAACTTCTTAGGAATGTGTGCATTCATCTCACAGAGTTCCACTGTTATTTTCATGGAGCAGTTTGCTAACTCTGTTTTCTTGGAATCTGCAATGGGATATTTTGAAAAGCATTGAAGTTTTTGGTGGCAAAGGAAATACTTTAAGACAAAATCTAGAAAGGTGTTTTCTGAGAGACTGCTGCCTGATTTGTGAATGCATCTCACAGAGTTACAATTTTCTTTCATGAAGCAGTTTGTTAGCACTGTTTTTTGTGGAATCTGAGAAGGGATATTTTGGTTTGCATTGAATCTTATGCTGACTAAGGAAATATACTGAGATAAAAACTGGAAAGAAACTTTCTGAGAAACTGCTTTGTGATGTGTGAATTCATCTCACAGAGTTACACCATTTTTTTTCATTGAGCAGTTTGCTAACACTGTTTTCTTGGAATCTGCAATGGGATATTTCAGAATGGATGGAAGCTTATGGTGACAAGGGAAATATCCTTGGAAAATAACTAGAAAGAAGCTTTCTGAGAAACTGCTTTGTGATTTGTGAATTCATCTAATAGAGTTACAATTTCCTTTCATGGAGCAGTTTATTAACACTGTTTTTTGTGGAATCTGAGAACGGATATTTTGGATCACATTGAATCCTATGCTGACAGACTGGGCGCAGTGGCCAGGCCAGTAATCCCAGCACTTTGGGAAGCTGAGATGGGCAAATCACAAGGTCAGGAGATCGAGACCATCCTGGCTAACATGGTGAAACTCCGTCTCTACCAAAAATACAAAAAATTAGCTCGGCGTGGTAGCAGGCACATGTAGTCCCAGCTACTTGGGAGGCTGAGGCAGAAGAATGGCATGAACCCAGGAAGCGGAGCTTGCGGTGAGCCGAGATTGCACCATTGCACTCCAGCCTGGATGACAGAGCGAGACTCTGTCTCAAAAAAGGAAAGAAAAGAAAAGAAAATATCCTGAGATAAAAACTAGAAAGAAGCTTTCTGAGAAACTGCTTTGTGATGTCTGAATTCAACTCAAAAATTTACACTGTTCTTTTCAGGGAGCAGTTTGCTAACACTGCTTTCCTGGAATCTGCAAAGGGATACTTGTTAGTGCATTGAGACTTACGGTGAAAAAGGAAATATCCTCAAATAAAAACTAGAAAGAAACTTTCTGAGAAGCTTCTTTGTGATGTGTGAATTCAGCTCACAGAGTTACACTGTTCTTGTCATGGAGCAGATTGCTAACTCTGTTTTCTGGGAATCTGCAATGGGATATTTCAGAGCACATTGAAGCTTATGGTGAAAAAAATATCCTCAGGTAAAAACTAGAAAGAAACTTTCTGAGAAATTGCTTTCTGATATGTGAGTTACACTGTCAAAGAGTTACACTGTTGTTTCATGGATCTGTTTGCTACCTCTGTTTTCTTGGAATCTGCAATGGGATATTACTAAACGGATTGAAGCTTATGGTGACAAGGGAAATATCCTCAGACAGATAATTGTGATGTGTCAATTATCCCACAGAGTTACACTGTGCTTTTCATGGAGCAATTTGCTAACTCTCTTTTCTTGGAATCAGCAATGGGATATTTCAAAGGACGTTGAAGCTTATGGTGAAAAAGGATATGTCTTCAGACAATAACTAGAAAGAACCTTTCTGAGAAACTGCTTTCTGATTTGTGAAGTCATCTCACAGAGTTACAATTTCCTTTCATGGAGCAGACTGTTAGCACTGTTTTTTGTGAAATCTGAGAAGGGATATTTTGGATCACATTGAAGCATATGCTGATGAAGGTAATATCCTGAGATAAAAACTAGAAAGAAGCTTTCTCGGAAACTTCTTTGTGATGTGTGAATTCATCTAACAGAGTTACACACTTCTCTTCAGGGAGCAGTTTCCTAACTCTATTTTCTTGGAACCTGCAATGGGATATTTCAAAGCACATTGAAGTTTATGGTGACAAAGGAAATATCCTCAAATAAATACTAGAAAGAAGCTTTCTGAAAACCGCTTTGTGATGTCTGAGTTCATCTCACTGAGATACACCATTCTTTACATTGAACAGACTGCTACCAATATTTTCGTGGAATCTGTAATAGGATATTTGAGAATGTATTTAAGCCTATGGTGACAAAAGAAATATCCTCAGATAAAATCCGAAAAGAAGCTTTCTGAGCAATTGCTCTGTGATGTGTCAATTTATCTCACAGAGTTGCACTGTTCTCCCATGGAGCAGTTTGCTAACTCCATTTTCTTAGAATCTGCCTTGGGATACTTTGGAACACTTTGAAGCTCATGGTGACAAAGGAATTACACCACTCTTCATGGAGGAGTTTGCTAGCACTGATTCTGTGGAATCTCAGAAGTGATATCTTGGATATCATTGAATCCCAGGTGAAAAATGAAATACCCTCAGATAAAAACTGCAGAGAAGCCTTCTCAAAAACTGCTTTTTGGTGCGTTACTTCATCTCACAGAGTTACACCATTGCTTTCATTGAGAGGTTTCCTAACACTGTTTTCGCAGGACCTGCAATGGGATATACGTGAGCATATTTAGACCTGAAATGTCCTCAGATAAAAAGTAGAAAGAAGCTTTCTGAGAAAGTGCTTTGTGATGTCTGAATTCATCTCACAGGGTAACACTGTTCCTTCTGTGGAGCAGTTTGTTAACTCGGTTTTCTTCAAAACTGCAATGGGATACCTCAGAGTGCATTGAAGCTTATGGTGACAAGGATATATCCTCAGATAAATATTAGAAAGAAGCTTTCTGAGAGACTGCTTTTGGATGTGTGAATTCATGTCACAGAGTTACACTGTTGCTTTCATGGTGTAGTTTGCTAACTCTGTTTTCTTGGAATATGCAGTGGGATATTTCAGAGTGCATTGAAGCTGATAGTGACAAAGGAAATATCCTCAGATAAATACTAAAAAGAAACGTTCTGAGAAACTGCTTTGTGACATGCGAATTCTACTCACAGAGTTACACTGTTCTTTTCATGGAGCAGGAGGCTGACACTCTTTTTGTGGAATCTGCAATAGGATATTTGCAAGCACATTGCAGCCTGTGGTGAGAAAATAAATATCCTCTGATAAAAACCGAAAAGAAGCTTTCTGAGAAATTGCTTTGTGATGTGTCAAATTATCTAACACAGTGACCTTGTTCTCTTCATGGAGCCGCTTGTTAACACTGTGTTCCTGGAATTTGCATACTGATATTGGGGAGCGCATTGTGGGTTGTGGTGAAAAAGGAAATATCCTCAGATAAAAACTACAAAGAAGCTTTCTATCAGACTTCTTTGTGATGTGTGAACTCAACTCACACAGTTACACTGTTCTTTTCATGGAGCAGATTGCTAACTCTGATTTCTTGGAATCTGCAATGGGATATTTCAGAGTTAATTGAAGCTTATGGTGACAAAGGAAATATCCTCAGATAAATACTAGAAGGAAGCTTTCTGTGAAAGTGCTTTGTGACATCTGAATTCAACTCAAAATGTCACACTGCTCTTTTCAAGGAGCAGTTTGTTAACACTGCTTTCCTGGAATCTCCAGTGGGATATTTCGGAGCCCATTGAAGCTTATGGTGACAAAGGAAGTATCCTCATATAAAAATTAGAAAGAAACTTTCTGAGATACTGCTTTCTGATGTGTGATTTCTACTCACAGAGTTACACTGTTCTTTTCATGGAGTAGTTCGTTAACTCTGTTTTCTTGGAATCTGCAATGGGATATTTCAGAGCGCATTGAAGCTTATGGTGACAAGGAAAATAATCTGTGATAAAAACCGAAGAGAAGCTTTCTGAGAAATTGCTTTGTGATGTGTTAATTATCTCACAGAGTTACACTGTTCCTTTCATGGAGCAGTTTTCTAACTCTGTTTTCTTGGAATCTGCAATGGGATATTTTGCAGTGCATTGAAGCTTACAGTGACAAAGGATGTAGCTTCAGACAATAAAAAGAAAGAAGGATTCTGACAAACAGCTTTCTTGTCTTTGAATTCATCTCACAGCATTGCAATTTCCTTTCATGCAGCAGTTTGTTAGCACTGCTTTTTGTGGAATCTGACAAGGGATAGTTTGCATCGCATTGAACCCTATGCTGACAAATGATATATCCTGAGATAAAAACTAGAAAGAAGCTTTCTGAGAAATTTCTTTGTGATGTGTGAATTCATCTCACAGAGCTAAACATTTCTCTTCATATAGAAGTTTCCTAACTCTGTTTTTTTGGAATCTGTAATGGGACATTTCGGAGCACATTGAAGCTTATGGTGATAAAGGAAATATCCTTAGATAAATACTAGAAAGAACCTTTCTGAGAAGCTGCTTTGTGATGTGTGAATTCAACTCACAGAGTTACACTGTTCTTTTCCTGGAGCAGTTTGCTAACACTGTTTTCCTGGAATCTGCAAAGGCATATTTGGGAGCACATTTAGTCTTATGGTGGAAAAGGAAATATCCTCAGATAAAAACTACAAAGAAACTTTCTTAGAAACTGCTTTGTGATGTATCAATTCATCTCACAGAGTTACACTGCTTTCTCATGCAGCAGTTTTCTAACTCTGTTTTCTTGGAATCTGCAATGGGATATTTTGGAGCACATTGAACTTTACAGTGACAAAGGAAATATCCTCAGGTGAAAACTAGAAAGAAGCTTTCTGAGAAACTGCTTTGTAATGTCAGAATTCATCACACAGTGTTACACTGTTCTTTTCATTGAACAGACTGCTGACATTGTTTTCATGGAATCTGTAACAGAATATTTGTTAGTGCATTGAAGCCTAGTGACAATAATATATTCTCAGATAAAAACCGAAAAGAAGCTTTCTGCGAAATTGCTTTGTGATGTGTCAATTTATCTCACACAGTGAAACTGTTCTTTTCTTAAAGCAATTTGCTAACTCTGTTTTCTTGGAATCTGCAATGAGATATTTTGGAGCACATTGAAGCTTATGGTGACAAAGGAAATATCCTCAGATAGAAACTGCAAAGAAGCTTTATGAGAAACTGCTTTGTGATGTGTGAATTCATCTCACTGAGTTACACTTTTCTCTTCAGGAGAAGTTTGCTAGCACTGTTTTGATGGAATCTGCAAACGGATATTTTTTAGCACGTGGAGCCTTAAGGTGAAAAAAGTAATATCCTCAGGTAAAAACTAGAAAAAAAGCTTTCAGAGAAATTGCTTTGTTATGTGTCAATTTTCTCACAGAGTCACACTGTTCTTCTCATGGAGCAGTTTTCTAACTCTATTTTCTTGGAATATGCAATGGGATATTTCAAAGTGCATTGAATCTTATGGTGACAAAGCTTATATCTTCTGACAATAAATAGAAAGAAGCTTTCTGAGAAACTGCTTTCTGATTTGTGAATTCAACTCACAGAGTTACAATTTCCTTTCATGGAGCAGTTTGTTAGCACTGTTTTTTGTTTAATCTGAGAAGGGATATTTTGGATCACATTGAATCCTATGCTGACAAAGGAAATATCCTGGGATAAAAACTAGAAAGAAGCTTTCTGAGAAACTTCTCTGTGATGTGTGTCTTCATCTCACAGAGTTAAACATTTCTTTTCATGGTCAGTTTCCTAACTCTGTTTTCTTGTAATCTGCAATGGGACATTTCAGAGCAAAATGAAGCTTGTGGTGACAAAGGAAATATCCTCAGATAAAAACTAGAAAGAAGCTTTCTGAGAAACTGCTTTGTGACCTGTGAATTCAACTCACAGAGTTACACTGTTCTTTTCACGGAGGAGTTTGCTAACACTGTTTTCCTGGAATCTGCAAAGGGATATTTGGGAGCGCTTTGAGGCCTATGGTGGAAAAGGAAATATTCTCAGAAAAAAACTACAATGAAGCTTTCTGAGAAACCGCATTGTGATGTGTGAGTTCAACTCACAGATTTACACTGCTATTTTCATGGAGCAGTTTGCTAAAACCGTTTTCCTGGAATCTGCCAAGTGATATTTGGGAGCCTCTTGAGGCTTATGGTGAAAAAGGGAATATCCTCAGATAAAAACTACAAGGAAGCCTTCTGAGAAACTTCTTTGGGATATGTGAACTCAGCTCAGAGATTTACACTGTTCATTTCATGAAGCAGTTTGCTAACTCTGTTATTTTGGAATCTGCAATGGGATATTTCAGAGTGCATTGAAGCTTATGGTGAAAAAGGAAGTATTCTCAGATAAAACTAGAAAGAAACTTTTTGAGAAATTGCTTTCTGGTGTGTGAATTCTACTCACAGAGTTACACTGTTCTTTTCATAGAGCAGTATGCTACCTCTGTTTTCTTGTAATCTACAATGGGATATTTCTGAATGGATTAAAGCTTATGGAGACAAGGGAAATATCCTCAGATAAAAACTGGAAAGAAAGTTTCTGAGAAATTGCTATGTGATATGTCAATTTTCTCACAGAGTTACACTGTGCTTTTCCTGGAGCAGTTTGGTAACTCTGTTTTCTTGGAATCTGCAATTGGATATTTTGAAGTGCATTGACGCTTATGGTGACAAAGCATATATCTTCAGACAAAACTTAGAAAGAGGCTTTCTGAGAAACTGCTTTCTGATTTGTGAATTCATCTCACAGGATTACATCTCCTTTCATGGAGCAGATTGTTAGCACTGTTTTTTGTGGAATCTGAGAAGGGATATTTTGCATCGCAATGAAGCCTATGCTGACAAAGGAAATATCCAGAGATAAAAACTACAAAGAAGCTTTCAGAGAAACTGCTTTGTGATGTGTGAATTCATCTCACAGAATTACACTGTTCCTTTCCTAGAGCAGTTTGCTAACTCTGTTTTCTTGGAATATGCAATGTGATATTTCAAAGCGCATTGAAGCTGATGGTGACCAAGGATTTATCCTCAGATAAAAAGTAGAAAGAAACTTTCTGAGAAACTGCTTTGTGATGTCTGAATTCATCACGCAGAGTTACACTGTTCTTTTAATAGAGCAGGTGGCTGAGACTGTTTCCTTGGAATCTGCAATGGGATATTTGGGAGCACATTGAAGCCTATGGTGACAAAATAAATATCTTCAGATTAAAACCGAAAATACGCTTTCTGAACAATTGCTTTGTGATGTGTCAATTTATCTCACAGAGTTACACTTTTCATTCATGGAGCAGTTTGCATAATTTGTTTTCTTGGAATCTTCAATGGGATATTTCTTAGCACCTTGAAGCTTATGGTGACAAAGGAAATATCTTCAGACAATAACTAGAAAGAAGCTTTCTGAGAAACTGCTTGCTGATTTGTGAATTCATCTCACAGAGTTACAATTTCTTTTCATGGAGCAGTTTTTTAGAAATGTTTTTCTGTGGAATCTGAAAAGGGATATTTTGGATTGCATTGTAGACTATGCTGACAAAGGATATATCCTGACATAAAAACTAGGAAGAAGCTTTCTGAGAAACTTCTTTGTGATGTGGGAATTCATCTCACAGAGTTACACCTCTCTATTCAGGAGCAGTTTGTAAACTCTCTTTTCTTGGAATCTGCAATGTGATAATTTGGATCACATTGAAGCTTACGGTGACAAAGGAAATATCCTCAAATAAAAAATAGAAGGAAGCTTTCTGAGAAACTGCTTTGTGATGTGTGAATTCAACTCACAGAGTTACACTGTTCTTTTCTTGGAGATGTTTGCTAACACTATTTTCCTGGAATCTGCAAAGGGATATTTATTTGGGAGCGCATTAATGCCTATGGTGGAAATGGAAATATCCTCAGATAAAAACTACAATGAAGATTTCTGAAGAACTGCTTTGTGATGTGTGTATTCATCTCCCCGATTTACACTGTTCTTTCTTGGAACAGTTTGCTAACTGTTTTCCTGGAACATGCATTGTGATATTTCAAAGCGCACTGGAACTGAAGGTGACAAAGAAAATATTCTCAGATAAAAACTAGAAATAAACTTTCTGTGAAACTGCTTTGTGATGTGTGAATTCTTCTCACAGAATTACATCGTTCTTTTCATAGAACAGGCTGCTAACACTGCTTTTTTGTAATCTGCAATAGGATATTTGGGAGTGCACTGAAGCCTATGGTAGCAAAAGAAATATCCTTAGATAAAAACTGAAAATAAGCTTTCTGAGAAATTGCTTTGTGATGTGACAATTTATCTCACGCAGTTACACTGTTGTTTTCATGAAGCAGTTTGCCAACTCTGTTTTCTTGAAATCTGCAAAGGGATATTTCAAAGCACCTTGAAGCTTATGGTGACAAAGGAAATATCTTGAGACAAAAATTAGAAAGAAGCTTTCTGACAAACTGTTTTCTGATTTGTAAATTCATCTCACAGAGTAACATTTTCCTTTCATGGAGCTCATTGTTAGCATTGTTTTTTGTAGAATCAGAAACGGGATATTTTGTATTGCACTGAAACCAATGCTGACAAAGGAAATATCCTGAGATAGAAACTAGAAAGAAGCTTTCTGAGAAACTTCTTTGTGATGTGTGAATTCATGTCACAGAAGTAAACAATTCTCTTCATGGATCAGTTACCTAACTCTGTTTTCTTGGAATCTGCAATGGGACATTTCAGAACAAATTGAAGCTATGATGACAAAGGAAATATCCACAGATAAAAAATAGAAATGAGCTTTCTGAGAAACTCCTTTGTGATGTGTGAATTTTTCTCACTGAGTTATATTGTTCCTTTCATGAAGCAGTTTGCTAACTCTATTTTCTTGGAGTTTCTTTTCGTGCAGTTGGGTATTTCACAGTTCATTGAAGCTGATGGTTACAAAGGAAATATCCACAGGTAAATACTAGAAAGAGACTTTCTGAGAATCTGCTTTGTGATGTGTGAATTCTACTCACAGATTTACACTGTTCATTTCATGGAGCAGGCTGCTAACACTGTTTTCCTGGAATCTGCCAAGTGACATTTGCGAGTGCTTTGAGGCTTATGGTGAAAAAGGACACGTCCTCAGACAAAAACTATAAAGAAGCTTTCTATCAGACTGCTTTGTGATGTGTGAACTCAACCCACAGATGTACACTGTTCTTTTCAAGGAGCAATGCGCTCACTCTGTTTTCTTGAAATCTGCAATGGGATATTTTGGAGAGCATTGAAACTTATGAAGAGAAAGGAATTATCCTAAGATAATAACTACAAAGAAGCTTTCTGAGAAACTTCTTTGTGATGTCTGAATTCAACTCTAGGAGTTACACTGTTCCTTTCATGGACTAGTTTGCTCTTTTTTCTTGGAATATGCAATGGAATTTTTCGGGGCATATTGAAGCTTATGGTGACAAAGGAAATATCCTCTGATAAAAACTACAAAGAAGCTTTCTGAGAAACTGCTTTGTGATGTGTGAATTCTACTCACAGAGTTAAAATGTTCTTTTCATGAGGCAGTTGCTAACTCAGTTTTCTTGGAATCTGCAATGGGATATTTTGAAGTGCATTGAAGCTTATGTTGACAAAGGAAATATCCTCAGATAAAAACTAGAAAGAAGGTTTCTGAGAAACTGCTTTGTGATGTCTGAATTTATCTCATGGAGATACACCATTCTTTACATTGAGCAGACGGCTCACACTGTTTTCATGGAATCTTCAGTAGGATATTTGGGAGTGCATTGAAGCCTACGGTGACAGATGAAATGTCCTCAGATAAAAACCGAAAAGAAAAATTCTGAGAAATTGCTTTGTGATGAGTCAATTTATCTCACAGAGTTACTCTGCTCTTTTCATGGAGCAGTTTGCTAACTCTGTTTTCTTGGAGTCTGCAATGGGATATTTTAGAGCGAATTGAAGCTCATAGTGGCAAAGGAAATATCCTCGGATGAAAACTACAAAGAAGCTTTCAGAGAAACTGCTTTGTGATATGTGAATTCACCTCACAGAGTTACACTGTTCCTTTCCTAGAGCAGTTTGTTACCTCTGTTTTCTTGGAATTCAATGTGATATTTCAAAACGCATTGAAGCTGAAGGTGACCAAGGAAATATCCTCAGATAAAAATAGAAAGAAACTTTCTGAGAAACTGCTTTGTGATGTCTAATTCATCACACAGAGTTACACTGTTCTTTTCATAGAGCAGGCTGCTAAGGCTGTTTCCTTGGAATCTTCAATAGGATACTTGGGAGAGTATTGAAGCCTATGGTGACAAAAAAATATCCTCAGATAAAAACTGAAAAGAAGCTTCTGAGCAATTGCTTTGTGATTTGTCAATTTATCTCACAGAGTTATACTGTTCATTCGTGGAGCAGTTTGCTAAATCTGTTTTCTTGGAACCTGCAATGGGATATTTTGAAGCGCCTTGAAGCTTATGGTGACAAAGGAAATATCTTCAGACAATGCTAGAAAGAAGCTTTCTGAGAAATTGCTTGCTGATTTGCGAATTCATCTCACTGAGTTACAACTTCCTTTCATAGAGCAGTTTGTTAGCCATGTTTTTTGTGGAATCTGAAAGAGATATTTTGGATCACATTGAAGCCTGTGCTGACAAAGGATATATCCTGAGATAAAAACTAGTAAGAAACTTTCTGAGAAACTTCTTTGTGATGTGGGAATTCATCTCACAGAGTTACACCTTCCTAATCAGGAGAAGTTTGTTAACTCTGTTTTCTTGCAATCTGCAATGGCATATTTCAGAGCGCATTGAAGCTTACGGTGACAAAGAAAATATCCTCAGATAAAAACTGGAAAGAAGTTTTCTGAGAAACTGCTTTGTGATGTGTGAATTCAACTCACAGAGTTACACTGTTCTTTTCATGGAGCTGTTTGCTAGTACTGTTTTTCTGGAATCTGCAAATGGATATTCGGGAGTGCATTGAGGCCTATGGTGGAATAGGAGATATCCTCAGATAAAAACTACAAGGAAGATTTCTGAAAAACTGCTTTGTGATGTGTGTATTCATCACACAGAGTTACGCTGTTCTTTCCTGGAGCAGCTTGCTAACTCTGTTTTCCTGGAATATGCATTGTGATATTTCAAAGTGCATTGAAGCTGACAGTGACAAAGGTAATATACTCAAATGAAAACTTGAAAGAAACTTTCTGAGAAACTGCTTTGTGATGTGTGAATTCTTCTCACAGAATTACATCTTTGTTTTCATAGAGCAGACTACTAACACTGTTTTTTTGGAATCTGCAATGGGATATTAGGGAGCACATTGAAGCTTATGGTGGCAAAGGAAATATCCTCAGATAAAAACTGAAATGAAGTTTTCTGAGAAATTGCTTTGGATGTGTCAATTTATCTCACACAGTGAAACTGTCCTTTTCATGTTAACTCTGTTTTCTTGAAATCTGTAATGGGATCTTTCAAAGCATCTTGAAACATGTGGTGAGAAAGGAAATATCTTCAGACAAAAACTACAAAGAAGCTTTCTGAGAAATTTCTTTCTGATTTGTGAGTTCATCTCACAGAGTTACAAATTCATTTCATGGAGCTCATTGTTAGTACTCTTTTTTGTGTAATCAGAGAAGGGATATTTTGGATCACATTGAAGCATATGCTGATGAAGGTTATATCCTGAGATAAAAACTAGAAAGAAGCTTTCTGAGAAAATTCTTTGTGATATGTGAATTCATCTCACAGAATTACACATTTCTCTTCAGGGAGCAGTTTCATAGCTCTGTTTTCTTGGAATCTGCAATGGGATATTTCAGAGCACATTGAAGCGTACTGTGAAAAAGGAAAAATCCTCAGATAGAAACTAGAAAGAAGCTTTCTGAGAAACTGCATTGTGATGTTTGAATTCATCTCATAGCATTACACCATTCTTTACATTAAGCAGACTGCTAACACTGCTTTCGTGGAATCTGCAATAGGATATCTGTGAGTGCATTGAAGCTTACGGTGAGAGAAGAACTATCCTCAGAAAAAATCTGAAAAGAAGCTTTCTGAGAAATTGCTTTGTTATGTTTCAATTTATCTCACACAGTGAAACTATTCTTTTCATGGAGCTGTTTGCTAACTCTGTTTTCTTGGAATCTCCAATGGGATATTTCGGAACTCATTGAAGCTTAAGGTGACAAAGAAATATCCTCAGATAAAAACTACAAGGAAGCTTTTTGAGAAACTGCTTTCTTATTTGTGAATTCATCTCACAGAGTTACAATTTTCTTTCATGGAGCAGATTGTTAGCACTGTTTTTTGTGAAATCTGAGAAGGGATATTTTGGATTGCATGGAAGCATATGCTGATGAAAGCATTATCCTGAGATAAAATCTAGAAAAAAGCTTTCTGAGAAACTTTTTTGTGATGTGTGAATTCATCTCACAGAGTTACACAGTTCTCTTCAGGGAGCAGTTTCCTCACTATGTTTTCTTGGAATCTGCAATGGGATATTTTGGAGCACATTGAAGCTTACGGTGACAAAGGAAATATCCTCAGATAAAAATTAGAAAGAAGCTTCCTGAGAGACTTCTTTGTGATGTGTGAATTCAACTCACAGAGTTACATTGTTCTGTTCATGGAGCAGTTGGCTAACACTGTTTTCCTGGAATCTGCAAAGTGATATTTGAGAGGACATTGAGGCTTATGCTGAAAATGGAAATATCCTCAGAGAAAAGTTACAAGGAAACTTTCTATAAGGCTGCTTTGTGATGTGTGAACTGACCTCACATAGTTAAACTGTTCTTTTCATGGAACAGTTTGCTAACTCTGTTTTTTTGTAATCTGCAATGGGATATTTCAGAGTGTATTGAAGCTTACAGTGACAAAGGAAATATCCTCAGATAAATAATAGAAATAAGCTTTCTGAGAAAGTGCTTTGTAAAGTCTGAATTCAACTCAAAGTGTTACACTGTCCTTTTTAGGGAGCAGTTTGCTAACTCTGTTTTCCTGGAATCTGCAAAGGGATATTTGTTAGCATGTTGAGGCCTATGGTGACAAAGGAAATATCCTCGGATAAAAACTACAAAGAAGCTTTCGGAGAAACTGCGTTGTGATGTATGAATTCATCTCACAGAGTTACACTTTTCCTTTCCTGGAGCAGTTTGCTTACTCTGTTTTTTTTTTTTTTTTTTTTGGAATGTGCAATGTTATATTTCAAAGGGCAATGAAGCTGATGGTGACAAAGGAATATCCTCAGATAAAAACTAGAAAGAAACCTTCTGAGAAACTGCTTTGTGATGTGTGAATTCTACTCACAGAGTTACATCGTTCTTTTCATAGAACATGCTGCTGACACTGTTTTTGTGGAGTCTGCAATATGATATTTGGGAGCGCATTGAAGCCCATGGTGGCGAAAGAAATATCCTCAGATAACAACTCAAAAGAAGCTTTCTGAGAAATTTCTTTGTGATGTGTCAATTTATCTCACACAATGACACTGTTCTTTTCATGAAGCAATTTGCTAACTCTGTTTTCTTGGAATCTGCAATGGGATATTTCAAGGCGCATTGAAGCTTATGGTGACAAAGGAAATATCTTCAGAGAAAAAGTGGAAATAAGCTTTCTGAGAAAGTGCTTTCTGATTTGTGAATTCATCTCACAGAGCTACAACTTTCTTTCATGGAGCAGTTTCTTAGCACTGTTTTTGTGGAATCTGAGAAGGAATATTTTGGATCACATTGAAGCCTATGCCGACAAAGGAAATATCCTGAGATAAATACTAGAAAAAGCTTTCTGAGAATCTTGTATGTTATGTGTGAATTCATCTCACGGAGTTAAACCTTTTTCTTCATGGAACAGTTTGCTAACTCTGTTTTCTAGGAATCTACAGTGGCATATTGTGGAGCGCATTGAAGCCTATGGTGAGAAAGGAATTATCCTAAGATAATAACTACAAAGAATCTATCTGAGAAACCACTTTGTGATGTCTGAATTTGCCTCTAAGAGTTACACTGTTCCTTTCATGGAGGAATTTCGTAACTCTTTTTTCTTGAAATATGCAATGGGATATATCGGAGCATATTGAAACTTATGGTGACAAAGGAAATATCCTCAGCTAAAAGCTAGAGAGAAGCTTTCTGAGAAACTGCTTTGTGATGTGTGAAATCTACTCACAGAGTTACACTGTTCTTTTCATGGGGCAGTGTGCTAACTCTGTTTTATTGGAATCTGCAATGGGATATTTTGGAGCACATTGAAGCTTAAGGTGACAAAGAAAATATCCTCAGATAAAAACTAGAAAGAAGCTTTCTGAGAAACTGCATTGTGATGTCTGAATTCGTCCCATAGAGGTTCACCGTTCTTTATATTGAGCCGACTGCTAACACTGTTTCTATGGAATCTGCAATAGGATAATTGGGAGCACATTGAAGCCTATGAGGACAGAGAAAATATCCTCAGATAAAATGTGAAAAGAAGTTTTCTGAGAAATTACTTTGTCATGTGTCAATATATCTCACAGAGTTACACTGTTCTTTTCATGGAGCAGTTTGCTAACTCTATTTTCTTGTTATCTGCAATGGGATATTTCGGAGCACATAGAAGCTTATGGTGACAAAGGAAATCTCCCCAGATAAATACTAGAAAGAAGATTTCTGAGAGAGTTCTTTGTAAAGTCTGAATTCAACTCAAAGATTTACACTGTTCTTTTCATGGAGCAGTTTGCTAACACTGTTTTCCTGGATTCTGCAAAGGGATCGTTGTTAGCACATTGAGGCCTATGGTAAAAAAGGAAATATCCTCAGATAAAAACTAGAAAGAAGTTTCTGAGAAACTGCTTTGTGATGTGTCAATTCAACTCAAGGAGTTACATTTCTCTTTTCATGGAGTAGTTTGCTAGCTCTGTTTTCTGGGAGTCTGCAATGGGATATTTCGGAGCACACTGAAGCTTATGGTGACAAGGGAAATATCCTCAGATAAAACTAGAAAGAAGCTTTCTGAGAAACTGCTTTGTGATCTGTGAATTCAACTCACATAGTTACAATGTTCTTTTCATGGAACAGTTTGCCAACAGTGTTTTCCTGGAATCTGCAAACGGGTATTTGGGAGCGCATTGAGACCGATGGTGGAAAAGGAAATATCCTGAGATAAAAGCTACAAAGAAGCTTTCCAAGAAACTGCTTTTTGATGTGTCAATATAACTCACACAATTACACTGTTCTTTCCATGGAACAGTTTGCTAACTTTGTTATCTTGGATGCTGCAGTGGGATATTTCAGAGCACATTGAAACTTATGGTGACAAGGATATGTCCTCAGATAAAAACTAGAAAGAAGCTTTCTGAAAAACTGCTTTGTGAGGTGTGAATTCAACTCAGAGAGTTACATTGTTGTTTTCATGGAGCAGTTTGCTAACACTGTGTTCTGGGAGTCTGCAATGGGATATTTTGGAGTGCATTGAAGCATATGGTGACATAGGAAATATCTTCAGACAAAAACTAGAAAGAAGATTTCTGACAAACTGTTTTCTGATTTGTGAATTCATCTCACAGGGTTACAATTTCCTTTCATGGAGCACATTGTTAGCACTGTTTTTTGTGGAATCTGAGAAGGGATATTTTGGATTGCATTGAAGCCTATGCTGACGAAGGTAATATCCTGAGATAAAAACTAGAAAGAAGTTTTCTGAGAAACTTCTTTGTAATGTGTGAATTAATCTCAGAAAGTTACACTTTTTCCTTCAGGGAGCAGTTTCCTAACTCTGTTTTCTTAGAATCTGCAATGGGATATTTCAGAGCATAATAAAGCTGGTGGTGACAAAGGAAATATCCTCAGATATTACAGGAAAGAAACGTTCTGAGAAACTGGTTGGTGTTGTGTGAATTCTACTCTCAGAGTTACACTATTCTTTACATGGAGCAGGCTACTAACACTGTTTTTGTGGAATCTTCCATACGATATTTTAGAGTGCATTGAAGCCTATGGTGACAAAAGAAATATCCTCAGATAAAAACTGAAAAGAAGCTTTCTGAGAAATTGCTTTCTGATATGACGTTTTATTTCACAGAGTTACACTGTTCTTCTCATGGAGCAGTTTGCTAACACTGTTTTCCTGGAATCTGCAAAGTGATATTTGGGAGCACATTGAGGCTTATGCTGAAAAAGGAAACATCCTCAGATAAAAACTACAAAGAAGCTTTCTGAGAAACTGCTTTGTACTTTGTGAATTCATCTCACAGAGTTACACTGTTGCTTTCATGGAGCAGTTTGCTAACTCTGTTTTCTTGGAATATGCAGTGGGATATTTCAAAACGCATTGAAGCTGATGGTGACAAAGAAAATATCCTCAGATAAATACTAGAAAGAAACTTTATGAGAAACTGCTTTGTGATATATGAATTCTACTCACAGAGTTACATCATTCTTTTCATAGAGCAAGCTGTTAACACTGTTTTCATGGAATCTGCAATATGCTATTTTGGAGCACAGTGAAGCCTATGTTGGCAAAAAAAAATCCTCAGATAAGAACTGAAAAGAAACTTTCTGAGAAATTTCTTTATGATGTGTTGATTTATCTCACACAGTGACACTGTTCTTTTCATGGAGCAGTTTGCTCACTCTGTTTTCTTGGAATCTGCAATGGGATATTTTGAAGTGCATTCAAGCTTATGGTGACAAAGGTAATATCTTCAAAAACTGGCAAGAAGCTTTCTGACAGACTGCTTTCTGATTTGTGAATTCATCTCACAGAGTTACAAATTCCTTTCATGGAGTAGATTGTCAGTATTTTTTTTTTGTGGAATCTGAGAAGGGATATTTTGGATCACATTGATGCATACGCTGATGAAAGTAATATCCTGAGATAAAAACTACAAATAAGTTTTCTGGGAAACTTCTTTGTGATGTGTGAATTTTCTCACAGAGTTACACATTTCCCTTCATGGAACAGTTTCCTAACTCTGTTTTCTTGGAATCTGCAGTGGGATATTTCAGAGCCCACTGAAGCTTATGGTGACAAAGAAAATATCCTCAGATAATAATTAGAAAGAAGCTTCCTGAGAAACTGTCATCTCACAGAATTACACCATTCTTTACATTGAGCAGACTGCTAACACTGTTTCCTTGGAATCTACAATAGGATATTTGGGAACCCATTGAAGCCTACGGTGAGAGAAGAAATATCCTCAGAAAAAATGAAAAGAAGCACTCTGAGAAATTGCTTTGTGTTGTGTCAATTTATCTCACAGAGATACACTGCTCTTTCCATTGAGCAGTTTGCTAACTCTGTTTTCTTGGAATCTGCAGTGAGATATTTCAGAGTGCATTTAAACTTATGGTGACAAAGGAAATATCCTCAGATAAAAATTACAAAGAAGCTTTCTGAGAAACTACTTTGTGATGTGTGAATTCATCTCACAGAGATACACTGTTCTTTTCCTGGAGCAGTTTGCTAATTCTGTTTCCTTGGAATATGCAATGAGATATTTAAAAGCGCATTGAAGCTGATGGTGACAAAGGAAATATCCTCAGATAAAGTCTTGAAAGAAACTTTCTGAGAAACTTCTTTGTGATGTGTACATTCTACTCACAGAGTTACATGGTTCTTTTCATAGATCAGGCTGCTAAAACTGATTTCGTGGAATGTGCAGTAGGATATTTGGGAGTGATTTGAAGTCTATGTTGGCAAAAGACATGTCCTCAGATAAGTTACGAAAAGAAAGTTTCTGAGAAATTTCTTTGTGATGTGTCAATTTATCTCACAGAGTGACACTGTTCTTTTCATGGAGCAGTTTGCTCACTCTGTTTTCTTGGAATCTTCAATGGTGTATTTCGAAGTGTAGTGAAGCTTATGGTGACAAAGGATATATCTTCCGACAAAAACTCAAGAGAAGCTTTCTGAGAAACTACTCTGTATGTGTGAATTCATCTCACAGAGTTACACCTTTCTCTTCATGAAGCAGTATGCTAACACTGTTTTTGGTGAAAAAGGAAATATCCTCAGATGAAAACTAGGAAGTAGCTTTCTGAGAAACTGCTCTGTGATGTGTGAATTCATCTCATAGTGTTACACTTTCCTTTCATGAAGCAGTTTGTAACCACTGTTTTTGGGGTATCTGAGAAGCGATATTTTGGATCGCATTGAAGCCTTCGGTAACAAGAAAGTATACTCAGATAAAAACTGGAAAGAAGCTTTTTTAGCAACTTCGCTGTGATGTGTGAATTCATCTTGCAGAGTTACACCATTCTTTTCCTGAAACCGTTTGCTAACACTGTTTTCATGGAATCGGCAAAGGGATATTTGGGAGCACATTGAGCCTATGCTGAAAAAGGAAATATCCTCAGATAGAAACTAGAAAGAAGCTTTCTGAGAAACTCCATTGTGATGTATGAATGTATCTCACAGAGATACACCATTCTTTTCATTGATCAGTTTGCTAACACTGTTTTCTTGGAATCTGCAATGGAATACTTCTTAGCGCAATGAGGCTTATGGTGACGAAGGAAATATCCGCAGATAAAAATTAGAAAGAAACTTTCTGAGAAACTGCATTGTGATGTGTTTATTCATCTCACAGACTTACACCATTCTTTCCATCCGGCAGTCTGTCAACACTGTTTTCATGGAATCTGCAGTAGCATATTTGGGAGTGCATTGAACTCTATGGTGACAAAGGAAATATCTTCAGATAAAAACCAAAAAGAAACTTTCTGAGAAGGAGCTTTGGATGTGTAAATTCATCTCACAGAGTTACACAATTTTTTTCATGGATCACTTTATTAGCACTGATTTTAGGGTATCTGAAAAGCAATATTTTTGCTCTCATTGAAGCCTATGATGACAAAGGAAATATTCTCAGATAAAACTTAATAGAATTTTTCTGAGGAAGTTATTCGTGATGTGTGAATTCATCTCACAGAGTTACACCTTTATTTCATGGAGCAGTTTGCTAACACTGTTTTCTTGGAATGTGCAATGGGCTCTTTCTTAGTGTAATGACGCTTATGGTGACAAAGGAAATATCCTCAGATAAACGCTAGAAAGAAGCTTTCTGAGAAGCTGCTTTGTTCTGGGTTAACTCATCTCACAGAGTTACGCCACTCTTTCCATTGAGCAGTCTGCTAACACTGTTTTTGGGGAATCTGCATTAGGAAATTTAGGAGCACATTGAAGCCTATGGGGACAAAGGAAATATCCTCAGATAAAAACCAAAAGAAACTTTCTGAGAAACTGCTTTGAATGTGTGAATTCATCTCACAGAGTTACACGACTCTTTTCATGGATCATTTTGCTAGCACTGTTTTTAGGGAATCTGAGAAGGGATATTTTTGATCTCATTGAAGCCTACGGTGACAAGGAAATATAATCAGATAAAAACTGGAGAAGATGCTTTATGAGAAACTTCTTTGTGATGTGTGAATTCTTCTCACAGAGTTACACCTTTCTCTTCATGAAGCCGTTTGCTAACACTGTTTTCGTGGAATCTGCAAGTGGATGTTTGGGAGTGAATTGAGGCCTATGGTGAAAAAGGAAATATCCTCAGATAAAAACTAGAAGGAAGCTTTCTGAGAAACTTCTGCATGATAGATTAATTCATCTCACAGAGTTGCACTGTTCTTTTCATTGATCGGTATGTTAACACTGTTTTCTTGGAATCTGCAATGGGATATTTCTTAGTGCAATGATGCTTATGGTGACAAAAGAGATATCTTCAGATAAAAATTAGAAAGAAGCTTTCTGATAAACTGCTTTGTTATGGGTTAATTCATCTCACAGAGTTACACTGTACTTTTCATACAGCAGTCAGCTTACACTGATTTCATGGAACCTGCAGAAGCATATTTTGCAGTGCATTGAAGCCTATGGTGACAAAGGAAATATCCTCAGATAAAAACTTAAGAGAATCTTTCTGAGAAAATTTCTTGTGATGTGTGAATTCATCTCACAGAGTTACACCTTGGTTTTCATGGATCAGGTTGCTAACACTGTTGCCATGGAAACTGCCAAGGGATATTTGGCAACACTTTGAGGCCAATAGTGAAAAAGGAAATATCCTCCCATAAACACTAGAACGAAGCTTTCTGAGAAACTGCTTGGTGATGTGTGAGTTCGTCTCACAGAGTTACACTGTTCTTTCATACTGCATTCTGCTAACACTGTTCTCGTGGAAATAGCAATAGGATGTTTGGGAGCGAATTGAAGCGTATGAGGACAAAGGGAATATCCTCAGATAAAAACCAAAAACAAGCCTTCTGAGAAATTGCTTCACAATATGTGAATATATCTCACAGAATTACAGTGTTCTTTCATTAAGCAGTCTGCTAACACTGTTTTCTTGGAATCGGTAAAGGGATATTTTGGAGCACATTGAAGCTAATGGTGACAAAGGAAATATCCTCAGAGAAACACTAGAAAGAAGGATTCTGACAGACTTCCTTTCATGAAGCAGTTCATAACAACTGTTTTTGCGGAATCTGAGCAGGGATATTTTGGATTGCATTAAAACTTACCTTGACAAAGGAAATATCCTCAAATAAAAACTAGAAAGAAGCTTTCTGAGAGACTTCTTTGTGATGTGTGAATTCATCTCTCAGAGTTACACCTTTCTCTTATAAAACAGTTTGCTAACACTCTTTTCGTGGAATCTGCAAAGTGATATTTGGGAGCACATTAAGGTCTATGGTGAAAAAGAATCTATCTGAGAAACTGCATTGTGATGTGTGAATGTATCTCACAGTGTTACACTGTTCTTCTCATTGAGCAGTTTACTAACACTGTTTTCTTGGAATGGACAATGTGCTCTTTCTTAGTGCAAAGGTGCTTATGGTGACAAAGGAAATATCCTCAGATAAAATCTAGAAAGAAGCTTTCTGAGAAACTGCTTTGTGATGGGTTAATTCATCTCACAGAGTTACATAATTCCTTTCATGGATCACTTCATTAGCACTGTTTTTAAGGACTCAGAGAAGCAATGTTTTTGCTTGCCTTGAAGCCTATGGAAACAAAGGAAATATCCTCAGATAAAAATTTAACAGAATCTTTCCGAGAAAGTTCTTTGTGTTGTGTGAATTCATCTCACAGAGTTAACCTTTCTTTTCATGGAGCAGTTTGCTAACACTGTTTTTGTGGAATCTGCCAACGAATATTTGGCTGCACTTTGAGGCCTGTAGTGGAAAGGGAAATATCCTCAGACAATAACTAGAAAGAAGCTTTCTGAGAAACTGCTTTGTGATGTGTGAGTTCATCTCACAGAGGTACATCATTCGTTTCATGTAGCAGTCTGCTAACACTGTTTTCATGGAATCTGAATTAGGATATTTGGGAGTGCATATAACTCTACGGTGACAAAGGAAATATCCTCAGAGAAAAACTAGAAAGAAGCTTTCTGAGAAACTACTTGGTGATGGGTGAATTCTTCTCACAGAGTTACACCTTTCTCTTCATGAAGCCATTTTCTAGCACTGTTTTTGTGCAATCTGCAATGGGATATTTGGGAGAGCATTGAGGCTTATGGTGAAAAAGGAAATATCCTCAGATAAAAACTAGAAAGAAGCTTTCTGAGAAACTGCTTTGTGATGTGTGAGTTCATCTCACAGGGTTACACCATTCTTTTCATACAGCTGTCTGCTAACACTGTTTTCGTGGAAACTGTCATAAGATGTTTGGGAGCATACAGAAGCCTATAGTGACAAAGAAAATATCCTGAGATAAATAGAGAAAAAAAACTTTCTGGGAAACTTCTTTGGATGTGTCAATTCATCACACAGAGTACACCTTTCTCTTCATGAAGCAGTCTGCTAACACTGTTTTTGGGGAATCTGAGATGGGATATTTTGATCACATTGAAGCCTATCGTGACAAGGAAATGTACTCAGATAAAACCTGGAAAGAAATTTTTTGAGAAACTTCACTATGATGTGTGAATTCATCTCACAGAGTTACACTTCTCTTCATGATGCCATTTGCTAACATTGTTATCGTGGAATCTGCAAAGGAATATTTGGGGGCACATGGAGGCCTATGGTGAAAAGGGAAATATACTCAGAAATAAATTAGAAAGAAGCTTTCTGGGAAACTTCTTCGTGATGTGTGAATGCATCTCACAGAGTTACACTGTTCTTTTCATTGATCAGTTTGTTAACACTATTTTCTTGAAATCTGCAATGGGAATTTTCTTAGCACAATGATGCTTATAGTGACAAAGGAAATATCCTCAGATAAAAACTAGAGGCCGGGCGCGGTGGCTCAAGCCTGTAATCCCAGCACTTTGGGAGGCCGAGACGGGCAGATCACGAGGTCAGGAGATGGAGACCATCCTGGCTAACATGGTGAAACCCCATCTCTACTAAAAAATACAAAAAAACTAGCCGGGTGAGGTGGCGGGTGCCTGTAGTCCCAGCTACTCCGGAGGCTGAGGCAGGAGAATGGCGTAAACCCGGGAGGTGGAGCTTGCAGTGAGCTGAGATCCGGCCACTGCACTCCAGCCTGGGCGGCAGAGCGAGACTCCGTCTCAAAAAAAAAAAAAAAAAAAAAAGATAAAAACTAGAAAGAACCTTTCTGAGAAACTGCTTTGTGATGGGTTAGTTCAACTCACAGAGTTACACCGTTCGTTTCATACAGCAGTCTGCTCACATTGTTTTCACGACATCTGCATTGGCATATTTTGGAGTTATTTGAAGCCTATGGTGCCAAGAAAATATACTCAGATAAAAACCTAATAGAATCTTTCTCAGAAAGTGCTTTGTGATGTGTGAGTTAATCTCTCAGAGTTACACCTTTCTTTTCATGGAGCTGTTTGCTGACACAGTTTTCATGGAATCTGCCAAGGGATATTTCACAGCGTTTTGAGGCCAATAGTTAAAAAGGAAATATCCTCACATAAAATCTAGAACGAGCTTTCTGAGAAACTGATTTGTGTTGGGTGAGTTCATCTCACAGAGTTACACCATTCTTTTCATACAGAAGACTGCTAACACTGTTTTCGTGGAAATTGTAATAGGATGATTGGGAGCGCATTGAAGCCCATGAGTACAAAGGAAAAATCCTCAGATAAAAACAAAAAGAAGCCTTCTGAGAAACTCCTTTGTGATGTGTGAATACATCTCATAGAGTTACAGTGTTAATTACCTTGAGCAGTCTGCTAAAACTGTTTTCTTGGAATCGGCAAAGGAATATTTTGGAGCACATTGAAGCCAATGGTGACAAAGGAAATATCCTCAGAGAAAAACTAGAAAGAAGGATTCTGAGAGACTACTTTCTGACGTGTGAATTCATCTCACAGAGTTACACTTTCTTTTCATGAAGCAGTTTGCAACCACTGTTTTTGAGAAATCTGAGAAGGGATATTTTGATTCGCATTGAAGCCTATGCTGACAAAGGAAATATCCTCAAACAAAAACTAGAAAGAAGCTTTCTGAGAGACTCCTTTGTGATGTGTGAATTCGCCTCTCATATTTACACCCTTTTCTTCTTGAAGCAGTTTTCTAACACTGTTTTCGTGGAAGCTGGAAGATGATATTTGGGAGTGCATTGAGGCCTATAGTGGAAAAGGAAATAACCTCAGATAAAAACTAGAAAGAAACATTCTGGGAAACTGTTTTGTGATGGGTTAATTATCTCACAGAGTTACACCATTCTTTTCATTGTGCAGTCTGCTAACACTGTTTTCGTGGAATCTACCTTAGGATATTTGGAAGTACATTGAACCGTATGGGAACAAAGGAAATATCCTCAGATAAAAACGAAAAAGATACTTTCTGAGAGACTGTTTTGGATGTAGAATTCAGCTCACAGAGCTACATGACACTTTTCATGGATCACTTTGCTAGCATTGTTTTTGGGGAATCTGAGAAGGTATACTCTTGATTGCTTTGAAGCCTACGGTGACAAAGGAAATATCTTTAGATAAATAGTGAAAAGAAGCTTTCTGAGAAAGTGCTTTGGATGTGTGAATTCATTTCACAGAGTTACACCTTTCACATCATGAAGCAGTTTGCTAACACTGTTTTTGGGCAATCTGAGAAGGAGTATTTTGGATTGCATTGAAGCCTATGGTGACAAGGAAATATACTCAGATACAAACTGTAAAGAAGCTTTTTGAGAAACTTCGTTATGACCTGTGAATTCATCTCACAGTGTTACACCTTTCTCTTCATGAAGCCAGTTGCTAACACTGTTTTTGTGAAATCTGCAAAAGGGATATTTGGAGCCCATTGAGGCCTATAGTGAAAAAGGAAATATCCTCCGATAAAAACTAGAAAGAAGGTTTCTGAGAAACTTCTTTCTGATGTGTGAATGCGCCTCACAGAGTTACACTGTTCTTTTCATTGATCAGTATGCTAACACTGTTTTCTTGGAATCTGCAATGGGATATTTCTTAGTGCAATGATGCTTATGGTGACAAAGGAAATATCCTCCGATAAAAACTGGAAAGAAGCTTTGTGAGAAACTGCTTTGCGATGTGTTAATTCATTTCACAGTGTTACACCATTCTTTTCATACAACATTCTGCTAAAACTGTTTTCATGGAATCTGCATTAGCATATTTTGGAGTGCTTTGAAGCCTATGGTGACAAAGGAAATATCCTCAGATGAAAACATAGTAGAATCTTTCTGAAAAAGTTCTTTGTGATGTGCGAATTCATCTCACAAAAATTACGCCTTTCTTTTCATGGGGCAGTTTGCTAACACTTTTTGTGGAATCTGCCAAGGGATATTTGGCAGCACTCTAAGGCCTATAGTGAAAAAGGAAACATCCTCAGACAATTACTAGAAAGAAGCTTTCTGAGAAACTACTTTGTGATGTGTGAGTTCATCTCACAGAGCTACACAGTTCTTTTCATACAGCAGTCTGCAACACTGTTTTCATGGAATCTGCGTTAGGATATTTCTGAGAGCTTTGAACTCCATGGTGACAAAGGAAGTATCCTCAGAGAAAAACTAGAAAGAAACTTTCTGAAAAACTTCTTTGTGATGTGTGAATTCTTCTCACAGAGTTACACCTTTCTCTTCATGAAGCCGTTAGATAAAACTGTTGTCATGCAATCTGCAAAGGGATATTTGGGAGTGCATTGAGGCCTATGGTAACAAAGAAAATATCCTCAGATAAAATCTAGAAAGAAGCTTTCTGAGAAACTGGTTTCTTATGAGTGAGTTCATCTCACAGAGTTACACTGTTCTTTCAATACAGCAGTCTGCTAACACTGTTTTCATGTAATCTGCGTTAGGATATTTGGGAGCGCATTGAAGCACCTGAGGAGAAAGGAAATATCCTCAGGAAAAAAAAAAGAAGCTTTTGAGAGACTGCTTTGGATGTGTCAATTCATCTGACAGAATTACATGATTCTTTCTATGGATCACTTTGCTAGCACTGTTTTTGGGGTCTGAGAAGGGATATTTGAATTGCATTGAGGCCAAAAGTAATAAAGGAAATATACTCAAATAAAAACTAGAAAGAAGCTTTCTGAGATACTGGTTTGTGATGTGTTGGTTCATCTCACAGGGTTACACCGTTCTTTCCATACAGCAGTCTACTAACACTGTTTTTGTGGAAACTGCAATAGGATGTTTGGGAGTGCATTGAAGCCTGTGGGGACAAAGGAATCATCCTCAGAAAAAAAAACATAAAGAATCCTTCTGAGAAACTGCTTTGTGATGTGTGAATACATCTCACAGTGTCACAATGTTCTTTTTATTGAGCAGTCTGCTAACACGGTTTTCTTGGAATCCACAAAGGGATAGTTCTGAGCGTATTGAAGCCTATGGTGACAAAGGAAATATCCTCAGAGAAAAACCAGAAAGAAGGATTCTGAGAATCTGATATCTCATGTGTCAATTCATCTCACAGAGTTACATGATTCTTTCATGGATCACTTTGGTAGCACTGTTTTCAGGGAATCTGCAAAGGGATATATTGGATCATATTGAAGCCTATGGTGACAAAGGAAATGTCCTTAGATAAATAGTGAAAAGAACTTTCTGAGAAACTTCTTTGTATGTTTGAATTCATATCACATGATTACACCTTTCTCTTCATGAGACAGTTTGCCAACACTGTTTTTGGGGAATCTGAGACGGGATATTTTGGATTGCATTGAGCCTATGGTGACAAGGAAATATACTCAGATAAGAACTGGAAAGAAGCTTTTTGAGAGACTTCGTTGTGATGTGTGAATTCATCTCACAGAGTTACACCTTTCTGTTCATGAAGTGTTTGCTAACACTGTATTCATGGAATCTGCAAACGGATATTTCAGAGCACACTGGGGCCTGTGGTGAAAAAGGAAATATCCTCAGATAAAAACCAGAAAGAAGTTTTCTGAGAAACTCCATTGTGATGTTTGAATGCATCTCACAGAGATACACTGTTCTTTTCATTGATCAGTTTGCTAACACTGTTTTCTTGAAATCTGCAATGGTATAATTCTTAGTGCAATGACACTTATGGTGACAAACAAAATATGCTCAGATAAAAACTAGAAAGAATCATTCTGAGAAGCTGCTTTGTGATGGGTTTGTTCATCTCAAATAGTTACACTATTCTTTCCATTGAGCCATCTGCTAACTCTGTTTTCGTGGAATCTGCATTAGCATACTTGGGAGCACATTGAACTCCATGGTGACAAAGGAAATATCCTTAGATTAAAAGCAAAAAGAAACTTTCTGAGAAAATGTGTTGGATGTGTGAATTCATCTCAGAGAATTACACAATTGTTTTCATGGATGACTTCATTAGCACTGTTTTTAGGGAATCTGAGAAGCGAAATTTTTGCTCCCTTTGAAGCCTATGGTGACAAAGGAAATATCCTCAGATAAAAACTTTATAGAATCTTTCTGAGAAAGTTCCCTATGATGTGTGAATTCATCTCACAGAGTTACACCTTTCTTTTCATGGATATGTTTGCTAACACTCTTTTCGTGGAAACTGCCAAGGGATATTTGGCAGCACTTTGAAGCCTATAGTGATAAAGGAAATATCCTCAGATAAAAACTAGAAATAAGCTTTCTGGGAAACTGTCTTGTGATGTGTGAGTTCATCTCACAGAGTTACACCATTTTTTTGATACAGCAGTCTGCTAACACTGTTTTCGTGGAAACTGCAATAGAATGTTTGGGAGTGCATTGAAGCCTATGGGGACAAGGGAAATATCCTCAGATAAAAACCAAAAAGAAGTCTTCTGAGGAACTGCTTTGTGATGTGTGAATATATCTCAGAGTGATACTGTGTCCTTTTCTTTGAGCAGTCTGCCAACACTGTATTCCTGGAATCAGCAAAGGGACATTTCGGAGCTCACTGAAGCTAATAGCGACAAAGGAAATATCCTCAGAGAAAAATTAGAAAGAAGGATTCTGAAAGACTTCCTTGCATGAAGCAGTTTGTAACCACTGATTTTGCATAATCTGAGAAGGGATACTTCGGATCACATTACAGCCTACCTTGACAAAGGAAATATCCTTAAAATAAAAACTAGGAAGAAGCTTTCTGAGAGACTTTTTTGTGATGTGTGTATTCATCTCTCAGAGTTTCACTTTCCTTTCATGAAGCTGTTTGTAACCACTGTTTTTGGGGAATCTGAGAGTGGATATTTTGGATCGCATTGAAGCCTACACTGACAAAGGAAATATCCTCAAATAAAAACGAGAAAGAAGCTTTCTGAGAGACTTCTTTGTGATATGTGAATTCTTCTCATGGAGCTACACTTTTCTCTTCATGAAGCAGTTTGCTAACACTGTTTTCAAAGAATCAGCAAAGTGATATTTGGGAGCACATTGAGGCCTATGATGAAAAAGGAAATATCCTCAAATAGAAAGTAGAAAGAAGCTATTTGAGAAAATGCATTGGGATGAGTGAATGGATCTCACAGAGTTACACTGTTCTTCTCTTTGAGCAGTTTGCTAACACTGTTTTCTTGGAATGTGCAATGGATTATTTCTTAGCGCAATGACCCTTATGGTGACAAAAGAAATTACGTCAGATAAAAGTTTGAAAGAAGCTTTCTGGGAAACTACTTTGTGATGAGTTAATTCATCTCACAGAGATACACCGTTGTTTTCATTGAGCCATCTACTAACACTATTTTCTTGGAATCTGTGTTAGGATATTTGGGAGCACATTGAAGCATGTGGGGACAAAGGAAATATCCTCAGAAAATCTAGAATGAAACTTTCTGAGAAACTGCTTTGTAATGTGTGAATTCGTCTCAGAGTTACTCCTTTCTTTTCATTGAGCAGTTTGCTAACACTGTTTTCATGGAACCTGCAATGGGATATTCAACAGCATAATGAGGCTTATGGTGAAAAAGGAAATATCCTCAGATAAAAGGTTGAAGGAAGCTTTGTGAGAAACTGCTTGGTGATGTTTTAATACATCTCACAGAGATTTGTGATTCTTTTCCTGGAGAAGTTTGGTAGCCATGTTTTTGTGGAATCTGAGTGGGATATTTTGGATTGCATTGAAGCCTATGGTGACAAAGGAATTATCGTCAGATTAAAACGAGAAAGAAATTTTCTGAGTGTCTGCTTTGTGATGTGTGAATTCATCTCACAGAGATACATGATTCTTTTCATGGAGCAGTTTGGTAGCCCTGTTTTTGGGGAATCTGAGAAGGGGTATTCTGGATCACATTGAAACCTATGGTGACAGAGGAAATATCCTCAGATAAAAACTAGAAAGAAGCTTTCTGTGAAACTTCTCTGTGATGTGTGAATTCATCTTAGGGTTACACATTTCTAGAAAGAACATTTGTGAGAAACTGCTTTGTAATGTATGAATTCATCTTATAGAGTTACACATTTTTTTTTCACATACCAGCTTCCTAACACTGTTTTAGTGCAATCTGCAATGGGATATTCGGAGTACTTTCAGGCCTATGGTGAAAAGAAATCATCTCAGATAAACACGAGAAAGAAGCTTTGTGATGTGTGAATTCATCACACATATTTACACCAGTCTTTTCATGGAGCAGTTTGGTAGTACTGTTTTTTGGGAATCTGAGAAGGGATATTTTGGATCGCATTGAAACCTTTGGTGACAAAGGAAATAACCTCAGATTAAAGCTAGGAAGAAACTCTCTGAGAAAGTGCGTTGTGATGTGTGAATTCATCTCACCGAGTTACACATTTCTTCTCACATAGTAGTTTGCTAACAGTGTTTTCTGGGAATCTGCAATGGGATATTCAGAGCACTTTCAAGCCTACAGTGAAAAGGAAATATCCCCAGATAAAACTTAAAAGAAACTTTGTGATAAACTACTTTGTGACATGTGAATTCATCTCACAGATTTACACCGATCTTTTCACGGAGCAGTTTGGTAGCACTGTTTTTTGGGAATCTGAGAAGGAATATTTTGGATCACATTGGATCGCATTGAAGCCTATGGTGGCCAAGGAAATATGCTCAGATTAAAGTTAGGAAGAATGTCTCTGAGAAACTGCGTTGTGATGTGTGAATTTATCTCACCGAGTTACACATTTCTGGTCATTCAGCAGTTTGCTATCACAGTTTTCATGTAATTTGCAATTTGATATTCGGAAGTGCATTGAGGTCTATGGTGAAAAAAGAACTATTCTCAGATAAAAGTTAGAAAGAAGATTTCTGAGAAACTTCTTTGTGACATTTCAATACATCTCACAGAGATACACAAGTATTTTCATGGAGCAGATTCATAGCACTGTTTTTGGGGAATATGAAAAGGGATATTTTGGATCACATTGAAGCCTAAGGTGACAAAGGAAATATTCTCAGATAAAAGCTAGAAAGAAGCTTTCTGAGAAACTGCTTTGTGATATGTGAATTCATCTCACTGAGTTACACAGTTCTGTTTATTGAGCAGTTTGTACCACTGTGCTCGTGGAATCTTCAAAGGACTGCTTGGGAGCACATTGATACATATGGTGAATAAGAAAACATTCTCAGATAAAATCTAGAAAGAAGATATGTGAGAAACTGCTTGGTGATTTGTAAATTCATCTTAAAGAAGTACACCATTCTTTTCACTTAGTAGTTTGGTAGCACTGTTTTTCTGTTATCTGAGATGGGATATATTCAATCGTATTGAACCCTATGATGACAAAGGAAATATCCTCAAATAAAAACTAGAAAGAAGCTTTCTGAGAAACTGTTTTCTGATGTGTGAATTCATCTCAAGAGTTACACCTTTCTTTTCACATAGCAGTTAGCTTACACTATTTTCGTGGAATCTGCAATGGGATATTCAGAGCAATTTCAGGCCTATGGTGAAAAATGAAATATCCTCAGATAAAAACTAGAAAGAAGCCTTGTGAAAAACCACTTGCTGATGTTTGAATACATCTCACAGAAATACACCATTCATTTCTTGGAGCAGTTTAGTAGCACTGTTTTTCTGGAATCTGAGAGGGGATATTTTGGATTGCATTGAAGCCTACGGTGACAATGGAAGTACCCTCAGACAAAAACTAGCAAGAAGTTTTTTGAGAAACTGCTTTGTGATGTGTGAATTCATCTCACAGAGAAACACCATTCATTTCATGGAGAAATTTGGTAGCACTGTTTTTGGGGAATCTGAGCAGGGATATTTTGGACAGCATTGAAACCTATGGTGACAAAGAAAATGCCCTAAGATAAAAACTAGAAAGAGTCATTCTGAGAAACTACTTTGTGATGTGTGAATTCACCTCACAGAGTTACACTTTTCTTTGTGATGTTTCCTAACACTATGTTTATGGAATCTGCAAAGGGGTGTTTTGGAGCACATTGAGACATATGGTGAAAAAGGAAATATTCTCAGATAAAAACTGTAAAGAAGGTTTCTGAGATACTCTCTGGTGATGTGTGAATTCATCTCTCAAAAGTATACCATTCTTTTCATGGAGAAGTTTGGTAGCACTCTTTTCATGGAATATACAATTGCATATTCAGGAGTGCCTGGAGGCCTATGGTGAAAAAGGAAATATATTCTGATAACAACCAGAATGAAACTTTCAGAGAATCTTCTTTGTGATATATGAATTCTTCTCACAGAGTTATACCTTTTTTTCTTTGAGCAGTTTGTTAACACAGTGTTCATGGAATCTGCAAAGGGATGTTTGGGAGTGCATTGACGCATATGGGGAAAAAGGAAATAATCTCAGATAAAAACTAGAAAGAAGCTTTCTGAGAAACTTCTTTGTGATGTGTGAATTCATCTCACAGTGTTATACTGTCCATTTCATTGAACAGTTTGCTAACACTGTTTTCTTGGAACCCACAAAGGGATATTTGAGAGTGATTTGAAGCTTATAGTGGCAAAGAAATTATCAACAGACAAAAACTAGAGGGAAGCTTTCTGAGAAACAACTTTTTGATTTGTGAATTCATCTCACAGAGTTACACCTTTCTTTTCATTGAGCAGTTAGCAAACAGTGTTTTCATGGAATCTGCAATGGGATATTCGGGAGCCATTTGAGGCCTATGGTGAAAAAGGAAATATCCTTAGATAAAAAATAGAAAGAAGCTTTCTAAGAAACTGCTTTCTGATGTGTGAATATATCTCATAGAGTTACACCTTTCTTTCCTTTGAGCAGTTTGCTAACACTGTGTTCCTGGTATTTGCAAAGGGATGTTTGGAATGCATTGAGTAATAGGTTGAAAAAGGAAATATTCTCAGATAAAATCTAGAAAGAAGATTTCTGAGAAATTCCTTGGTGAGGTTTGAATTCATCTGACAGAAGTACACCATATTTTTCATGAAGCAGTTTGGTGGCACTGTTTTTGGGGAATCTGAGAAGGCATATTTTGGATCACATTGAAGCCTATGGTGACAAATGAAATATCCTCAGATAAAAACTGGAAAGAACTTTCTGAGAAACTGCTTTGTGATGTGCGAAATCATCACACAGAGCTACACCTTTCCTTTCATTGAGCAGTTTGTTAACACTCTTTTCATGGAATCTGCAAATTGACGTTTGGGAGTGCACTGAGGCCTACGGTGATGAAGGAACTATCCTGAGATAAAAACTAGTAAGAAGCATTCTGAGAAACTGCTTTGTAATGCGTGAATTGATCTCAAATAGTTACATCTTTCTTTTCATTGAGTAGTTTGCTAACACAGTTTCTGTGGAATCTGAAATGGGATATTCGGAATCGCACTTATGTCTATGGTGACAAAGGAAATATCCTCAGATAAAAACTACAAAGAAGCTTTCTGAGAAACTCCTTTTTGATGTGTGAATTCATCTCACAGAATTACACCTTTCTTTTCACATACCAGCTTGCTAACACTGTTTTCGTGGAATCTGCAATGCGATATTCTGGAGCACATTGTGGCTTATGGTGAAAAAGGAAATATTCTCAGAAGAAAACCAAAAAGAGCTTTCTGAGGAACAGCTTTGTGATGTGTGAATTCATCTCACAGAGGTACACCGTTCTTTTCATGGAGCAGTTTGTTAGCACTGTTTTTGTGGTGTTTGCAATGGAATATTCACGATCGCATTGAGGCCTATGCTGTAAAAGGAAATATCCTTAGATAAAAATGAGAAAGAAGCTTTCTGAGGAACTGCTTTGTGATGTGTGAATTCATCTCACAGAGTTACACTGTTGTTTTCAAGGATTAGTATCGTAGCACTCTTTTTGGGGAATCTGGAAGGAATAATTTCGATTGCATTTTAGCTTATGGTGACAAAGGAAGTATCCTCAGATGAAAACTAGAAAGAAGCTTTCTGAGAAACTGCATTGTGATGTGTGAATTCATTTCACAGACTTACACACTTCTTTTCATTGAGATATTTGCTAACACTGTTTTCATGGAATCTGCATTGGGATATTCTGGAGTGCATTGAGTCCTATAGTGAAAAAGGAAGTATCCTCAGATAAAAGCTAGAAAGAAGCTTTCTGAGAAATTGTTTTGTGATGTGTTAATTCATCTTACAGAGCTACACTTTTCTTTTCACATAGCAGATGGCTAGCACTCTTTTCATGGAATCTACAATGGACTATTCAGGAGCGCTTTCAGGCCTATGGTGAAAAAGGAATAATCCTCAGAGGAAAACTAGAAAAAAACTTTCTGAGAAACTGCTTTGTGATGTGTGCATTCATGTCACCGAGTTACACAGTTCTTTTCATTGAGCAGGGTGTACCACTGTGTTCGGGGATATATGGGAGCTCATTGAGGCCTATGGTGAAAAAGGAATTATCCACAGAAAAAAACCAGAAAGAAGCTTTCTGAGGAATGGCTTTATGTTTTGTGAATTCCTCTCACAGAGGTACACCGTTCTTTTCATGGAGCACTTTTCATGGAGTAGCACTCTTTTTGTGGAAAATGAGAAGGGATATTTTGGATAGTGTTGAAGCCTATGGTGACAAAGGAAATATCCTAAGATAAAAACTACAAAGAAGTTCTCTGAGAAACTTCTTTGTGATGTGTGAATTCAACTCAAAGAGTTACATCTTTCTTTTCCATGGGCTGTATTCTAAAATTGTTTTCGTGGTAACTGCAATGGGATATTCAGTAGTGCCTTGAGGTCTATGGCAAAAAAGGAAGTATCCTCACATAAATGCTAGAAAGAAGCTTTCTGTTAGACTGCTTTATGCTGTGGGAATTCATCTCACAGAGTTACATCATTCTTTCCTTGGAGCAGTGTGGTAGCACTGTTTTTTGAGGAATCCTAGTAGGAATATTGTGGATTGCATTGAAGCCTATGGTGACAAAGAAAATATCCTCAGATACAAACTAGAAAGATGCTCTCTGAGAAACTGCTTTGTGATGTGTGAATTCATCTCACAGTGTTATACTTTTCTTTTCATTGTGCAGTTTGCTACCACAGTTTTCTTGGAAACAGCAATCGGATATTTTCGTGTGCATTGAGGCCTATGGTGAAAAAGGAAATATTTTCAGAGAAATACTGGAAAGAAGGTATCTGAGAAAATGCTTTGTGATGTGTGAATTCATCACATGGACTCACACATTTCATTGAGAAGTTTGCTAACATTGTTTTCCTGGAATCTGCAATGGGATATTCTGTAGCACATTCAGGTGTATGGTGAAAAAGGAAATATCCTCCGATGAAAATGAAAAAGAAGCTTTCTGAGAAATACTTTGTGATGTGTGAATTCATCTCATAGAATTACACCTTTCTTCTCACATAACAGTTTGATAACACTGTTTTCGTGGAAACTGCAATGGGATAATCAGGAGAGCTTTGAGTTCTATGGTGAAAAAAGTTATATCCTCTGATAAAAACTAGATTGAAGATTTCTGAGAAACTGCTTTGTGATGTGTGAATTCATCTCATGGAGTTAAACCATTCTTTTCATTAAGGAGTTTGCTAACACAGTTTTCACAGAATCTGCAATGTGATATTCGGGAGCACCTTGAGTCCTGTGTTGAAAAAGGAAATATCCTCAGATGCAGACTAAAAAGAAGCTTTCTGAGAAACTGCTTGTGTTGTGTGAATTTATCTCACAGAGATACATCATACTTTTGCAGTAGCAGTTTGGTAGCAATGTTATTGTGGATTTTGAGAAGAGGTATTTTGGAATGCATTTAAGCCTAGGGTGACAAAAGAATTATCCTCAGATAAAAACTAGAGACAAGACTTCTGAGAAACTGCTTTGTGATGTTTCCATTCAACTCATAGAGTTAAACCTTTCTGTTGAGGGAGCAGTTTGACATCAATGTTTTTGTGGAATGTGAGAAGGGATATTTTGGATCTCATTGAAGCCTATGGTACAAAGGAAATATTCTCAGATAAAAACTAGAAATAAACACTTTGAAAAACTTCTTTGTTGCCGGGCGTGGTGGCTCAAGCCTGTAATCCCAGCACTTTGGGAGGCCGAGGCGGGCGGATCACAAGGTCAGGAGATCGAGACCACAGTGAAACCCCGTCTCTACTAAAAATACAAAAAATTAGCCGGGCGCGGTGGCGGGCGCCTGTAGTCCCAGCAACTCAGGAGGCTGAGGCAGGAGAATGGCGGGAACCCGGGAGGCGGAGCTTGCAGTGAGCCGAGATCGCGCCACTGCACTCCAGCCTGGGCAACAGCGTGAGACTCCGTCTCAAAAAAAAAAAAAAAAAAAAAAAAAAAAAAAGAAAAACTTCTTTGTGATGTGTTAATCCATCTGACAGAGTTATACCTTTCTTTTCATTGAGCTGTTTGCTAACAATGTTTTCGTGCCATCTGCAATGGGATATTCGGGATCACATTGAAGCCTATGGTGACAAATGAGACATCCCCAGATAAAAATTAGGAAGAGGATTTCTGTGAAACTTCTTTCTGATGTGTCAATTTATCTCACAGAGTTACGCCTTTCGTTTCATGGAGCAGTTTCCTAACACTGTTTTCGTGGAATCTGCAATGGCATATTCTAGAGGGCCTAGAAGCCTATGTAGAAAGAGGAAATATCCTCAGATAAAAACTAGAAAGAAATTTTCTAAGAAACTGCTTTGTGATGTGTGATTTCATCTAACACAGTTACATCATTCTTTTCATGGAGAAGTTTGATAGCACTTATTTTGGGGAATCTGAGAAGGGATATTTTGGATCGCATTGAAGCCTATGATGACAAAGGAAATATCCTCATATCAAAACTAGAAAGAAGCTTTCTGAGAAACTTCTTTGCGATGTGTGAATTCATCTCACAGCATTACACCTTTGTTTTCATTGATCAGCTTGGTAACACTGTTTTTGTGGAATCCTCAATGGGACGTCGGGAGTACATTGAGGCCTATGGTGAAAATGGAAATATCCTCAGATAAAATGTAGAAAGAAGCTTTCTGAGAAATTGCTTTCTGATGTGTGAGCTCATCTCTCAGGGTTACACCATTGTTTTCATGGAGCAGTTTGATAGTACTGTTTTTGTGGAATTTGAGATGGGATATTTTGTAATGCCTTAAAGCCTATGGTGACAATGGAAATATCCTCAGATAAAACAAGAAAGAAGCTTTCTGAGAAATGGCTTTGTGACTTGTAAATTCATCTCACAGTGTTACCCCATTGTGTCCTTTGCGCAGTTTGCTATCCTAGTATTCATGGAAAATGCAATGGGATATTCGGGAATGCACTGAGGCCTACGGTGAAAAGGGAAATATCCTCAGATAAAAACTGCAGAGAAGCCTTCTGAGAAAATGCTTTTTGATGTGTGCACTCATCTCATAGCATTAAACCTTTCTTTTGATGGAACAGTTTGACATTGAAATTTTTGTGCAATCTGAGAAGGGATATTTTGGAAGGCATTGAAGGCTATGGTGAATAAGGAAGTAACCTCAGATTACAAATTGAAAGAAGCTTTCTGAGAAACTGCTTAGTGATATGTGAATTCATCTCCAGAGTTACACCTTTCTTTTCATGAAGCAGTTTGCTACACTGTTATTGGGGAAGCTGCAATGGGATATTCAGGAGTGCATTGATTCCTATGGTGAATAATGAAGTATCCTCAGATAAAAACTGAAGAGAAGCCTTCTGAGAAAGTGCTTTGTGATGTGTGAATTCATTTCACAGTGTTACACTTTTCTTTTCATTGAGCAGTTGCTAAAACTGGCTTTTTGGAATCTGAAACAGGATATTTGGGAGGGCATTAAGGCCTATGGTGAAAAAGGAAAAATCTTCTGATAAGAACTGGAGAGAAGCCTTCTGAGAAACTGCTTTGTAATGTTTGAATTCACTGCACAGAGCTACCCCGTTGTTATCACTGAGCAGTTTTCTAACACTGTTTTCGTGGAACGTGAAAAGTGATATATTTAATTGCATTGAATCCTATGGAGACAAAAGAAATATCCTCAGAAAAAAACTGGAAAGAAGCTTTCTGAGAAACTGCTTTGCGATGTGTGAATTCATCTCACAGAGTTACACGTTTCTTATCATTGAACAGTTTGTTAACACGATTTTCATGTAGTCTGCAATAGGATATTTGGAGTGCATTGATGCCTATGGTGAAAAAGGAAATATCCTCAGATAAAAATCGGAGAGAAGCCATTTATTTAACTTCTTTGTGATGTGTGCATTCATCACTATGGAATAAACTATTGTGTTGAGGGAACAGTTTGACATCAAGGTTTTTGTGGAATCTGAGAAGGGATATTTTATATTGCATTGAAGCCTATGGTGACAACAGAAATATCCTCAGATAAAAACTAGAAAGAAGATCTCTGAGCAACTGCTTTGTGATGTGTGAATTCACCTCACAGAGATACACCTTACTTTTCATTGAGCAGTGTGCTAACACTGTTTTCCTGGAATTTACAATTTGATATTCAGGAGTACATTGAGTCCTGTGGTGAAAAAGAAAATATCCTCAGATAAAAACTAGCAAGATGCTTTCTGAAAAACAGCTTTGTGATGTGTGAATTCATCTCACAGAATTGCCCCATTCTTTTCATGGAGCAGTTTGGTAGCACTGTATTTGTGGAATCTAAAATGGGATATTTTGGATCGCATTAAAGTTTATGATGACAAAGGAAGTATCCTCAGATAAAATGTAGAAAGAAAGTTTCTGATAAACTGCTTTGTGGTATGTTAATTCATCTCACAGAGTTACACATTTCCTTTCATTGAGCAGTTTGCTAACACTGTTTTTGTGGAATCTGCAATGGCATATTCAGGAGGGCCTAGAGGCCTATGTTGAAAGAGGATATATCCTCAGATAAAAACTAGAAAGAAGCTTTCTGTGAAACTGCTTTGTGATGTGTGAATTCATCTCACACAGTTACAACATTCCTTTTCATGGAGCAGTTTGAAAGCACTTTTTTGGGGAATTTGAGAAGGGATATTTTGGATAGCCTTGAAGCCTGCGGTGACAAAGGAAATATCCTCAGATCAAAACTAGAATGAAGCTTTCTGAGAAACTGCTTTGTGATGTGTGAATTCATTCCACAGTATTACACTTTTCTTTTCATTGAGCAGTTTGCTAATACTGTTTTAGTGGAATCTTCAATGTGATGTTTGGGAGTGCATTGAGGTCTATGGTGACAAAGGAAATATCCTCAGAGGAAAACTCTAAAGAAGCTTTATGAGAAACTGCTTTGTGATATGAGAATTCATCCCACAGAGTTACACCTTTCTTTTCATTAAGCAGTTTACTAACACGTTTTCGTGGAATCTGTAATGGGATATTCAGGAGCACATTGAGGCCTATGTAAAATAAAAGAATTGTCCTCAGATAAAAACTAGAAAGAAGGTTTCTGAGAAACTACTTTGTGATGTGTGAATTCATCTCACAGAGTTAAACCATTCTTTTCAAGGAGAAGTTTGGTAGCACTGTTTTTGGGGAATCTGAGAGGGGATATTTTGAATCACATTGAAGACTATGGTGACAAAGGAAATATCCTCAGATAAAGCAAAAGAAGCTTTCTGAGAAACTGATTTGTGATGTGTGAATTCATCTCACAGAGTTACACCTTCCTTTTCATGGAGCAGTTTCTAACATAGTTTTCGTGGAATCTGCAATGGGATATTTGGGAGCACATGGAGGCCTATGGTGAAAAAGGAAATATCCTCCAATAAAAACTGCAGAGAAGCCTTCTGAGAAACCTCTTTGTGGTATGTGAATTCATCTCATAGAGTACACCTTTCTTTTTATTGAGCACGTTGATAACACTGTTTTCATGGAATCTGCAATGGGATATTCAAGAGTGCATTGAGCCCTATGGAGAAAAAGCAAATATCCTCTGAGAGAAACTACATTGAACCCTTGTGAGAAACTACCTGAAAGGTGGGAATTCATCTCACAGAGTTACACATCTCTTTTCATATAATAGTTTGCTAACACCAATTTTGTTGAATCTGAAATGTGATATTCTGGAGCACATAGGGGCCTGATTTTCACTGAATGTGAAATGGGATATTCTGGAGTGCAGAAACTGGAGAGAAGCCTTCTGAAAAACTGCTTTGTGATGTGTGCATTACCCTCACAGAATTATACTTCTCTTTTCATAAAGCAACGTGGAAATACTTTTCATGTAAAAGCTACCAAGGGATATTTCAGAGTGCATTGAAACCTATGGTGACAAGGGAAACATCCTCACATAAAAACTTTAAAGAAGTTTTCTGAGAAACTGCTTTGTGATATGTGCATTCTTCTCACTGAGTTAAAGTTTTCTTTACATTACATATTTTGGAAACTGTCATTGACGGATCCACGAAGAGACATTTAGGAGCGCATTGAGATGTATGGTGAGCAAGGAAATATCTTCAGATGAAAACTGGACAGAAACTTTCTTAGAAACTGCTTTGTGATGTGTGTATTCACCTCATAGACTTAAACCATTCTTGGATTGAGCAGTTTGAAATCACTGTTTTTGTGGAATCTGAGAAGGGACATTTGGGAACGCCATGAAGAATGTGGAGGAAAAGGAAATATCCTCAGCTAAAAATGAGAAGGAAGCTTTCTGAGAAACTGCTTTGTGTCATGTGAATTCCCCTTGCAGAATTAACCCTTTCTTTTCATTGAGCAGTTTGCTAACACTGGTTTTGTGTATTCTGCGAAGGGATATTTGGGAGGGCTTTGAGGCCCATGGTGAAAGGGAAATATCCTCAGATAAATGTAGAAAGAAGATTTCTGACAAACTGCTTTATGATGTGTGCATTCCCCTCATAGAGTTTTACCTCTGTTTTCATAGAGTAGTGTGGATATGCTTTTGATGTAAAAGCTACCAAGAGACCAAGAGATATTTCAGAGCACATTGAAGCCTGTGATGATAAACGATATATCCTCACATAAAAACTTTAAAGAAGTTTTCTGAGAAACTGCTTTGTGATATGTGCATTCATCTCACTGAGTTAAAGCTTTCTTTACATTACACAGTTTGGAAACTCTGTCATTGGTGGATCTGCGAAGAGACATTTGGGAGTGCATTGAGTCCTATGGTGAGCAAGAAAATAACTTCAGATGAAAACTGGACAGAAACCTTCTGAGAAACTGCTTTGTGATGTGTGTATTCACTTCATAGATTTAAATCATTCTTGGATTGAGCGGTTTGAAATCACTGTTTTTGTGGAATCTGAGAAGGGACATTTGGGAACACTATGAAGAATATGGAGGAAAAAGAAATATCCTCAGATAAAAACGAGAAGGAAGCCTTCTGAGAAACTGCTTTGTGTCATGTGAATTCCTCTCACAGAATTAACCTGTTCTTTTCATTGAGCAGTTTGCTAACACTGTTTTTGTGTATTCTGCGAAGGGATATTTGGGAGTGCTCTCAGGCCCATGGTGAAAAGGGAAATATCCTCAGATAAATGTAGAAAGAAGCTTTCTGACAAACTGCTTTATGATGTGTGCATTCTTCTCATAGAGTTGTACCTCTGTTTTCATAGAGCAGTGGGGATACACTTTTGGTGTAAATGTTACCAAGGTATATTTCAGAGCACATAGAAGCTTGTGATGAAAAAGGATATATCCTCACATAAAAACTTTAAAGAAGCTTTGTGAGAAACTGCTTTGCAATATGTGCATTCATCTCACTGAGTTAAAGCTTTCTTTACCTTACACAGTTTGGAAACTCTGTCATTGGTGGATCCACGAAGAGACATTCGGGAGCGCATCGAGTCCTATGGTGAGCAAGGAAATAACTTCAGATGAAAATTGGACAGAAGCTTTCTGAGAAACTGCTTTGTGATGTGTGTATGCATCTCATAGAGTTAAATCATTCTTTGGATTAAGCAGTTTGAAATCACTGCTTTTGTGGAATCTGAGAAGGGACATTTGGGAATGCTATGAGGATATGGTGAAAAAGGAAATATGCTCAGATAAAAATGAGAAGGAAGCTTTCTGAGAAACTGCTTTGTGTCATGTGAATTCCTCTCACAGAGTTAACCCTTTCTTGTCAATGAGAAGTTTGCTAACACTATTTTTGTGTAATCTGCAAAGGGATATTCAGGAGTGCTTTGAAGCCTCTGGTGAAAAAGGTAGTATCTTCAGATAAAAATCGGAGAGAAGCTTCCTGAGAAACTACTTTGTGATGTGCATTCCACTCACAGAGTTATACCTCTCTTTTCACAGAGCAGTGTGGAAACACTTTTGGTGTAAAAGTTATCAAGGGATATTTCAGAGCACATTCAAGCCCATGGTGTAGAAGGATATATCCTCAGATAAAAACAGGAGAGATGCTTTCTGAGAAAGTGCTTTGTGCTGTGTGCATTCCACTCATACTGTCATACCTCTTTTTTCATAGGACAGTGTGGAAACACTCTTCGTGTAAAACCTAGCAAGTGATATTTCGGAGCACATAGAAGCCTATGGTGAAAAGTGAGATATCTTCAGATAAAAACAAGAAAGAAGAGTTCCAAGAAACTGCTTTCTGATATGTCCATTCATCTGGCAGAGTTAAAGCTTTCTTCAAAATTCGACTGTTTGGAAACTGTGTCATTGAGGAATCTGTGAAGGGAGAGTACAGGGCACCCTGGGGCCTATGTTGAGCAATGAAATATCGTTAGATGAAAACTGGACTGAAGTTTTTGGAGAAACTGCTTTGTGATGTGTGTATTCATCTCATAGAGTTAAACCTTTCCTTGGATTGAGCAGTTTGAAATCACTCTTTTTGTGGAATCTGAGAAGGGACATTTGGGAATGCTGTGATGAATATGGTGAAAAAAAGGTATCCTCAGATCAAAACAAGAAGGAAGCTTTCTGAGAAAATGCTTTGTGTCCTGTGAATTCCTCTCGCAGAGTTAACCCTTTCTTTTCATTGAGCACTTTACTAACACGGTTTGTGTGTAATCTGCGAAGGGTGTATTCGGGAGCACTTAGAGGCCTATGGTGAAAAATGAAACTTCTTCAGATAAAAACTGAAGAGAAACTTCCTGAAAAACTGCTTTGTGATGTGTGCATTCCATTCACAGAGTTCTACCTCTCTTTTCATAAAGCGGTCTGGAAACACTTTTGGTGTAAAAGCTACCATGGGATATTTCAGAGTGCATTGAAGTCTGTGGTGGAAAAGGGAATATTCTCACATAAAAACTGGTAAGAAACTTTCTGAGAAGCTAATTTGTGATACGTGCATTCATCTCACAGAGTTAAAGCTTTCTTTAGATTACACATTTTTTTTGTCTCTGTCTTTGACGGATCCACGAAGAGTCATTCGAGAGTGCATTGAGGAATATGGTGAGCAAGGAAATATCTTCAGATGAAAACTGGACAGAGGTTTTCTGAGAAACTGCTTTATGGTGTGTATTCAGCTAATAGAGTGAAACCATTCTTTGGATTGAGCAGTTTGAAATCACATTTTTTGTGGAATCTGAGCCGAGACATTTGGGAATGCTATGAAGAATGTGGTGGACAAGGACTAAAACAAGAAGGAAGCATTCTGAGAAACTGCTTTGTGTCCTGTGAATTATTCTTACAGATTTAACCCTTTCTTTTCGTTGAACAGTTTACTAACACAGTTTTTGTATAATCTGAGAAGGGATATTCGGGAGCTTATTGAAGCCTGTGGTGAAAAAAGAAATATCCTCACAAAAATATTTGAAAGAATTTTCCGAGAAACTGCTTTGTGATATGTACATTCATCTCACAGAGTTAAAGCTTTCTTTACATTACACAGCTTGGAAACTCTGTCATTGATGGATCTATGAAGAGACATTCGGGAGCACATTGAGGCCTGTGGTGAGGAAAGAAATATCTTCAGATGGAAACTGGAGAGAAGTTTTCTGAAAAACTGCTTTGTGATGTCCGTACTCATCTCATAGAGTTAAACCATTCTTTGGACTGGGCAGTTTGAAATCAGTGTTTTTGTGGAACCTGAGAAGGGACATTTGGGAATACTAGGAAGATTATGGTAGAAAAGGAACTATCCACAGATGAAAACTAGATGGAAGCTTTCTGGGAAATTGCTTTGTGTCGTGTGAGTTCCTCTCACAGAGGTAATCCTTTCTTTTCATTGAGAAGTTTGCTAACACTGTTTTTGTGTAATCTGCAAAGGAATTTTCACGAGTGCTTTGAGGCCTATTGGGAAAAAGGAAATATCTTCAGATAAAAACTGGAGAGAAGCTTTCAGAGAAACTGTTTTGTGATGTATGCATTCCACTCACAGAGTTATACTTCTCTTTTCATAGTGCAGTGTGTAAACACATTTGTTGTAAAAGCTACCAAGGGATATTTTGGAGCATATTGAAGCCTATGGTGAAAAAGGAAATATCCTCAGATAAAAATTGGAAATAAGCTTTTGGAGAAACTGCTTTGTGATATGTGCATGCTTCTCACAGAGTTAAAGCTGTCTTTAAATTACACAGTTTGGAAAATAGGTCTTTGATGGATCCACGAAGAGACATTGAGGCCTAGGTTGAGCAAGGAAATCTCTTCAGATGAAAACTGGAGAGAAGCTTTCTGAGAAACTGCTTTGTGATGTGTGTACTCATTTCATACAATTAAACCATTCTTTGAATTGAACAGTTTGAAATCAGTGTTTTTCTGGAATCTCAGAGGGGAAATTTGGGAACGCTATGAAAAATATGGTGAAAAAGGAAATATCCTCAGATCAAAACTAGAAGGAAGATTTCTGAGAAATTACATTGTGTCTTGTGAGTTCCTCTCACAGAGTTAACCCTTTTCTTTCATTGAGAAGTTTGCTAACACTGTTTTTGTAGAATATGTAAAGGGATATTTGGGAGTGCTTTGAGGCATATGATGAAAAAGGAAATATCTTCAGACAAATACTGGGGGTCAGCTTTCTTAGAAACTGCTTTTTTATGTGTGCATTTCACTTACAGAGTTATACCTCTCTTTTTATAGAGCAGTGTGGAAACACTTTTGTTGTAAAAGCTACCAATGGATGTTTTTAAGCATATGCATGTCTATGCTGAGAAAGGAAATATCCTCAGATAAAACCTGGAAAGAAGATTTCTGAGAAACTGCTTTGTAATATGCACATTCATCTCACAGTGTTAAAGCCTTCTTTACATTGCACATTTTGGAAACTCTGTCTTTGATGTATCCATGAAGAAACTTTATGGAGCACATTGAGGACTATGGTGAGCAAGGAAATATTGTCAGATGAAACTGGAGAGAAACTTTCTGAGGAACTACTTTGTGATGTGTGCTCTCATCTCATAGAGTTAAACCATTCTTGGGTGGAGCGGTTTGTAATCAATGTTTTTGTGGAATCTGAGAAGGGACATTTGGAAACACTGTGAGGAATATGGTGAAAAAGGAAATATCCTCAGATGAAAACTAGAAGGAAGCTTTCTGAGAAACTGCTTTGTATTGTGTGAATTCCTCTCCCAGAGTTAACCCTTTCTTTTCAGTGAGCAGTTTGCTAACAATGTTTTTGTGGAATCTGCAAAGGTGTATTGGCAATTGCTTTGAGGCCTATGGTGAAAAATGAAATACCTTCAGATAAAAACTAGAGAGAAATTTCCCGAGAAACTGCTTTGTGATGTGTGCATTCCACTTACAGAGTTATACGTCTCTTTTCTTAGAGCAGTGTGGAAACACTTTTGATGTAAAAGCTACCAAGGAATATTTCTGAGCATATTGAAGCTTATGGTGAAAAAGGAAATATCCTCAGATGAAAACTAGAAGGAAGCTTTCGAAGAAACTGCTTTGTATCGTGTGAATTCCTCTCCCAGAGTTAACCCTTTCTTTTCATTGAGCAGTTGGCTAACACTGTTTTTCTGGAATCTATGAAGGAGTATTCGGGAGTGCTTGGAGACCTATGGTGAAAAAGGATATATCTTCACATAAATACTGGAGAGAAGCTTCCTGAGAAACTGCTTTGTGATGTGTGCATTTCACTCACAGGGTTATACTTCATTTTTTATAGAGCAATGTGGAAATACTTTTCACGTAAAAGCTGCCAAGGGATATTTCGGAGCATATTGAAGCCTATGGTGAAAAAGGAAGTATCCTCACATAGAAACTGGATAAGAGCCTTCTGAGAAACCACTTTGTGATATGTGCCTTCATTCCGCAGAGATAAAGCTTTCCTTACATTACACAGTTTGGAAACTCTGTCATTGACAGACTCACAAAGAAGCATTCATTAGCATATACAGGCCTATGGTGAGTAAGGAAATATCTTCAAATGAAAACTGGAAAGAAGCTTTCTGAGAAACTGCTTTGTGATGTGTGTATTCAGTTCGTAGAGTTAAACTATTCTTTCGATTGAGAAGTCTGAAATCACTGTTTTTGTGGAATCTGAGAAGGGACATTGTGGAACGACGTGAAGAATACGGTGAAAAAGGAAATACCCTCAGATGAAAACTAGAAGGAAGCTTTCTGAGAAATTGCTTTATGTCGTGTGAATTCCTCTGGCTGAATTAACCCTTTCTTTACATTGAGGAGTTTGCTAACATTGTTTTTGTGGAATCTGCAAAGGGATATTCAGGAGCGCTTTGAAGCCTATGGTGAAAAAGGAAATATGTTCAGATAAAAACTGGAGAGAAGCCTTCTGAGAAACTGCTTTGTGATATGTGCATTCATCACACAGAATTAAAGCTTTCCTTACATTAAACAGTTTGGAATCTCTGTCATTGACGGATCTAAGAAGAGACATTTGGCAGCACATTGAGAACTATGGTGAGCAAGGAAATATATTCAGATGAAAATCGGACAGAAACTTTCTGAGAAACTGCTCTGTGATATGTGTATTCATCTCATAGTGTTAAACCATTCCTTGGATTGAGCAGTTTGAAAACACGTTTTTGTGGAATCTGAAAAGGGACACTTTTGAATGCTATGAAGAATATGGTGAAAAAGGAGGTATCCTCAGATAAAAACGAGAAGGAATCTTCCTGAGAAACTGCTTTGTGTCTTGTGAATTCCTCTTACAGAGTTAACTCTTTCTTTTCATCGAGCAGTTTGCTAACATTGCTTTTGTGGAATCTGCAAAGGGATATTGTGGAGCGTTTTGAGGCCTATGGTGAAAAAGAAAATATCTTCAGATAAAAACTGGACAGAAGTTTTCTGAGAAACTGCTTTGTGATGTGTGCATTCCACTCTCAGAGTTATACCTCTCTTTTCATAGAGCAACATGGAAACACATTTGATGTAAAAGTTACCAAGGAATATTTCTGAGCATAGGGAAGCTTATGGTGAAAAAGGAAATATCCACAGATAAAAACTGGAAAGAAGCTTTCTGAGAAACTGCTTTGTGATGCATGTACTCATCTCATACACTTAAACCATTCTTTGGATTGAGCAGTTTGAAATCAGTGTTTTTGTGGAATCTGAGAAGGGATATTTGGGATCACTGTGATAAAGGAAACATCCTCAGATGAAAACTAGAATTAAGCTTGCTGAGAAATTCCTTTGTGATGTGTGCAATCCTCTCACAGAGTTACACCTCTCTTTTCATAGACCAGTGTGGAAACACTTTTGTTGTAAAAGCTACAAAGGGATATTTTGAAGCATATTGAAGCCTATGGTGAAAAAGTAAAAAATATCCTCAGATAAAAACTGGGAGAAGCTTTCTGAGAAAGTGCTTTGTGATGCATGCATTCCACTCAGAGTTATACTTCTCTTTTCATAGAGAAGTGTGAAAATACTTTTGTTGTAAAAGCTACCAAGGGATATTTTGGAACAGATTGAAGAAAATATCCTCAGATAAAAACTGGAGTGAAGCTCTCTGAGAAACTGTTTTGTGATGTCTGTATTTATCTTTTTTTTTTTTTTTTTTTTTTTGAGACGGAGTCTCGCTCTGCCGCCCAGGCTGGATTGCAGTGGCCGGATCTCAGCTCACTACAAGCTCCGCCTCCCGGGCTCACACCATTCTCCTGCCTCAGCCTCCCGAGTAGTTGGGACTACAGGCGCCCGCCACTGCACCCGGCTAGTTTTTTTTTTTTTGTATTTTTTAGTAGAGACGGGGTTTCACCATGTTAGCCAGGATGGTCTCGATCTCCTGACCTCATGATCCGCCCGTCTCAGCCTCCCAAAGTGCTGGGATTACAGGCTTGAGCCACCGCGCCCGGCCGTCTGTATTTATCTTATAGAGCTAAACAATTCTTTGGATTGAACAGCTTGAAATCACTGTTTTTGTGAAATCAGAGGCGACATTTGGGAATGCTATAAAGAATGTGGTGAAAAAGGAAATATCCTCAGATAAAAAGGAGAAGGAAGCTTTCTGAGAAACTGCTTTGTGTCGTGTGAATTCCTCTCACAGAGTTAACCCTTACCTTTTATTGAACACTTTGCTAACACTGTTTTTGTGTAAACTGTGAAGGGATATTCGGAAGTGCTTAGAGGCCTATGGTGAAAAAGGAAATATCTTCAGATAAAAACTGGCTAGAAGCTTTCTGAGATACTGCTTTCTGATGTGCACATTCCACTCACAAAGTTATACCTCTATTTTCATAGAGCAGTATGTAAACACTTTTGGTGTAAAAGCTACCAAGGGATATTTCGCAGTGCATTGAAGTCTATGGTGAAAAGTGAAATATCCTCAGATAAAAACTAGAAAGAAGCATTCAAAGAAACTGCTTTCTGATACGTCTATTCATCTGACAGAGTTAAAGCTTTCCTTACATTGCACTCTTTGGAAACTCTGTCTTTGAGGAATCCATGAAGGGACACTATGTGGTGCCCTGAAGCCTATGGTGAGTAAGAAAATATATTTAGGTGAAAACTGGACAGTAGCTCTCTGAGACACTGCTTTATGGTGTGTGTATTCATCTCATAGAGTTAAACCATTCTTTGGATTGAGCAGTTGGAAATCACCATTTCTGTGGAATCTGAGAAGGGACATTTGTGAACTCTGTGAAGAATAAGGTGAAAAAGGAAATATCCTCAGATAAAAATGAGAAAGAAGCTTTCTGAGAAACTGCTTTGTGTTCATGTGAATTCCTCTCGCAGAGTTAACTCTTTATTTTCATTGAGCAATTTGCTAACACAGTTTTTGTGTAATCTGTGAAGGGATATTCGGGAATATCCCTTTGAAGCCTCTGGTGAAAAAGGATATGTCTTTAGGTAAAAGCTAGAGAGAACATTTCCAAGAATCTGCTTTATTATGTTGGCATTCCACTAACAGAGTTACATTTCCCTATTCATAGAACAGTGTGGAAACACTTTTGGTATAGAAGCTACCAAGAGATATTTCAGAGCACATTGAAGCCTATGGTGAAAAAGGAAATATCCTCAGATTAAAACTGGAAAGAAGCATTCTAAGAAACTCCTTGGTGATATGTGCATTTACCTCATGGAGTTAAAGCTTTCTTTTCAATACACAGTTTGGAAACTCTGTCATTGATGGGTCTGAGAAGAAACATTCTGGAGCTCATTGAGGCCTATGGTGACCAAGGAAGTATCTTCAGTTGAAAACTGGAGAGAAATCTTCTGAGAAACTGCTTTGTGAGGTGTGTACTCATCCCATAGAGTTAAACCATTCTTTGTATTGAGTAGTTTGAAATCACTTTTTTTTGTGGAATCTGAGAAGGGACATTTGGAAACGCTATGAAGAATATGATGAAAAAGGAAATATCCTGAGATAAAATTGAGAAGGAAGCTTTCTGAGAAACAACTTTGTATCATGTGAATTCCTCTCACAGAGTTAACCTTTTCTTGTCATTGAGAAGTTTGCTAACACTGTTTTCATGTAATCTGTGAAGGGATATTCGGGAGCTCTTTGAGGCCTATGGTGAAAGAAGAAATATCTTAAGTAAAAAACTGGAGAGGAGCTTCCTGAGAAACTGCTTTGTGATGTGCCCATTCCACTCAGAGTTTTACCCCTCCTTTCATAGAGCAGTGTAGAATCACTGTTGGTGTAAAAGCTACCAAGGGCTATTTCAGAGCTTATTGAAGCCTATGAAGAAAAAGGAAATATCCTCATATAAAAACGGGAAGGAAGCTTTCGGCAAAATGCTTTGTGATATGTGAATTCATCTCACAGAGTTAAAGTTTTCTTTACTTTACACAGTTTGGAAGCTCTGTCACTGACGGATCCTTGAAGAGACACTGGGGAGTGCATTGAGGCCTATGGAGTGCAAGGAAATATCTTCAGAGGAAAACTGGATAGAAGCTTTCTGAGAAACTGCTTTTTGATGTGTGCACTCCTCTCACAGAGTTGCACACCTCTTTCCATAGAGCAGTATGGAACCACTTTTGGTGTAATAGCTACCAAGGGATATTTCAGAGCATATTGCTGCCTATGGTGAAAAAGGAAATATCCTCAGATAAAAACTTTAAAAAAGTATTCTGAGAAACTGTTTTGTGGTATGTGTATTCATCTCACAGAGTTAAAGTTTTCTTTACAATACACAGTTTGGAAACTCTGTCATTGATGGACCTGCGAATTGACTTTCAGGAGCACATTGAGGCCTAGGGTGAACAAGATAATATCTTCAGATGAAAGCTGGACAGAAGGTTTCTGAGAAACTGCTTTGTGATATGTGTATTCACCTCATAGAGTTAAATCATTCTTTGGATTCAGCAGTTTGAAATCATTGTTTTTGTTTAATCTGAGAGGGGACATACGGGAATGCTATGAAAAATATGGTGAAAAAGGAAATATCCTGAGATAAAAAAGAGAATGAAGCTTTCCAAGAAACTTTTTCACTTTTTCACTCTACTTGTTTTTCACTGTACACGTTTTTCACTGTACACGTTTTTCACTGTACACCTCAGTGAAAAAGGATTGAGCAGTTTGAAATCACTGTTTTTGTGGAATCTGAGAAGGGACATTGGGGAACACTGTGAAGAATATGGTGAAATAGGACGTATCCTCAGAGAAAAATGAGAAAGATCCGTTCTGGGAAACTGCTTTGTGTCCTGTGAATTCCTCTCACTGAGTAAACTCTTTCTTTTCATTGAGCAGTTTGTTAACACTGTTTTTGTGTAATCTGCGAAGGGATATTCAGGAGCACTTTGAGGCCACTGGTGAAAAGGGAAATATCCTCAGATAAATGCTGGAGAGAAGATTTCTGAGAATCTGCTTTGTGATGTGTGCATTCCACTAATAGAGTTATACCTCACGTTTCATAGTGCAGTGTGGAAACAATTTGGTGTAAAAGCTACCAAGGGATATTTCGGAGCATATTGAAGCCTATGGTGAAAAAGGAAATGTCCTCAGACAAAAACTGGAAGGAATCTGTCTGAGAAACGGCTTTGTGACATGTACATTCATCTCACAGAGTTAAATCTTTCTTTATATTGCAAAGTTTGGAAACTCTGTCATTGACAGATCCACAAAGAGATTTTCTGGAGCACCTTGAGGCCTATGGTGAGCAAGGAAGTACCTTCAGATGAAAACTGGAGAGAAGTCTTCTGAGAAACTGCTTTTATGATGTCTGTACTCATCTCATAGAGTTAAGCAATTCTTTGGATTGAGAAGTTTGAAATCAGTGGTTTTGTGGAACCTGAGAAGTGACATTTGGGAACACTATGAAGAATATGGTGCAAAAGGAAATATACTCAGATATAAAGGAGAGGAAGCTTTCTGAGTAACCGTTTTGTGTTGTGTGAATTCTTCTCACAGAGTTAACCTTTTCTTTTTATTGAGCAGTTTGCTAACACTGTTTTTGTGGAACCTGCAAAGGGATATTCGGGAGTGCTTTGAGGTCAATGGTGAGAAAGGAAATATCTTCAGATTAAAAATGGAGAGAAGCTTTCTGGGAAACTGCTTTGTGATATGTGCATTCCACTCAAAGAGTTATACCTCTCTTTTTATAGAGCAGTGTGGAAGCACTTTTGGTATAAAAGCTACCAAGATACATTTCAGAGTATTTTGAAGCTTATGGTGAGAAAGAAAATATCCTCAGATAAAAAGTGGAAAGAAGCTTTCTGAGAAACTGCTTTGTAATATATGCATTCATCTCACAGAGTTAAAGCTATCCTTACATGACACAGGTTGGAAACTCTGTCATTGACAGATCCACGAAGAGACTTTGTGGAGCACCTTGAGGCATATGGTGAGCCAGAAATTATCTTCAGATGAAAACTGGAGAGAAACTTTCTGAGAAACTGCTTTCTGATTTGTGTATTCATTTCACAGAGTTAAAACTTTCTTTATATTACACAATTTGGAAACTCTGTCACTGATAGATCCATGAAGAGACATTCAGGAGTAGATTGAGCCCTATGGTGAGCAAGGAAATATCTTCAGATGAAAACTGGAGAAAAGCTTTTTGAGAAACTGCATTGTGGTGTATGTATTCATTTCATACAGTTTAACCTCTCTTTGGATTGAGCAGTTTGAAATCACTGTTTTGTGGAATCTGAGAAGAGACATTTGTGAACGCTCTGAAGAATATGGTGAAAATGGAAATATCCTCAGATAAAAAACTAGAGAGAAACTTTCTGAGAAACTGCTTTGTGTCATTTGAATTTCTCTCATGCAGTTAACCCTTTCTTTTAATTGAGCATTTTGCTTATATTCTTTTTGTGGAACCTGCAAAGGGACACTCGTTAGTGCTTTAAGGCCTATGGTGGAAAAGGAAATATCTTCAAATAAAGACTGGAGAGAGGATTCTGAGAAACTACTTTGTGATGTGTGCATTTCACTCACAGAGTTATATCTCTCTTTTCATAGAGCAGGGTGAAAACAATTTTGGTGTAAAAGCTACCAAGGGATATTTTGGAGCATATTGAAGCCTGTGGTGAAAAGGACATATCCTCAGATAGTAACTGGGAAGAAGCTTTCTGAGAAGTTGCTTTGTGATATGTGCATTCATCTCACAGAGTTAAAGCTTTCTTTTTGTTACACAGTTTGGAAACTCTGTCATTGATGGATCTGCCAAGAGACATTCAGGAGCGTGTTCAGGCCTATGGTGAAAAAGGAAATAACTTTGGATAAAAACTGGAGAGAAGCTTTCTGAGAAACTGCTTTGTGATATGTGCATTCCACTCACAGAGTTATCCCTCTCTTTTCATAGAGCGGTGAGGAGAGGAAAAGCTTTTGGTGTAAATGCTACCAAGGAATACTTTGGAGAATTTTGAAGCTTATGGTGAAAAGGGAAATACACTCAGATAAAAACTGGAAACAAGCTTTCTGAGAAACTGCTTTGTGATATGTGCATTCATCTCACAGAGTTAAAGCTTTCTTTACATTACACAGTTTAGAAACTCTGTCATTGATGGATCCACGAAGAGACATTTAAGGGTGCTAATGGCGAGCAAGGAAATACGTTCAGATGAAAACTGGACAGAAGTTTTTTGAGAGACTGCTTTGCCATGTATGCATTCCACTTACAGAGTTATAACTCTCTTTTCATAAAGCAATGTGGAAACATTTTTGGTATAAAAGCTTCCAAGGAATATTTCCGAGGGCATTGAAGCCTATGGTGAAAAAGAAAATATCCACTGATAATAACTGGAAAGAAGTTTTCTGAGAAACTGCTTTGTGATATGTGCATTCATCTCACAGAATTAAAGCTTTCCATATATTACACAGTTTGGAAACTCTGTCCCTGAGGAAGCTGCAAAGGGACATTAGGGGGCGCCCTGAGGCCTATGGCGAGCAAGGAAATAGCTTCAGATGAAATCTGGATAAAATCTTTCAGAAAATGCTTTATGATGTGTGCATTCCATTCATAGAGTTATACCTCTTTTTTCATAGCACAGTGTGGAAACACTGTTCATGTAAAACCTACCAGGTGATATTTTTGAACGCATTGAAGCCCATGGTGTAGAGTGAAATATCATCAGATAAAAACTAGAAAGGAGAGTTCCAAGAAACTGCTTTCTGATATGTGTATTCATCTCACAGAGTTAAAGTTTTCTTTACATTGCACAGTTTGGAAAGTGTCTTTGAGGAAGCTGCGAAGGGATATTAGGGGGCGCCCTGAGGCCTATGGAGAGCAAGGAAATTTATTTAGGTGAATACTGGACAGAAGTTTTCTGAGAAACTGCTTTGTGATGTGTGTATTCATCTCATAGAGTTAAACCATTCTTTGGATTGAGCAGTGTGAAATCACTGTTTTTGTGGAATCTGAGAGGGGACATTTGGGAATGCTATGAAGAATAGGGTCAAAAAGGAAATATCCTCAAATGACACCTAGAAGTAAGCTTTCTGAGAAACAGTTTTGTGTTCTACAAATTGCTCTCTCAGAGTTAACCCTTTCTTTTCTTTGTGTAGTTTGCTAACATGGTTTTTGTGTATACTGTGGGGGGATATTCGGGAGTGCATAGAGCCCTATGGTAAAAAAAGAAAATATCTTCAGATAAATATGGGACAGAAGCATTCTGAGAAAATGCTTTGTGATATGTGCATTCATCACACAGAGTTAAAGCTTTATTTACATTACACAGTTTAGAATCTCTGTCATTGACAGATCAGCGAAGTGACATTCAGGGGCCCACTGAGGCGAATGGTGAGCAAGGAAATATCTTCAGATGAAAACTGGATGGAAGCTTTTTGAGAGACTGCTTTGTGATGGGTGCATTCCACTTACAGAGTTATACCTCTCTTTTTATAGAGCAGTCTGGAAACATTATTGGTATAAAAGCTCTAGGGAATATTTCGGAGCACATTGAAGCCTATGGTGAAAAAGAAAATATCCACAGATAAAACCTGTAAAGAAGCCTTCACAGAAACTGCTCTGTGATATGTGCATTCATCTCACAGAATTAACTCTTTTCTTATATTACACAGTTTGGAAACTCTGTCATTGCCGTATCCAGGAAGAGACTTTCTGGATCACATTGAGGTCTATGGTGAACAAGGAAATATCTTCAGATGAAAACTGGAGAGAAGCTTTCTGAGAAACTGTTTTATGATGTGTGCATTCCACTCATAGAATTATATCTCTTTTTCCATAGGGCAGTGTGGAAAGGCTGTTCGTGTAAAACCTACCAAGTTATATTTTTGAGGGCATTGAAACCATGGTGTAAAGTGAATTATCCTCAGATAAAAACTAGAAAGGAGAGTTCCAAGAAATTGCGTTCTGATATGTGTGCATTCATCTCACAGAGTTAAAGCTTTCTTTACATTACACAGTTTGGAAACTCTGTCCCTGAGGAAGCTGCAAAGGGACATTAGGGGGTGCCCTGAGGCCTATGGTGAGCAAGGAAACATCTTTAGCTGAAAACTGGACAGAAGCTTTCTGAGAAACTGCTTTGTGATGTGTGTATTTATCTCATAGAATTAAACCATTCTTTGGGTTGAGCAGTTTGAAATCACTGTTTTTGTGGAAGGGAGAAGGGACATTTTTGAATGCTATGAAGAAGACGGTGAAACATGAAATATCCTCAGATAAAACTAGAAGGAAGTATTCTGAGAAACTGCTTTGTGTCGTGTGAATTCCTCTCGCACAGTTAACGCTTTCTTTTCATGCAGCAGTTTGTTAACAGTGTTTTTGTGTAATCTGTGAATGGATATTCGAGAGCACTTTGAGGTCTATGGAGAAAAATGAAATGTCTTCAGATAAAAACTGGAGAGATGCTTTCTGAGAATCTACTTTGTGATGTGTGCATTCTACTCACAGAGTTATACCTCTCTTTTTCTAGAGCATTGTGGAAACACTTTTGGTGTAAAATCTATGAAGGGATATTTTGCAATATATGGAAACCTACGGTGAAAAAGGTAATATCCTCAGTTAAATACTGGAAAGAAGCGTTCTGAGAAACTGCTTTGTGAGATTTGCATTCCACTAACAGAGTTATACTTCTCTTTTCATAGAGCAGTGTGGAAACCCTTCTGGTGTAAAAACTACCAAAGGATATGTCAAAGCCCATTGAAGTCTATGGTGAAAAAGGAAATATACTCAGATAAATACTGGAAAGAAGCATTCTGAAAAAGTGCTTTGTGATATGTGCATTTATCTCACAGAATTAAAGCTTTCTTTACATTGCACAGTTGGAAACTCTGTCACTGACGTATCTGCAAAGAGACTTTCTGGAGCACATTGAGGATATGGTGAGCAAAGAAATATCTTCAGATGAAAACTAGAAACTTTCTGAGAAAGTGCTTTGTGATGTGTGTTTTCGTCTCATAGAGTTAAACCACTGTTTGGATTAAGCAGTTTGAAATCACTGTTTGTGGAATCTGAGAAGGGACATTTGGGAACCTATGAAGAATATGGTGAATAAGGAAATAGCATCAGATGAAAGTAGCATCAGAGTTGTCTGAGAGACTGCTTTGTGTCATGTGAATTTTCTCCTCAGATAAAAACTGGAGAGATTTCTGAGAAACTGCTTTGTGACGTGTGCATTCCATTCATAGAGTTATAACTCTTTTTTCATAGAGTAATGTGGAAACCCTGTTCATGTAAAACTTACAAAGTGATACTTTGGAGTGCGTTGAAGCCTATGGTGAAAAGTGAAATATCCTCAGACAAAAACTAGAAATAATCATTCCAAGAAACTGCTTTCCATATGTGCATTCATCTCGCAGACTTAAAGCTTTCCCTACATTTCACAGTTTGGAAACTGTCTTTGAAGGATCGCAAAGGGACCTTCAGAGGTGCCCTGAGGCCTACGGTGAGCAAAGAAATATCCAGATGAAAACCAGACAGAAGCTTTCGAGAAACTGCCTTGTGATGTGTGTATTCATCTCATAAAGTTAACCATTCTTTGGATTGAGCAGTTTGAAATCACTGTTTTCGTAGAATCTGTGAAGGGACATTTGGGAATCCTATGAAAAATATGGTGACAAATGTAATGTGCTCAAATAAAAGCTAGAAGGAAGTTTTGTAAGGAACTACTTTATCTCGTGTGAATTCCTCTCACAGAGTTTACCTTTTTTTTCATTGAACAGTTTGCTAATACTGTTTTTGTGTAATCTGCGAAGGGATATTTGGGAGTGATTTGAGGCCTATGGTGAAAAAGGAAATATCTTCAGATAAACACTGGAGAGAAGCTTTCTGAGAAACTGCTTTGTGATGTGTGCATTCCATTCACAGATTTATACCTTTTTCTGCAACATAAGTTGGGATATTTGTGAAAGCATTGAAACCTATTGAGAAAAGGTAAGTATAATCAAATAAAATCGAGAAAGAAGCTTTCCAAAAAACGACCTTGTGTTTTGTGAAATTCTTCCACAGAAATTAACTTTATTTTTCATTTCACAGTTTGGTAACATTGTTTTTGTAGTATCTGTAATGGGATATTCAGGAGTACATTGAGTCCTATGGTGAAAAAGGAAATACCTTCAGATAAGAACTGGAGCGAACCTTTCTGAAAAACTGCTTTGTAATTTGTTATTTGCACTCAGAGAATTGTATCTCTCCTTTCATTGAGCAGTGTGGAAACACTGTTTGCGTACAATCTACCAAGGGGTATTTTGGACTGCATTGATGACTATGGTGAAAAAGGAAATATCCTCAGATGTAATCTAGAAAGAAGCTTTCTGATAAACTGCTTTGGGATATGTGCATACGTCTCCCAGAGTTAAACCTTTCTGTATATTGTGCAGTTTGTAGACTCTATCTTTGACGAATCTGCTAAGGGACACATGGGGGTGCCTTGAGGCCTGTGGTGAAATTTTGAAAAAGGAAATATCTCCAGATGAAAACTAGAAGGAAGCTTTCTGAGAAACTGCTTTGTGATGTGTGCATTCATCTCATAGAGTTAAACCTTTCTTTGGATAGAGCAGTTTGAAATCAGTGTTTTTGTGGAATCTGAGAAGGGATATTTTTGAGAGCATTGAAGCCTGTAATGAAAAAGGGAATATCCTCAAATAAAAACTATAAAGAATTTTTCTCAGAAACTGCTTTGTGTTGTTTGAAATGCTCTTACGGAGATAAACGTTACTTTTCATCAAGCAGTTTGGTAACACTGTTTTAGTGGAATTTGCAAAGTGATATTCAGGAGCACTTTGAGCCCTATTGTGAAAAAGGATATGTCTTCAGATGAAAACTGGAGACAAGCACTCTGAGAAACTGCTGTGTGATGTGTGCATTTGATTTACAGAGTTTTACCTCTCTTTTCAATGAGCAGTGTGGAAACACTGTTTAAAATTTTTAAAGGGATATTTCAGAGCGCATAGAAGCCTATGGTTCATCACACAGAGTCATGCTTTTCTTCATATTGTGCAGTTTGGAAACCTGTATTTGACGTATCTGTGAAGAAACATTTGGGGGTGCATTGTGGACTATTGTGAACCAGGAAATATCTTCAGATGAAAACTAGTCAGAAGTTTTATGAGAAACTACTTTGTGATATGTTCATTCATCCCATGGAGTTAAACCATTCTTTTCATTGAGCAGTGTGAAGTCAATATTTTTGTGTAATCAGAGAAGGGATATTTGGGAACCCATTGATGCCTACAGTGAAAAATGAAATATTCTCAGAAAAAAGCAAGAAAGAATCTTTCTGAGAAACTGTTTTGTGATAGGTGCATTCATCTCACACAGATAAACCTTTTTTATATTACACAGCTTGCAGACTCTGACAAATCTGTGAAGAGAAACTTGAGAATGCTTTGAGGCCTACAGTGAACAAGGAAATACATTCACAGGAAAACTATAAAGAAGCTTTCTGAGAAACTACTTTGTGATGTGTACATTCACCTCATTGAGTTAAACCTTTCTTACAATTGAGCAGTTTGAAATCACCGTTTTTCTGAAATCTGAGAAGGTATGTTTGGTAGAGCATTGAAACCTATAGTGAAAAAGGAAATATATTCTGATAATAAGAAGAAAGAAGCTTTCTAAGGAAGTGCTTTGTGTTGTGTGAATTCCTCTCACGGAGTTAAAGCTTTCTCTTCATTGAGCAGTTTGATAACGCTGTTTTTGTGTAATCTGCAAATGGATATTAGCGAGCACATTAATGTCTAGGGTGAAAATGGAATTATCTTCAGATAAAACCTGGAGAGAAGCTTTAGGAGAAACTCCTTTGTGATATGAACTTTCCACTCACAGAGTTATACAACCCTGTAAATTGAGCAGTGTGGAAACACTGCATGAGTACATTCTACCAAGAGATATTTCGGAGAGCATTGAAGTCTGTGGTGAAACAGGAAATACATTCAGATAAAAACAAAAAAAGAAACTTTCCAAGAAACTGTTTCATTATATACTCATTCATCTCACAGGGTTAACCCTTTCTTTACATTGCACAGTTTGGAAACTCTGTCTTTGATGTATCTGTGAGGGGGCACTCGAGGGTGGATTGAGGAATATGGTGAGCAAGGAAATACCGTCAGATGAAAACTAGGAAGAAGCTTTCTGAGAAACTGCTTTGTGATGTATGCATTCAAATCGAGGAGTTAAAACTCTCTTTTGATTGATTAGTTCGAAATCACAGTTTTTATTCTTTCTGAGAAGGGATATTGGGAGCGCATTTAAGCCTATGGTGAAAAACGAAATATCCTCAGATAAAAAGTAGAAAGAAACTTTCAGAGAAACTGCCTTGTGATTGTGGAATCTGCAAAGAAATATTCGGGACTATATTGAGCCTATGGTGAAAAAGGAACATCCTCAGATAAAAATTGGAGAGAAACTTTCTGAGAAACTGCTGTATGATGTGTTCCTTCCACTCACAGAGATGTACCTCTCTTTTCCTTAAGCTGTGTGGAAACACTGTGTAAAACCTAAGAAGGGATATTTTGGAGAGCATTGAAGTCTATGGTAAAAAAGCAAATACCCTCAGATAAAGACTAGAAAGAAGTTTTCTGAGAAACTGCTTCATGATAGCTGCATTTATCTCACAGAGTTAAACTTTATATTGCACAGTTTCTAGACTCTGTATTTAATGAATCTGCAAAGGGACACTTGGGGTCTCTTTGAAGATTATGGTGAACAAGGAAATATCTTCAGAGGAAAATTACAAAGAAGTTTCTAAAAAACTGCTTTGTGATTTGTACATTCATCTCATAGAAGTAAACCTTTCTTTCATTAGATGAGTTTGGAATCACTATTTTTGTAGTATCTGAAAAGGGATATCTGGTTGAGCATTGAAGCCTATAGTAAAAAAGGAAATATCCTCAAATAAAAACTAGAAAGAAGCATTCTGAGAAACTGCTTTGTGTTGTGTGAACTCTACTCACAGAGACATACCTTACTTTTCATTGAGCAATTTGCTAACACTGTTTATGTGGATTCTGCAAAGGGATATCAGGAACACTTTGAGAAGTATGGTGAAAAAGGAAACATCTTCAGATGAAAACTGCAGAGAAGCTTTCTGAGAAACTGCTTTGTGATGTGTGCAATCCATTCACAGAGTTATACTTCTTTATTCATGGACCAGTGTGGAAACACTGCTTGTGTAAAATGTAAGAAGGGATATTTCAGAGTGCTTGGAAGAGTATAGTGAAAAAGGAAATATCCTCACATAAAAACTAGAAAGAATCTTTCTGAGAAACTGCTTTGTGATATGTGCATTCATCACACAGAGTTAAACCTTTCTTTATATCATACAGTTTGGAAACTCGGTCTTTGAGCAATCTACGAAAGGACATTCAGGGGTGCATTGAGGACTATGGTAAGCAAGAAAATAACTTCAGATGAAAATGACAAAGAAGCACTCTGAGAAACTACTTTGGCTGTGTTCATTCATCTCCTAGAGCTAAACGTGTATTTTGATAGAGCAGTTTGAAGTCACAGTTCTTGTGGAATCTGAGAAGGGATGTATGGGAGAGTATTGAAGCCTATAATGAAAAATTAAATGTCCTCAAATGAAAACATGAAAGAAGCCTCCAAGAAACTGCTTTGGATTGTTTGAAATGCTCTCATAGAGTTAAGCCTGATTTTACATTGATGATTTTGGTATCACTGTTTTTACGGTATCTGCAAAGGGATATTCAGCAGTGCACTGAGGCCTACGTTGCAAAAGGAAATGTCTTCACATAAATACTGGAGAGATGCTTTCTTAGAAATTGCTTTGTGATGTTTGCATTCCACTCACAGAGTTATATCTCTGTTTTCATTGAGAAGTGTGGATACACTGTTTGTGTAAAATCTACCAAGGGATATGTTGGAGTGCATTGAAGTCTATGGTAAAAAAGGAAATATCCACAGAAAAAACTTGAAAGAAGCTTTCCGAGAAACTGCTTTGTAATGTGTGCATTCATCTCAGAGTTAAACATTTCTGTACATTGCACAGTTTGGAAACTCTGTGTTTGAGTAATCCGTGAAAGGACCGTTGGGGGGCTCATTGAGGCCTATGGTGAGCAAGGAAATATCTTCAGATGAAAAGTAGAAAGAAGCTTTCTGAGAAACTGCTTTGTGATGTGTGCAATCCATTCACAGAGTTCTACCTCTCTTTTCATGGAGCAGTGTGGAAACACTGCTTGTGTAAAACCTAAGAAGAGAGATTTCAGAGTGCTTTGAAGACTATAGTGAAAAAGGAAGTATCCTCACATAAAAACCAGAAAGAAGCTTTCTGAGAAACTGCTTTGTGATGAGTGCATTCATTTCAGAGTTAAACCTTTCTTTATATTGCACAGTTTAGAAACTCTATCTTTGAGGAATCCATAAAAGGACCCTCGGGGATGGATTGAGGCCTATGGTGAGCAAGGAAATATCTTCAGATGAAAATTAGAAAGAAATTTTCTTAGAAACGGTTTTGTGATGTGTGCATTCATCTCCTAGAGTTCAACCTTACTTTGGATTGAGCAGTGTGAAATCACTGTTTTTGAGGAATCTGATAAGGGATATTAGGGAGAGCATTGAAGTCTAAGGGGAAATAGGAAACATCCTCAAATAAAAACTGGAAAGAAGCTTTCCAAGAAACTGTTTTGTGTTGTGTGAAATCCTCTCACAGAGTTAATCTTTACTTTTCATTGCACAGTTTGGTAACACTTTCTGTGGAGTATGCAAAGGGATATTTGGGAACGTATTGAAGCCTATAGTGAAAAAGGAAATATCCTCAGTAAAAACCAGAAAGAAGCTTTCCGAGATACTGCTTTGTGATAGGTTCATTTATCTCACAGAATGAAACCATATTTTACATTGTGCAGTTTGTGCACTATGTCTTTGATGAATCCATTAAGGGACACTTCGAGTTGCTTGGAGCTGCATGGTGAACAAGGAAATATCTTCAGAGGAAAACCATAAAGAAGCTTTATAAGAAACAGGTTTGTGATGTGTGAACTCCTCCCACAGAGATAAAACACACTTTTCATTGTGAAGTTTGATAACACTTTTTTTGTGTAATAGGCAAAGGGATATTCGGGAGTTCATTGAGAGCTACAGTGAAAAAGGAAACATCTTCAGATGATAACTGGAGAGAAACTTTCTGAGAAAAGACTTTGTGATGTGAGAAATCATCTAACAAAATTAAAACTTTCTTTTCATTCAGGAGTTTAGTAATACTATTTTTGTGGAAGCTGCAAGGTGATATTAGGGAGCTCATTGAGCCTATGGTGAAAAAGGAGCTCTCTTCAGATAAAAACTGGCAAAAAGCTTTCTGAGAAACTTCTGTATGATGTATGAAATCCATTCACAGAGTTACACCTCTCTTTTCATTGAAAAATGTGGAAACACCACTTTTGCAAAATCTACCAAAGGATATTTTGGAGCACATTGAAGTCTTTGGTGAAAAACGAAATATCCTCAGATAAAAACTAGAAAGAAGCTTTCTGAGAAACTTCTTTGTGATGTGTGAAATAATCTCACAGAGTTTAAACTTTGTTTTCATTCATCAGTTTAGTAACACTGTTTTTGTGGAATCTGCACTTGAATATTCAGGAGAACATTGAGCCTATGGTGAAAAAGGAAATATCTTCAGATAAAAACTGGAGAGAAGCTTTCTGAGAAACTGCTGTATGATGTGTGAATTCCACTCACAGAGTCATACCTCCCTGTGCCTTGAGCAGTGTGGAAACACTGTTTGTGTAAAACCTAAGAAGGGATATTTAGGTGTACATTGAAGCCTATGGGGAAAAGGAAACATTCTCAGATAAAAACTAGACATAAGCTTTCTGAGAAACTGCTTTGGGATACGGGCATTCATCTCACAGAAGTAAACCTTTTCACAATGTGCATTATGGAAACTCTGTCTTTGACATATCCGTGAAGAGACTTTTGGGGACTCATTGTGGCCTATGGTGAACCAGGAAATATCATCAGATTAAAACTAGATAGAAGCTTTCTGAGGACCTGCTTTGTGATGTGTTCATTCATTCCATAGCGTTAAACCTTTCTTTTCATTGAGGAGTCTGAAATCAATACCTTTGTGTCATCTGAGAGGGGATATTTGGGAGAACATTGAAGCCTACAGTGAAAGGAGAAATATCCTCAGATAAAAACAATAAAGAAACTTTTGCAGAAACTGCTTTGTGTTGTTTGAAATTCTCTCACACAATTAAACCTTACTTTTCATTGAAAAGTTTGGTAACACTGTTTTTGTGGAATCTGCAAAAGGATATTCAGGAGCACAGTGAGGCCTATGATGAAAAAGGAAATGACTTAAGATAAAAACTGGAGAAGCTTTCTGAGAAAATGTTTTTGTTGTTTGCATTCCACTCACAGATTTTTACTGCTATTTTCATTGCGAAGTGTGGAAACACTGTGTGTGTGAAATCTACTAAGAGATATTTCCAAGTGCATTGAAGCCTATAGTGAAAAAGGAAATATCATCAGATAAAAACTAGAAAGAAAGAAGCCTACTGAGGGACTGCTTTGTGATATATGCATTCATATCAAAGAGTTAAACCTTTCTTTATGTTGCACAGTTTGGAAACTCTGTTTTTGAGGAATCCACAAAAGGACATTAGGGGGCATATTGAGGCCTAGGGTGAGCAAGGAAATATTTTCACATGAAAACTAGAAAGAAGTTTCCTGAAAAATATCTTTGTGATGTGAGCATTCATCTCATAAAGTTAAGCCTTTTTTTTATTGCAGTGTTTGAAATAATTCTTTTTGTGGAATATAAGAAGTGATATTTGTGAGAGCATTGAAGCCTGTGGTGAAGAAGGCAACATGCTCAAATAAAAACTAGAAATAAGCATTCTAAGAAACTGCTTTGTGTTGTGTGAACTCTCTCACAGAATTAAATCTTACTTTTCTTTACACAGTTTGGCAACACTGTTTTTGTGGAATTTGAAAAGGGATATTCGGGAGTGCATTGAGGCCTATTTTGAAAAAGGAAATATTCTCAGATAAAAACAAGAAACTTTCCGAGAAACTGCTTTGTGGTATGTGTATCCATGTCACAATGTTAAACCTTTCATTATATGGCGTGGCTTGAAACTCTGTCATTGACGTATCCATGAAGGGATACTTGGGGGCTCATTGAGGCCTATGGTAAGCAAGGATATATCTTCATATTAAAACTAGCAGTAAGCTTTCTGAGAAACTGCTTTGTGATGTGTGTATTCAGCTCTTAGAGTTAAAACTTTTTGTTGATTGAGCACTTTGAAATGACTGTTTTTGTGTTGTCTCAGAAGGTACATTTGGGAGAGCATTGAAGCCTATAGTAAAAAAGAAAATATCCTCAGATAAAAACTAGAAAGAAGCTTTCTGAGAAAGTACTTTTCATTGTGCAAATTCCTCTCACTGAGTTAAACCTTCTTTTTCATTCAACAGTTTGGTAACACTCTTTTTGTATAATTGGCAGAGGCCTATTCACAAGTGCATTGAGGTCTATGGTGAAAAAGGAAATATCTTCAGTCAAAAACTGGAGAGAATCTTCCTGAGAAACTGCTTTTCAATGTGTGCATTTAACTCACAGAGTCATACCTTTCTCTTCATTGAGCAGTGTGGAAACACTGCTTGTGTAAAATCTACCAAAGGATATTTTGGGACGCCTTGAAGCCTATGGTGTAAAAGGAAATGTCCTCAGATAAAAACTAGAAAGAAGCTTTCTAAGAAGCTGCTTTGTGATATGTGCATTCATGTCAGAGAGTTAAACCTTACTTTAAATTGTGCAGTTTGGAAACTCTGTCTTTGATGAATCCACAAAAGGACATTCTGCGGCAAATTGAGGCCTATGGTGAACAAAGAAATATGTTCAGATGAAAAGTAGAAAGATGATTTCTGAGAAATTGCTTTCTGATGTGTGCATTCCATTCACACAGTTATACCTCTAATTCATTGAGCAGTGTGGAAACACTGCTTGTGTGAAATTTACCAAGGAATATTTTGGAGCCCAATGAAGCCTGTGGTAAAAAAGGAAATACCCTCCAATCAAAACTAGAAAGAAGCTTTCCAAGAAACTACTTTGTGATGTGTGTATTCATCTCACAGAGTTAAACCCTTCTTTACATTGTGCAGTTTGGAAAATCTGTCTTTGACGAATCTGCGAAAGGACATTCGGTGTAGCATTGAGGCCTAAGGTGAACAAAGAAATATCTTCTGATGAAAACTAAAAAGAAGGTTTCAAACAAACTGCTTTGTGACGTTTGCATTCATCTCATAGAGTTAAACTTTTCTGTTGATTAAGCAGTATGAAATCACTGTTTTTATGGAATCTGAGAAGGGATAATTGGAGTACATTTAAGACTATGGTGAAAAACGAAATATCCTCAGATGAAAAATAGAAGGAAGCTTTCCAAGAAATGGCTTTACAATGCTGAAATCATCTCACAGAGTTAAACCTTTCTTTTCATTGAACAGTTTGATAACACTATTTTCGTGGAATCTGCAAAGGGATAATCCAGAGTTCATTGGGGCCTATGGTGATAACGGAAATATCTTAAGATTAAAAACTGGAGAGAAGTTGTCTGAGAAACTGCTTTGTGATGTGTGCATTCCACTCACAGAGTTATACCTCTCTTTTCATTGTTCAGTGGGGAAACACTGTTAGTGTAATATCTACCAAGGAATATTTTGGAGCACATTGAAGACTATGGTGAAAAAGGAAATATCCTCAGATAAAAACTTGAAAGAAGCTTTTAAACAAATTCCTATGTGATATGTGCATTCATCTCACAGAGTTAAACCTTTCTTTACATTGCACAGTTTGTAGAGTCTCTTTTTGATGAATCCTTCAAGGGAAAATTGTGGACGCCTTGAGGCCTATGGTGAACAAGTAAATATCTACAGAAGAAAACTAGAAAAAAGCTTTCTGAGAAACTGCTTTCTGATGTGTGCAATCATCTCATAGAGTTTAACCTTTCTTTCGATTGAATAGTTTTAAATCACTATTTTTGGGAATTTGAGAATGTATATTTGGGAGAGCATTGATGCCTATAGTGAATAAGGAAATATCGTCACATAAAAACTGGAGAGAAAGTTTGAGAAACTGGTTTGTGAGTGTGCATTCCACTCACAGAGTTATACCTCTCTTTTCATTGAGAAGTGTGGAAACACTACTAGTGTAAAATCTACAAAGGGATATTTTGGAGCACATTGAAGCCTATTGTTAAAAAATGAATTATTCTTAGATAAAAACAACAAAGAAAGTTTCCCAGAAACTGCTTCGTGATATGTGAATTCACATCACAGAGTTAAATGGTTCTTTACGTTGCACAGTTTGGAAACCCTGTCTTTGAAGAATACATGAAAGGACAGTCAGGGGTGCATTGAAGCCTATAGTGAGAAAGGAAATATCTTCAGTTAAAAACTAGAAAGAAGCTTTCAGAGACACAGCTTCATGATGTGTGCATTCATCTCAGAGAGTTAAATGCACCTTCCTTTTGATTAGGCAGTTTGAAATCGCTGTTTTTGTGGAATCTGAGAAGGGATATTTGGGAAAGCAATGAAGCCTATGGTGAAAAAGAAAATATCCTCAAATAAAAACTAGAAGGAAGTATTCTGAGAAACTGCTGAGTGTTGTTTGAACTCCTCTCTCAGAGACAAACCATGCTTTTCATTGCTCAGTTTGGTAACACTGTTTTTCTGGAACCTGCAAAGGGATTTTCAGAAGTGCATTGAGGGCTGAGGTGAAAAAGGAAATGTCTTCAGGCAATAACTGGAGTGAAGCTTTCTGAGAAACTGCCTTGTGATGTGTGCATTCCATTCACAGCGTTATACCTCTCCTTCATTGAGCAGTGTGGAATCACAGTTTGTGTAAAATCTACCAAGGTATACTTTGGAGTGCATTGTGGCCTATGGTGAAAAAGGAAATATCCTCAGACAAAATCTAGAAAGAAGCTTTCTGAGAAATTGCTTTGTGATACGTGCCTTTGTCTCACAGAGGTAAACCTTTCTTTATGCTGCACAGTTTGGAAACTCTGTCTCTGATGTATCCACAAAGGAAGGTTCTGGGGCAAATTGAGGCCTATGGTGAGCAAGGGAATATCTCTTTATGAAAACTAGGAAGAAGCTTTCTGAGAAACTGCTTTGTGCTTGGTACATTCATCTCATAGACTTAAAACTTTCTTTTGATTCAGCAGTTTGAAATCACTGTTTTTGTGGTATCTGAGAAGGGATACTGGGAGCACATTTAAGCCTATGGTGAAAAACGACATATCCTCGGATAAAAACCAGAATGAAACTTTCCGAGAAACTGCTTTGTGATGTGTGAAATCACGCCACAAAATTAAACCTTTCTTTTCATTGAGCAGTTTAGTAATACTGTTTTTGTGAAATCTCCAAAGGTACATTCGGGAGTACACTGAGACTATGGTGATAAAGGAAATATTTTCAGAGAAAAACCGGAGAGAAGCTTTCTGAGAAACTGCTGTATGATGTGTAAATTCCACTCACAGACTTATACCTCTCTTTTTCCTGAGCAGTGTGGAAACACTCTTTGTGTACAAGCTAGGAAGGGATATTTCAGAGCACATTGAAGCCTATGGTGGAAAAGGAAATACCCTCAGATTAAAACTGGAAAGAACCTTGCTGAGAAACTTCTTTGTGATATGGAGATTCATCTTACAGAGTCAAACATTTCTTTACATTGAACAGTTTGTAGACTCTGTCTTTGATGAATCCAAGAAGGGAAACTTGGGGTCACATTGAAGCTTTTGGTGAACATGAATATTCTTCAGAGGAAAACTATAAAGAAGCTTTCTGGGAAACTGCTTTGTGATGTGAGCATTCATCTCATAGAGGTTAACTTTTGTCTTGATTAAGCAGTTTGAGTCACCATTTTTGTGGAATCTGAGAAGGTATATTTGGGAGAGCTTTGAAGACTATAGTGAAAAAGGAAATATTTTTCAGATAAAAACTAGAAAAAAGCTTTCTGAGAAATAGCTTTGTGTTGTGTGAACTCATCTCACAGATTCAAACTTTTCCTTTCATTGAGCAGTTTGATAACACTATTTTTGTATAATCTGCAAAGGAATATTCTTGAGCAGTTTGAGGTCTATGGTGAAAAAGGAAGTATCTACAGATAAAAACTGGAGAGAATCTTTATGAGAAATTGCTTTGTGATGTGTGCTTTCCACTCACAGAGTTATACCTCTCTTTTCAGTGAGCATTGTGTAAATACTGTTTGTGTAATATCTACAAATGGATATTTTGTAGTGCATTGAAGACTATGATAAAAAAGGAAATATTGTCAGATAAAAATTAGAAAGAAGCCTTCCGAGGTATTCCTTTGTGATATGTGAATTCATCTCATGCGTTTAAACCTTTCTTTAAATTGCACAGTTTTTAGACTGTTTTTTTTCAAATCAGCGAAGGGACACGTGGCAGCCCCTTGAGGCCTATGGTGAACAAGGAAATATCTTCAGAAGAAAACTGAAAGAAGCTTTCTGAAGAACTGCTTTGTGATGTGTGCATTCATTTCAAAGAGTTAAACCTTTCTTTTGATAGAGCTGTTTGAAATAACTGCGTTTTTTTTGGAATGTGAAGGGGATATTTTGGAGAGCATTCAAGCCTATAATGAAAAATGGAATATCCTCAAATAAAAATTAGAAAGTAGCTTTTCAAGAAACTGCTTTGTGTTGTTTGAAATGCACTCGCAGAGATAAACCTGACTTTTCATTGAACAGATTGGTGACGTTGTTTTTGTGGAATCTTCAAAGGGATATTCGGGATCGCATTGAGGCCTATGGTGAAAAAGGAAATGTCTTCAGATAAAAAGTGGAAAGGTGCCTTCTGAGAAGCTACTTTGTGATGTGAGCATTCCACTCACAGAGATATATGTCTCTCTTCATTGAGCAGAGTAAAACACTGATTGTATAAAATCTACCAAGGGATATTTCAAACCTCATTGAATCCTATAATAAAAAAGGAAATAACCTCAGATGTAAACTGGAAAGATGGATTCCAAGAGACTGCTTTGTGATATGTGCATTCATCTCACAGAGTTAAACTTTTCTTTACATTGTGCATTTGTAAACTCTGTCTTTGATGAGTCTGATAAAAGACATTCGGGGGCACATTGTGGACTACAATGAGCAAGGAAATATCTCCAGATGAAAACTAGAAGGAAGCTTTCAGAGAAACTGCTCTGTGATGTTTGCATTGGTCTCATAGAGTTAATCCTTTCCTTGGATTGAGCAGTGGGAGACCACTCTTTTTGTGGAATCTAAGAAGGGATACTTTGGAGAGCATTTAAGCCTATGGTGAAAAAGGGAATATTCTCAGAAAAAAAAAAAAAAGAAGCTTTCTGAGAAACTGCTCTGTGTTGTGTGAAATCCTCTCACAAAAATTAACCTCACTTTCATTTTGCAGTTTGGTAAAACTGTTTTTGTGGAATCTGCAAAGAGATATTCAGGGGTGCCTCTAGGCCAATGGTGAAAAAGGATATTCAGGAGAGCCTTGCCACCTATGTTGAAAACGGAAATATCCTCAGATAAAAACTAGAAAGAAACTTTCCAAGAAACTGCTTTGTGATATACGCATTCATCTCACAAAATTAAACCCTTCTTCACATTATGCAGTTTGGAAACTCTGTCTTTGATGTATCCATGAAGGGACACTCAGGGTGTATTGAGGCCTATGGTGGGAAAGGAAATATCTTCAGATGAAAATTAGGAGAATCTTTCTGAGAAACTGCTTTGAGATGTGTGCATTCATCTCATATAGTTAAAACTTTCTTTTGTTTGAGCAGTTTGAAATCACTGTTTTTGTGGCATCTGAGAAGGAATATTGGGAGCACATTTAAGCCTATGGTGAAAAAGGAAATATCCTCAGAAAAAAGCTGGAAAGAAGTTTTTGAAGAAACTGCTTTTTGATGTGTGAAATCATCTCACAGAGTTAATCCTTTCTTTTCATTGAGTAGTTTAGTAACACTGTTTTTGAGGAAACTGAACCGGGATATTTGGGAGTTCATTGAGCCTATCATGAAATAGGAAATATCTTCAGATAATAACTGGAGAGAAGCTTTCTGAGAAAGTGCTTTCTGATGTGTGACTTCCACTTGCAGAGTTATACCACTCTTTTCGTTGAGCAGTGAGGGAACACTGTTTCTGTAAAACCTAAAAAGGGATGTTTTGGAATGCATTGAAAACTATTTTGAAACAGGATATATCCTTAGATTGAAACTAGAAAGAAGCTTTCAAAAAACTGCTTTGTGATATGTGCATTCCTGTCACAGAGTTAATCGTTTCTTCATGTTGCAAAGTTTGGCAACTCTGTCTTTGATGGATTCTTGAAGAGACATTTAGTGGCGCATTGAAACCTATGGTGATCCTGGAAATATCTTCAGATGAAAACTAGAAAGAAGCTTTCTGAGAAACTGCTTTGTGATGTGCTCATTCATCTCACAGAGTTAAATATTTCTTTTCATTGAGTAGTCTGATATCAATATTTTTATGTCATCTGACAAGGGATATTTAGGAACGCATTAAAGCCTACAGAGAAAAAGGAAACATCTGTGGATAAAAACTAGAAAGAAGCTTTCCAAGAAACTGATGTGTAGTAGGAGCATTCATCTCACAGAGTTAAACCTTTCTTTACATTGTGCAGTTTGGAAACTCGGTCTTTGACATATCTGCAAAGGGACATTTGGGAGCGCATTGAGGCTTATGGTGAGCAAGGAAATATTTTCAGATGAAAGCCAGGAAGCTTTCTGAGAACGTATTTTGTGATGTGTGCTGTCGTCTCATAGAGTTCAAACTTTCATTTGTTTGAGCAGTTTGAAATCGCTGTTTTTGTGGTATCTGAGATAGAATATTGGGAGCGCATTTAAGACAGTGTAGAGATATGAAATGTCCTCAGACAAAACCTAGAAAGAAGCTTTCCAAGAAACGGCTTTGTGATATGTGAAATCATCTCACAGAATTAAACCTTTCTTTTCATTGAGCAGTTTAGTAACCCTGTTTTTGTAGAATCTACAAAGGGATATTAAGGAACACTTTGAGACTATGGTGAAAAAGGAAATATCTTCAGATAAAAACTGGAGGAAACTTTCTGAGAAACTGCTGTATGATGTGTGAATTCTACTCACAGAGTTATACTTCTCTTTTCCCTGAACAGTATGGAAACACTGCTTGCATAAAACCTAGGAAGGGATAATTTTATATCGCACTGAAGTCTATGGTGAAAATAGAAATATCTTCAGATAAAAACGAAAAAGAAGCATTCCGAGAAACTGCTTTGTGTTGCATGAACTCCTATAACAGACATAAACTTTACTTTTTATCGCACAGTTTGCTAACACTGTTTTCTTGGAATCTGCAAATGGATATTTGGGAGTACATTGGGGCCTATGGTGAAAAAGGAAACACCTTCATAAAAAATTAGAGAGAAGATTTCTGAGAAACTGCTTCATAATGTGTCCATTCCCCTGCAGAGTTATACTTCTCTTTTCATTGAGCAGTGCGGAAAAACAGTTTGTGTGAAATTTACCAAGGGATATTTCGAATCGCTTTGAAGCCTATGGTGAAAAAGGAAATATCCTCAGATAAAAAACTAGAAAGATGCTTTCCACGAATATGCTTTGTGATATGTACATTCATCCCATGGTGTTAAACATTTCTTTATATTGCCCAGTTTGTAGCCTCTGTCTTTGAGAAATCCATGAAGGGACACGTGGGGGTGCATTGAAGCCTATTGTGAACAAGGAAATATCTTCAGAGTGAAGCTAAACATATACTTTCTGAGAAACTGCTTTGTGAGGTGTGCATTCATATCATAGAGGTAAATATTTCTTTTCATAGACCAGTTTGAAATCACTGTTTTTGTGAAATCTGAGAGCGGGTATTCATGAGAGCATTGAAGCCTATGGTGAATATAGAATTATCCTCAAATAAAAACAAGAAAGAAGATTTTCGAGAAACTGATTTGTGTTCTGTGAAATCCTCTCACAGAGTTAAACCTTACATTTCATTGAGCAGTTTGGTAACGCTGTCTTTGTGTAATCTGCAAAGGGATGTTCGGGAGTGTCTTGAGATCTATGGTGAGAAAGGAAATATCTTCAGATAAAAATTGGACAGAAGCTTTCTGAGAAACTGCTTTGCAACGTGTGCATTCCACTCACAGAGTTATATCTCTCTAATCATAGAGCAACTTGGAAACACGGTTTCCAAGGTGAAATATTTTCTATTTCCTATGGTGAAATAGAAAAAACTAGAAAGAAGCTTTCTGAGAAACTGGTTGTGATATGTGCATTCATCTCACAAAGTTAAACCTATCTTTATATTGCACAGTTTGAAAACTCTTTGACGAATCCACAGAAGAGCATTCGGCGGTACATTGAGTCCTATGGTGAGCAACAGAATATCTCCAGATGAAACCTACAAAGAATATTTCTGAGAAACCACTTTTTGATACATGTATTCATCTCATAGAGTTAGACCTTGTTTTGATTGAGAAGTTTGAAATCACGCTTTTTGTGGAATATGATAAGGGATATTTGGGAGAGCATTGAAGCCTATGGTGAAAAAGGAAATAATCTCAAATAAAAACTAGAAAGATACTTTCCAAGAAACTGCTTTGGGTTGTGATAATTTATCTCACAGTGTTAAACCATACTTTTCATTGAGCAGTTTGGTAACATCATTTTTGTGGAATATGAAAGGGGATATTTGGGAGCACATTGAGAACTATGGTGAAAAAGGAAATATATTCAGATGAAAACTGGAGAGAATCTTTCTGAGAAACTGCTTTGTGATGTGTACATTCCACTCACATAGTTATACCTCTGTTTTCTTTGAGCAGAGGGGAAACACTGTTTGTGTAAAATCTACCAAGGGATATTTTGGAGCACATTGAAGCATATGGTGTAAAAGGAAATATCCTTAGAAGATTTCTGAGAAAGTGCATTGTTATATGTGCATTCACTTCATAGAGCTAAACTTTCCTTTACACTGTGCAGATTGGAAACTCTGTCTTTGAGGAATCTGTGAGAGGACATTCGGGGGCGCATTGAGGCCTATAGTGAGCAATGAAATATCTTCAGCTGAAAACTAGAAAGAATTTTTCTGAGAAACTGCTTTGTGATATGTGCATTCATCTCATAGAGTTAAACATTTCTTTGGATTGATCAGTGTGAAATCACCCTATTTTTGGAATCTGAGAAGGGATATTTGGGAGAGCATTGAAGCCTATGTTGAAAAAGGGAAAAAGGAAATATCCCCAAATTAAAACTAAAGTAAAGCTTTACAAGAAACTGCTTTCTGTTGTGTGTAATCCTCTCATGAATATAAACCTTATTTTTCATTGTACAGTTTGGTAACACTGTTTTTGTGGAGCCTGCAAAGGGATATTCACAAGAGCCTTGCCACCTATGTTGAAAACGGAAATATCCTCAGATAAAAACTAGAAAGAAGCTTTCCAAGAAACTGCTTTGTGATATGTGCATCCAACTCACAGGCTAAATGTTCCTTTATATTGTGAAGATTGGAAGCTCTGTGTTTGATGTATCCATGAAACATCGAGGATGCACTGAGGCCTATAGTGAGCAAGGAAATATCTTCAGATGAAAACCAGAAAGAAGCTTTCTGAGAAAGCGCTTTGTAATGAGTGCATTCATACCATAGAGTTAAAACATTCTTTTGATTGAGCAGTTTGAAATCACTGTATTTGTGGTATCTGGGATGGGATTTTCGGAGTGCATTTAAGCCTATGGTGAAAAGCAAAATATTCACAGATAAAAAATAGAAAGAAGCTTTCCAAGAAACTGCTTTGTGATGTGTGAAATCATCTCACAGAGATAAACCATTCTTTTCATTGAGCAGTTTAGTAACACTGTTTTTATGGAATCTGCAAAGTGATATTCAGGAGTGCATTGAGCCTACAGTGAAAAAGGAAATATCTTCAGATAAAAACTGGAGAGAAGCTTTCTGAGAAACTTGTATAACGTGTGAATTCCACTCACAGAGATATACCTCTATTTTCCTTGAGCATTGTGGAAACACTGTTTGTGTAAACCAAAGAAAGGATATTTCAGAGTGCATTGAAGCCTATAGTGAAAAAGGAAATATCCTCAGATAAAAACAAGAAAGATGCTTTTCGAGAAACTGATGTGTGATATGTGCATTCATCTCACAGAGTTAAAAATTTCTTCACATTGCACAGTTTGGAAACTCTGTCTTTGATGTATCCACGAAGAGACACTCAGGGGCTCATTGAGAACTATGATGAAGAAGGAAATATCTACAGATGAAAACCAGGAAGAAGCTTTCTTAGAAACTGCTTTGTGTTGTGCTCATTCATCCCATGGAGTTAAACCTTTCTTTTCAATGAGCAGATCTGAAATCATTGCTTTTGTGTCATCTGAGATGGGATATTTGGGAACGCATTGAAGCCTATAGTGAAAAAGGAAATATCCTTAGATGAAAACTAGAAAGAAGCTTTCTGAGAAACCACTTTGTGATAGTTGCATTCAACTCACAGAGTTAATCCTTTCTTTACTTTGCACAGTTTGTAGGCTCTGTCTTGGTTAATCCATGAAGGGACATTTGGGGTTGCATTGAAGCCTACGGTGAACAAGGAAATATCTTCATAGGAAAACCCTGAAGAAGCTCTCTGGACCTGCACCAAGATGGTCGAATAGGAACAATTCCAGCCTCCAGCTCCCAGGGTGAACAAAACAGAAGACAGGTGATTTCTGCATTTCCAATTGAAGTACTGGGTTCATCTCACTGGGGCTTGCTGGACAGTCAGTGCAGGACAGTGGTGACAGCCAACGAGAGAGAGATGAAGCATCACGAGGCACCACCTCACCCAGGAAGGCCAAGGGAGCAGGGAATTCCTTTTCCTAGTCAAGGGAAACAATGACACACAACACCTGGGAATTTGGGTCACTCCCACCTTAATACTGCGCTTTACAAAGTTTCTTAGCAAATGGCATACCAGGAAATTGTATCCCACGCCTGGATTGGAGGGTCCCACACAAACGGAGCCTCCCTTATTGCTAGCACAGCAGTCTGAGATCTAATTGCAAGGTGGCAGCGAGGAGGGGGAGTTGGTGGAATCTGCAAGGGGATATTTGGGAGCATGTTGGTACCTATGGTGAACAAGGAAATATCTTCAGATAAAAACTGAAGAGAAGCTTTCTGAGAAAGTGCTTTGTGATGTGTGCATTCATCCCACAGAGATAAATATTTCTCTAAAATGCACAGTTTGGAAACTCTTTGATGAATCTAAGAAAGGATATTTGGAGGCACATTGAGGTCTGTGGCGAGCAAGGAAATAACTTCAGATGAAAACTGGAAAGAAGCTTTCTGAGAAACTGTTTGTTTTGTGTGCATTCCACTCACAAAGTTATACCTCACTTTTCACTGAGCAGTGTGGAAGCATTGTATGTCTGAAATCTACCAAGGGATACTTTGGAGCACATTGAAGCCTATAGTGAAAAAGGAAATATCCTCAGACAAAAACTAGAAAGAAGCTTTTCGAGAAACTTCTTTGTGATGTGTGCATTAATCTCACAGAGTTAAAGCTTTCTTTTGATTGAGCAGTTTGAAATCACTCTTTTTGTGGAATCTGAGAAGGGATATTTGGGAGAGCATTAAAGTCTATCGTGAAAAAGGAAATATCCCCAAATAAAAAGTAGAAAGAAGCTTTCTGAGAAACTGGTTTGTGTTGTGTGAACTCCTCTCACAGAGTTAAACCTTACTTTTCATTGAGCACTTACTTTTCATTGAGCAATCTGCAAGAGGATATTTGGGAGCATGTTGAGGCCTATGGTGAATAAGGAAATATCTTCAGATAGAAACTGGAGAGAAGCTTTCTGAGAAAAAGCTTTGTAATGTGTGCATTCCACTCGCAGAATTATACCTCACTTTGCATTGAGCAGTGTGGAAACACAGTTGGTCTGAAATCTACCAAGGAATATTTTGGAGAGCATTGAAGTCTTTGGCAAAAAGGGAATATCCTCAGATAAAAACTAGAATGAAGTTTCCATGAAACTGCTTTGGGACACGTGCATTCATCTAGGAGATTTAAACACTTCTGTACATGGCAGAGTTTGGAAAGTCTGTCTTTGAGTTATGTATGAAGGGACATTTGGGGGTCGTTGAGGCCTAGGTTGAGCAAGTAAATATCTTCAGACAAAAACTAAGAAGAAGCTTTTTGAGAAACTGCTTTGTGATGTGTTCATTCATTAAGTAGAGTTAATCCTTTCTTTTCATTGAGTAGTCTGAAATCAATCGTTGTCTGAAATCTATCAAGGGATGTCTGGGAACGCATTGAAGCCTATGGTGAAAAAAGAAATCTTCTCAGATAAAAACTAGAAAGAAGCTTTCAGAGAAACTGCTTTGTGATTAGTGCATTCATCTCACAGAATTAAATATTTCTATACATGCACAGTTTGGAAACTCTGTCTTTGACAAATCCACAAAAGGACATTCAGGGGTGCATTGAGGCCTATGGTGAGCAAGGAAATATCTTCCCATGAAACCTAGAAAGACATTTTCTGAGAAACTGCTTTGTGATGCATGCATTTGTCTGATAGAGTTAAACCTTTGTTTTGATTGAGCAGTTTGAAATCACTCTTTTTCTGGAATCTGAGAAGGGATATTTGGGAGAGACTTGAAGTCTATGATAAAAAATGAAATATCCTCAAATAAAAAGTAGGAAAAAGCTTTCAAGAAACTGCTTTGGGATGTGTGCATTCATCTCAAAGAGTTAAACAGTGAGGAAGGAAATATCTTCCATTGAAAACTAGAAAGAAGCTTTCTGAGATAGTGCTTTGTGATGTGGTCTTCCACCCCATAGAATTAAAGCTTTCTTTTCATTGGGCAGTCTGAAGTCAATGTTTTTGTGTAATCTGAGAAAGGATTTTTGGGAATGCAATGAAGATGAGGGCAAAACAGGAAATATCCTCAGATAAAAACCAGAAAGAAACTTTCAGAGAAACTGCTTTGTGATTAGTGCATTCATCTCACAGAGTTAAACATTTCTATACATGCACAGTTTGGAAACTCTGAATTTGACCAATCCACAAAAGGACATTCAGGACGCTTTGAGGCCAATGGTGAGCAAGGAAATATCTTCACATAAGAAGTAGAAGGAAGCTTTCTGAGAAACAGCTTTGTGATATTTGCATTCGTCTCATAGAGTGAAACCTTTGTTTTAATTGAGCAGTTTGAAATCACCCTTTTTGTGGAATCTGAAAAGGGATATTTGGAAAGCCTTGAAGTCTATGATGAAAAAGGAAATATCCTCAAATAAAGTTAGAAAAAAGATTTCCGAGAAACTGTTTTGTGATGTGTGCATTCATCTCACAGAGTTAAATCTTTCCATACATTGCACAGTTTGCAAACTCTGTCTTTGACAAATCCACGAAAGGACACTGGGGTCACATTGAGGCCCATGGTGAACAAAGAAATATCATCAGAGGAAAACTAGAAAGAAGCTTTCCATGATACTGTCTTCTGATGTGCACATTAATCTCATAAAGTTAAACCTTTCTTTTGATTGAGCCATTTGAAATAACTGTTTTGTGGAATCTGAGAAGGGATTTTTGGGAGAGCATTGAAGCCTATGGTGAAAAAGAAAATATCCTCAAATAAAAACTAGAAAGAAGTTTTCGGAGAAACTGCTTTTTGTTATGTGAAGTTGTCTCACAGTGTTAAACCTTACTTTCCATTGAGCAGTTTGGTAATGCTGTTTTTATGTAATCCGCAAGGGGATATTGAGACATGCATTGTGGCCTATGGTGAGAAAGGAAATATCTTCAGATAAAAACTGGACAGAATCTTTCTAAGAAACTACTTTGTGATATGTGCATCCACTCGCAGAGTTAACCATTTCTATCCATTCCACGGTTTGGCATCTCTGTCTTTGACAAACTCGTGAAAGGACAATAGGGGGCGCATTGAGGCCTAGGGTGAACAAGGAAACATCTTCAGATGAAAACTAGAAAGAAACTTTCCAAGAAACTGCTTTGAGCTGTGTCAAGTCCTCTCACAGAGGTGAGCCTTACTTTTAATTGAGAAGTTTGTTACCACTGTTTATGTGGAATCTGCAAGGGGATATTCAGGAGCACATTGAGGTCTTTGGTGATAAGGGAATATCCTCAGATAAAAACTACAAAGAAGCTTTCCACGAAACTTCTTTGTGATGTGTGCATTCGTTTTACAGAGATAAATATTTCTCTAAAATGTGCAGTTTGGAAACTTTGATGAATCTATGAAAGAATATTAGGAGGCACATTGAGGCCTGTGGTGAGCAAGGAAATAACTTCAGATGAAAACTGGAGAGAAACTTTATGAGAAACTGCTTTGTGATATTTGCATTCCACTCACAGAGTTATACCTCACTTTTCATTGAGCAGTGTGGAAACATAGTTTGTCTGAAATCTACCAAGGGATATTTCAGAGTGCATTGAAGCCTGTGGTGAAAAAGGAAATATAATCAGACAAAAACTAGAAAGAAGCTTTCCAAGAAACTTCTTTGTGATGTGTGCATTTATCTTACAGAGTTAAACATTTCTATACATTGCACAGTTTGGAAACTCTCTCTTTGACAAATCCACGAAAGGATATTCGGTAGTGCATTGAGGCCTACGGTGTGCACAGAAAAAAGTTCAGCTGAGAAGTAGATAATAGCATTCTGAAAAACTGCTTTGTGATGTATTCATTCACCTGTAGAGTTAAAGCTTTCCTTTCAGTGAGCTGTCTGAAGTCAATGTCATTGTGTAATCTGAGAGAGGATATTTGGGAATGCACTGAAGCTGAAAGTAAAAAAGGAAATATCCTCCGATAAAAATTAGAAAGAAGCTTTCTGAGAAACAGCTTTGTGATACGTGCATTCATCTCACAGAGTTAAACCTTTCTTTACATTGCACAGTTTGCAGACTCTGTCTTTGACTAATCCACAAAGGGACACTTTGGGGCGCATTGGCCTATGTTGAACAAGGAAATATCTTCAGAAAAAAACTAGAAAGATGTTTTCTAGGAAACTGCTTTGCAATGTGTACATTCATCTCATAGAGTTAAACATTTCTTTTGATTGAGGTGTTTGAAATCACTGTTCCTGTGGAATCTGAGAAGGGATATTTGGGAGTGCATTGAAGCCTATGCTGAAAAAGGAAGCATCCTCAAATAAAAACTAGAAAGAAGCTTTCTGAGAAAGTGCTTTGAGTTGTGTGAATTCCTCTCACAGAGTTAAACCTTTCTTTTCATTGACCAGTTTGGTAACATTGATTTTATACAATCTGCAAGGGGATATGTAGGAGCATGTTGAGGCCTACGGTGAAAAAGGAAACATCTTCAGATAAACACTGGGAAGAAGCTTTCTGAGAAACTGCTTTGTGATTTGTGCATTCCAGTCACAGAGTTATGCTTCGTTTTTCATTCAGCAGTGTAGAAACACTGTTTGTCTGAAATCTGCCAATTGATATTCTGGAGTGCATTGAAGCCTATGTTGGAAAACTAATTATCCTCAGATAAAAACTAGAAAGAAGCTTTCTGAGAAACTTATTAGTGATGTGTGCATTCACCTCAGAGAGTTAAATATTTCTATACCTTATGCAGTTTGGAATCTCTGTCTTTGACGAGTCCGTGAAAGGACATTCAAGACCACTTTGAGGCTTATGGTGAGCAAGGAAATATCTTCAGATGGAAACTAGAAAGAAGCTTTCTAACAAACTGCTTTGTGATGTGTTCATTCATCTCATAGAGTTAAACCTTCCTTTCTATTGAGTAGTTTGAAATTGCTCTTTCTGTGGAATCTGAGAAGAGATATTTGGGATAGCATTGATTACTATGGTGAAGAAGGAAATATCCTCAAATAAAAACCAGAAAGAAGCTTTCTGAAAAACTGTTTGCGTTGTGTGAAATTCACTCACAAATTGAAATCTTACTTGTCACTGACCAGTTTGGTAACGCTGTTTTTGTGGAATCTGCAGGAGGATATTTGGGTGCTTGTTGTGGCCTGTGGTGAAAAAGGATATGTCTTGAGATAAAAACTGGAGTGAAGCTTCCTGAGAAACTGCTGTATGATGTGCGAATCCCACAGGGTTGTACCACTCTTTTCTTTGAGCAGTGTTGAAACACTGTTTTTGTAAAACCTAAGGAGGAATATTTCGGAGTACATTGAAGCCTAGGGTGAAAAAGGAAATATCCTCAGATAAAAACTAGAAAGAAACTTTCCAAGAAACTGCTTTGTGATGTGTGTATTCATCTGATACAGTTAAATCTTTCTTTGGATTGAGCAGTGTGAAATCACTCTTATTTTGATACCCGAGTAGGGATATTTGGGAAAGCATTAAAACCTATGATGAAAATGGAAATGTCCCCAAATAAAAACTAGAAAGAAGCCTTTGGAGAAACTGCTTTGTGTTTTATGTATTTGTGTCATCTGAGAAGGGATATTTGGGAATACATTGAAGCCTATAGTGAGAAAGGAAATATCCTGAGATAAAAGTTAGAAGGAAGTTTTCCAAGAAATGGCTTTTTGATAGGTGCTTTCATCTCACAAAATCAAACCTTTCTTTATATTGAGCAGTTTGGAAACTCTGTCTTTGACGAATCTGCTAAAGGACATTCAGGGACGCATTGAGGTGGATGGTGAGCAAGGAAGTGTCTTCAGATGAAAACTAGGAAGAAGCTTTCTGAGAAACTGCATTGTGATGTGTTCATTCATTAAAAAGATTTAATCATTTATTTTCATTGAGTAGTCTGAAATCAATGTTTTTCTGAAATCTACCAAGGGATACTTGGGAAAGCATTGAAGCCTGTGGTGAAAAGGTAATATCCTCAGATAAAAATTAGAAAGAAGCTTTCAGAGAAACTGCTTTGTGATTAGTATATTCATCTCACATAGTTAAATATTTCTATATATTGCACAGTTTGGAAACTCTGTCTTTTACAGACCTGCTAAAGGACATTCAGGGGTGCATTGAGGCCTATGGTGAACAAGGAAATATCTTCACATGATAACTAGAAAGAAGTTTTCTGAGAAAGTGCTGTGTGATGTGTGCATTTGTCTCATAGAGTTAAACCTTTGTTTTGATTGAGCAGTTTGAAATCACTATGTTTGCAGATCTGAGAAGGGATATTTGGGAGAGCATTGAAGGCTGTAGTGAAAAAGGAAATATCTTCAAATAAAAACTGGAAAAAAACTTTCTGAGAAACTGCTTTGTTATGTCTGCTTTCAACTCACAGAGTTAAACACTTCTATACATTGCACAGTTGCCACACATTGTCTTTGATGTATCCGTGAAGGGATGGGGGGGCACTTTGAGGCCTATGGTGAGCAACGAAATATCTTCCAATGAAAACTAGAAAGAAGGTTTCTGAGATACTGCTTTGTGATGTGTTCATTCATCACATAGAATTAAAGCTCTCCTTTCATTGAGCAGTCTGAAAACAATGTTTTTGTGTAAACTGAGAAAGGATTTTTGGGAATGCATTGAAGAAGATAACAAAAAGGAAAATATCCACAGATGAAAACTAGAAAGAAGTTTCCTTAGAAACTGCTTTGTGATAGGTGCATTCATATCACAGAATTAAACCTTTCTGTACATTGTGCAGTTTGTAGACTCTGTCTTTGTTGAATCAGCAAAAGGACACTTGTGGGCACACTAAGGGCAATGGTGAAAAAAAACTGCTGTGTGATGTGTGCATTTCACTCACAGAGTTATACCTCACTTTTCATTGAGCAGTGTGGAAACACTATTTGTCTGAAATCTACAAATGGATAATTCAAAGCACATAGAAGCCTATGGTGCAAAAGGGATTGTCCTCAGATAAAAAGTAGAAAGAAGATTTCTGAGAAACTTCTTTGTGATGTGTTCATTCATCTCAGAGTTAAACATTTCTATAAGTTGCACTATTTGGAATGTCTGTCTTTGATGTGTTGTTGAAGAGAGTTTCAGGGGTGCATTGTGTCCTAGGTTGAGCAAGGCAATATCTTCAGATGAAAACTGGGAAGAAGCTTTCTGAGAAACTGCTTTGTGATGTGTTCATTCATCCCATAGTGTTAAACATTTCTTTTCATTGAGCAGTCTGAAATCAATGTTTGTCTGAAATCTATGAACAGATATTTGGGAACACCTTGAAGCTTATGGTAACAAAGGAATTATCCTCAGATAAAAGCTAGAAATAAGCTTTCCAAGAAACTGCTTTGTGATAAGTGCATTCATTTCACAGAGATAAACATTTCTATACATTGTGCAGTTAGGACACTCTGTCTTTGATGAATCTGAGAAAGGACATTCGGGGGTGCATTAAGGCATTTGGTGAACAAGGAAATATCTTCACATGAAAACTAGAAAGAAGATTACTGAGAAACTGCTTTGTGATGTGTGCATTCATCTCATAGAGTTAAAACTTTCTTTGGATTGAACAGTTTTAAGTCACTCTTTTTGTGGAATCAGAGAAGGGATATTTGGCAGAGCATTGAAGCCTATGGTGAAAAAGGAAGTATCCTCAAATAAAAACTATAAACAAGCTTTCTGAGAAACTGCTTTGTTGTGGGTGCATTCATCTCACCAAGCTAAACATTTTCATACATAGCACTGTTTGGAATGTTTGTCTTTGTTGTATATGTGAGGGGACATTCGGGGGCACATTGAGGCCTATGGTGAGCAACGAAATGTCTTCTGATGATAACTAGGAAGAAAGTTTCTAGGATACTGCTTTGTGATGTGTTCATTCATCCCATATAGTTAAAGCTCTCCGTTCACTGAGCAGTTTGTAGACTCTGTCTTCGACGAATCCATGAGGGGCACTTTGGGGAGCATTGAGGCCTATGGTGAACAAGGAAATACCTTCAGAGGAAAACTCGAAAGAAGCTTTCTAAGAAACTGCTTTGTGATGTGTGCATTCATCTCATAGAGTTAACCCATTCTTTATATTGAGTGGTATGAAATCACTTTTTTGTGGAATCTGAGAAGGGATATCTGGGAAAATATTGAAAACTAGGGTGAAAAAGGAAATATCCTCAAACAAAAACTAGAAAGAAGCTTTTGGAGAAACTTCTTTGTTTTGTTAAATCTACTGACAGAGTGAAATCGTACTTTTCACTGAGCAGTTTGTTAACACTGTTTTTGTGGAAACTGCAAGGGGATATTCACGAGCACGTTGAGGCCTATGGTGAAAAAGAAAGTGTCTTCAGATAAAAACTGAAGAGAAGCTTTATGAGAAACTGCTTTGTGACGTGGGAATTCCACTCACAGAGTTATACCTCACTTTTCGTTGAGCAGTGTGGAAACACTGTTTGTCTGAAATCTAACAGGGGATATTGCAGAGTGCATTGGAGTCCATGGTGAAAAGGGAAATATCCTCAGATAAAAACTAGAAAGAAGCTTTCTGAGAAACTTCTTTGTGATGTGTGCATTCATCTGACAGAGTTAAACATTTCTATACATTTCAAAGTTTGGAAGCTCTGTTTTTGACGAATCCATGAAAGGATATTTGGGGGTGCATTGAGTCCTGTGATGAGCAAGGTATTATCCTCAGATGAAAACTAGAAAGAAGCTTTGTGTGAATATGTTTTGTGATGTGTGTGTTCATCTCATAGAATTAAACCTTTCTTTGGATTAAGCAGCATGAAATCAATCTTTTTTTGGAATCTGTGAAGGGATAATTGGGAGAGCGTTGAAGCCTATGTTGAAAAAGGAAGCATCCTCAAATAAAAACTAGAAAGAAGCTTTCTGAGAAACTGCTTTGTGTTGTGTGAAATCTTACAGATTAAAACCTTACATTTCATTGTGCAGTTTGGTAACACTGTTTTTGTGGAATCTGCAAAGGGATATCCTGGAGCTCATTGAGGCCTACAGTGAAAAAGAAAATATCCTCAGATGAAAACTAGAAAGAAGCTTTACGAGAAACTGCTTTGTGATATGTTCATTCATCTCACAGACTTAAACCTTTCTTTACATTGTGCAGTTTGGAAACTGTATCTTCAACATATCCACGAAGGGACATTTGAGGGTGGACTTAGGTCTATGGTGAGCAAGGAAATATCTTCAGATGAAAACTAGGAAGATGCTTTCTGAGAAACTGCTTTGCCGTGTGTGCATTCATCTCATAGAGTTCACTCTTTTTTTCAATTGAGCAGTTTGAAATCACGCTTTCTGGGGAATCTGAGAAGGGATATTTGTGAGAGCATTGAAGCCTGAGGTGAAAGTTGAAATATCCTCAAACGAAAACTAGAAAATCCTTTCCCAAAAACTGCTTTGTGTTGTGTGAAAACGTCTCACAGAGTTTAACCTTACTTTTAATTGAGCAGTTTGGTAACACTGTTTTTGCAGAACATGAAAATGGATATTCATAAGCACATTGAGACTTTTGGTGAAAAGGAAATATCTTCAGATAAAAACTGGAGAGAAGCTTTATGAGAAACTGCTGTATTATGTTTGAATTCCATTCACAGAGTTATACCTCTCTTTTATTTTTTGAGCAGTGTGGAAACACTGTTTGTGTAAAACTTAAGAAGGGATATTTTGGTGTGCATTGAAACCTCTGGTGAAAAAGGAATATATCCTCATGTAAAAACTAGAAAGAAGCTTACCAAGAAACTGGTTTGTGATATGTGCATTCACTTCACAGTGTTAAACATTTCTTCACACTGCAGAGTTTGGAAACTCTGTCTCTGACATATCTGCAGAGACACATTTGGGGGCGCATTGAGGTCTACGGTGAAGCCGGAAATATGTTCAGATCAAAAGCAGAAAGAAGTTTTCTGAGAAACTGTTTTGTGGTGTGTTCATTCATCCCATAGAGTTAAATCTTTCTCTTCACTGAGCAGTTTGAAATCAATGTTTCGTGTCATCTGAGAAAGGATATTTGGAAAAGATTTGAAGTTTATAGTGAAAAAGGAAATATCTTCAGATAAAAATGAGAAAGAAGCTTTCTGAGAAACTGCTTTGTGATAGGTGCATTCATCTCACAGAGTTAAACCTTTCTTCACATTGCATATTTTGTAGACCATGTCTTTGACGAAATTGCGGAGGAACACTTGGGGTCGCATTGAGGCCTATGGTGAACAAGAAAATATCTTCAGAGGAAAACTAGAAAGAAGTTTTCTAAGAAACTGCTTTGTGATGTGTACATTAATCTCATAGAGTTAAACCTTTCTTTCCATCGAGCATCTTGAAATCACTCTTTTTGTTTAATCTGAGAAGGGATATGTGGGAATGCTTTGAAACCTACTGTGAAAAAGGAAATACCTTCAGATAATAACTAGAAAGAAGCTTTCAGAGAAAGTGCTTTATGTTGTGTGAATTTCTCTGGCAGAGTTAAACCTTTCTTTTCATTGAGCAGTTAGGTAACACTGTTTTTGTATAATCTACAAAGTGATATTCGCTAGCACACTGAGGTCTATAGTGAAAAAGGAAATATCTTCAGATAAAAACTGGAGAGAAATTTTATAAGAAGCTGCTTTGTGATGAATGCATTCCACTCACAGAGTTCTACCTCTCTTTTTATTGAGTAGTGTGGAAACACTGCTTGTGTAAAATCTACCAAGAGCTATTTCAGAGAGCATTGAAGCCTATAGTGAAAAAGGAAATATCTTCAGATAAAAACTAGAAAGAAGCTTTCTGGGAAACTACTTTGTGATATGTGCTTTCATTTCAAAGAGTTAAACCTTTCTTTACATTGTACAGTCTGAAATCTCTGTCTTTGAGGAATCCATGAAGGGACATGTTGGGTCACATTGTGGCCTATCTTGAAAAAGGAAATATCTTCAGATGAAAATTAGAAGGAAGCTTTCTGAGAAACTACTTTTCGTGTGTGCATTCATCTCATAGAGTTTAACCTTACTTTTGATAGAGCAGTTTGAAATCACTATTTTTGTGGAATCTGAGAAGGGTTAGTTGGGAGAGCATTGAATCCTATTATGAAAAAGGAAATATCCTCAAATAAAAACTAGAAAGATGCTTTCCCATAAACTACTTGGTGAAGTTTTTAATGCTCTCACAGTGTTAAACAATATTTCTCATTGAGCAGTTAGGTAACGTTGTTTTGTTGGATCCTCAAAGTGATAATCAGGAGCACATTGAGGCCTATGGTGAAAAAGGAAATGTCTTCAGATGAAAAATGGAGAGAAGCTTTCTGAGAAATTGCTTTTGTGATGTGTGTATTCCACTCACAGAGCTATACCTCTCTTTACATTGAGGAGTGTGGAAACACAGTTTGTGTAAAATCTACCAAGGGATATTTTGGAGCACTTCAAAGCCTATGGTGAAAATGGAATTATCCTCAGATAAAAACTAGAATGAAATTTTCAGAGAAACTGATTTGTGATAGTTGCATTTATCTCACAGAGTTAAGCCTTACTTTACATTGCACAGTTTGTAGACTCTTCTTTGACGAATCCACAAAGGGACACATGGAGGTGCTTGAGGCCTACAGGCAAAAGGAAATATCTTCAGATGAAAACTAGAAAGAAGAATTCTGAGAAACGGCTTTGTGATGTGTGCCTTCATCTCATAGAGTTAAACTTTCCTTTAGATAGAGCAGTTTTAAATCAGTGTTTTTGTGGAATCTGAGAAGGTATATTTGGGAGAGCATTGAAGCCTATGTTGAAAAAGGAATTTTCCTCAAATAAAAACTAGAAAGAAGCTTTCTGAGAAACTGTTGTGTGTGTTGTATGAAATGCTCTCACAGAGTTAAACCTTACTTTTCATTAAGCAGTTTGGTAATACTGTTTTTGTGGAATCTGAAATGGGATAGACCAGTGCACATTGAGACCTGTAGTGAAAAAGAAAATATCTGCAGATAAAAGCAACACCGAAGCTTTCCAAGAAACTGCTTTGTGATATGTGTATTCATTTTGCAGAGTTAAACCTTTCTGCACATTGCGCAGTTTGGAAACTCTGTCTTTGAGGAATCTGTGAAAGGACATTCAGGGACACATCGAGGCTTATGGTGAGCAATGAAACGTCTTCAGATAAAAACTAGAAATAAGCTTTCTGAGAAACTGCTTTGTGTTGTGGATGTGTGCATTCATCTCCTAGAGTTAAAGCTTTTACTAGATTGAGCAGTGTGAAATCATTCTTTTTTAAGAATCTGAGAAGGGATATTTGGAGAACCATTAAGCCTACAGTGAAAAAAGAGATATCCTCATAAAAAATAGAAAGAAGCTTTCTGAGAAACTGCTATGTGATGTGTGCATTCCACTGACAGAGTTATACCTCTCTTTTCATTGAGCCATTTGGAAACACTGTTAGTGTAAAACCCACAAAGGGATATTTCAGAGCACATTGGAGACTATGTTAAAAAGGAAATATCCTCAGATAAAAACTAGGAAGAAGTTTTCTGAGAAACTGCTAGAGAAACTTCTATGTGATACATGCATTCATCTCACAGAGTTAAACCTTTCTTTACATTAAGCAGTGTGTAGACTCCGTCTTTGATGAATTTGCTAAGGGACACATGGAGGTGCCTTGAGGCCTATGGTGAAAAAGGAAATATCTCCAGATGATAACTAGAAAGAAGATTTCTGAGGAACTGTTTCGTGATGTGTGCATTCATTGCATAGAGTTTAACCTTTTTTCTGATAGGCCAGTTTGAATCACTCTTTTTGTGGAATCTGAGAGTGATATTTGGGAGAGCATTGAAGCCTGTAATGAAAAAAAGAAAATCCTCAAATAAAAACTAGAAAGAAGCTTTTTGAGAAACTGCCTTGTGTTGTTTGAAATGCTCACAGTGTTACACCTTACTTTTCATTGAGCAGTTTGGCAATGCTGTTTTTGTGGAATCTCAATTTGGGAACACATTGAGGCCTATCATGAAAAAGGAAATGTCTTCAGATAAAAACTGTTGGGAAGCATTCTGAGAAACTGCTCTATGATGTGTGAATTCCACTCACAGAGTTATACCTCTGCTTTCTTTGAGCAGTGTGGAAACACTATTTGTGAAAAACCTAAGAAGGGATATTTCAGAGTGCATTGAAGCCTATGATGAAAAATTAAATATCGTTATATAAAAACTAGAAGGAAGTTTTCTGAGAAAATGCTCTGTGATATGTGCATTCATCTCACAGAGTTAAATGTTTCTTCACATTGCACAGTGTGGAAACTCTGTCTTTGATGTATCTGCGAAGAGACATCGGGGGGCACATTGAGGACTGGGGTGAACCAGGAAATGTCTTCAGATGAAAGATAGCAAAAAGCTTTCTTAGAAACTGCTTCGAGATGTGTTCATTGATCCCATAGAGGTAAAGCTTTTTATTCATTGATCAGTCTGAAATCACTGTTTTTGTATCATCCGAGAAGGGATATTTGGGAATGCATTGAAGCCTATAGTGAAAAAGGAAATATCCTCAGATAAAAACTAGAAAAACACTTTCTGAGAAACTGTTCTGTGATATGTGCATTCATCTCACAGAGTTAAACCTTTCTTTACATTGTGCAGTTTGTACACTCTGTCTTCCACAAATCTGTGAAGGGACACTTGGTGTTGCATTGAGACCTAGGGTGAACAAGAAAATATCTTCAGAGGAAAACTAGAAAGAAGTTTTCTGAGAAACTGCTTTGTGATGTATGCACTCATTTCATAGAGTTAAACCTTTCTTTGGATTGAGCAGTGTGAAATCACTCTTTTTTTTTTTCAAAGGAACATTTGGGAGAGCACGAAGCATATAGTGAAAAAGGAAATATTCTCAAACAATAACTAGAAAGAAGCTTTCCAAGAAACCTTTAGGTGTTGTATGAAATCCTCTCACAGAGCTAAAACTTACTTTTCCCTGTGCAGTGTGGAAACACCGTTTTTGTGGAATCTGCAAAGGGATATTCGGCCTTGCAATGAGGCTTATGGTGAAAAAGAAAATATCCTCAGATAAAAGCTAGAAAGCTTTCCGAGAAACTGCTTTGTGATATGTGCATTCATGTCACACAGTTAAATCTTTCTTTTGATTGAGCAGTTTGAAGTCACTGTTTTGTGGAATGTGAGAATGTATATTTTGGACAGAATTGAGTCCTATAGTGAAAAAGTAAATATCTTCACATAAAAACTAGAAAGAAGCACTCCAAGAAAGTGCTTTGTGTTGTGTGAACTCTTCTCACAGAGATTAACCTCACTTTTCATAGCACAGTTTGGTAACACTGCTTTTGTGGAATCTGCAAGGGGATATTCAGGAGCGCATTGATGCCTATGGTGAAAAAGGAAAAATCATCAGATAAAAACTGGAGAGAACCTTTCTCAGAAACTGTTTTGTGATATGTGCATTCCACTCTCCAACTTAAACTTTTCTTTTCAATGAGCACTGTGGAAACACTGCTTCTATAAAATCTACCAAGGGATATTTTGGAGTGCATTGAAACCTATGGTGAAAAAGGAAATATCCTCAAATAAAAAGAACAAAGAAGCATCCCAAGAAACTACTTTCTGCTATGTGCATTCATATCTCAGAGTTAAACCTTTTTTTACATTGCCCAGTTTGGAAACTCTGTCTTTGAAGAATCCTTGAAAGGACATTTGGGGATGCATTTAGTCCTATGGTGAGCAAGGAAACATCTTCAAATGAAAACTAGAAAGAATCTTTCTGAGAAAATGCTTCGTGATGTGTGTATTCATCTTATAGAGTTAAACTTTCCTTTGATTGAGCATTTTGAAATCACTCTTTTTTTGGAATCTGAGAAGGGATATTTGAGACAGTATTGAATCCTATGATGAAAAAGGAAATATACTCAAATAAAAATTAGAAAGAAACATTCCGAGAAATTGTTTTGTGTTGTGTGAGCTCCTCTCATACAGATAAATCTTACTTTTCATTGGGCAGTTTGATAACACTGTTTTTGTGGAAACTGCAAAGGGATTTTTGGGAGTGCATTAAAGCCTGTGGTGAAAATGGAAACATCTTCAGATAAAAACTGGAGAGAATCATTCTGAGAAACTGCTTTTCAATGTGTGCATTCCAATCACAGAGTTATACCTCTGTTTCCATTGAACAGTGTGGATACACTGTTTGTATGAAATCTTCCAAGGGATATTGAAGACTACAGTGAAAAAGGAAATATCCTCAGATATAAGCTAGAAAGAAGTTTTCCGAGAAATTGCATTGTGATATGTGCATTCATCTCACAGATTTAAACCTTTCTTTACATTGTGCAGCTTGTAGACTTTGACAAATCTGGGAAGGGACACGTGGGGGCGCCTTGAAGTCTATAGTGAACAACGAAATAACTTCAGATGAAAACTAGAAAGAAGCTTTCTGAGAAACTGTTTTGTGATGTGTGCTTTCATCTCATAGAGTTAAACCTTTCTTTCAATAGAGCAGTTTGAAATCACTGTTTTTGTTGAATCTGAGAATGAATGTTTGGGAGAGCATTGAAGCCTATAATGAAAAAGGAAATACTCTCAAATAGAAAATAGAAAGAAGCTTTCCAATAAACTTCTTTGTGTTCCTTGAAATGCTCTCACAGTGTTAAACTTTATTTTTCATTGAACAGTTTGATAACACTGTTTTTGTGGAATCTGCAAAGGGATTTTCAGGAGTGCATTGAGGGCTATTTTGAAAAAGGAAATTTCTTCAGATAAAAACTGGAGAGTTGCATTCTGAGAAACTGCTTTGGATGTGTGCATTCCAGTTGCAGAGTTATACCTCTCTTTTCATTCAGCAGTGTGGAAACACTGTTTGTGTAAAAACTTCCAATGGATAATTCAGAGTGCATTATATCCTATGGTAAAAAAGGAAATATTCTCAGTTAAAAACTAGAAGAAAGCTTTCCAAGAAACTGTTTTGTGATATTTGCATTCATCTCACAGAGTTAAACGTTTAATTACACTGCACAGGTTGAAAACTCTGTCTTTGATGAATCCGCAAAAGGACATTCGTAGGTGCATTGATGCCTACGGTGAGCAAGGAAATATCTTCAGATGAAAACTAGAAAGAACGATTCTGAAAAACTAATTTGTGGTCTGTGAATTCATCTCATAGGGTTAAACCTTTCTTTGGATTGAACAGTGTGAAATCACTCTTTTATTGTAATATGAGAAGGGATACTTGAGAGAGCATTGAAGCTTTTGGTGAAAACCTAAATATCCTCAAACAAAAACTAGAAAGAAGGTCCAAAAAACTGCTTTGTGTTATGTGAAATCCTCTCACAGAATTAAACTTTAGTTTTCATTGAGCAGTTTGGTAACACTATTTTTGTGGAATCTGCTGAGGGATATTCGGGGGTGCATTGAGGCCTATGGTGAAAAAGGAAACAATTTCATATAAAAACTAGAGATAAGGATTCTGAGAAACTGTTTCAATATGTGTGTTCCCCTCCAGAGTTATAACTCTCTTTTCATTGAGCAGTGTGGAAACACCGTTTGTGTTAAATATACTAAGGGATATTTAGGAGTGCATTGAAGCCTACAGTGAAAAAGTAAATATTCTCAGAAAAAAACTAGAAAGAAGCTTTCCGAGAAACTGCTTTGTGATATGTGCATTCATCTCACAGAGTTAAACCTCTCATTACATTACACTGTTTGGAAACTATCTTTCAGGAATCCGAGAAAGGACATTTGGGGGCACATTGAGGCCTAGTCTGAGCAAGGAAATATCTTAAGATGAAAACTGAAAAGAAGGTTTCTGAGAAACTGCTTTGTGATGTGGGCATTTATCTCGTAGAGTTAAACATTTCTTTGAACTGAGAAATTTGAAATCACTCTTTTTTTGGAATCTGAGAAGGGATATTTGGGAGAGCATTGAAGCCTCTAGTGAGAAAGGAAATATCCTCAAATAAAAACTAGAAAGAAGCATTCAGAGAAATCATTTTGTGTTGCATGAAATCCTCTAACACAGTTAAACCTTATATTTCATTGCACAATTTACTAACACTGTTTTTGTGGAATCTGCAAAGGGATATTTGTGAGTACCTTGAGATCTGTGATGAAAAAGGAAACATCTTAATATAAAAACTGGAGAGAAGGTTTCTGAGAAACTGCTATGTGATAAGTGCATTCCCCTCCAGAGGTATACCTCTCTTTTCATTAAGCAGTGTGGAAAAACTGTTCTTGTAAAATCTACCAAGGCATATTTCGGATTGCATTGAAGCTTATGGTGAAAAAGGAAATATCCTCAGATAAAAACTACAAAGAAGCTTTCCGAGAAACTGCTTTGTGATCTGTGCATTCATCTCACAAAATTAAACATTTCGTTATGTTTTGCAGTTTGAAGAATCTGTCTTTGAGGAATCTGTGAAGAGACAAGTGGGGTCTCATTGAGGTCTATGGTGCACAAGGAAATATCTTCAGATGAAAAGTAGAAAGAAGCTTTCTGAGAAACTACTTTCTGATGTGTGCATTCATGTCATAGATTTAAACCTTTCCTTTCTTAGAGCAGCTTGAAATCACTGTTTTTTTGAAATCTGAGAAGGGATATTTTTGAGAACATTGAAGCCTAAGGTAAAAATGGAAATATACTCAAATACACACAAGAAAGAAGTTTTCTGATAAACTACTTTGTGTTGTGTGAAATCCACTCACATAGTTAAAGCTTAGATTTCATGGAGCAGTTTGGTAATACTGTTTTTGTGGAATCTGCAAGGGGATATTTGGGAGCATGTTGAGGCCTATGGTGAAAAAGGAAATATCTTCAGATAAAAACTGGAGAGAAGCTTTCTGAGAAACTGCTTTGTGGTGTGTGCATTCCACTCACAGAATTTTACCTCTCCTATCATTGAGTAGCTTGGAAACACTGTTTTTGTAAAACCTAAGAAGGGATATTTCTGAGCATATTGAAGCCTATGATGAAAAAGAAAATATCCTCAGATAAAGAGTAGAACAAAGCTTTCTGATAAACTGTTTTGTGATATGTGCATTCATCTCACAGAATTTCTTTACTATGCACAGTTTAAAACTCTTTCTTTGACAAAACCATGGGAAAACATTCTGGAGTGCATTGATGCCTATGGTGAGCAAAGAAATATCTTCAGATGAAACCTAGAAAGAAGTTTGCTGATAAACTACTTTTTGATGTGAGTTTTTCATCTCGTAGAGTTAAACCTTGCTTTTCATTCTGCAGTTTAAAATCACACTTTTTATGGAATCTGAGAAGGGATATTTGGGAGAGCATTGAAGTCCACGGTGAAAAAGGAAATATTTGCAAATAAAAACTAGATAGATGCTTTGCAAGAAACTGCTTTGTGTTGTTATAATTCCTCTAAAAGAGTTAAACCTTAATTTTTACTGAGCAGTTTGGTAACACTGTTTTTGTGGAATTCTCAGGGGGATATTTGGGAGTGCATTGAGACCTATGGTGAAAAAGGAAATATCTTCAGATAAAAAATGGAGAGAAGTTTTATGAGAAACTGCTTTGTGATGTGTGCATTACACTCACAGAATTATTCCTCTCTTTTCTTTGAGCAGAGTGGAAACACTGTTTCTGTAAAATCTACCAAGGGATATTTCAGAGCACATTGAAGCCACTGGTGAAAAAGGAAATATCCTCAGATAAAAACAAGAAAGAACCATTCCGAGAAACTGCTTTGTGATATGTGTATTCGCCTCATGGAGTTAAACCTTTCTTTACATTGTGCAGTTCGGAAACTCTGTGTTTGACCTATCTGCGAAGAGACACTTGGGGGCACATGGTGAACAGGAAATATTTTAAGATGAAAACCAGAAAGAAGCGTTCTGTGAAGCTGCTTTATGATGCATGCATTCATATAATGGAGTTAAACCTTCCTTTTGATTGAGCTGTTTGAAATCATTGTTTTTGTGGAATCTGAGAAGGGATATTTGGGAACCATTTAAAACCTACAGTGAAAAAGGAAATATTCTCAGATCAAGACTAGAAAGAAGCTTTCCGAGAAACTGCTTTTTGTTGCGTGAATTTCTCTTGCAGAGTTAAACCTATCTTTTCATTGAGTGATTTCATAACACTCTTTTTCTGGAATCTGCAAAATGACATTCAGGAGCACATTGAGGCCTATGGTGAAAAAGGGAATACCTTCAGATAAAAACTAGAGAGAATCTTTCTGAGAAAGTGCTTTGTGATGTGTGTATTCCACTCACAGAATTATATGTCTCTTTTCATTGAGTAGTTTGGAAACCTTGTTTTTGTAAAATCTACCAAGGGATATTTCAGAGTACATTGAAGCCTATGGTGTAAAAGGAAATATCCTCAGATAAAAACTAGAAAGAAGCTTTCCAAGAAACTGCTTTGTCATATGTGCATTCATCTCACAGAGTTAAACCTTTATTTACATTTTGCAGCTTGGAAACTCTGTCTTTGACAATTCCGTCAAGGGACATTTGGGGGTGCATTGAGCCCCATGGTGAGCAAGGAAATATCTTCAGATGAAAAGGAGAAGGAAGCTTTCTAAGAAACTGCTTTGTGATGTCTGCATTCATCTCATAGAGTTAAACTTTCTTTTGATGGAGCAGTTTGAGATCAATGTTTTTGTGGAATCTGAGAAGGGATATTGGGAGCACATTCAACCTTTTGGTGAAAAACGAAATATCTTCAGTTAAAAACTAGAAAGCAGCTTTCTGAGAAATTGCTTTGTGATGTGTGAAACTATCTCACAAAGTTAAAAATTTCTTTTCAATGAGCAGTTTGGTAACACTGTTTTTGTGGAATCTGCAAAGGGATATTCCAGAGCACATTGAGGCCTGTGGTGAAAAAGTAAATATCTTCAGATTAAAACGGGAGAGAAGCTTTCTGAGAAACTGCTATATGATGTGTGAATTCCACCCACAGAGTTATACCTCTCTTTTCACTGAACAATGTGGAAACACTGCATAAAACCTCAGAAGGTATATTTCAGAGCACATAGTAGTCTTTGTTGAAACAGGAAATATTCTCAGATAAAAACTAGAAGGAAGCTTTCTGAGATACTGCTTTGTGATGTGTTCATTCATATCTGAGAGTTAGACCTTTGTTTTCATCAAGAAGTCTAGAGTCAATATTTTTCTGTCATCTGACAAGGGATATTTGGAAACGCATTGAACCCAAGAGTGAAAAAGAAATATCCTCAGATAAGAAACAGAAAGCTTTCGAAGAAACTATTTTATGAAAGGTGCATTCATCTCACAGAGTTAAACCTTTCTTTGTGCTTCAACGTTCGTAGACTGTGTCTTTGATGAATCCCCAAAGGGACACTTGGGGGCGCATTGAGACCTATGGTGAACAAGGAAATATCTTCACAGCGTAAGTAGAAAAAACTGTCTATGAAACTGCTTTGTGATGTTAACATTCATGTCAGAAAGTTAAACCTTTCTTTTGATTGAGCTGTTTGAAATCACTGTTTTTGTGGAATCTGAGATGGGATATTTGGGAGAACATTGAAGCACGTAGTGAAAAAGGAAATATATTCAGATAAAAACGAGAAAGAAGCTTTCTGAGAATGTGCTTGGTTTTGTGTGAATTTCTTGGGCAGAGTTAAACCAGTTTGGTAACACTGTTTTTGCATAATCTGCAAAGGGATATTCGTTACTGCACTGAAGCCTTGGTGACAAAATAAATATCTTCAGATAAAAACCGAAAAGAAGATTTCTGGGAAATTGCTTTGGGATGGGTCAATTTAGTTCACAGAGTAGCACTGTCCTTTTCACTAAGCAGTTTGCTAACACTGTATTCTTGGAATCTGAAATGGGATACTTTGGGGCACCTTGAAGATTGTGGTCACAAAGGAAATATCCTCAGATAAAAACTAGAAAGAAACTTTCTGAGAAACTGCTTTGTGATGTGAATTCATCTCACAGTGTTACACCGTTCTTTTCATTGAGCAGTCTGTTAACACTGTTTTCGTGGAATCTGCAAAGGGATATTTGGGAGTGCATTGAGGCCTATAGTGAAAAAGAACTTATCCTCAGATAAAAACCAGAAGGAAGCATTCTGAGAAATTGCATTGTGATTTGTAAATTTATCTTGCAGAGTTACACTGTTCTTTTCATAGAGCAGTTTGCTAACACTCTTTTCTAGGAAACTGCAATGGGATACTTCAGAGCACAGTGAAGCTTATGGTGTCCAAGGAAATATACTCAGGCAAAAACTAGAAAGAAGCATTCTGAGAAACCGTTTTCTAATTTGTGAATTCATCTTACAGAGTTACAGTTTCCTTTCATGGAGCAGTTTGTTAGCCCTGTTTTTTTGTACAATCTGAGAACGGATATATTGGATCACATTGAAGACTTTGCTGTGAAAGGAAATGTCCTCAGATAAAAACCAAAAGAATCCTTCTGAGAAATTGCTCTGTGACGTGTGAACTCATCTCACAGAGTTACACTGTTCTTTTCTTTGAGCAGTTTGCTAGCACTGTTTTCTTGGAATCTGCAATGGGATATTTTGGAGCGCATTGAAGATTAATGGAAATATCCTCAGGCAAAAACTTCAAAAACTTTGTGATTTTGAATTCATCTCACAGAGTTACACCTTTCTTTTCATGGAGCAGTTTGGTAGACTGTTTTTGAGGTATCTAAGATGGGATACTTTGGATCGCATTGAAGCCCATGGTGACAAAGGAAATATCCTCAGATAAAAACTAGAAAGAATCTTTCAAAGCAACTTCTTCATGATTTGTGAATTCATCTCACTGAGTTACACCTTTCTTTTCATGGAGCAGTTTGCTAACACTGTTTTCATGGAATCTGTAAAGGGATATTTGGGAGCACATTGAGGCCTATGGTGAAAAAGGTAACATTCTCAGATAATAACTAGAAAGAAGCATTCTGAGAAACTGCTTTGTGATACGTGAGATGATCTCACGTATCACTGTTGTCATCATAGAGCAGTTTGATAACACTGTTTTGGTGGAATCTGCAATAGGATGTTTGGGAGCTCATTGAAGCCTATGGTGACAAAGGATATACCCTCAGACAAAAACCAAAAGGAAGCCTTCTGAGAAACTGCTTTGTGATGTGTGACTTCATCTCACAGAGTTACACTGTTCTTTCCATTGAGCAGTTTGCTAACATTATTTTCTTGCAATCCACAATGGGATACTTTGGAGCACATTGAAGTTATGGTGACACTGGAAATAGGCTCCATGAAAACCGAGGAAGAAGGTTTCTGAGAAACTGCTTTATGATTTGTGAATTCTTCTCACAGAGTTACAAATTTCTTTTCGTGGATTATTTTTTAGTACTCTTTTTGGGGAATCTGAGAAGGGATAAATTGGATCGCCTTCAAGCCTATGGTGACAAAGTTAATATCCTTGGATAAAAACTAGAAAGAAGCTTTGTGAGAAACTTCTTTTTGATGTGTGAATTCATCTCAGAGAGGTACACGATTCTTCTCAGGGGCTGTTTTTAGCACTGCAGGAGAATCTGAACAGGATATTTTGGATTGCGTTGAAGCCTAAGGTGACAAAGGAAATATCATCAGATAAAAACTAGAAGGAAGCATTCTGAGAAACTGCTTTGTGATGTTAGTTCCTCTCACAAAGTTGTATCTTTCTTTTCATGGAGCAGATTGGAAATCACAATTTCGTGTAACCTGCAAAGGAATATTCGGGAGCTCATGGGGGTCTAAAGTGAAAAAGGAAATACACTCAGATATAAACTGGATAGAAACTTTCTGTGAAACTGTTATGGGATGTGAATTAATCTCACAGAATTACACCATTGTTTTCTTTGAACAGTCTGTTAACACTGTTTTGTGGAATCTGCAATAAGATATTTGGAGTGGGGGGGGCGGAGCAAGATGGCCGAATAGGAACAGCTCCAGTCTCCAACTCCCAGCGCGAGTGACACAGAAGACCAGTGATTTCTGAATTTTCAACTGAGGTACTGGGTTAATCTCACTAGGGAGTGCCGGGCAATCGATGCTGGTCAGCTGCTGCAGCCCGATCACCAAGAGCTGAAGCAGGGCGAGGCATCGCCTCACCTGGGAAGTGCAAGGGGAAAGGGAATCCCTTTTCCTAGCCAGGGGAACTGAGACACACAACACATGGAAAATTGGGTAACTCCCACCCCAATACTGCGCTTTAAGCAAACAGGCACACTAGGAGATTATATCCCACACCTGGCTGGGAGGGTCCCACACCCATGGAGACTCCCTCATTGCTAGCACAGCAGTCTGCGATATCACGGCAAGGCAGCAGCGAGGCTGGGGGAGGGGCGCCCGCCATTGCTGAGGCTTAAGTAGGTAAACAAAGCTGCTGGGAAGCTCGAACTGGGTGGAGCTCACAGCAGCTCAAGGAAACCTGCCTGTTTCTGTATTCTCCACCTCTGGGGACAGGGCACAGTAAACAACAACAAAAGCAGCAGAAACCTCTGCAGACACAAACGACTCTGTCTGACAGCTTTGAAGAGAGCAGTGAATCTCCCAACATGGAGGTTGAGATCTGAGAAGAGACAGACTGCCTGCTCAAGTGGGTCCCTGACCCCTGAGTAGCCTAACTGGGAGACATCCCCCACTATGGGCAGTCTGACACCCCACACCTCACAGGGTGGAGTACACCCCTGAGAGGAAGCCTCCAAAGCAAGAATCAGACAGGTACACTCGCTGTTCAGCAATATTCTATCTTCTGCAGCTTCTGCTGCTGACACCCAGGCAAACAGGGTCTGGAGTGGACCTCAAGCAATCTCCAACAGACCTACAGCTGAGGGTACTGACTGTTAGAAGGAAAACTATCAAACAGGGAAGATACCTACACCAAAACCCCATCAGTACGTCACCATCATCATCAAAGACCAGAGGCAGATAAAACCACAAAGATGGGGAAAAAGCAGGGCAGAAAAGCTGGAAATTCAAAAAATCAGAGCACATCTCCCCCAGCAAAGGAGCGCAGCTCATCGCCAGCAACGGATCAAAGCTGGATGGAGAATGACTTTGACGAGATAACAGAAGAAGTCTTCAGTCCATCAAACTTCTCAGAGCTAAAGGAGGAATTACGTACACAGTGCAAAGAAACTAAAAATCTTGAAAAAAAGTGGAAGAATTGATGGCTAGAGTAATTAATGCAGAGAAGGTCATAAACGAAATGAAAGAGATGAAAACCATGACACGAGAAATACGTGACAAATGCACGAGGTTCAGTAACCGACTCGATCAACTGGAAGAAAGAGTATCAGTGATTGAGGATCAAAAGAACGAAATGAAGCGAAAAGAGAAACCAAAAGAAAAAAGAAGAAAAAGAAATGAACAAAGCCTGCAGGAAGTATGAGATTATGTAAAAAGAGCAAATCTACATCTGATTGGGGTGCCTGAAAGTAAGGGGGAAAATGGAAGCAAGTTGGAAAACACTCTTCAGGATATCATGCAGGAGAACTTCCCCAACCTAGTAGATCAGGCCAACATTCAAATCCAGGAAATACAGAGAAAACCACAAAGATACTCCTCGAGAAGAGCAACTCCAAGACACATAATTGCCAGATTCACCAAAGTTGAAATGAAGGAAAAAATCTGAAGGGCAGCCAGAGAGAAAGGTCGGGTTACCCACAAAGGGAAGCCCATCAGACTAACAGCAGATCTCTCAGCAGAAACTCTACAAGCCAGAAGAGAGTGGGGGCCAATATTTAACATTCTTAAAAAAAAGAATTTTCAACCCAGAATTTCATATCCAGCCAAACTAAGTTTCATAAGTGAAGGAGAAATAAAATCCTTTACAGATAAGCAAATGTTTACAGATTTTGTCACATTAGGCCTGCCTTACAAGAGACGTTGAAGGAAGCACTAAACATGGAAAGGAACAACTGGTACCAGCCATTGCAAAAACATGCCAAAATGTAAATACCATTGAGGCTAGGAAGAAACTGCATCAACTAATGAGCAAAATAACCAGTTAATATCATAATGGCAGGATCAAGTTCACACATAACAATCTTAACCTTAAATGTAAATGAACTAAATGCCCCAATTAAAAGACACAGACTGGCAAACTGGATAAAGAGTCAAGACCCATCAGTCTGCTGTATTCAAGAGACCCATCTCACATGCAGAGACATACATAGGCTCAAAATAAAGGGATGGAGGAAGATTTACCAAGCAAATGGAGAACAAAAAAAAGCAGAGGGTGCAATACTAGTCTCTGATAAAACAGACTTTAAACCATCAAAGATCAAAAGAGACAAAGAAGGCCATTACATAATGGTAAAAGGATCAATTCAACAGGAAGAGCTAACTATCCTAAATATATATGCACCCAATACAGGAGCACCCAGATTCAGAAAGCAAGTCCTTAGAGACTTACAAAGAGACTTAGACTCCCATACAATCATAATGGGAGACTTCAACATTCCACTGTCAACATTAGACAGATCAACGAGACAGAAAGTTAACAAGGATATCCAGGAATTGAACTCATCTCTGCAGCAAGCAGACCTAATAGACATCTATAGAACTCTCCACCCCAAATCAACAGAATATACATTCTTCTCAGCACCACATCACACTTATTCCAAAATTGACCACATAATTGGAAGTAGACTCCTCAGCAAATGTACAAGAATAGAAATTATAACAAAGTGTCTCTCAGACCACAGTGCAATCAAACTAGAACTCAGGACTAAGAAACTCAATCAAAACCACTCAACTACATGGAAACTGAACAACCTGCTCCGGAATGACTACTGGGTACAGAACGAAATGAAGGCAGAAATAAAGATGTTCTTTGAAACCCATGAGAACAAAGATACAACATACCAGAATCTCTGGGACACATTTAAAGCAGTGTGCAGAGTGAAATTTATAGCACTAAATGCCCACAAGAGAAAGCATGAACGATCTAAAATTGACACTCTAACATCACAATTAAAATAACTAGAGAAGCAAGAGCAAACGCACTCAAAAGCTAGCAGAAGGCAAGAAATAACTAAGATCAGAGCAGAACTGAAGGAGATAGAGACACAAAAAACCCTCTAAAAAATCAATGAATCCAGGAGTTGGTTTTTTGAAAAGATCAACAAAATTGACAGACCACTAGCAAGACTCATAAAGAAGAAAAGAGAGAAGAATCAAATCGACGCAATTAAAAATGATAAAGGGGATATCACCACCGACCCCACAGAAATACAAACTACCATCAGAGAATACTATAAACACTTCTACACAAATAAACTAGAAAATCTAGAAGAAATGGATAGTTTCCTGGACACTTACACTCTTCCAAGACTAAACCAGGAAGAAGTTGAATCCCTGAATAGACCAATAGCAGGCTCTGAAATTGAGGCAATAATTAATAGCCTACCAACCAAAAAAAGTCCAGGACCAGATGGATTCACAGCTGAATTCTACCAGAGGTTCAAGGAGGAGCTGGTACCATTCCTTCTGAAACTATTCCAATCTATAGAAAAAGAGGGAATCCTTCCTAACTCATTTTATGACGCCAACATCATCCTGATACCAAAGCCTGGCAGAGGCACAACAACAACAAAAAAAGAGAATTTTAGACCAATATCCCTGATGAACATCGATGCAAAAATCCTCAATAAAATATTGGCACACCGGATTCAGCAACACATCAAAAAGCTTATCCACCATGATCAAGTGGGCTTCATCCCTGGGATGCAAGGCTGGTTCAACATTCGCAAATCAATAAACATAATCCAGCATATAAACAGAACCAAAAACAACAATCACATGATTGTCTCAATAGATGTAGAAAAGGCTTTTGACAAAAGTCAACAGCCCTTCATGCTAAAAACGCTCAATAAATTCGGTATTGATGGAACGTACCTCAAAATAATAAGAGCTATTTATGTCAAACCCACAGCCAATATCATACTGAATGGGCAAAACCTGGAAAAACTCCCTTTGAAAACTGGCACAAGAAAGGGATGCCCTCTCTCACCACTCCTATTCAACATAGTGTTGGAAGTTCTGGCTAGGGCAATCAGGCAAGAGAAAGAAATCAAGGGTATTCAGTTAGGAAAAGAAGAAGTCAAATTGACCCTCTTTGCAGATGACATGATTGTATATTTAGAAAACCCCATTGTCTCAGCCCAAAATCTCCATAAGCTGATAAGCAACTTCAGCAAAGTCTCAGAATACAAAATTAATGTGCAAAAATCACAAGCATTCTTATACACCAGTAACAGACAAACAGAGAGCCAAATCAGGAATGAACTTCCATTCACAATTGCTTCAAAGAGAATAAAATACCTAGGAATCCAACTTACAAGGGATGTAAAGGACCTCTTCAAGGAGAACTACAAACCACTGCTCAGTGAAATAAAAGAGAACACAAACAAATGGAAGAACATACCATGCTCATGGATAGGAAGAATCAATATGGTGAAAATGGCCATATTGCCCAAGGTCATTTATAGATTCAATGCCATCCCGATCAAGTTACCAATGAGTTTCTTCACAGAATTGGAAAAAAACTGCTTTAAAGTTCATATGGAACCAAAAAAGAGCCCGCATCTCCAAGACAATCCTAAGTCAAAAGAACAAAGCTGGAGGCATCACGCTACCTGACTTCAAACTATACTACAAGGCTACAGTAACCAAAACAGCATGGTACTGGTACCAAAACAGAGATATAGACCAATGGAACAGAACAGAGTCCTCAGAAATAATACCACACATCTACAGCCATCCGATCTTTGACAAACCTGAGAGAAACAAGAAATGGGGAAAGGATTCCCTATTTAATAAATGGTGCTGGGAAAATTGGCTAGCCATAAGTAGAAAGCGGAAACTGGATCCTTTCTTTACTCCTTATACAAAAATTAATTCAAGATGGATTAGAGACTTAAATGTTAGACCTATACCATAAAAACCCTGGAGGGAAACCTAGGTGGTACCATTCAGGACATAGGCATGGGCAAACACTTCATGTCTAAAACACCAAAAGCAACGGCAGCAAAAGCCAAAATTGACAAATGGGATCTCATTAAACTAAAGAGCGTCTGCACAGCCAAAGAAACTACCATCAGAGTGAACAGGCAACCTACAGAATGGGAGAAAATTTTTGCAATCTACTCATCAGACAAAGGGCTAATATCGAGAACCTACAAAGACCTCCAACAAATTTACAAGAAAAAAACAAACAGCCCCATCAAAAAGTGGGCAAAGGATATGAACAGAGATTTCTCAAAAGAAGACATTCATACAGCCAACAGACACATGAAAAAATGCTCATCATCACTGGCCATCAGAGAAATGTAAATCAAAACCACAATGAGATACCATCTCACACCAGTTAGAATGGCGATCATTAAAAAGTCAGGAAACAACAGGTGCTGGAGAGGATGTGGAGAAATAGGAACACTTTTACACTGTTGGTGGGATTGTAAACTAGTTCAACCATTATGGAAAACAGTATGGCGATTCCTCAAGGATCTAGAACTAGATGTAACATATGACCCAGCCATCCCATTACTGGGTATATACCCAAAGGATTATAAATCATGCTGCTATAAAGACACATGCACACGTATGTTTATTGCGGCACTATTCTCAATAGCAAAGACTTGGAATCAACCCAAATGTCCATCAGTGACAGACTGGATTAAGAAAATGTGGCACATATACACCATGGAATACTATGCAGCCATCAAAAAGGATGAGTTTGTGTCCTTTGTAGGGACATGGATGCAGCTGGACACCATCATTCTTTGCAAACTATCACAAGAACAGAAAACCAAACACCACAAGTTCTCACTCATAGGTGGGAACTGAACAATGAGATCACTTGGACTCGGGAAGGGGAACATCACACACTGGGGCCTGTCATGGGGAGGGGGGAGGGGGGAGGGATTGCATTGGGAGTTATACCTGATGTAAATGACGAGTTGATGGGTGCTTTGAGTTGATGGGTGCAGCACAGCAACATGGCACACATATACATATGTAACAAACCTGCACGTTATGCACATGTACCCTAGAACTTAAAGTATAATAATAATAATAATAATAATAGTAATAAAAGATATTTGGAGTGCATTGAAGCCTATGGTGACAAAGGAAATATCCTCAGATCAAAACCACAAAGAACCGTTCTGAGAAACTGCTTTGTCATGTGTCGATTATTCTCACAGATTTTCACTGTTCTTTTCATTGAGCAGTTTGCTAACATTTTTTTCTAGGAAACTGTAATGGGACATTGCAGAGCATATTGAAGCTTATGGTGACAAAGGAAATATCCTCAGGAAAACACTAGAAAGAAAGTGAGAAACTGCTTTGTGATTTGTGAATTCATTTCACAGAATTATGATTTTCTTTCATGGAACAGTTTGGTAGCACTCTTTTTGGGGAATTGCAGAAGGAATATTTTGGATTGCATTGAAGCATATGGTGACAAGCAAATATTCTCAGATAAAAACTAGAAAGAAGCTTTCTGAGAGAGTTTTTTATGATGTGTGAATACATCTCACAGAATCACACCTTTCTTTTCATAGAGCAGTTTGCTAACACTGTTTTTGTGGAATCTGCAAAGGGATATTTTGGAGTGCATTGAGGCCTATAGTGAAAAAGGTAATATCCTCAGATAAAAAGTAGAAAGAAGCTTTCTGAGTAACTGTGTTGTGATGTGTGATTTCATCTCACAGAGTCTCACTGCTCTTTTCATTGAGAAGTCTGCTAACACTGTTTTCATGGAATGTGCAATAGGATATTTGGGAGTGCATTGAAGCCTCTGGTGACAATGGAAATATCCTCAGATAAAAACCGAAAAGAAGCTTTGTGAGAAAGTCCTTTGTGATGTGCCAATTCATCTCACAGAGTTACACCTTTCTTTTCATGGACCACATTGGTAGCACTGTTTTTGGGGAATCTGAAAGGGATATTATGGATCATATAGAAGCCTATGGTGACAAAGGAAATATCCTCAGATAAAAAGTAGAAAGAAGCTTTTTGAGAAACTTCCTTGTGATCAGTGAATTCATCTCACAGAGTTACACCTTTCTCTTCATGGAGCAGTTCACTAACACTGTTTTTGTGGAATCTGCAAAGGGATATTTGGGTGCCCATTGAGGCCTATAGTGAAAAAGGAAATATCCTCAGATAAAAACTCTGAAGAAGTTTTCTGAGAAACAGCTTTTTGATGTGAAGTCATCTCTCAGAGATCACTGTTCTTTTCAACGAGCAGTCTACTAACACTGGTTTCATGGAATCTGCAATAGAATATTGGGAGCATGTTGAAGCCTATGGTGACAAAAGAAATATCCTCAGATAAAAACCGAAAGGAAGCTTTCTGATTAATTGTTTTGTGATGTGTCAATTTATCTCACAGAGTTACACTGTTCTTTTAATTGAGCAGTTTCCTCACACTGTTTTTTTTTTTTTTTTTGAATCTGCAATGGGATACTCAGAGCGCATTGAAGCTTATTGTAGGCAATAGATACATCCTCAGAAAATAACCATAAAGATGTTTTCTGAGAAACTGCTTTGTGATGTGTGAATTCATCTCACAGGGTTACCCTGTTCTTTTCTTTGAGCAGTATGCTGATGCTATTTTCTTAGAATCCATGAGGGAATATTTTGGAGTGCATTGAAGCTTATGATGACAATGGAAATGTTCTCTGAGAAAAACTAGAAAGCAGGTTTCTGAGAAACTGCTTTCTGATTCGTGAATTCATCTCACAGAATTATACCTTTCTCTTCATGGAGCAGATTGCTAACACTGTATTTGTGGAATCTGCAAAGGGATATTTGGGAGTGAATTGAGGACTATGAAGAAAACGGAAATATCCTCAGATAAAAATTACAAAGAAACTTTCTGAGAAACTGCTTTTTTATGTGTGAATTCAACTCACAGAGTTACACTGATCCTTTTATTGAACAGTTTGCTAATACTGTTTTTTTTTTGGAATCCGCAATGGGATATTTTGAAGTGCATTGAAGCTTATGGTGACAAAGGAAATATCCTCAGACAATAACTAATAAGAAACTTTCTGAGAAACTGCTTTCTGATATTTGAATTCATCTCACGGAGTTACAATTTCCTTTTGTGGAGCAGTTTGTTAGCACTGTTTTTGGGGAATCTGAGTAGGAACATTCTGGATCTCATTGACATCTATGCTAACAAAGGAAATATCCTCACAAAAAAGCTAGAAAGAAGCTCTCTGAGCAACTTCTTTGTGAAGTTGAATTCATGTCTGAGAGTTATACCTTTGTCTTCATGCAGCAGTTTGATAGCACTGTGTTCATGTAATCTGCAAAGGGATATTTGGGAGCACTTTGAGGCCTATTTTGAGAAAGGAAATATCCTCAGATAAAAACTACAAAGAAGCTTTCTAGAAACTGCTTTGTGATGTGTGAATACATCTCACAGAATTACACCTTTCTTTTCATAGAGCAGTCTGTTAACACTGCTTTCATGGAATCTACAAAAGGATGTTTGGGAGCTCACTGAAGCCTATGGTGACAAAAGATGCATCCTCAGATAAAAACCAAAAAGAAACTTCCTGAGAAACTGCTTTGGTATGTGTGAATTCATCTCACAGGGTTACATGATACTTTTCATCGAGCAGTTTGTTAGCACTGTTTTTGGGGAATCTGAGAAGGGATATTTTGGTTCACATTGAATTCTATGGTGACAAATGAAACATACTCAGATAAAAACTTGAAAGAAGCTTTCTGAGAAACTGCTATGTAATGTGAATTCATCTCACTGAGTTACATCATTGTTTTCATTAAGCAGTCTGCTAACTTTTTTTCATGGAATCTGCAGTGGGATATTCGGGAGCGCATTGAAGGCTATGGTGACAAAAGAAATATCCTCAGATAAAAAACAAAAAGAAGCTATCTGAGAAATTGCTTTATGATTTGTCAATTTATCTCACAGAGTTACACTGATCTTTTCATTGAGCAGTTTGCTAACACTGTTTTGTTGGAATCTGCAACGGGATACTTCAGAGTGCATTGAAGCTTATGGTGACAAAGGAAGTATCCTCAGATAAAAACTAGAAATAAGCTTTCTGAGAAACTGATTTTAATGTGTGAATTCATCTCACAGAGTTACACCTTTCTTTTCATGAGAATTTTGTTAGTACTGTTTTTGGGGATTCTGAGAAGGGATACTTTAGATCACTTTGAAGCCTATGTTGATGAAGGAAATATCCTCAGGTACAACATAGAAAGAAGTTTTCTGAGAAACTTCTTTGTGATGTGTGAATTCATCTCACAGAGTTACACAACTCTTTTCATGGAGCTTTTTGTTAGCACTGTGTTCGTTAATCTGTAAAGCAATTTTTGGAGCACTTTCAAGCGTTTGGTGAAAAGGAAATATCCTCAGATAAAAAGCAGAAAGAAGCTTTCTGAGAAACTGCTTTGTGATGTGTGAATTCATCTCACAGTGTTACACCTTTCTCTTCACTGAGCAGTTTCCTAACACTGTTTTCATGGAATCCACAATGGTATATTAAGGATCACTTTTAGGCCTATTATGATAAAGGAAATATCCTCAGATAAACACTAGAAAGAAACTTTCTGAAAAACTGCTTTGTGATATGTGAATTGATCTTGCACAGTTACACCTTTGTTTTCTTTGAGCAGTTTGCTAATACTGTTTTGGTAAAATTTCAATGGGATACTCAGGATCACTTTGAGACCTATGGTGAAAAGGGAACTATCCTCAGATAAAAACTAGAAAGAAGATTTGTGAGAAACTTCTTGTTAAAGTGTGAATTTATCTCACAGAGTTATAAAATTCTGTTCATGGAGCCGTTTGTTAGCACTCTCTTTGGGGATCTGAGAGGGGATGCCATGGAATGCAATGAAGCTAAAGGTGACAGAGAAAGTATTCTCAGATAAAAACTAGAAAGAAGCTTTCTTAGAAACTGTGTTGTGATGTGTGAATTCATCTCACAGAGTTATAGCATTCTATTCATTGAGCAGTTTGGTAACACTTTTCGTGGAATCTGCAACTGGATATTCAGGAGCGCATTGAGGCTTATGATGTAAAAGGAAATATCCTCAGATAAAAACTAGAAAGATTTCTGAGAAACTTCTTTGTGTTGTGTGATTTCATCTCACAGAGTTACTCAATTCTTTTCATGGAGCAATCTCCTCACACTCTTTTTGGGGAATCTGAGAAGGGATACTTTGGATTACATTGAAGCCTATGGTGAGAAAGGAAAAATCCTTTGACAAAAACTAGAAAGAATCCTTGTGAGAAACTTCTTTGTGATGTGTGAACTCATCTCACAGAGTTACATCATCGTTTCCTGGAGCAGTTTGGTAGAACTCTTTTGAGGGAATCTGAGAAGGGATATTTTGTATCACATTCAAGCCAATGGTGACAAAGGAAATATCCACAGATAAAAACTAGAAAGAAGTTTTCTGAGAAATTGGTTTGTATTGTGTGAATTCATCTCAGAGTTACAACTTTCTTTTCACTGAGCAGTTTGCTAACACTGTTTACATGTTATCTACAATGGGATATTTGGGAGCATATTGAGGCCTAGGGTGAAAAAGGAAATATCCTCAGATAAACACTAGACAGAATCTTTCTGAAAAACTGCTTTGTGATGTGTGAATTCATCTCACAGAGTTACACCATTCTCTTCATGGAGCAGTTTGGTAGCACTGTTTTTGGGGAATATGAGAAGTGTTATTTTGGATCGCATTGGAGCCAATGTTGATAAAGGAAATTTCCTCTGATAAAAACCATAAAGAAGCTTTCAAAGAAACTGCTTTGTGATGTGTGAATTCATCTCATAGAGTTACACCTTTCTTTTCATGGAGAAGTTTGATAGCATTGTTTTGGAAATCTGCGAAGGAATATTTTGGATTGCATTGAAGCCTGTGGTGACAAAAAATAATCCTCTGATAAAAACTAGAAAGAAGCTTTTTGAGAAACTACTTTGTGACATGTGAATTCATCTCACAGAATTACACCTTTCTTTTCTTGGAACTCCTTGTTAGTACTGTTTTTGGGGAATCTGAGAAGGGATATTTGTGATCGCCTTGAAGCCTATGATGACAAAGGAAATATCCTCAGGTAAAAACCAGAAGAAGCTTTCCGAGAATATTTTTTGTGATGCATGAATTCATCTTATAGAATTACACCTTACTTTTCGTGGAGTAGTTTCTTAATACTGCTTTTGTGGAGTGTGCAAAGGGATATTTGGCAGCCCATTGAGGCCTATGGTGACACAGGAATTATTCTCAGATAAAAATCGAAAAGAAGCTTTCTGAGAAACTGCTTCATGATGTGTCCATTTATTTCACAGAGTTACACTGTTCTTTTCATTGAGAAGTTTGGTAACAATGTTTTCTTGGAATCTGCAATATGATGTTTCTGAGCACAATGAATCATTTGGTGATAAAGTAAATAGCCTCAGAAAAAAAATATAAAGATGCTTTCTGAGAAGCTGCTTTTTGATTTGTGAATTCATCTCACAGAGTTTTACAATTTCCTTTCATGGAGCAGTTTGGTAGCACCGTTTTTGGGGAATCTGAAAAGGGATATTATGAAATGCACTGAAGCCAATGGTGACAGAGGAAATAACCTCAAAAAGGAGAAAGAAGGTTTCTTAAAAACTGCTTTGTGATGTGTGAATTCATTTCACAGAGTTACACCTCTCTTTTCATTGAGCAATTTGCTAACATTGTTTTCGTGGAATCTGCAATGGATTATTCCAGATTGCTTTGAAGGCTATGGTGGAAAAGGAACTATCCTCATATATAAACTGGAAAGAAGCTCTCTGAGAAAATGCTTTGTGAAGTTTGAACTCATCTCACAGAGTTACACCTTTCTTTTCATTGAGCAGTTTGCTAACACAGTTTTTGTTTAATCTTCAATTGAATATTCGGTATTGCTTTGAGTCCTAGGGTGAAATAGGATATTTCCTCAGATAAAAACTAGAAAGAAGCTTTGTGAGAAATCACTTTGTGATGTGTGAATTTTTCTCACAGAGTTACACCATTCTCTTTATGGAGTAGTTTAGTAGCATTATTTTTGAGGAATCTGAGTAGGAATATTTTGGATCGCATGGATGCCTATACTGAGAAACTAAATATCCTCAGATAAAAATTAGAAATAAGCTTTCTAGAAACCGCTTTGTGGTGTGTGAATTCATTTCACAGAGTTATACTGTCTTTTCATTGAGCAGATTGCTGACACTGTTTTCATGGAATCTGCAACTGGATATTTGGGAATGCGTTGAGGCCTCTGTTGAAAAAGGAAATATCCTTAGATAAAAATTAGAAGGAAGCTTTCTGAGAAACTTCTTTGTGATGTGTGTATTCATCTCACAGAGTTACACCTTTCTTTTCATAGCACAGTTTACTAACACTGTTTTCGTGGAATCTGCAACTGGATATTAGGGAGTGGATTGAGGCCTGTGGTGAAAAAGGAAATATCCTCAGATAAAAACTAGAAAGAAGGTTTCTGAGAAACTTCTTTGTGATGTGTGGATTGATCTCACAGAGTTACACCTTTCTTTTCATTGAGCAGTTTGCTAACACTGTTTTTGTGGAATCTGCAATGGGATATTCGGGTGCGCATTGAGGCCTAAGGTAAAAAAGAAAATATCCTCACATAAAAAATACAAAGAAGCATTTTGATAACCTACTTTGTGATGTGTCAATTCATCTCACACAGTTACAACTTTCCTTTCTTTGAGCAGTTTCCTAAAACTTTTCATGAAATCTGCAATGGGATATTCAGAGCACTTTCAAGCCTGTGGTGAAAAAGAAAATGTCCTCAGATGAAAATTAGAAGTATTCTGATAAACTCCTTTGTGACACATGAATTCATCTCACAGGGTTACAACACTCTTGTCATCTCTCTTCATGGAGCAATTTGGTAGCACTGTTTTTGGGGAATTTAAGAAGGGATACTTTGGATCGCTTTGAAGCCTATGGTGACAAGGAAAATACCCTCAGATAAAAACTAGAAAGATGCTCTCTGAAAAGCTGCTTGGTGATGTGTGAATTCACCTCACAGAGTTACACCTTTCTTTTCATTAAGCAGTTTGCTTACACTGTTTCTGTGGAAACTGCATGTGGATATTCGGGAACACATTGAGACCTCTGTTGAAAAAGGAAATATCCTCAGACAAAAACTAGAAGGAAGGTTTCTGAGAAACTTCTTCATGATGTGTGGATTCATCACAAAGAGTTACACATTTCTTTACATAGAGCAGTTTGCTAATACTGTTTTTGTGGAATCTGCAATGGGATATTCGGGAGTGCATTGAGGCCTAAGGTGAAAAAGGAAATATCCTCACATAAAAAATACAAAGAAGCATTTTGAGAAACTGCTTTGTGATGTGTCAATTCATCTCACTAAGTTACAGCTCTCCTTTCTTTGAGCAGTTTGCTAAAACTTTTCATAGAAACTGCAATGGGGTATTCGGAGTGCTTTCAGGCCTGTGGTGAAAAAGCAAATATCCTCAGATGTAAACTAGAAAGAAACATTCTGAAAAACTCCTTTGTGATACCTGAATTCATCTCACAGGGTTACTCCACTCTTGTCATCTCTTTCCATGGAGAAATTTGGTAGCACTGTTTTTGGGGAATTTGAGAAGGGATACTTTGGATTGCATGGAAGCCTATGGTGACAAGGGAAATATCCTCAGATAAAAATTAGAAAGCCACTTTCTGAAAAGCTGCTTGGTTATGTGTGAATTCATCTCACTGAGTTATGCCTTTCTTTTCATTGAGCAGTTTGCTAACACTGTTTTCTTGGAATCTGCAATGGGATACTCTTTTGCACATTGAGGCCTATTGTGAAAAAGGAAATATCTTCACATATACACTAGAAAGAAATTTTCTGAGAAACTATTTTGTGATGTGTGAATTCATCTAACAACGTTACACCTTTCTTTTCATTCAGCAGTTGGCTAACTCTGTTTTCATAGACTTTGAAATGTGGTTGTCGGGAACACACTGAGGCCTCTCCTGAAAATGGAAATATACTCAGATAAAAACTAGAAAGAAGCTTTCTGAGAAACTTCTTTGTGATGTGTGAATTCATGTCACAGAGTCACACCTTTCTTTTCATGGAGCAGTTTGCAAACACTGTTTTTGTGAGTCTGCAAAGGGATACTTGGGAGTGCTTTGAGGCCTATAGTGAAAAAGGAAATATCCTCAGATAAAAACTGGAAAGAAGCTTTCAGAGAAACTGCATTGTGATATGAATTCATCTCACTGAGTTACACCATTCTTTTCATTGAGCAGTCTGCTAACATAGTTTCCATGGAATCTGCAGTAGGATATTTGGGAGCACATTGAAGGCTATGGTGACAAAAGAAATATCCTCGGACAAAAAAAAAAAAGAAGCCTTCTGGGAAATTGCTTTGTGATATGTCAATTTATCTCACAGAGTTACACTGATCTTTTTATTGAGTACTTTTCTAACACTGTTTTCTTGGAATCCGCAATGGGATACTTTGGAGCACATTGAAGCTTATGGTGACAAAGAAAATATCCTCAGACAAAAACTGGAAAGAAGCTTTCTGAGAAACTCCTTTTTAATGTGTGAATTCATCTCACAGAGTTGCACCTTTCCTTTCATGGAGATTTTGTTAGTACTGTTTTTGGAGAATCTGAGAAGGGATATTTTGGATCACCTTGAAGCCTATGGTGACAAAGGGAATATCCTCAGGTAAAAACTAGAAAGAAGCTTTCTGAGAAACTTCTTTGTAAAGTGTGAATTCATCTCACAGAGTTACACGAATCTTTTCATGGAGCTGCTTGTTAGCACTGTGTTCATTAATCTGCAAAGAGATTTTTGGAGCACTTTCAAGCGTATGGTGAAAAGGAAATATCCTCAGATAAAAAGTAGAAAGAAGCTTTCTGAGAAATTGCTTTGTGATGTGTGAATTCTTCTTAAAGAGACACTCCATCCTTTTCATTGAGCAGTTTGGTAACACTGTGTTAATGGAATCTGCAAGGGGATATTCGGAAGTGCACTGAGGCCTATGGTCAAAAAGGAAATATCCTCAAGTACACACGAGAAAGATGGCTTCTGAGAAACTGCTTTGTGATGTGTGGATTCATCTCGCAGAGCTACACCTTTAGTTTCATCGAGAAGTTTGCTAATACTGTTTTGTGAAATCTGCCATGGGATATTCATGTTCACTTTGAGACCTATGGTGAAAAAGGAACTATCCTCAGATAAAAACTAAAAAGAAGCTTTGTGAGAAACTTCTTGCTAAAGTGTGAATTTATCTCACAGAGTTATAAAATTCTGTTCATGAAGCCATTTGTTAGCACTCTTTTTGGGGAGTCTGAGAGGGGATACCATGGAATGCAATGAAGCTAAAGGTGACAGAGAAAGTATTCTCAGATAAAAACTAGAAAGAAGCTTTCTTAGAAACTGTGTTGTGATGTGTGAATTCATCTCACAGAGTTATAGCATTCTATTCATTGAGCAGTTTGGTAACACCGTTTTCGTGGAATCTGCAACTGGATATTCAGGAGCGCATTGAGGCCTATGGTGTAAAAGGAAATATCCTCAGATAAAAACTAGAAAGATTTCTGAGAAACTTCTTTGTGTTGTGTGATTTCATCTCACAGAGTTACTCAATTCTTTTCATGGAGCAATCTCCTCACACTCTTTTTGGGGAATCTGAGAAGGGATACTTTGGATCACATTGAAGCCTATGGTGGGAAAGGAAATGTCCTCCGATAAAAACTAGAAAGAATCTTTGTGAGAAACTTCTTTGTGATGTGTGAACTCATCTCACAGAGTTATATCATCGTTTCCTGGAGCAGTTTGGTAGAATGGGTTTTTTTGGGAATCTGAGAAGGGATATTTTGTATTGCATTGAAGCCAATGATGACAAAGGAAATATCCTCAAATAAAAATTAGAAAGAAGTTTTGTTGGAAATTTGTTTGTGTTGTGTGAATTCGTCTCACAGAGTTACAACTTTCTTTTCATTGAGCAGTTAGCTAACACTGTTGTCATGTGATCTACAGTGGAATATTTGGGAGCGAATTGAGGCCTAAGGTGAAAAAGGCAATATCCTCAGATAAATACTAGACATAATCTTTCTGAAAAACTGCTTTGTGATGTGTGAATTCATCTCACAGAGTTACACCATTCTCTTCATGGAGCAGTTCGGTAGCACTGCTTTTGGGGAATGTGAGAGTGATATTTTGGATCACATTGAAGCCAATATTGACAAAGGAAATTTCCTCAGATAAAACTATTAAGAAGCTTTCTGAGAAACTGCTTTGCAATGTGTGAATTCATCTCACAGAGTTACACCTTTATTTTCATGGAGCAGTTTGGTAGCATTGTTTTGGGGAATCTGAGGAGGAATAATTTAGATCACATTGAAGCCTTGGTGACAAAAGAAATATCCTCTGATAAATACTAGAAAGAAGCTTTTAGAGAAACTGCTTTGTGACGTGTGAATTCATCTCACAGAGTTCTACCTTTATTCATGGTGCTGTTTGTTACTACTGTTTTTGGGGAATCTGATGAGGGATATTTTCGATCACCTTAAAGCCTGTGGTGAGAGAGGAAATATCCTCAGGTAAAAACTAGAAAGAAGCTTCCCGAGAAACTCCTTTGCTATGTGACTTCATCTAACAGAGTTACACGATTCTTTTCATGGAGCTGTTGGTTAGTACTGTTTTTGGGAAATATAAGAAGGGATATTTGGATCGCATTGAAGTCTATGCTGACAAAGGTAATATCCTGAGATAAAAACTAGAAAGAAGCTTTCCGAGAAACTTTTTAGTGATGTGTGAATTCATCTCACAGAGTTACACCTTCTCTTCATGAAGCAGTTTGTTAACACTGTTTTTCTGAAGTCTGCCAAGGGATATTTGGCAGCCCATCAAAGCCTATGGTGACACAGGAATTATCCTCAGATAAAAACTGAAAAGAAGCCTTCTGAGAAACTGCTTTGTGATGTGTCAATTTATCTCACAAAGTTACACTGTTCTTTTCTTTGAGAAGTTTGCTAACACTGTTTTTTTGGAATCTGCAATGGGCTGTTTCTGAGCACATTGAATCTTACAGTGACAAAGGAAATAGCCTCAGGGAAAAAAAATAGAAAGAAGCTTTCTGAGAAGCTACTTTCTTATTTGTGAATTCATCTCACAGAGTTACAATTTCCTTTCATGGAACAGTTTGATAGCACTCTTTTTGGGGAATCTGAGAAGGGATTTTATGTAACGCACTGAAGCCAATGGTGACAGAGAAAATATCCTCAGATAAAAACAGAAAAAATCTTTCTTAGAAACGGCTTTGTGATGTGTGAATTCATTTCACAGAGTTACACCTTTCTTTTCATTGAGCAATTTGCTAACACTGTTTTCATGGAATCTGCAATGGAATATTTGGGATTGCTTTGAGACCTTTGGTGAAAAAGGAACCATCCTCAGATAAAAACAAGAAAGATGTTTTCTGAGAAACTATTTTGTGATGTGTGAATTCATCTCACAGAGTTACACCTTTCTTTTCTTTGAGGTGTTTCCTAACACTGTTTTTGTGGAACCTGCAATGGTATGTTTGTTTGCTCTTTCAGGCCTATTGGGAAGAAGTAAATATCCTCAGATTAACACTAGAAAGAATATTTCTGAAAAACTGCTAGTTATATGTGATTTCATGTCACAGAGTTACACCTTTGGTTTCATCAAACAGTTTGCTAATACTGTTTCATGGAATCTGCATTGGGGTATCGGGATTGCTTTGAGACCTATGGTGAAAAAGGAACTATCCTCACAAAAAACTAGAAAGAAGCCTTGTGAGAAACTTCTTGTTGATGTGTGAATTTGTCTCACAGAGTTATAAAATTCTGTTCATGGAGCAATTTGGTAGCACTGTTTTTGGGGAATATGAGAAGGGATATTATGGAATGCATTGAAGCCAATGGTGACAACTTAAATATCTTCAGATAAAAAATAGAAATAAGCTTTTGTAGAAACTGCTTTGTGATATGTGAATTCATCTCACAGAGTTGCACCATTATTTTCACTGAGCAGATTACTAACTCTATTTTTATGGAATCTGCAACTGGATAGTCGGGAGTGCATAGTAGCCTATGGTGAAAAAGGAAAAATTCTCAGATAAAACTAGAAGGAAGCTTTCTGAGAAACTTCTCTGTGATGTGTGGATTAATCTCACGGAGCTGCACCTTTCTTTTCATAGAGCAATTTACTAACACTGTTTTCATGGAATCAGCAACGAGATATTCAGGAGCATATTGAGGCCTAAGTTGAAAAAGGAAATATCCTAGGATAAAAAATAGAAAGAAGCATTTTGAGAAATTGCTTTGTGATGTGTGAATTCATCCCAGAGAGTTACAACTTTCCTTTCTTTGAGCAGTTTGCTAAAACTGTTTTCATGGAATATGCAATGGGATATTCGGAGCACTTTCAGGCCTTTGGTGAAAAAGGAAACATCCTCAGATGAAAACTAGAAATAAGCATTCTGAAAAACTCCTTTGTGATGTGTGAATTCATCTCACAGATTTACTCCACTCTTTTCATGGAGCAATTTGGTAGCACTGTTTTTGGGGAATCTGAGAAGGGATACTTTGGTTTGCTTCGAAGGTTATGGTGACCAGGGAAATATCCTCAGATAAAAACTAGAAAGATGCTTTCTGAAAAGCTGCTTGGTGATGTGCGAATTCATCTCACAGAGCTACACTTTTCTTTTCATTGAGCTGTTTGCTAACACTGTTTTCATGGAATCTGCAATGCGATACTCTTTTGCACATTGAGGTCTGTTGTGAAAAAGGAAATATTGTCAGATATACACTAGAAAGACATTTTCTGAAAACCTGATTTGTGATGTGTGAATTCATCTCACAGAGTTACACCTTTCTTTTCATTCAGCAGTCTACTAACACTGTTTTCATGGATTTTGAAATGGGATTGTCAGGAACACACTGAGGCCTCTTGAGAAAATGGAAATATCCTCAGAGGAAAACTAGAAAGAAGTTTTCTGAGAAACTGCTTTGTGATGTGTGAATTCATCTCACAGTGTTACACCTTTATTTTCAGTGAGCAGTTTCCTAATACTTTTTTCATGGAATCTGCAGTGAGATATTCGGGATCACTTTGAGGCCTATTGTGAAAAAGGAAATATTCTCAGATATACACTAGAAAGACATTTTCTGAGAAACTGATTTGTTATGTGTGAATTCATCTCACAGAGTTACACCATTCTTTTCATGGAGCAGTTTGCTAACACTGTTTTCATGGAATCTGCAGTGGAATATTCGGGAGAGCATTGAGGCCTCTGGTGAAAAAAGAAATATCCTCAGATAAGAACTAGAAAGAAGCCTTCTGAGAAACTATTTTGTGATGTGTGAAATCATCTCACAGAGTTACACCTTTCTTTTCATTCAGCAGTTTGCTAACACTGTTTTCATAGATTTTGCAATGGGATTGTCAGGAACATATTGAGGCCTATCGTGCAAACGGAAATATCCTCAGAAGAAAACTAGAAAGAAGCTTTCTGTGAAACTGCTTAGTGATGTGTGAATTCATCACACAGAGTTACTCCTTTCTTTTCATTCAGCATTTTGCTAACACTGTTTTCATGGAATCTGCAATGGGATGTTTGGTTGCACATTGAGGCATATTGTGAAAAAGGAATTATCCTCAGATAAACAATAAAAAGGTTTCTGAAAAACTGCTTTGTGATGTGTGAATTCATCTCACAGAGTTGCACCTTTGTATTCATTGAGCAGTTTGCTAATACTCTTTTGGTAAAATTTCAGTGGGATATTCAGGGTCACTTTGAGGCCTATGGTGAAAAAGGAATTATTCTCAGACAAAAAGAAATAAGAATCTTTGTGAGAAACTCTATGTCAATGTGTGAGTTCATCTCACAGAGTTACAGAATTCTCTTCATGGAGCAGTTTGGTACTACAGTTTTTGGGGAATCTGTGAAGGAATACTTTGGATCGCATTGAAGCCAATGGTGACAAAATAAATATCCTCAGATAAAAAGTAGGAAGAAGTTTCTTAGAAACTGCTTTGTGATGTTTGAGCTCCTCTCACAGAGTTACACCTTTCTTTTCATTGAGCAGTTTGCTAACACCGTTTTCGTGGAATCTGCAATGGGATATTCAGGAGCACCTTGAGACCACTGTTGAAAAAGGAAATATCCTCAGATAAGCACTGGAAAGAAGTTTTCTGATAAACTGCTTTGTGATGTGTGAATTCGTCTCACAGAGTTAACCTTTCCCTTCGTTGAGCAGTTTGCTAATACTGTTTTTGTTTAAACTTTAATGGGATATTCTGGATCATGTTGAGGCCTATGGTGAAATAGGAATTATACTCAGATAAAAACTAGAAAGAAGCCCTGTGACAAACTACTTTGTGATGTGTGAATTCATCTAACAGAGTTACACAATTCTTTTCATAAATCAGTTTTGTAGCTCTGCTTTAGGGGGATCTGAGAAGGTATATTTTGGATTGCATTGAAGCCTAAGGTGACAAAGGAAATATCCTTTGATAAAAACTTGTAAGAAGATTTCTGAGAAACTGATGTGATGCGCGAATTCATCTCACAGAGTTACACCATCCTCTTCATTGAACAGTTTCCTAGCACTGCTTTCATGGAATCTGCAAAGGGATATTCGGGAGTGCATTGAGGCCTATGGTGAAAAAGGAATTCCTCAGAGGAAAACTACAAAGAAGCTATCTGAGAAACTGATTTGTGATGTGTGAATTCATCTCACAGAGTTACACCATTCTTTTCAAGGAGTAGTTTGTTAGTACTGTTTTTTGGGAAAGTGAGAGGGGATATTTTGGAATATTGAAGCCTATGGTGACAATGAAACCTCCTCAGATAAAAACTAGAAAGAAGCTTTCTGATAAATTGCATTGTGATGTTTGAATTCATCTCACAGAGTTCAAACTTCTTTTTCATTGAGCAGTTTGCTAACACTGTTTTCATGGAATCTGCAATGAAATGTTCCATTGCGTATTGAGGCCTACTGAGAAAAAGGAAATATCCTCAGATAAAAACTAGAAAAAAGCTTTCTGAGAAACTACTTTGTGATGTGTGAATTCATCACACAGAGTTACACATTTTTTTTCATTCAGCAGTTTTCTAGCACTGTTTTAGTGGAGTCTACAAAGTGATATTCTCTTGAGCATTGAGGCATATTGTGAAAAAGGAAATATCCTCAGATAAACACTAGAAAGAAACTTTCTAAAAACTGCTTTGTGTTGTGTAAATTCATCTCACAGAGTTACACCTTTGTTTTCATTGAGCAGTTTGCTAATACTGTTTTGATGGAATATCATTGGGACATTCATGATCACTTTGAGGCCTTTGGTAAAAAAGGAAATATCCTCAGATGAAAACTAGAAAGAAGCTTTGGGAGAAACTGCTTGCTGATATATGAATTCATATCACAGAGTTACACCATTCTCTTCATGGAGCAGTTTGATAACTCTGTTTTGGGTGAATATGAGAAAGGATGTTTTGAAAAGCATTGAAGCCTAAGGTGACAAAGGAAATATCCTCTGATAAAAACTTGTAAGAAGATTTCTGAGAAACTTCTGTGATGTGTGAATTCATCTCACAGAGTTACACCTTTCATTTCATTGAGCAGTTTCCTAAAACTGCTTTCATGGAAACTGCAATGGAATATTTGGGAGCGCATTGAGGCCTATGGTGAAAAAGGAGATATTCTCAGTTAAAAGCTAGAAAGAAGCTTTCCAGAAAAGTGGTTGGTGATGTATGAATTCATCTCACAGAGTTACACCTTTCTTTTCACATAGCCCAGTTTGCTAATACTGTTTTCGTGTAATCTTCAATGGGATATTCAGGAGCACTTTGAGGTCTATGGTGAAAAAGGAAATATCCTCAGATAAATACTGGAAATAAGTTTTCTGAGAAACTGCTTGGTGATGTATGAATTCATCTCACAGAGTTACACCATTGTTTTCATGGAGCAGTTAGGTAGCACTGTTTTTAGGGAATCTGAGAAGGGATAATTTAGATCTCTTTGAAGCCTATCATGACAAATTATATATCCTCAGATAAAAACTAGAAAGAAGCTTTCTGAGAAACTGTCTTGTGATATTTGAATTCATCTCACAGATGTGCACCACCCTTTTTATGTAGCAGTTTGGTGGCACTGCTCTTAAGAAATCTTAGAAGGGATATTTTGAATCGCATTGAACCCTATGGTGACAAAGGAAATATCCACAGATACAAACTAGAAAGAAGATCTCTGAGAAACTGCTTTGTGATGCGTGAATTCATCTCACAGAGGTCCACCTTTCTTTTCACACAGTAGTTTGCTAACAGTGTTTTCTTGGAATCTGCAATGGGATATTTGGGATCACTTTGAGGTCTTTGGTGAAAAATGAAATATCCAATAGGGAATCCATTCCCATTTCTTGTTTTTCTCAGGTTTGTCAAAGTTCAGATAGCTGTAGATGTGTGGTATTATTTATGAGGGCTGGGTTCTGTTCCATTGGTCTATATCTCTGCTTTGGTACCAGTACCATGCTGTTTTGGTTACTGTAGCCTTGTAGTATAGTTTGAAGTCAGGTAGCGTGATGCCTCCAGCTTTGTTCTTTTGACTGAAGGGCTGTTGAATTTTGCCAAAGACCTTTTCTGCATCTATTGAGATAATCATGTGGTTTTTGTCTTTGGTTCTGTTTATATGCTGGATTACATTTATTGATTTGCATGTGTTGAACCAGGCTTGCATCCCAGGGATGAAGCCCATTGATCATGGTGGATAAGCTTTTTGATGTGCTGCTGGATTTGGTTTGCCAGTATTTTAATGAGGATTTTTGCACCGATGTTCATCAGGGATATTGGTCTAAAATTCTCTTTTTTTGTTGTGTCTCTGCCAGGTTTTGGTATCAGGATGATGTTGTCCTCATAAAATGAGTTAGGGAGGATTTCCTCTTTTTCTATTCATTGGAATAGTTTCAGAAGGAATGGTACCAGCTCCTCCTTGTACCTCTGCTAGAATTCGGCTGTGAATCCATCTGGTCCTGGACCTTTTTTGGTTGGTAGACTACTAATTATTGCCTCAATTTCAGAGCCTGCTATTGGTCTATTCAGGGATTCAACTTCTTCCTGGTTTAGTCGTGGGAGAGTGTAAGTGTACAGGAAATTATCCATTTCTTCTAGGTTTTCTAGTTTATTTGTGTAGAGGTGTTTATAGTATTTTCTGATGGTAGTTTGTATTTCTGTGGGTTTGCTGGTGATATCCCCTTTTTCATTTTTTATTTCATCTATTTGATTCTTCTCTCTTCTTTATTAGTTTTGCTAATGGTCTATCAATTTTGTTGATCTTTTCAAAAAACCGTCTCCTAGATTCATTGATTTTTTGGAGGGTTTTTTGTGTCTCTATCTCCTTCAGTTCTGCTCTGATCTTAGTTATTTCTTCCCTTCTGCTAGTTTTGAATGTGTTTGCTCTTGCTTCTCTAGTTCTTTTAATTGTGATGTTAGAGTGTCAATTTTAGATCTTTCCTGCTTTCTCTTGTGGGCATTTAGTGCTATAAATTTCCCTCTACACAGTGCTTTAAATGTGTCCCAGAGATTCTCGTGTGTTGTGTCTTTGTTCTCATTGGTTTCAAAGAACATCTTTATTTCTGCCTTCATTTCATTATGTAGTCAGAAGTCATAACGAAATGTAGTCCAGTAGCCACTCAGGAGCAGGTTGTTCAGTTTCCATGTAGTTGAGCGGTTTTGATTGAGATTCTTAGTCCTGAGTCCTAGTTTGATTGCAGTGTGGTTTGACAGACAGTTTGTTATAATTTCTGTTCTTTTACATTTGCTGAGGAGTGCTTTACTTCCAACTATGTGGTCAATTTTGGATCTAAGTGTGATGTGGTGCTGAGAATATTGTATATTCTGTTGATTTGGGGTGGAGAGTTCTGTAGATGTCTATTAGATTAGCTTGGTGTAGAGTTGAGTTCAATTCCTGGATGTCCTTGTTAACTTTCTGTCTCACATAAGCAGAAAGCCGAAATTGGATCCTTTCCTTACCCCTTATACGAAAATTAATTCAAGATGGATTAGAGATTTAAATGTTAGAGCTAATACCATGAAAACCTAGAAGAAAACCTAGGTAACACCATTCAGGACATAGGCATGGGTAAGGACTTAATATCTAAAACACCAAAAGCAATGGCAACAGAAGCCAAAATTGACAAAGGGGATCTAATTAAACTAAAGAGCTTCTGCACAGCAAAAGAAACTACCATCAGAGTGAACAGGCAACCTACAGAATGGCAGAAAATTTTTGCAATCTACTCATCTGACAAAGGGCTAATATCCAGAACCTACAAAGAACTTAAACGAATTTACAAGAAAAAAAGCAAACAACCCCACCAGAAGGCGGGCAAAAGATATGAACAGACATTTCTCAAAAGAAGACATTCACACAGCCAACAGACACATGAAAAAATGTTCGTCATCACTGGCCATCAGACAAATGCAAATCAAAACAACAATGAGATACCATCTCACACCAGTTAGAATGGCAATCATTAAAAACTCAGGAAACAACAAGTGCTGGACAGGATGTGGAGTAATAGGAACACTTTTACACTGTTGGTGGGATTGTAAACTATTTCAACCATTGTGGAAAACAGTATGGCGATTCCTCAAGGATCTAGAAATAGAAATACCATATGACCCAGCCATCACATTACTGGGTATATACCAAAAGGATTATAAATAATGCTGCTATAAAGACACGTGCACATGTATGTTTATTGTGGCAGTATTCACAAAAGCAAAAACTTAGAATCAACCCAAATGTCCATCAGTGACAGACTGGATTAAGAAAATGTGGCACATATACACCATGCAATAATATGCAGCCATAAAAAATGATGAGTTCGTATCCATTGTAGGGACATGAGTGCAGCTGGAAACCATTATTCTCAGCAAACTATTGCAAGAGCAGAAAACCAAACACCACATGTTCTCACTCATAGATGGAAATTGAACAATGAGATCACTTGGACATGGGAAGGGGAACAACACACACTGGGGCCTATTGTGAGGAGGGGGAGGTGGGAGGGATATTGGGAGCTATAACTGATGTAAATGACGAGTTGAAGGGTACTGACGAATTGATGGGTGCAGTACACTATCATGGCACTTGTATACATATGTAACAAAACTGCACGTTGTGCACATGTAGCCTGGAACTTAAAGTAAACTTAAAAAAAAAAAAAAAGAAAAAAGAAAAACGAAATATCCTCAGGTAAAAAATTTAAAGAAGCTTAGTGATAAACTGCTTTGTGATGTGTGAATTCATCTCACAGAGTTACACATTCCTTTTCACATAGCAGTTTACTAACACTGTTTTCATGGAATCTGCAATGGGATATTCGGTTGCGCATTGAGGCCTATTGTGAAAAAGGAAATATCCTCAGATAAAAACTAGAAAGAACCTTTGTGAATAACTGCTTTGTGATGTGTGAATTCATCTGACAGAGGTACACCTTTCTTTTCATTGAGTAGTTTGCTAATACTGTTTTCGTGGAATCTTCAATGGAATATTTGGGATCGCTTTGGGGACTATGGTGAAAAAGGAAGCAACCTCAGATAAAAACTAGAAAGAAGCTTAGTGAGAAACTGCTTTGTGATGTGTGAATTCATCTCACAGAGTTACAACACTCTTTTCATGGAGCAGTTTGGTAGAACCGTTTTTGTGGAATCTGGGAAGGGATATTTTGGATCGCATTGAAGCTTATCGTTACAAAGGAAATATCATCAGAAAAAAACCTAAAAGAACTTTCTGTGAAACTGCTTTGTGATGTGTGAATTCATCCCACAGAGTCACACCTTTCTTGTCGTTGAGCAGTTTGCTAACACTGTTTTTGGAGAATCTGCAATGGGATATTCAGGAGCTCATTGAAACCAACAGTGAAAAACGAAAAATACTCAGATAAAAACTAGAAAGTAGCTTCTGAGAAACTGCTTTGTGATTTGTGAATATATCTGAGTGAATTATACCTTTCTTTTCTCACAGCGGTTTGCTAACATTGTTTTTGTGGAATCTCTATTGGGACATTCGGGAGTACTTTGAGGCCTTTGGTGAAAAAGGAAATATTCTCAGACAAAAACTTGAAAGAAGCTTTCTGAGAAACTTCTTTGTGATGTGTAAATTCATCTCACAGACTTATACCTTTCTTTTCACACACCAGTTTGCTAACACTGTTTTTGTGGAATCTGCAAAGGGATATTTGGGAGTGTATTGATCCATATGGTGAAAGAGAAAATATTCTCAGCTAAAAACTAGAAACAAACTTTCTGAGAAACTGCTTAGTGACGTGTGAATTCATGTAACGGAAGTGCACCATTCTTTTCCTGGAGCAATTTGGTAGCACTGTTTTTGTCGAATCTGAGAAGGGATATTTTGAGTGGCATTGAAGAATATGGTGACAAAGGACAAATCATCAGATGAAAACTAGAAAGAAAGTCTCTGAGAAACTGCTTTGTGATGTGTCAATTCATCTCACAGAGTTACACCATTCTTTTCAAGGAGCAATTTGGTAGCTCTGTTTTCGGGTATCTGAGAAGGGATACTTTGGATTGCATTGAAGCCTACGGTCACAATGGATATATCCTCAGATAAAAACTAGAAAGAAGCTTTCTGAGAAACTACTTTGTGATGGGTGAAATCAACTCACAGAGTTACACTGTTCTTTTCATGGAGCAGTTTGCTAACTCTGCTTTCTTGGAATCTGCAATGGGATATTTCAGAGCACATTGAGGCCTATGGTGAAAAAAGAAATATCCTCAGATAAAAACTACAAAGAAGGTTTCTGAGAAACTACTTGGTGATGTATGAATTCATCTCACAGCGTTACACCATTCTTTTCATGGGGCAGTTTAGTAGAACTGTTTTTGTGGAATCTGAGAAGGGATATTTTGGGTCATATTGAAGCTTATTTTTAAAAGGAAATATCCTCAGATAAAAACCAAAAAGAACTTTCTGTGAAACTGCTTTCTGATTTGTGAATTCATCTCACAGATTCACACCTTTCTTTTCATTGAGTAATTTCCTAACACTTTTTCAGAGAATCTGCAATGGGATATTTGGGAGCACATTGAGGCCTATGGTGAAAAACGAAATATCCTCAGAGAGAAACTAGAAAGAAGCTTTCTGAGAAACTGACGTGTGAAGTGTGAATTCATCTCACAGAGTTAGACTTTTCTTTTCATGGAGCAATTTGGTAGAACTGTTTTTGTTGAATCTGTGAAGGGATATTTTGTGTCTCACTGAAGCCTATGGTGACAAAGGAAATATCCTCAGATAAAAACGAGAAAAAAAAATTCTGAGAAACTGCTTTGTTATGTGTGAATTCATCTCACAGTGTTACACCATTATTTTCATTGAGCTGCTTGCCAACACTGTGTTCATGAAATCTGCAACGGGATATTCGGGAGATCATTGAGGCCAATGGTGAAAAAGGAAATATCTTCAGAAAAAACTAGAAAGAAGCTTTCTAAGAAACTTCTTTGTGATATGTGAATTCATTTCACGGAGGTACTCCTTTCTTTTCACATAGCAGTTTGCTAACAGTATTTTAGTGGAATGTGCATAGGGTATTCATGGCAGTTTCAGATCTATGATGACAAAGGAAATATTCTCAGATAAAATCTGGAAAGAAGCTCTTTGATAAACTGCTTTGTGATGTGTGACTTCATCTCAAAGAGTTACACTGCTCTATTCATTGAGCAATTTGCCAGCACTCTTTTCGTGGAATCTTCAATGGGACATTCAGGAGCACTTTGAGGCCTAGGGTGAAAAAGTAAATATTCTCACATAAAAAGTAGAAAGAAGTTTTATGAGTAACCACTTGGGGATGTGTAAATTCATCTCACAGTTACACCATTCTTTTCATGGAGGAGTTTGTTAGAACCCTTCTTGTTGAATATGATATGGGATATTTCTAATCTCACTGAAGTCTATGGTGGACAAAGGAAATATCCTCAGATAAAAACGAGAAAGAAGTTTTATGAGAAACTTCTTTGTGATGCGTGAATTCATCTCACAGAGTTACACCATTTATTTCACATAGCAGTTTGCAAACACTGTTTTCATGGAATCTGCAATGAGATATTCCTAGCTCTTTCACGCCTATGGTGAAAAAGGAAATATCCTCAGATGAAAACTAGAAAGAAGCTTTAAGGTAAAAGCCTTTGCAATGTGTGAATTCATCTCATAGAGGGACACCATTCTTTTCATGGAGCAGTTTGGTAGCACTGCTTTGGGGAACCTGAGAAGGGATACATTGGATCACATTGAAGCCTACAATGACAAAGGAAATATCCTCAGATAATACCTAGAAAGAAGCTCTCTGAGAAACTACTTTGTGATTTGTGAATTCACCTTACAGAGTTATAACTTTCCTTTCATTCAGCAGTTCGCTAACACAGCTTTCATGGAATCTGCAAAGGGATATTGCGGAGCGCATTGAGGCATACAGTGAAAAAGAAAATATCCTCAGATGAAAAACAGAAAGAAGATTTCTGAGAAACTCCTTTGTGATGTGTGAATTCATCTCACAGAGTTACACTGATCTTTTCATGGAGCAACTTTCTAACACTGTTTTCATGGAATCTTCAATGGGATATTCGGGAGCGTTTTGAGGCCTATGGTGAAAAAGTAAATATCCTCAGAAAAAAGTAGAAAGAAGCTTTGTGAGAAACTTGTTGGTGATGTACGAATTCATGTGAAAGAGTTACACCATTCATTTCAAGGAGATGTTTGGTAGAACTGTTTTTGGGGAATCTGAGAAGGGATATTTTGTATCGCATTGAAGCCTATGGTGACAAACGAAATATCCTCAGATTAAAGGTAGAAAGAAACTCTGAGAAACTGCTTTGCGATGTGTTAATTCATCTCACAGAGTTACACCTTTCTTTTCATTTAGCAGTTTGCTAACACAGTTTGTGTGGAATCTGCAATTAGATAATCAGCAGCACTTTGAAGCCTATGGTGAAAAAGAAAGTATTCTCAGGTGAAAACTAGAAAGAAGTTTTCTGAGAAACTGCTTTGTGATGTGTGAATTCATCTCACAGAAACATATGATTCTTTTCATGGAGCAGTTTGGTAGCTCTGTTTTTGGGAATTTTGAGAAGGGATATTTTGGATCACAATGAAACCTAAGGTGACAGAGGAAATATTCTCAGATAAAAACTAGAAAGAAGCTTTCTGAGAAACTTCTTTGTGATGTGTGAATTCATCTCAGAGTTACACCTTTCTTTTCTTTGAGCAGTTTGCTAACACCATGTTGCTGCGATCTACAAAGAGATGTTTGGGAGTGCACAGAGGCACGTGGTGAAAAAGGAAATATCCTCAGATATAAAGTAGAAAGACGCTTTCTGAAAAACTGCCTGATGACATGTGAATTCCTCTCACAGAGGTACACCATTCTTTTCATGGAGCAGTTTGGTGCCATTGTTTTTGTGGAATCTGTTAAGGGATATTTTGGATCGCATTGAAGCCTATGGTTACAAACGAAATATCATCGGATAAAAACCAGAAAGAAGCTTTCTGAAAAATTTCTTTGTGATGTTACAATTCTGCTTGCAGAGTTGCACCATTCTTTTCACATAGCAGTTTGCTAACACTGTTTTCGTGGAATCTGCAATGAAATGTTCCATTGCGTATTGAGGCCTACTGAGAAAAGGAAATATCCTCAGATTAAAAACAGAAAGATGCAGGGGCCTTTGAAAACAGTATGCTGAGAATAGATAGGGCTCAAGGACAGTATCTCCAATTAAACTTTTAATGAACTCCCGTAGGCGCCAAGATGGTGGGCAGATAAGAAAGAGCATAGAAACAAGGAACTGAGTAGAAGGTTACATGTGGAAAAAGAAAGTTTGTTTTGCATTGCATTCTTTCTGCTGACGTGGGGTTTATAGAGTATAAATAAAGTGAGGCGGAGGCTCTGAGTGCGGCCGCCATGTTCTCTGTGTGTCTTTGTCTTTTGTGTGTTCTTTCATTCTCCACTACCCCTGGCACGGACCCCAACAAGTGGTGCAGCGAGCAGGGTAGCACGGGTGAGTAGGGGAGAACAAGAAGGGGAACCCCCTAGGGGCGGGTAAGGTCCGGATATTGTTAAGGGGAACCTTCTTAAGCTTTCATTATGGGGAATTCCATCTCTCTGGCCTCAAAATATTTACGGCTGTTTCAAGGACTGTTGCTGTCTATAGGAGTAGAAATAAAAGAAAAAGACTTTGAAATGATTGTTTGCCCATGTTGAACAACATTGTTACTGGTTTCAGTATCAGACTAAAGTGCAGCTGAATCGGAGAGAATGGTTACAGGTAGTAAAAGCTCTGCTTAGAGCTCTCCAGTTAGGGGATATTATGCCTCTAAAATTGTGGACCTTGTGTAACTCTATCACTCAGACATTAGCGTTACTTGAGACTGATTCAAAGTGTGGTAATGTAGCCACAGGAGGAAAGGTATCTGAGGATTTGGAAAAAAAATAAATCTGAAATGGAGCCCATTTGTGCCAGGATAACAGAGGATGGGGGGGTAGCAAAAGGGGGAGAAGAGAAAAAGCCAGCTCTTCCTTATTCTAAGGGAAATTCTGACATGCAGTGTATTATGGAAATGCTTCAACAAATATTAAAGATATATTCTTCTAATTCACCTTTGCGAGCTTTCCCTGTTTCTTTTCCTTCTGCCCTGTTAAAAGAGGATTTTCCAGAGCCTCCAACTCCCCGGCTTCCTTATCTTTACCTTTGTTTGGCAAAGTTGAAGCCCTGTTCACATCAGACATACTTTAAATTTATACTAAACACCTGTTTAATATGTCAAAACCAGTGTATATGCATATCTTATTTTTGTTAAAATATTATGAGTATTTCAATAGTCAATAAATAAGCACATTAATATTAACTATTAATATTAATATAGTATTAATAACCCCAGCTAAGAAATTGTTATGTTATAGGGGTGCATAGGTTCCACCAATTTACACTCCAAACAGAAGTTGAGTATTCGAGTTGCTTAACACATTAACTACCTCTTGATATTTTCTGTGTTTTTAAATTTTAACCATTGTATTGTGTATGTAATGATTCTCAATTTGGTATTAATATACATATTTCCTAGTGAGTAATGATGTTAGACATATAGGTTTATTGTCATTTCTTTGTTCTGCTACTTTTGGTTGGGTTATTTACCTTTTCCTATTAATATGTTGGGATTCTTTATATTTGGGGATATGAGTAGTATTATATATTATATATACTTTTAATTAAAAAAAAATTTTAAGGAGCTGGATCTATTTCCAATTATTTGTGCTCCTTTTGCTCCTAATGCTCAGTTTTCAAATGGTGGCAATAATGTCCAATTTAATGCCTTACAAATTAAATTTTTAAAAGAAATGAAGGCTGCCATTTCTAACTATGGACCCCTACCCTTGGTCTTCTTGATATTTTTTCATCAAAAAATTTGATAATTCCTATAGACTGGAAGACTTTGGGGAAGGCTTTTCTTGATCGTTCGCAGTGGTTACAATTGCACAGCTGGTAAATGAACAAGGCACATGTACAGGCTAGGAAAAATGTTATGTGTGATCCCCCTGGACCCACTGAGGAATAACTCACAGGCACGGGCCAGTATGCTACTCTTAATGCTCAGGCTGGTCTAGATGATGTTACCTTTACTCAAATCAAAACTTTGTTTTTAAGGGCCTGAAATAAAATAGAGATAACAGGAAAATCTTCCCTTTCCTCTGTGAAGATTTTACAGGGCACAAATGAACCATATCCAGATTTTGTAGCCGTCTTCAGAATACTATCTTGAAAATTGTAGGTGCTGGCCTTGCTTCAAAAATTTTGTTACAAACATTGTCTTTTAAAAATGCTTATGCTGACTGTTAAACATTGTTAAAATCGTTAAAAGCCAATGGGGCCAATTTAGATAAATATATTAAAACTTGTGTTAGTGTTGGAGGGGTTATTTATAATGCTCAATTATTTGCTGGAGCTTTGTCTAAAGCCTTAAAAGGAAATAACAAACAAGGTGTTTGCTTTCAGTGTGGTAAACCTAGACATTTCAAAAAAGAATGTCATAAAAATTGAACACTTTTATCCCTCAAGGCAGAAAGCTGCCTTCAGAGGTGTACAAATGTTGTGGTAAAGGTCGACATTGGACAAATAAATGTCGTTCCAAAACTGATAAAAGTGGAAATTTACTGTCTCCTCTCCTGGCAAACGGGAGCCGGGCCCCACAGGCTTGGGGCCCCAACAATTACAATACAAGTCTACTACAATACCCAGTGAGCAATGACCTACAACATCAATGAATAAATTCAAGTCCTCCTTAAGGATCCCACACCTTACCCCAGCTTCTCAGCTTTATGCGGCAACTAAGTAGAGTGCCGCTGCTGACTTAGTTATTACTCAACCTTATACCTTGTCTCCTAATAGAGGAGTATATAAATTAGCTATTAGAGTGTGTGACCCTTTGCCAAAAGGACATATAGGACTTTTGTTAGGTCAAAACAACAGTGCTATACGGAAGTTAATGATGATTCCAGAAATCATTGATCTTGATGTTACTAATAAAATTCTTATTATGGTACAAGTTTCAGGCCAGGCGCGGTGGCTCACGCCTGTAATCCCAGCACTTTGGGAGGCCGAGACGGGCGGATCACAAGGTCAGGAGATCGAGACCACAGTGAAACCCCGTCTCTACTAAAAATACAAAAAATTAGCCGGGCGCAGTTGTAGGCGCCTGTAGTCCCAGCTACTCGGGAGGCTGAGCCAGGAGAATGGCGGGAACCCGGGAGGTGGAGCTTGCAGTGAGCTGAGATCACGCCACTGCACTCCAGCCTGGGCGACAGAGCGAGACTCCGTCTCAAAAAAAAAAAAAGTTTCACAATTTATATGCCTAGAGGCAGGAGAATGTATTCTCAATAGAGAGAGTTTGATAGCACAGAAAAAACTGTTTTTTGGGAAACTTTAGTTTCTAATCAAAAGCCCTTATGTTCATTGCACATTAATAGAATAGTTTTTAAAAAGTTAATTGATACGGAGGTAAATATGTCTATCATTTGTTTAAATTAGTGGCCTATACAATAGGAAAAAAGACAAGTTTCAGTTATACTCACTGGCTTGGGTGCTGCTTCTGTGGTTTATCAAAACGTAGAAACTTTAACCTGTGTTGGTCCTAAAGGTTAACAAGGTCAAGTGTTTTTTTTATCAATATTAATCTTTGGGAACAAGATCTTTCACAACAATTTGCTACTTTTTTAAACATTCCTCATATTTCCTCAGCTGCCAAAAATATAATGTTCAAAATGGGCTACAATCCTTTAAACTCATAGCCACCACTCCTATTTAGGTGAAACAGTGACCATCATCTAAAGAAATACTTAGAACTTTAAAAGAGTAAGTCAAAAAACAAATGGCCGAGAGGAATATAAAGCCATGTATTTCTGCATGGAATTCCCGTCATTGTCTTGTCTTAAAACTATAAATGTTTACATTAAACCTAGGGAAAGTTTACAGCCTGGTCTTCCTAAGCCTGCCCTTATCCCACAAAGTTAAAAATTAATGGTCATAGATCTCAAAAATTGTTTTTTCCTAAAAAATAATAATAGACAACCTATTCAAAAATATCAGTAGAAGCTTCTTCCTCAGGGTATACTTAATAGCCCTACTGTATGTCAAAAATTCTTACATAAGACTTTAAATCCTATAAAAAATTAGTTTCCAACTGTGTTAATTTATCATTATATGGATCTTCTCTGTCCCTGTTTTTAATAATTCTCAGCCACTTTCTCAATATCAATGGAAAGTTTTACCTCAAGGTATGTTAAACAGCCCTACCTTGTGTCAAGAATTTGTCCATAGGGCCTTAGATCCTGTTTGAAAGCGTCATCCTTCTGTTCTTTTATATCATTATATGGATGACATTCCTCTTGCTACACCCACCAGAGAAAAGCAGCAAGATGCTTTTGTATCATTACAAACTCAGCTTTCTTTCTACTCACTTAATATTGCCACAGAAAAAAATTTAACTATATTTTCCTATTCAATATTTAGGTTATACCTTGGGGGCACAAAATATTCGACCCAAAAAAATTCAAATTCAACGTGATCGTTTAAAAACATTACATGATTTTCAAAAGCTTCTAAGAGACATTAATTAGATGCATCCTGTTTTAGGAATACCAACATATCAGTTATAACATCTTTTTTCTATTCTAGAAAGAGACAGTCACTTGGACAACTCACGCCATTTAACTCCTTTAGCTTTACAGGAACTCCAGCTTGTTGAAGAGCAACTTCAAAAGGCCCTTCATTTTGTTTATTTCATACTTTACCTTCTCCCACAGAAATGATTCATCAAACTAATCGACCACTAAAATGGATCTTTTTGTCCAATAAAATATCTAAATGCTTGGCTATTTATATCGATCGTTTAGCTGAACTGATCATCAAAGGACGGCATCACTGTTGACAACTTTGGGGAAGAGATCCTTCCTTAATTATCTCTCAATTCACTCATAGCCAGATCACTTATCTTCTTGCAACTTCTGATTCTTGGCAAGTTGCTTGCGCTTCTTTTGTTGGACAATTTTCTACCCAATATCCTAAGTCTCCGATCTTTTCATTTTTTAGGCAACATTCTGTGTTGCCTTTCTCACCAATTTCTGTATTTCCTGTTCAAGGTCCTACCTTTTTTTACTAATGCTAGTAGCAATGATAAGGCTAGATATTAGAATGTTCACCAATCTCGAGTTACAGTTTATCCTTATCCCTCAGTGCAACAGGGAGAATTGTTTGCTGTTCTGATGATCTTACTTAATTTCCCTACTACTGGTTGTAACACTGTTAGTGATTCTCAATACACCATTTATGTTACTTATATTTCTCAGGCCACTTTACCTCTTTGTGCTACTTCTTCTCTTCAAAAACTCTTTTCCTTGTTATCTTCTACTTTGAGCCAACGTCGAGCTCCTTTATTCATCACTCATCTTCGTTCTCATTCTCAACTTCCTGGATCATTAGTTCATGGTAATACTCAGACTGATTCCCTTTTAATAAGCCACCTACGTGCTGCAAAACAAAAATATACTCTACATCACACTAATAGTTCTGGCCTTCAATGATGGTTTCATTTAACTTATAAACAAGCTCGTTCTCTTATTCGAGCTTGTCCTTCCTGTACTCCTTTGAGCATTCCATCCTTCCATCCTGGGGTTAATCCACGAAGTGTCCCTTCTTTTAGACGATTAAAGTATGTTCATCATACCATTGATACCTTTTCTCATTTCTGTTATTACTCATCTCTTAACTAGTTTTGCCATCATGGGCATTCCTCTTATACTTAAAACTAATAATGCCCCTGCCTATGTCTCTCATAAATTACAAGTTTTCTTACAGCAATACAATATTCAACATATCATCGGTATCCCGGGCACCAGTCAAGGTCAAGCCATCATTGAGCACGCAAATTTAACTTTAAAAACTCAGCTATTAAAACAAAACAAAAAGGGGGAAATGAGGCCCCCAGAAACCAGATTTTGAAGGTTCTTTTTACCTCAATTTTTTTGAATCAATGGAGACAATTGCAAGATTCCACTGCCGTAACCCATCTTTCCTCACCTCCCTCGGGGATAGTCCCCGCTAACAATTTAAAGGTTTGGTATCCTAATAAAGAAGGTAAGTATGTTCAAGGGCAAGTTCTAAAACAGGGACGGGGCTATGCTCTTGTCCTTACAGGGAGCGGACCTGAGTAGTTTCCTACAAGATGATTGAAACCCTGTTGAAAAGAAAACTGGATTCAGCATGCATTTCTTCCTTTGTTAGATGTGCCACGGCGGGGGACTTATTTCTCTTAGTGAGGCTTTGTATGAATATTGGACTTATATTCCCTTTCCGCCCTTGTATCAGGGAGTCGCCTGGTGGGAGGCGGAAATTAAGGTTTTCACCAATGACACTACTTGGATGCCATCCCCCTATATAGACAAGGACAATATAGAACAGGAAACGGGAATTATAAACAACACATATTAATTTGGAGTGGAAGGACTTCCAATATGTATGGGAAATAGTTCTCATTGTCTCTGAAAATCACATGAAGCCTGGGCTGTTCGTTATAATCATAGTCATGTGGCTGCTAATACTGTTATTATTGTAACTAGAAGCTTTTAATATAATCATACTGTATATAGTAATGAAACTATTCCTAGTTCTTTACTTTTTTGTCCTATTCTAGAGGTTTCTCCTAATATTGAGGTGCTGGAGTGACAACAATGTCGGGGAACTAAACCCCAGATTTTATTAGAATACAATGGAATGTAAATAACAGATTGAAGTGTGCACGGTGATTTTCAAATAAAATTTAGTCACATACCTTTGAAATGACACTGGGTAAATAAAAGTATTGCCACTAACAGTAATGAAACCTTGGTATGGCGTGAAGGAGGCCTGAAGTACAGAGTTATCTTTAAAAGTTGTTAGCTGCAGGTGATGCCATTAGCACTTTTGTGGAGAATATGTCCCTTAATCTTTCTAACCCAACTAACTCCTTTCATATTCAGTTATATCGAAATACCTCCTGATATATTATTGCTTGTGTCCATAAGCCCTACCTATTATTAGAGAATTTGACATGGAATAATGATACGAGGATTGTTAATTGTACAGATACGTGTACATTTTTGTCTTGCCTCAATCATTCCTGGTGGCACAACTTTACTGGAGATATTTGTATCCTCAGGGCTCATAAAAAAATTTGCCTACCTGTTAACCTTACACTACTGTGGGGGGCATCACCTCTTGAAACTTATATTTGGACTTCTCTCCAGTGAACCCACCGTGCCTTTGGATTTATAATTGCCTCAGTGATGAGTCTTGTTGCCATCGCCTCCACTGCGACCGTAGCAGGACTCGCTCTTCATCAAAGCATACAAAATGCTGAATTTGTGCAGCAATGGCACGAGCAATCTCACCAGTTATGGCTTCAACAACGAAACGTTGATTCTCAACTTGCTGAAAGACTGGAAGACATGAAGCAAGCATTGACATGGCTTGGAGATCAGCTCACTGTACTCAGTACTCAGATAACATTACAATGTGATTGGAACTCCACTCAATTTCGTGTAACGCCTGTGCCTTTTAACATCTCTCAAAATTGGACCGTAATCCGAAAATTATTAGTAAGCCATAAAAATATTAGTTTGGACATCCAAGAGCTCACTCAGAACATTTCTAAAGCATTTAAACAACAATTACATGTGTTGTCCGGAACCGTAACCCTGCAAGAGCTGGGTCAGCGCCTTGCTGCTTTTAACCCATGGACCCAGATGAAAACATAGATTTCTACAATCTCTAGAAGTATATTGTTTTGGGCACTCGGATTGGGTCTACTTCTTTTGGTGATCCAATGCTCCCTCCGTCGCCTCCAAAAACAAAAGAAAACACAGGAACAAATATAGGCTACCTTTTTAGGATTGAGACAAAACAAAACAAAAAGGGGGAAATGCAGGGGCCTTTGAAAACAGTATGCTGAGGATAGGGCTCAAGGACAGTGTCTCCAATTAAACTTTTAATGAACTCCCGTAGGCGCCAAGAAGACGAGCAGATAAGAAAGAGCATAGAAACAAGGAACTTAGTAGAAGGTTACATGTGGAAAAAGAAAGTTTGTTTTGCATTGCATTCTTTCTGCTGATGTAGGGTTTATAGAGTATAAATAAAGTGAGGCAGAGGCTCTGAGTGTGGCCGCCATGTTCTCTGTATGTCTTTGTATTTTGTGTGTTCTTTCATTCTCCACCACCCTCAGCACGGACCCCAACAGAAAGAAGCTATTTGAGAGACTACTTTGGGTAGTGTGAATTCATCTCAGAGATACACCATTGTTTTCATGGAGCAGCGTGGTAGCACTGTTTTGGTGGAATCTGAGAAGGGATATTTGGGATCGCATTGAAGCCTACGGTGACAAAGGAAATTTCCTCAGATAAAAACTAGAAAGAAGCTCTCTGAGAAATTTCTTTGTGATGAATGAATTCATCTCACAGAGTTACACTTTTCTATTCATTGGGCAGTTTGCTAACACTGTTATCATAGAATCTGTTATGGGATATTCAGAAGCACATTGAGGTCTATGGTGAAAAAGGAAATATTCTCAGATAAAAACTAGAAAGAAGCATTCGAAGAAACTGCTTTGTTATGTGTGAATTCACTTCAGAGAGTTACACCATTCTTTTCATTCAGAAGTTCGCTAACACAGTTTTTGTGGAATCTGCAAAGGGATATTCCAGAGCTCATTGAGACCTATGGTGAAAAAGGAAATATCCTCAGATAAAAATCAGAAAGGAGATGTCTGGGAAACTTCCTTGTGATGTGTGAATTCATCTCAAAGAGTTACACCATCTTTTCATGGAGCAGTTTGGTAGCACTGTATTTGTGGAATCTGAGAATGGATATTTTGGAATGCTTTGAAGTCTATGGTGAGAAAGGAAATATCCTGAAATAAAAACTAGAAAGAATCTTTCTGAGAAATTGCTTTGTGATGTGTGAATTCATCTCACAGAGTTACTCTTTTCTTCTCATTGAGCAGTTTGCTTACACTGTTTTTGTGGAATCTGCCATAACATATTCTGGAGTGCATTGAGTCCTATGGTGAAAAAGGAAATATCTTCAAATAAAAACTAGACAGAAGCTTTCTCAGAAACTATTTTGTGATGTGTGAATTCATCTCACATATTTAAACCTTTCTTTTTACATGGCAGTTTGCTAGCACTGTTTTCATGGAATGTGCAATGAGATATTCGGAGCACATTCAGGCCAAAGGTAAAAAAGAAAATATCCTCAGATTTAAACTAGAAAGAAGCTTCGTGACAAACTGTATTGTGATATGTGAATTCATCTCACAGAGATACTTTTTTCTCATTGAGCAGTTTGCTGACACAGTGTTCATGGTATCTTCAATGGGATATTCAGGAGTGCTTTGAGGCCTATGGTGAAAAAGGAAATACTCTCAGTTAAAAACTAGAAAGAAGCTTTCTGAGAAACTGATTTGTGATGTTTGAATACATCTCACAGAGATACACCATTCTTTACCTGGAGCAGTTTTGTAGTGCTGTTTTTGTGGAATCTGAGAAAGGATATTTTTGATCGCATTGAATCCTATGGTGACAATGGAAGTATCCTTAGATTAAAAACTACAAAGAATCTCTCTGAGAAACTCCTTTGTGATATGTGAATTCATCTCACAGAGTTACTCCTTTCTTTTCATTGAGCAGCTTCGAACTCTGTTTTCGTGGAATCTGCAATGGGATATTCAGGAAAGCATTGAGGCCTATCGTGACAAAGGAAATAAACTCAGATAAAACCTAGAAAGAAGCTGTCTGAGAGTCTTCTTTGTGACATGTGAACTCTTCTCACAGAGATACACGATTCTTTTCATGGAGCAGTTTGGTAGACCTGTTTTGGGGAATCAGAGAAGGGATATTCTGGCTCTCATTGAAGCCTATAGTGACTGAGAAAACATCCTCAGATAAAATCTGGAAAGAAGCTTTCTGTGAAACTTCTTTGTGATGTGTGAATTCATCTTAGCATTACAACCTTCTTTTCTTTGAGCAGTTTGCCACCACTGTGTTTGTGCATTCTGCAGAGTGATGTTTGGGACCACATAGAGGCATATGGTGACAAAGGAAATATTCTCAGATAAAAACTGGAAAGAAGCTTTCTGAGAAACTGCTTTGTGATGTGTGAATTCCTCTCAAAGAGTTACACCTTTCTATTCATTGAGCAGTTTGCTAACTCTGCTTTTGTGGAATCTGCACTTGGATATTTGGGAGCGCATTGAGGCCTATGGTGAAAAAAGAAATATCCTCAGATAAAAACTAGAAGGAAGCTTTCTAAAAAACTGCTTTGTAATATGTGAATTCATCTCACAGAGATACACCATTCTTTTCACACAGCAGTTTGCTAACACTGTTTTAGTGGAATCTGCAATGGGTATTCGACATGCTTTCAGGCCTAATGCAAAAAAGGAATTATCCTCAGATAAATAGTAGAAAGAAGCTTTCAGATAACTTCTTTGTGATGTGTGAATTCATCTCACACAGTTACACTATTCTTTTCATGGAGCAGTTTATTAGCACTGTTTTTGTGAAATCTCAGAAGGGATACTTTGAATCGCATTGAGGTGTATGGTGACAAGAAAATATGCTCAGATAAAAACTAGAAAGAAGCACTCTGGTAAACTGCTTTGTGATGTGTGAATTCATCTCAAAGAGTTACACCTTTCTCTCCATTGAGCAGTTTCCTAACTCTGTTTTCATGGAATCTCTGATGGGATATTTGGGAGCTCATTGAGGCCTATGGTGAAAAAGGAAATATCCTCAGATAAAACTAGAAAGAAGCTTTCTGAAAAACTCTTTTGTGATGTATGAATTCATCTTACAGAGTTACAGCTCTTTTTTCATTGAGCAGTTTGCTAACACTGTTTTTACGGAATCTGCAGTGGGATATTCTGGAGTCCATTGACGCCTGTGGTGAAAAAGTAAATACCTTCAGATAAAAACTAGAAAGAAGCTGTCTGAGAAACTGTTTTGTGATGTGTGAACTCTTCTCACAGAGTTACTCCTTTTCCTTTCACATAGCAGTTTGCTAACACTGTTTTTGTGGAATCTTCAATGGTATTCCACAGTGCATTGAGGCCTATGGTGAAAACAGAAATATTCTCAGATAAAAACTAGAAAGAAGCTTTTTGACAAAGTGGTTTTCGATGTGTGAATTCATATCACAGAATTACGCCTTCGCTTTCATTGAGAAGTTTACTAACACTGTTTTCGTGGAAACTCCAATGGGATATTCGGGAGCTCATTGAGGCCTATGGTGAAAAAGAAAATATCCTCAGATAAAAATGGGAAAGAAGTTTTCTGAGAAACTGCTTTATGATGTGTGAACTCGTCTCACAGATATACACCTTTCTTTTCATTGAGCAGTTTGCTAACACTGTGTTCCTTTAATATGTAAAGGGATGTTTGGGAGCGCTTTGAGGCATGTGCTGAAAAAGGAAATATTCTGAGATAAAAACTAGAAATAAGCTTCCTGAGAAATTGCTTGGTGATGTGTGAATTCATCTCACAGAAATACACCATACTTATCGTGGAGCAGTTTGGTCGCGTGTTTTTGTGGAATCTGAGAGGGGATATTTTGGATGACATTGAAACCTATGGTGACAAAGGAAATAACGTCAGATAAAAACTAGAAAAAAGCTCTCTGAGAAACTGCTTTGTGATGTGTGAATTCATCTCACAGAGTTACATCTTTGTTTTCATCGATAAGTTTGCTAAAATTGTTTTTGTGGAATCTGCATTGTGATATTCGGAGGTGCATTGTGGCCTTTGGTGACAAAGGAAACAGCCTCAGATAAAAACTGGAAATAAGCATTCTGAGAAACTGCTTGGTGATATGTTAATTCATCTTACAGAAATACATCTTTCTTTTCACATAGCAGTTTGCTAACACTGTTTTTGAGGAATATTCAATGGGATATTCCAGAGCGCTTTGAGGCCTATGCTGCAAAAGGAAATATACTAATATAAAAACTAGATAGAAGCTTTCTCAGAACCTACTTTGACTTGTGAATTCATCTCAAAGAGTTACACCTTTCTATTCATTGAGCAGTTTGATAACTCTGTTTTTGTGGAATCTGTAGTTGGATATACAAGAGTTCATTGAGGCCTATGGTGAAAATGGAAATATCCTCAGATAAAAAGTAGAAAGAAGCTTTCTGAGAAACAGCCTTGTGATGTGTGAGTTCATGTCACAGTGTTAAAACTTTCTTTTCACATAGCAATTTGTTAACACTGTTTTCATGGAATCTGCAGTGGAGTATTCAAGAGCACTTTGAGGCCTGTAGTGAAAAAGGAAATATCCTCAGATAAAAACTATAAAGAAACTTTTAGAAAAACTGCTTTGTGATGTGTGAATTCATCTCACAGAGTTACAGTTTTTTATTCATTGAGCAGTTTGGTAACACTGTTTTTGTGTAATCTGAAGTGGAATATTCGGGAGCACCTTGAGGCCTATGGTGACAAAGGAACTCTCCTCAGATAAAAAGTAAAAAGAAGTTTTCTGAGAAACTGACTTGTGATGAGTGAATTCATCTCACAGAGATACACAATTCTTTTCTTGGAGCAGTTTGGTAGTATTGTTTTTGGGGGATCTGAGAAGAGATATTTTCTATCGCATTAAACATATGATGACAGAGGAAATATCCTCAGACAAAAATTAGAAAGAAGCTTCCTGAGACACTTCTTTATGATATGTGAATTTATCTCAGAGTTACACCTTTCTTCTCTTTCAACACTTTGGTATCACTGTGTTTGTGGAATCTGCAAAGGGAGGATGCTTGGGAGTGCATGGAGGCATATGGTGAAAAAGGAAATATCCTCAGATAAAAACTAGAGAGAAGCTTTGTGATAAACTGTTTTGTGATGTGTAAATTCACCTCACAGAATTACAGGATTCTTTTCCTGGAACCGTTTGGTGGCATTGTTTTTGTGGAATCTGAAAAGGGATATTTTGGATTGCAGTGAAGCCTATGATGAAAGAGGAAATATCCTCAGATAAAAACTAGAACGAAGCTGTCTGACAAACGACTTTGTGTTGTGTGAACTCCTTTCACAGAGTTACTCCTTCCTTTCACATAGCAGTTTGCTAACACTGTTTTTGTGGAATCTTCAATGTTATATTAGGGAGAGCTTTGAGGCCTATACTGAAAAAGAAAATATCCTTAGATAAATACTAGAAAGAAACTTTGTGAGAAACTGCTTGATGATGTTTGAATACATCTAACAGAGATACACCATTCTTTTCCTGGAGCAGTTTGGAAGCACTGCTTTTGTGGAATCTGAGAAGGGATATTTTGGATCACATTGAAGCCTACAGTGACAAAGGAAGTATCCTCGGAAAAATATTAGAAAGAAGTTCTCTGAGAAACTGCTTCATGATGTGTGAATTCATCTCACAGAGTTACTCCTTTCTTTTTTATGAGCAGTATGCTAACACTGTTTTCATGGAGTCTGCAATGGGACATTCACCAGTGCAATGAGGCCTATGGTGAAAAAGGAAATATCGACAGATAAAAACTAGAATGATGCTGTCTGAGAAACTGCTTTGTGATGAGTGAACTCTTCTCAGAGAGGTACACCATTCCTTTCATGGAGCATTTTGATAGCACTCTTTTTGTTTAATCTGAGAAGGGATATTTTGGATCACATTGAAGTCTATGGTGACAAAGGAAATCTACTCAGATAAACACTAGAAAGAAGCTTTTTGAGAGTTTGCTTTGGGATGTGTGAATTCATCTCAAAGAGTTACACGATTCTTTTCATGGAGGAGTTTGGTAGCCCTGTTTTTGGGGAATCTGTGAAGGGATATTCTGGATCACATTGAAGCCTGTGGTGACAGAAGAAACATCCTCAGATGAAAACTAGAAAGAAGCTTTTGGAGAAACTTCTCTGTGATGTGCGAATTCATCTTAGGGTTACACCTTTCTTTTCTTTGAGCAGTTTACTATCACTTTATTCGAGGAATCTGCAAAGGGATGTTTGGGAGCACATGGAGGCCTATGGTGAAAAAGGAAATATTCTCAGATACAAACTAGAAAGAAGCTTTCTGAGAAACTATTTTGTGATGTGTGAATTAATCTCACAGAGTTACACCTATCTTTTCATTGAGCAGTTTGCTAACACTGTTGTCATGGAATCTGCACTTGGATATTTGGGAGCACATTGAGGCCTAGGTTGAAAAAGGAAATATCCTCAGATAAAAACTAGAAAGAAGTTTTCTGAAAAACTTTTTTGTGATATGTGAATTCATCTCATAGAGTTACACGTTTCTTTTCATATACCAGTTGGTTAACAGTGTTTACATGGAATCTGCAATGGGATATTCGAGAGCACTTTGAGGCCTAAGGTTAAAAAGGAAAGATTCTCTGATAAAAACTTGAAAGAACCTTTGTGAGAAACTGCTTAGTGATGTGTGAATTCATCTCACAGAGTTCCATGTTTCTTTTCACATATCAGTTTGCTAACACTGTTTTAGTGCAATATGCAATGGATATTTGGAGTGCTTTCAGGGCCATGGTGAAAAAGAAGCATCCTCAGATAAATACTGGAAAGAAGCCTTGTGATAAATTGCTTTGTGATGTGTGAATTCATCTCACAGAGTTACACCAGTCTTTCCATGGAGCAGTTTGGTAGCACTGTTTTTCGGGAATCTGTGAAGGGATATTTTGGATCAGACTGAAGCCTATGGTGACAAAGGAAATATCCTGAGGTAAAAGCTAGAAAGAAGATCTCTGCAAGACTGTTTTGTGATGTGTGAATTCATCTCATTGAGTTACACAATTCTGTTTATTGAGCAGTTTGCTAACACTGTGCTCATGGAATCTTCAAAGTGATATGTGGGAGCACATTGAGGCATATAGTGAATAAGAAAATATTCTCAGATTAACACTAGAAATATTTCTGATAAACTGTTTGGTGATGTGTGAATTCATCTCACAGAAGTACACCATTGTTTTCATTTAGTGGTTTGGTAACAGTGTTTTCGTGTTACTGAGAAGGGATGTATTTAATCACATTGATGCCTATGTGACAAAGGTAAAAACTAGAAAGAAATTTTCTGAGAAACTGATTTTGATGGATCAATTCATCTCAAGAGTTACGCTTTTCTTTTCAAATAGCAGTGTGTTAGCACTCTTTTCATGGAATCTGCAATGGGACATTTTGAGAGGTTTCAGTCCTATGGTGAAAAAGGAATTATCCTCAGATAAAAACTAGAAAGAAACATTGTGAGAATCTTATTTGTGATTTCTGAATTCATCCCACAGAGATACACCATTCTTTTCATGGAACAGTTTGGTAGCACTGTTTTTGTGGAATCTGAGATGGGATATTTTGCATCACATGGAAGCCTATGGTGACAAAGGAAATATCCTGAGATAAATAGTAGAAGAAAGTTCTCTGAGAAACTGCTTTGTGTTGTTTGAATTCATCTCAGAGAGTTTCACTTTTCTTTTCACATAGCAGTTTGATAACACTGTTTTCATGGAATCTGCAAAGGGATATTTGGCAGAGCATTGAGGGCTGTGGTGAAAAAGGAAATATCCTCAGATAAAAAATAGAAAGAAGTTTTGTGATAAATTGTTTTGTGATGTGTGAATTCAACTCACAGAGTTACACCATCCTTTTCGTGGATCAGTGTGGTTGCAGTGTTTTTGTAGAATATGAGAAGGGATATTTTGGATTTCATTGAAGCCTGTGATGACAAAGGAAATATCCTCAATTCAAAGGTAGAAAGAAGCTCTCTGAGAAACTGCTTTGTGATGTGTGAATTCATGTCACAGAGTTACACCTTTCTGTTCTTGAGCAGTTTGCTACCACAGTTTTTGTGGAATCTGTACTTTGATATTCAGGAATGCCTTGAGGTCTACAGTGAAAAACAAAATATCCTCAGATAAAAATTAGAAAGAAGCTTTCTGAGAAATTGATTTGGGATGTGTGAACTCAATACACAGTGTTATATCTTTTTTTCACATAGCCGTTTACTAACACTTTTTCAGTGTAATCTGCAATTTGTTATATGGAGCGCTTTCAGGCCTATGGTGAAAAGGAAATATCCTCAGATAAAAAGTAGAAAGAACCTTTCTTAGAAACTGCTTTGTGGTGTGTGAATTCATCTCATGGAGTTACAACTTTAATAGAACAGTTTTCTAACACTATTTTCATGGAATCTGCTTTTCTGCTTTGTGATGTGAAAATTTATCTCACAGAGATACAGCTTTCTGTTCATTGACCAGGAAGTTTTAGTGCAATCTGCAATTTGATATATGGAGCACTTTCAGGCCTATGGTGAAAAGGAAATATTGTAATATAAAACTAGAAAGAAGCTTTCTGAGAAAACGCTATGTGATATGTGAATTCATCTCGTGGAGTTACACCTTTCTTTTCATAGAGCAGTTTTTTTAACACTATTTTCATGGAATCTGCAATGTGATATTTGGGAGAACATTGAGGCCTATGGTGAAAAATTAATTTTCCTCAGATAAAACCTAGAATGAAGCTTTCAGAGAAACAACTTTGTGATGTGTGAATGCATCTTACAGAGTTACACCTTTCTTTTCATATAGCAGTTTGCTAACCCTGCTTTCGTGGAATCTGCAATGGGATATCCGAGAGCGCATTGAGGCCTATGGAGAAAAAGGAAATATCCTCAGATAAAAACTAGAAAGCAGCTTTGTGATAAACTGCTTTGTGAAATGTCAATTCATCTCACAGAGGTACATCATTCTTTTCATGGAGGAATTTGGTTAGCACTGTTTTTGGACAATATGAGATGGGATATTTTGTATCACATTGAAGCCTGTGGTGACAAAGGAAATATCCTCAGAAAATCTAGAAAGAGCTTTCTGAGAAACTTCTTTGTGATGTGTGAATTCATATCACAGAGTTACAACTTTATTTTTCATTGAGCACTTTGCTAACACTGTGCTCCTGGAAACGTCAAAGGGTTGTTTTGGAGCTCATTGAGGCATATGGGGAAAAAGGAAATATTCTCAGATAAAAACTAGAAATAAGATTTCTGTGAAACTGCTTGTTGATGTGTGAATTCATCTCACAGAAATCCACCATTCTTTTCATGGAGCAGATTGATATCACTGTGTTTGTGTTACCTGAGAAAGGATATATTGAATGGCATTGAAGCCTATGGTGACAAAGGAAATATTCTCAGATACAAAATAGAAAGAAGCTTTCTGAGAAACTGCTTTATGATGTGTGAATTAAACTCACACAGTTACACCTTTCTTTTTATATATCAGTTTTCTAGCACTGTTCATGGAATATGCATTGGGATATTCAGAGCGCTTTCAGGAATATTGTGAAAAGGGAAATATCCTCAGATAAAAACTAGAAAGAAGCTTTGTGAGAAACTTCTTTGCAATGTGTAAATTCATCTGACAGAGCTATAGCATTCTTTTCATGGAGCAATTTAGTAGCACTGTTTTTGGGGAATGTGAGAACCAATATTTTAGAACGCATTGAATCCCATCGGGATGAAGAAAATATCCTCAGAAAAATTCTAGAAAGAAGCACTCTGAGAAACTGCTCTGTGATGTGTGAATTCACCTCACAGAGTTACACCTTTCCTTTCAAGGAGCAGATCGCTAACACAGTTTTCGTGGAATCTACAATGTGATATTCCGGAGCACATTGAGGCCTATGGTGAGAAATAAATATCCTCAAATAAAATCTAGAAAGAAGATTTCTGAGAAACTGCTTTGTGATGTGTGAATTCATTTCACAGAGTTACACCTTTATTTTCATACTGCAGTTTGCTAACACTGTTTTTGTGGAATCTGCAATGGGATATTCAGAGCACTTTCAGGCCTATTGTGAAAAAGGAAATATCCTCTGAAAAAAACTAGAACGAAGGTTTGTGATAAACTGCTTTGTGATGTGTGAATTCATCTCACAGTGTTACACAATTCTTTTCAAGGAGCAGTTTGGAAACACTGTTTTTGTGGAATCTGAGACGGGATATTTTGAATCGCATTGAACTCTAAGATGACAAAGAAAATATCCTCAGATAAAAACTATAAAGAAGCTCTTAAAAACTGCTCTGTGATACGTGAATTCATCTCACAGAGTTACACCTTTCTTTTCAATGAGCTGTTTGCTAACACTGTTTTCATTTAATCTGCAATATGATATTCAGGAGTGCTTTGAGCCCTATGGTGAAAAAGGAAATATTCTCAGACAAAAAGTAGAAAGAAGTTTTCTGAGAAACGTCTTTATGATGTGTGAATTCATCTCAGAGAATTACATCTTTCTTTTCATAGAGCAGTTTGCTAACACTGTTTTTGTGGAATTTGCAATGAATTATTCGGGGTCGCATTGAGGCTTATGGTAAAAAAGAAAATATACTCAGAAAAAAACAAAAAAGAAGCTTTCTGGGAAACTTCTTTGTGATGTGTGATTTCATCTCACAGAGATACATGATTATTATCATGGAGCAGTTTGGTAGCACTCTTTCTGTGTTACCTGAGAAGGGATATTTTGGATCACATTGTATTCTATGGTGACAAAGGAAATATCCTCAGGTAAAAGGTATAAAGAAGCTCTCTAAAAAACTGCTTTGTGATGCGTGAATTCATCTCACAGAGTTACACCTTTCTTTTCATTGAGCTGATTGCTAACACTTTTTTCATTTAATCTGCAATATGATATTCAGGAGTGCTTTGAGGCCTATGGTGAAAAAGGAAATATTTTCAGATAAAAACTAGAAAGAAGCTTTCTGAGAAACTGCCTTGGGATGCGTGAATTCCTCTCAGAGAGTTACATCTTTCTTTTCATTGAGCAGTTTGCTAACACTGTTTTCATGGAATCTGCAATGGGATTTTCGGGGTCGCATTGAGGCTTATGGTGAAAAAGGAAATATCTTCAGATAAAAACAAGAAAGAAGCTTTCTGAAAAAACTGCTTTGTGATGAGTGAATTCATCTCACAGAAATACATGATTATTATCATGAAGAAGTTTGGTAGCACTCTTTTTGTGTTATCTGAGAAGGGATATTTTGGATCACCTTGAATTCTATGGTGACAAAGGAAATATCCTCAGTTAAAAGGCAGAAAGAAGCTCTCTGAGAAACTGCTATGTGATGTGTGAATTCATCACATAGAGTTACACGTTTCTTTTTCATTGAGCAGTTTGCTAAAACTGTTTTCGTGGAATTTGCAATATGATATTTGGAGTGTTTTCAGGCCTAGGGTCAAAAATGAAATATCCTCAGATAAAAACTAGAAAGAAGCATTGTGGTAAACTGCTTTCTGATGTGTGAATTCATTTCACAGAGTTACACCACTCTTTTCATTGAGAAGTTTGCTAACACTCTTTTTGTAGAATCTGTAAAAAGATATTCGAGGGATATTCGAGTGCACATTGAGCCCCATGGTGTAAAAGGAAATGTCTTCAGATAAAAATCAGCAAGAAACTTTCTGAGAAACTGCTTTGTTATGTGTGAATTCATCTCACAGAGATACACTGTTCTTTTCATGGAGCTGTTTGGTAGTACTGTTTTTGGGGAATCTGAGAAGTTATATTTGGGATTGCAAAGAAACTTATGGTGACAAAGGAAATATCTTCAGATAAAAACCAGAAGATGCTTTCTGAGAAACTTCTTTGTGATCTGTGAATTTATCTCACAGAGTTAAGTGTTTCTTTTCTCTTAGCACTTTGCTAAAATTGTGTTCGTGGAATCTGCAAACAGATGTTTAGGATCCCATTGAGGCATATGGTGAAAAAGGATATATTCTCAGATAATAACTAGAAAGAAGCTTTCTGTGAAACTGTTTGGTCATGTAAGAATTCATCTCACAGAGTTACACCTTTCTTTCCATAGAGCTGTTTTCTACCACTGTTTTTGTAGAATCTTCAATGGGATATTCCAGAACGCAATAAGGCCTATAATGAAGAAGGAAATATCATCAGATAAAAACCAGAAAGAAGCTATCTGAGAAACTGTTTTGTGATGTGTGAATTCATCTCACAGTGTTACACCTTTCTTTTCATTCAGCAGTTTGCTTACACTGTTTGCACAGAATCTGCACAAAGATATTCAGGGTGCTTTCAGGCCTATGGTGATAAAGGAAATATCCTCAGATAAAAACTGGGAATACACTTTGGGATAAACTGCTTTGTGATGTGTGAATTCATCTCACAATTTTACACCATTCCTTTCATGGAGCAGTTTGATAGCACTGTGTGTATGGAACGTGAGAAGGGATATTTTGGATTGTATTGAAGCCTATGGTGACATATGAAATATTGTCAGATAAAAACTAGAAGAAAGGTCTCTGAGAAACTGCTTTGGGACTTGTGAATTCATCTCACAGAGTTATGCCTATCTTTTCATTGAGCAGTTTGCTGGCACTGTTTTTGTGGAATCTCCAAAGAGATATTCGGGAACACATTGAGTCCTATGACCAAAACCAAAATACCCTCAGATAAAAACAAGCAGGAAGCTTTCTGAGAAACTGCTTTCTGATGTGTGAATTCACCTCACAGAGTTACACCTTTCTTTTCACTTAACAGTTTGTTAACACTGTTTACGTGGAATCTGCAATACGATAGTCAGGAGTGCTTTGAGACCTATGGTTAAGAAGGAAATATCCCCAGATAGAACGAGAAGAAACTTCTTGAGAAGCTACCTTGTGATGTGTGAATTGATTTCATAGAGTTACACCATTCTTTTCATGGAGCAGTTTGGTAGCACTCTTTTTATGCAATCTGAGAAGTGATATTTTGGATCGCTATGAAGACTCCTCAGACAAAGGAAATATCCTCATAAAAACCAGAAAGAAGCTTTTTGAGAAACTGCTTTATGATGCAAGAATGAATCTCACAATGTTACACCACTCTCTCATGGAGTGGTTTGCTATCTCTATTTTTGAGGAATCTCAGAAGTGATGTTTTGGATATCTTTGAATCCCATGGTGAATAATGAAGTAGCCACAGATAAAACCTGGGAAGAAGCCTTCTCAATAACTGCTCTGTGGTGTGTAAATTCACCTCATGTAGTTACACTATTGCCTTCATTGAGATGTTTTCTTACACTGTTTTCACAGAATCTGCAATGAGATATATGGGAGTGCTTTGATAACTGAAATATTCTCAGATAAAAACGAGAAAGAAGCTTTCTGAGAAACTTCTTTGTGATGTGTGAATTCATCTCACAGAGTTACACGTTCCTCTTCATGATGCAGTTTGCTAACACTGTTTTCATGGAATCTGAAAAGCGATATTTGAGAGCATATTGAGGGCTATATTGAAAAAGGATATATCCTCAGATGAAAACTGGAAAGAAGCGTTCTGAGAAACTGCATTGTGATGTGTGGATGTAACCCACAGAGTTACACTTTTCTTTTCATTCATCAGTTTGCCAACACTGTTTTCTTGAAATCTGCAATGGGAGATTTCTTAGTGCAAGGAAGCCTACGGTGACAAAGGAAATATCCTCAGATAAAATCAAGAAAGAAGCTTTCTGAGACTGCTTTGGGATGTATGAATTCATCTCACCGAGTTACACATTTCTCTTCATGAAGCAGTTTGCTAACGCTGTTTTCATGGAAACTGCAAAGTGATATTTGGGAGCACATTGAGGGCTATGGTGACAAGGGAAATATCATCAGATAAAAACTAGAAAGAGGTTTTCTGAGAAACTGCTTTGTGTTTTGTGAGTTCATCTCACAGAGTTATAGCCTTGTCTTAATGGAGCAGATTGATAACACTGTTTTTGGGGTATCTGAGAAGGGATATTTTGGATCTCATTGAAGCTGATTGAGACAACGGAAATATCCTCAGGTAAAAACTAGAAAGAACCTTCAATGAGATGCAAAATATCCCTTCTCATATTCCACAAAACCAGTGTTACCAAACTGCTCCATTAAGATAAGGCTATAACTCTGTGAGATGAACTCACAAATCACAAAAAGTTTCTCAGAAGTCTTCTCTCCAGTTTTTATTGCAAGATATTTCCTTTTTCACCATAGGCCTTTATGTGCTCCAAAATATCCCATTGTGGATTCCAAGAAACTGTTGTTAGCAAACTGATCAATTAAAAGAAAAGTGTAACTCTGAGAGATGAATTGACACATCACAAAGCACATTCTCAGAGAGTTTCTTTCCAGTTTTTAACTAAGGATTTTTTCTTTAACAGCATAGGCTTCAATAAGATGCAAAATATCCCTTCTCAGATACCACAAAAACAGTGCTACCAAACTGCTGCATGAAAAGAATGGTGTATCTCTGTGAGATGAATTCACACATCACAAAGCGGTTTCTCAGAAAGCTTCTTTCTAGTTTTTATCTGAAGGTATTTCCTTTATCACCATAAACTTCAAGGCAATCCAAAATATCCCATCTCAGATTCCCCAAAAACAGTGCTACCAAAGTGCTCCATGAAAAGAATTGTGTAACTCTCTGAGATGAATGCATACATCCCAAAACAGTCTCTCAGAAAACTTCTTTCTAGTTTTTATCTGAGGATATTTCCTTTTTCAACATACGACTCAAAGTGCTCCAGAATATCCCATTGCAGATTCTTCAAAAACAGTGTTAGCTAACTGCTCAATGAAAAGAACCATTTAACTGTGAGACATAATTTCACATATCACAAAGCAGTTTCTCAGAAAGCTTCTCTCCAGTTTTTTCTGAGGATATTTCTTTTTTCACCATAGGCAATGATGCGCTCCCAAGTATCCCATTGCAAATTCCAAGAAACAGTTGTTAGCTGTCTGGTAAATTAAAAGAAAGGTGTAACTCTTTGAGATAAATTCACACATCACAAAACAGTTTCTCAGAGAGCTTCTTTCTAGTTTTGATCTGATATTTCCTTTGCCACCATAGGCTTCAATTAAATCCAAAATATTCCTTCTGAGATTTCCCAAAAATAATGCTACCAAACTGCTTCATGGAAAGTATGGTATAATTCTGTGAAATGAATTGTCACATCACAAAGCAGTTTCTCAGAAGCATTCCCTCCAGTTTTTATTAGAAGATGTTTCCTGTTTCATCATAGGCCTCTATGCGCTAATGAGAATCCTTTTGCAGATTCCAAGAAACCGTTGTTAGCAAACTGCTCAATTAAAAGAAAGGTGTAACTCTGTGAGATGAATTGATACATCACAAAGTAGTTTCTCAGAGAGCTTCTTTCTAGTTTTTATCTGAGGATTTTTCATTTGTCACCATAGTCTTCAATGAGATCCAAAATATCCCTTCTGAGATACCACAAAAACAGTGCTACCAAACTGCTCCATGAAAAGAATGGTGTACCTCTGCAAGTTGAATTCACCCATCGCAAAGCAGTTTCTCAGAGACCTTCTATTTAGTTTTTATCTGAGAGTATTTCCATTTTCACCCTAGGCCCCCGTGCACTCCAAAACATCCCTTTGCAGATTGCATGAATACAGTGTTAGCAAACTGATCATAGAAAAGCAAGGTGTAACTCAGTGAGATGAATTAATGCATCACAAAGCAGTTTCTCAGAAAACTTCTTAATAGCTTTTATCTGAGGATATTTCCTTTGCCATTATAAGCTTCAATGTGATCCAAAATATACCCTCTCAGATTCCCCAAAAACAGTGCTACCAAACTGATCCAAGAAAAGAATGGTGTAACTCTCTGAGATGAATTCATGCATCACAAAGCAGTTTATCACAAAACTTCTTTGTAGTCCTTATCTGAGGATATACCCTTTTTCACCATAGGCCTCAATGAGCTCCCGAATATCCCATTTCAGGTTAAGTGAAAACAGTGTTAGTAAATTGCTGAATGAAAAGGAAGATGTACCTCTGTGAGATGAACTCACAAATCACAAAGTAGTTTCTCAGAAAGCTTCTTTCTAGTTTTTATCTGAGGATATTTGCCTTGTTACCATAGGCTTAAATGTGATAAAAAATACCTCTTCTCAGATTCCACAACAACATTGCTACCAAATTGCTACTTCAAAAGACTGGTGTACCTCTGTGAGATGAATTTATAAATCAGGAAGCAGTTTCTCAGAAAGATTATTTCTAGTTTTAACCTGAGGATATTGCCTTTGTCACCAATGGCTTCAATGGGATCCAAAATATCCGTTCTCAGATATCACAAAAACAGTACTACCGAACTGATCCATGGAAAGAATAGTGCCACTGTGTGGGATGAATTCACATATCACCAAGCAGTTTCTGAGAAAGCTTACTTCTAGTTTTTATCTGAGGATATTTCCTTTCTCAACAAAGGACTCAAGGCACTCCCAAATATCCCATTGCAGATCCTACAAAACAGTGTTAACAAACTGCTCAATTAAAAAAATGGCTTCTTTCCAGGTTTTATCTGAACATATTTCCTTTTTCACCATAGGCCTCAATGTGCTCTCAAATATCACTTTGCAGTATCCAAGTATAACTTGGATGCCCAAGTATCCAACAGCTGATTCCACGAAAGCAGTGTTAGCAAACTGCTCAATAAAAAGAAAGTTGCAAGTCTATGAGATTTATTTACACATTACAAAGCAGTTTCTCAGGAAGTTTCTATCTAGTTTTTATCTGAGGTTATTTCCTTTGTCACCATAGGCTTCAATGGATCAGATTCCCCAAAAATAATGCTATCACACTGCTCCAAGAAAAGAATGGTGTAACTCTCTGAGATGAATTCCCACATCATAAATAAGTGTCTTGGAAAGCTTCTTCGTAGTTTTTGTCTGAGGATATTTCATTTTTTGACATATGCTTCAAGGTACTCCCAAATATCCCATTGCAGATTCCATGAAAACAGTTTAGAAAACAGATCATTGAAAGGAAAGATGTAACTCTTTGTGATGAATCCACACATTACAAAGCAGTTTTTCAGACAGCTTCTTTATAGTTTTTATCTTAGGATATTTTCTTTGTCAGCATAAGTTTCAATGTGATCCACAATATCCCTTCTCAGATTCCACAAAAGCAGTGCAAGCAAACTGCTCCATGAAAAGAAGAGTATAACTCAGTGGAATGAATTCACACATGAAAAATCAGTTTTTCAGAGAGCTTCTTTCTAGTTTTTATCTGAGGATACTTCCTTTTTAACCATAGTCCTCAATGACCTCCCAAACATCGCTTTGCGTGTTCCATGAACACAGTGTTAGGAAACTACTCAATGAAAAGAAAGGTGTACTTCTGTGAGATGATTTAACACACCACAAAGCAGTTTCTCAGAAGCTTATTTCTAGTTTTTATCTGAGAATGTTTCCTTTGTCACCATTGGCTTCAATGCAATCCAAAATATCCCTTCTCAGATTCCCCAAAAACAGCACTACCAAACTGATCGAAGAAAAGAGTAGTGTAACTCTGTGGAGTGAGTTCAAAAATCACAAAGCAGTTTCTCAGAAAGCTTCCTTCTAGTTTTATCTGGACATATTTCCTTTTTCACCATCGGCCTCAGTGTGTTCCCAAACATCCCTTTGAAGTTTCCATGAACACAGTGTTAGCAAACTGATAAATGAAAAGAAAGGTGTAACTCTGTGAGATGAATTAAAGCATCACAAAGCAGTTTCTCAGAAAGCTTCTTTCTACTTTTTATCTGAGGATATTTCCTTTTTCTACTTAGGCTTCAGTGCGATCAAATATATCCCTTCTCAGGTTCTCCATAAACAGTGCTAACAAATTAATCCATGAAATTGATGGTGTAACTCTGAGGTGTAGCTTTCTATTTTTTATCTAAGAATATTTCCATTTACACCATAGACCTCAAAGCTCAACCCAATATCCCATTGTAGATTCCAAGGAAACAGTGTTAGTAAGCTGCTAAATGACAACACTGTTGTAACTCTGTGACATGAAGTCACACATCACAAAGCAGTTTCTCAGAAAGCTTCTTTCTAGTTTTAATATGAGGATATTTCCAATTTTAAAATAGGAGTCAAGGTGCTCCCAAATATCACATTGCAGATTCCACGAAAACAATGTTAGCAAACTGCTTAATGAAAAGAATGCTTTAACTCTGTGAGATGAATTCACACATCACAAAGCAGTTTCTCAGAAGGCTTCTTTGTCTTTTTCATTGGAGGATATTTCCTTTTTCACCATACGTCTTAATTCCACCCCGAATATCCCATTGCAGATTCCATGAAAACAGTTTTAGAAAACAGCGCACAGAAAAGACAGGTGTAACTCTTTGGGATGAATTCACACATCACAAAGCAGATTCCAGGAAAACAGTGTTAGCAAACTTCTCAATGAAAAGATGTGTGTAAGTCTGTGAGATGAACTAACACATCACAATACAGTTACTAAAAAAGATTCTTTCCAGTTTTTATCTGAGGATATTTCTTTTGTCACCATAAGCTTTAGTGCGACCCAAAGTAACTCTTCTCAGATTCCCCAAAAACAGGGCTACCAAACTAATCCTTGAAAACAGAAGTGTAACTCTGTGAGATGAATTCACTCATCACAAAGCAGTTTCTCAGAAAGCTTCTTTCTCATTTTTATCTGAGAATATTTCCTCTTTCACCATGGACTTCAATGTACTCCCACATTTTCCATTGCAGACTCCACAAAAACAGTGCTACCAAATTGCTGCATGAAAAGAACGGTGTACTTCTGTGAGATGAATTCACACATCACAAAGTCATTCCTCAGAAAGCTTCTTTCTGGTTTTCTTCTGTGGATATTTCCTTTTCCCCCACCGAAGCCTCAATTTGTTCCAGTATATTCCATTGCAGGTTCCACAAAAACAGTGTTAGCAAGATGCTATGTGAAAAGAAAGGTGTAACTCTGTGAGAAGAATTCACACAATGCAAAGCAGTTTCTCAGAAAACTTCTTTCTAGTTTTTATCTGAGGATATTTCCTTTGTCATCATAGGCATAAATGCAATCCTGAATAGTCCATTGTGGATTCCACAAAAACAGTGTTAGCAAACTACTCAATGAAAAGTAAGGTGTAACTATGTGAGATCAATTCACACATTATAAAGCTGTTTCTCAGAAAGCATCTTTCTAGTTTTTATCTGAGGATAGTTCCTTTATCACCATAGACCTCAGTACACTTCCGAATATCCCATTGCAGATTCCACGAATACAGTGTTAGCAAACTGCTATGTGAAAAGGAAGATGTAACTCTGTGAGATGAAGTCACACATCACAAAGCAGTTTATCAGAAAGCTTCTTTCTCGTTTTCATCTGAGGATATTTTGTTTTCACCTTAGGCCTCTATGCGCTCCCAAATATCCCATTGCAGATTCCACGATAAGAGTGTTAGCAAATTGCTAAATGAAAAGAAAGGTGTAACTCTGTGAGATGAATTCACACAAAACAAAGCAGGTTTTCAGAAAGCTTCTTTCCATTTTTGCCATAGGCCTCAATGCACTCCCAAATATCCCTTTGCAGATTTCATTAACACAGTGTTAACAAACTTCTCAATGAAAGGAAAGGTGTAACTCTCTCAGATAATTTCACACATCACAAAGCATTTTCGGAGAAAGTTATTTCTAGTTTTATAATTCCTTTGTCACCATAGACTTCTATGCAATCCAAAATATCCTTTCTCAGATTCCCCAAAAACAGTGCTACGAAACTGCTCCATGAAAAGAACAGTGTAACTCTGTGGGATGAATTCACACATCACAAAGCAGTTTCTCAGAAAACTTCTTTCTAGTTTTTATTTCAAGATATTTGCTTTTTCGAGAGGGGCGGAGAAAGATGGCCAAATAGGAACAGCTCCAGTCTCCAACTCACAGCGCGAGTGACACAGAAGACTGGTGATTTCTGCATTTTCAACTGAGGTACTGGGTTCATCTCACTGGGGAGTGCCAGACGATCGGTGCTGGTCAGCTGCTGCAGCCCAACCAGCAAGAGCTGAAGCAGGGCGAGGCATTGCCTCACCTGGGAAGTGCAAGGGGGAAAGGAATCCCTTTTCCTAGCCAGGGGAACTGAGACACACAACACCTGGAAAATCGGGTAACTCCCACCCCAATACTGCACTTTAAGCAAACAGGCACACCAGGAGATCATATCCCACACCTGGCCGGGAGGGTCCCACACCCACGGAGCCTCCCTCATTGCTAGCACAGCAGTCTGTGATCTACTGGCAAGGCAGCAGCGAGGCTGGGGGAGGGGCGCCCGTCATTGCTGAGGCTTAAGTAGGTGAACAAAGCTGCTGGGAAGCTCGAACTGGGTGGAGCTCACAGCAGCTCAAGGAAACCTGCCTGTCTCTGTAGACTCCACCTCTGGGGACAGGGCAATAACAAACACAGCCGAAACCTCTGCAGACGCAAATGACTCTGTCTGACAGCTTTGAAGAGAGCAGTGGATCTCCCAACACGGAGGTTGAGATCTGAGAAGGGACAGACTCCCTGCTCAAGTGGGTCCCTGACCCCTGAGTAGCCTAACTGGGAGACATCCCCCACTAGGGGCAGTCTGACACCCCACACCTCACAGGGTGGAGTACACCCCTGAGAGGAAGCTTCCAAAGCAAGAATCAGACAGGTACACTCGCTGTTCAGCAATATTCTATCTTCTGCTGCCTCTGCTGCTGATACCCAGGCAAACAGGGTCTGGAGTGGACCTCAAGCAATCTCCAACAGACCTACAGCTGAGGGTCCTGACTGTTAGAAGGAAAACTATCAAACAGGAAGGACACCTACACCAAAACCCCATCAGTACATCACCATCATCAAAGACCAGAGGCAGATAAGACCACAAAGATGGGGAAAAAGCAGGGCAGAAAAGCTGGAAATTCAAAAAATCAGAGCGCATCTCCCCCGGCAAAGGAGCGCAGCTCATCACCAGCAACGGATCAAAGCTGGACGGAGAATGACTTTGACGAGATGAGAGAAGAAGGCTTCAGTCCATCAAATTTCTCAGAGCTAAAGGAGGAATTACGTACCCAGAGCAAAGAAACTAAAAATCTTGAAAAAAAAGTGGAAGAATTGATGGCTAGAGTACTTAATGCAGAGAAGGTCATAAACGAAATGAAAGAGATGAAAACCATGACACGAGAAATACGTGACAAATGCACAAGCTTCAGTAACCGACTCGATCAACTGGAAGAAAGAGTATCTGAGATTGAGGATCAAATGAATGAAATGAAGCGAGAAGAGAAACCAAAAGAACAAAGAAGAAAAAGAAATGAACAAAGCCTGCAAGAAGTATGGGATTATGTAAAAAGACCATATCTACATCTGACTGGGGTGCCTGAAAGTGAGGGGGAAGATGGAACCAAGTTGGAAAACACCCTTCAGGATATCATCCAGGAGAACTTCCCCAACCTAGTAGGGCAGGCCAACATTCAAATCCAGGAAATACAGAGAACGCCACAAAGATACTCCTCGAGAAGAGCAACTCCAAGACACATAATTGCCAGATTCACCAAAGTTGAAATGAAGGAAAACATCTTAAGGGCAGCCAGAGAGAAAGGTCGGGTTACCCACAAAGGGAAGCCCATCAGACTAACAGCAGATCTCTCGGCAGAAACTCTCCAAGCCAGAAAAGAGTGGGGGCCAATATTCAACCTTCTTAAAGAAAAGAATTGTAAACCAAGAATTTCATATCCAGCCAAACTAAGTTTCATAAGTGAAGGAGAAATAAAATCCTTTACAGATAAGCAAATGCTTAGAGATTTTGTCACCACTAGGCCTGCCTTACAAGAGACCCTGAAGGAAGCACTAAACATGGAAAGGAACAACCGGTACCAGCCATTGCAAAAACATGCCAAAATGTAAAGACCATCGAGGCTAGGAAGAAACTGCATCAACTAACGAGCAAAATAACCAGTTAATATCATAATGGCAGGATCAAGTTCACACATAACAATCTTAACCTTAAATGTAAATGGACTAAATGCTCCAATTAAAAGACACAGACTGGCAAACTGGATAAAGAGTCAAGACCCATCAGTCTGCTGTATTCAGGAGACCCATCTCACACGCAGAGACATACATAGGCTCAAAATAAAGGGATGGAGGAAGATTTACCAAGCAAATGGAGAACAAAAAAAAGCGGGGGTTGCAATCCTAGTCTCTGATAAAACAGACTTTAAACCATCAAAGATCAAAAGAGACAAAGAAGGCCATTACATAATGGTAAAGTGATCAATTCAACAGGAAGAGCTAACTATCCTAAATATATATGCACCCAATACAAGAGCACCCAGATTCATCAAGCAAGTCCTTAGAGACTTACAAAGAGACTTAGACTCCCATACAATCATAATGGGAGACTTCAACACTCCATTGTCAACATTAGACAGATCAACGAGACAGAAAGTTAACAAGGATATCCAGGAATTGAACTCATCTCTGCAGCAAGCAGACCTAATAGACATCTATAGAACTCTCCACCCCAAATCAACAGAATATACATTCTTCTCAGCACCACATCTTACTTACTCCAAAATCGATCACGTAATTGGAAGTAAAGCACTCCTCAGCAAATTTACAAGAACAGAAATTATAACAAACTGTCTCTCAGACCACAGTGCAATCAAACTAGAACTCAGGACTAAGAAACTCAATCAAAACCTCTCAACTACATGGAAACTGAACAACCTGCTCATGAATGACTACTGGGTACAGAACGAAATGAAGGCAGAAATAAAGATGTTCTTTGAAACCAATGAGAACAAAGATACAACATACCAGAATCTCTGGGACACATTTAAAGCAGTGTGTAGAGGGAAATTTATAGCACTAAATGCCCACAAGAGAAAGCAGGAAAGATCTAAAATTGACATTCTAACATCGCAATTAAAAGAACTAGAGAAGCAAGAGCAAACACATTCGAAAGCTAGCAGAAGGCAAGAAATAACTACGATCAGAGCAGAACTGAAGGAGATAGAGACACAAAAATCTCTCCAAAAAATCAATGAATCCAGGAGTTGGTTTTTTGAAAAGATCAACAAAATTGACAGACCACTAGCAAGACTCATAAAGAAGAAAAGAGAGAAGAATCAAATCGATGCAATTAAAAATGATAAAGGGGATATCACCACCGACCCCACAGAAATACAAACTACCATCAGAGAATTCTATAAACACCTCTACGCAAATAAACTGGAAAATCTAGAAGAAATGGATAATTTCCTGGGCACTTACACACTTCCAAGACTAAACCAGGAAGAAGTTGAATCCCTGAATAGACCAATAGCAGGCTCTGAAATTGAGGCAATAATTAATAGCCTACCAACCAAAAAAAGTCCAGGACCAGATGGATTCACAGCTGAATTCTACCAGAGGTACAAGGAGGAGTTTGTACCATTCCTTCTGAAACTATTCCAATCAATAGAAAAAGAGGGAATCCTCCCTAACTCATTTTAGGAGGCCAACATCATCCTGATACCAAAGCCTGGCAGAGACACAACAAAAAAAGAGAATTTTAGACCAATATCCCTGATTAACATCGATGCAAAAATCCTCAATAAAATACTGGCAAACCGGATTCAGCAACACATCAAAAAGCTTATCCACCATGATCAAGTGGTCTTCATCCCTGGGATGCAAGGCTGGTTCAACATTCGCAAATCAATAAACATAATCCAGCATATAAACAGAACCAAAGACAAGAACCACATGATTATCTCAATAGATGCAGAAAAGGCTTTTGACAAAATTCAACAGCCCTTCATGCTAAAAACGCTCAATAAATTCGGTATTGATGGAACGTACCTCAAAATAGTAACAGCTATTTATGACAGACCGACAGCCAATATCATACTGAATGGGCAAAAACTGGAAAAATTCCCTTTGAAAACTGGCACAAGACAGGGATGCCCTCTCTCACCACTCCTATTCAACATAGTGTTGGAAGTTCTGGCTAGGGCAATCAGGCAAGAGAAAGAAATCAAGGGTATTCAGTTAGGAAAAGAAGAAGTCGAACTGTCCCTGTTTGCAGATGACATGATTGTATATTTAGAAAACCCCATTGTCTCAGCCCAAAATCTCCTTAAGCTGATAAGCAACTTCAGCAAAGTCTCAGGATACAAAATTAATGTGCAAAAATCACAAGCATTCTTATACACCAGTAACAGACAAACAGAGAGCCAAATCAGGAATGAACTTCCATTCACAATTGCTTCAAAGAGAATAAAATACCTAGGAATCCAACTTACAAGGGATGTAAAGGACCTCTTCAAGGAGAACTACAAACCACTGCTCAGTGAAATCAAAGAGGACACAAACAAATGGAAGAACATACCATGCTCATGGATAGGAAGAATCAATATGGTGAAAATGGCCATACTGCCCAAGGTCATTTATAGATTCAATGCCATCCCCATCAAGCTACCAATGAGTTTCTTCACAGAATTGGAAAAAACTGCTTTAAAGTTCATATGGAACCAAAAAAGAGCCCACATCTCCGAGACAATCCTAAGTCAAAAGAACAAAGCTGGAGGCATCACGCTACCTGACTTCAAACTATACTACAAGGCTACAGTAACCAAAACAGCATGGTACTGGTACCAAAACAGAGATATAGACCAATGGAACAGAACAGAGTCCTCAGAAATAATACCACACATCTACAGCCATCTGATCTTTGACAAACCTGAGAGAAACAAGAAATGGGGAAAGGATTCCCTATTAAAAAATGGTGCTGGGAAAATTGGCTAGCCATAAGTAGAAAGCGGAAACTGGATCCTTTCCTTACTCCTTATACAAAAATTAATTCAAGATGGATTAGAGACTTAAATGTTAGACCTAATGCCATAAAAATCCTAGAGGAAAACCTAGGTAGTACCATTCAGGACATAGGCATGGGCAAAGACTTCATGTCTAAAACACCAAAAGCAACGGCAGCAAAAGCCAAAATTGACAAATGGGATCTCATTAAACTAAAGAGCTTCTGCACAGCAAAAGAAACTACCATCAGAGTGAACAGGCAACCTACAGAATGGGAGAAAATTTTTGCAATCTACTCATCTGACAAAGGGCTAATATCCAGAACCTACAAAGAACTCAAACAAATTTACAAGAAAAAAACAAACAACCCCATCAAAAAGTGGGCAAAGGATATGAACAGACATTTCTCAAAAGAAGACATTCATACAGCCAACAGACACATGAAAAAATGCTCATCATCACTGGCCATCAGAGAAATGCAAATCAAAACCACAATGAGATACCATCTCACACCAGTTAGAATGGCGATCATTAAAAAGTCAGGAAACAACAGGTGCTGGAGAGGATGTGGAGAAATAGGAACACTTTTACACTGTTGGTGGGACTGTAAACTAGTTCAACCATTATGGAAAACAGTATGACGATTCCTCAAGGATCTAGAACTAGATGTACCATATGACCCAGCCATCCCATTACTGGGTATATACCCAAAGGATTATAAATTATGCTGCTATAAAGACACATGCACTCGTATGTTTATTGCAGCACTATTCACAATAGCAAAGACTTGGAATCAACCCAAATGTCCATCAGTGACAGATTGGATTAAGAAAATGTGGCACATATACACCATGGAATACTATGCAGCCATCAAAACGGATGAGTTTGTGTCCTTTGTAGGGACATGGATGCAGCTGGAAACCATCATTCTTAGCAATCTATCACAAGAACAGAAAACCAAACACCGCATGTTCTCACTCATAGGTGGGAATTGAACAATGAGATCACTTGGACTCAGGAAGGGGAACATCACACACAGGGGCCTGTCATGGGGAGGGGGTAGGGGGGTAGGATTGCATTGGGAGTTATACCTGATGTAAATGACGAGTTGATGGGTGCAGCACAGCAACATGGCACAAGTATACATATGTAACAAACCTGCACGTTATGCACAAGTACCCTACAACTTAAAGTATAATAATAATAAATAAATTAAAAAAAAAAAGATATTTGCTTTTTCAACCTAGTACTCAAGGTGCTCCAGAATATCCCATTGCAGATTCCAAGAAACCGTTGTTAGCAAACTGCTCAAAGAAAAGAAAGGTGTAGCTTTGTGAGATGAATTCACACACTACAAAGCAGTTTCTCAGAAAGTCTAACGCTAGTTTTTATCTGAGGATATTCCTTTTTCACCACAGGCCTGAAAGCTCTACCGAATACCCTATTGCAGATCCAACAGAAACAGTGTTAGCAAAGTACTACGTGAAAAGTAAGGTGTATCTCAGTGAGATGAATTCACACATCTCAAAGTGGTTTTTCAGAAAGCTTCTTTACTGTTATCATCTGAGGATATGTCTTTTTACACCATAGGCCTCAATTCACTCCCGAATATCCCATTTCAGATTCCACGAAAACAGTATTAGCAAACTGCTCAATGAAAAAATCGCTGTATCTCTGTGAGAAGAACTCAAACATCAAAACGGAATTCCTCATAATGCTTCTTTCTACCTTTTATCTGAAGATATTTTCTTTTTCACCATAGGCCTCAATTCACTCCTGAATATCCGATTGCAGATTCCATGAAAACAGTGTTAGTAAGTTGCTCAATGAAAAGAAAATTGTAACTCTGTGAGATGTATTCACAAATCACAAAACTTGTTTTCAGAAAGCCTCTTTCTAGTTATTATCTGAGGATATTTTCTTTTTCACCATAGACCTCATTGCACTACAGACTATCCTATTGCAGATTCCTCAAAAACAGTGTTAGAAAACTGCTCAATTAAAAGAACAGTGTAACTCTGTGAGATGAATTCACACATCACTAAGCAGTTTCTCAGAAAGCTTCCTTCTAGTTTTTATCTAAGGATATTTCCTTTTTCACCAAAGGCCTCAAAGCTCTCCCAACTACTAAATTGCAGATTCCATGAAAACAATGATAGCAAACTGCTATGTGCAAAGAAAGTTGTAAATCTGTGTGATGAATTCACACATAACAAAGCAGTTTCTCAGAAAATTTCTTTCTAGTTTTTATCTGAGGCTATTCCTTTTGACAACACAGTGTTAACAAACTGCTCAATGAAAGGAAAAGTGTAACTCTGTGAGATGATTTCACATATCACAAAGCATTTTCTCAGAAAGTTCTTTCCGGTTTTATATTTATTTTGTCACCATAGTCTTCAATGCGATCCAAAATATCCTTTCTCAGATTCCCCAAAAACAGTGCTACTAAGTTGCTCCAGGAAAATAATTTTGCAACTCTGTGACATGAATTCACACTCAAAGCACTTTCTCACAAATCTTCCTTCTAGTTTTTATCTGATGATATTTTCTTTTTCACCAAATTCCTCAAAGCACTCCAGAATATCTCAGTGCAGATTCCATGAAAACAATGCTAGCAGACTGCTATGTGAAAAGAAAGATGTGACTCTCTGAGATGAGTTCACACATCACAAAGCAGTTTCTCATAAAGCTTCTTTCTAGTTTTTATCTGAGAATATTTTCTTTTTCACCCTAGGCCTCAATGCGCTCCTGAATGTCCAATTGCAAATTTGACGAAAAGAGTTTTAGCAAACTGCTCAATGAAAAGAAAGGTGTTACTCTTTGAGATGAATTCACACATCACTATGCAGTTTCTCAGAAAATCTCTTTCTATTTTTTATGTGAGGATATTTCCTTTGTCACCATAGGTTTCAAGGAGATCCAAAATATCCCTTCTCAGATTCCACAAAAAGAGTGCTATCAAACAGCGCCATGAAAAGAGTGGTGTTTCCCTGTGAGAAGAATTCACACATCACAAAAATGTTGCTCAGAAAACTTCCTGCTACTTCTCATCTGAGGATGTTTCCTTTTTCACCATAGGCCTCAATGCACTCCTGAATATTCATTGGAAATTTTACAAAAACTGTTAGCAAACTGCTCAAGGAAAGGAAAGGTGTAACTCTGTGAGATGAGCTGACACATCACAAAGCAGTTTATCAAAAAGCTTCTTTATAGCTTTTTTCTGAGGATATTTCCTTCTTGACTATAAGCCTCAAAGTGCTCCCAAATGTCCCATTGCAGATTGCACGAAAACAGTGTTAGCAAAATACTCAACAAAAAGAAACACGTAACTCTGTGAGATGAATTCACACTACACAAAGCAGTTTATCAGTAAGTTTCCTTCCAGTTTTTATCTGAGGATATTTAATTACTCACCATATGACTCAACGTGCTCACGAAAATCCAACTGCAGATTCCATGAAAGCAGCGTTAGCAAACTGCTGTGTAAAAAGAAAGGTGTAGCTCAGTGAGATGAATTCACACATCTCAAAACAGTTTCTCAGAAAATTTCTTTCTAGTTTTTATATGAGGAAATTTCCTTTGTCACTATAGTCTTCAATGCGATCCAAAATATGCTTTTTCAGATTCATCAAAAACAGTGCTACCAAACTGCTCCAAGAAAAGAATGGTGTAACTCTGTGAGATGAATTCACACATCACAAAGCAACTTATCACAAGGCTTCTTTCTTGTTTTTATCTGAGGATATTTCCTTCTTCACCATAGGCCTCAAAGAACTCCTGAATATCACATTGTAGATTCCATGTAAATTTCGTTAGCAAACTGCTCAATGAAAAGAAAGCTGTAACTCTGTGAGATGAATTCACATATCACAAAGCAGTTTCTGAGAAAGCTTCTTCCTAGTTTTTATCTGAGGATATTTGCTTTTTCACCAGAGGCCTCAATGCACTCCTGCATATCCCATTGCAGTTACCACGAAAACAGTGTTAGCAGTGTTACCAAGCTGCTATGTGAAAAGAATAGTGTAGCTCTGTGAGCCGAATGCATGCATCACAAGTCAGTTTCTCAGAAAGCTTCTTTCTAGTTTTTATTGGAGGATATTTAATTTTTCACTGTAGGCCTCAATGTGCTCCAAAATATCCCATTATAGATTCCATGAGAACTGTGTTAGCAAACTGCTCAATGAAAAGAAAGGAGTAACTGAGATGAATTCACACATCACAAAGCAGTTTCTCAGAGACCTTTCTAGTTTTATCTGAATATATTTCCTTTGTCACCATATGCTTCAATGCAATCCAAAATATCCCATCTCAGATTCCCCAAAAACCGGGCTACCACACTGCTCCATGAAGGAATGGTGTAACTCTGTAAGAAAAATTCACACATCACAAAGCAGGTTCTGACATTGCTTCTTTCTAGCTTTTATCCGAGGATACTTTCTTTTTCACCATAGGCCTCAAAGAGCTTCTGAATATCAAATTACAGATTCCATGAAAACAGTGTTAGCAAACTATGTGAAAAGAAAATTGTAAACCTGTGAGATGAGTTCACACATCATAAAGCAGTTTCTCAGAGAAATTTTTCTAGTTATTATCTGAGGATATTTCCTTTGTCATCATAGGCTTCAATGTGATCCAAAATATCGCTTCTGATATTCAGCAAAAAAAGTGCTACCAAACTGCTCCATGAAAAGAATGGTGTAAATCTGTGAGATGAATTCACACATCACAAAACAGTTTGTCACAAACCTTCTTTATTGTTTATATCTGAGAGTTAGGAAACTGATACATGAAGAGAAATGTTTAACTCTGTGAAATGAATTCACACATCACAAAGAAGTTTTTCAGAAAGCTTCTTGCTAGTTTTTATCTGAAGATATTTCCTTTGTAACCATAGGCTTCAATGCATTCCAAAACATCCTTTCTCAGATTACCCAAAAACAGTCCTACCACACTGGTACATGAAAAGAATGGTGAAACTCTGTGAGATGAATTCACACATCCAAAAGCAGTTTCTCAGAAACGTTCTTTCTAGAGTTTTTCTGAGGATATTTCCTTTTTCACCATAGGCCTCAAAACACTCCCGAGTGTTCTATTTCAGTTTTCACAAAAACAGTGTTAAAAAATGCTATGTGAACAGAAAGGTGTAACTCTGCGAGATGAATTCACACATCACAAAGCAGTTTCTCAGAAAGATTCTTGCTAGTTTTTACCTGAGGATATTTTCTTTTTCACCATAATCCTCAATGGACTCCCGAATATCCCAGTGTCGATTTCAAGAAAACAGTGTAAACAAACTGCTCAATGAAAAGAAAGGTGTAACGAAGTGAGATGAATTCACACATCACAAAGTAGTGTTACAGAGAGCTTCTTTTTAGATATCATCTGAGGATATTTCCTTTGTCACCATAGGCTTCAATGTGATCCAAAATATCCCTTCTCGGATTCCCCAAAAACAGTATTATCAAACTCCTCCATGTAAAGAATGGTGTAACTCTGCGAGGTGAATTCACATATCAGAAAACAGTTTCTCAGATTATCTCTTTACAGTTGTTATCTGAGGACATTTCCTTTTTCACCATAGGCCTCAATGTGCTCCCAAACATCCCTTTCCAGATTCCACAAATACAGTGTTGGAAAACTGGTCAATGAAAAGAAAGGTTTAACTCTGTGAGATGAATTCCCACGTCACAAAGTAGTTTCTCAGGAAGTTTCTTTCTATTTTATATCTGAAAATATTTCGTTTGTCACCTTAGGCTTCAAATGATCCAAAATATCCCTCCTCAGATTCCCCCAAAACAGTGCTACCAAACTGCTCCATGAAAGAATGGTGTATCTCTGTGAGATGAATTCACAGATCACAAAGCAGTTTATTGGAAAGCTTTTTGCTAGTTTTTATCTGTGGATATTTAGGCCTCAAAGCTCTCCCAAATCTCCCATTGCAGATTCCACGAAAACAGTATTGGCAAACTGTTGTGTGAAAAGAAAGGTGTAACTCTATCAGATGAATTTACAGAACACAAAGCAGTTTCTCACATAGCTTCTATCTAGTTTTTATCTTAGGATATTTCCTTTTTCACCCCAGGCCTCAATGCCCTCCAGAATATCCCATTGCAGATTCCATGAACACAGTGTTAGCATACTGCTCAATGAAAAGAAAGGTGTAACTCTGTGAAATGAATTCACACAACACAATACAGTTACTCAGAAATGTTTCTCATTTATATTTGAGGGTATTTTTTCTGTCACCATATGCCTCATTGCACAATCAAATATCCCATTGCAGATTCTAAGAAAACAGTGTTAGCAAACTGCTCAATGAAAAGGAAGGTGTAACTCTTGTGGTGAACTCACACAGCACAAAGGAGTTTCTCAGAGAGCTTCTTTCTAGATTTTATCTGTGGATATTTCGTTTGTCACCATAGGCTTCAATGTGATCGAAAATGTCCCTTCTCAGATTCCCCAAAAACAGTGTTACCCAAAGTGTTCCATGAAAGGAATAGTGTAACTTTGTGATACGAATTCACACGTCACAATCCAGTTTCTGACAAAACTTCCTTTTGGATTTTATCTGAGGATATTTCCTTTTTCACCATAGTCCTCAAAGCGCTGCCGAATATCCCATTGCAGATTCCACGAAAACCATGTTGGCAAAGTGGTATGTGAAAAGAAAGGTGTAACTCTGTGAAATAAATTCACACATTGCAAATCAGTTTCTCAGACGGTATCTTTCTAGCTTTTATCAGAGGACATTTCCTTTTTCATGGTAGGCCTCAATGCACTCCCGAATATCCCATTGCAGATTCCATGAAAACAGTGTTAGCAAGCTGCTCAATGAAAATAAAGGTCTAACACTGTGAGATGAATTCACACGTCACAAAGCAGTTTATCACAAAGCTTCTTCCTACATTTATCTGAGGATAATTCCTTTTTCACTGTCGGCCTCAATGTGCTCTCAAATATCCAATTGCAGATTCCACGAAAACAGTGTCAGCATACCACCATGTGAAAAGCAAGGTGTAACTCTGTCAGATGAATTCACACACAAAAATGCAGTATCTCAGAATGCTTTTTTTCAGTTTTAATCTGAGGATATTTCTTTTTTCACCGTAGGCCTCAATGAGCTCCCAAATATCAAATTGCAGATTCCACGAAAACCGTGTTACAAACTGATGAACAGAAAGGTGTAACACTGTTAGATGAATTCATACATAACAAAGAAGTTTCTCAGAGAGCTTCTTCCTAGATTTTATCTGAGGATATTTCCTTTGTCCCCATAGGCTTCAATGCAATCAAGAATGTACTGTCTCAGATTCCCCAAAAACAGTGCTACCAAACTGCTCCATGAAAGGAATGGAGTAATTCTGTGATAGGAATTCACACCTCATAAACCAGTTTTTCACAAAGCTTTCTTCTGATTTTTATCTGAGGATATTTCCTTTTTCACTATCATCCTCAAAGCACTCCCACATATCCCACTGCAGATTCCATGAAAACAGTGTTGGCAAACTGGTATGTGAATACAATGGTGTAACTCTGTGAGATTAATTCACACATCACAAATCAGTTTCTCAGAAGGCTTCTTTCTAGTTTTTATCTGAGGATATTTCATTTGTCACCATATGCCTCAATACACTCAAGAAAATCCCTCTGCAGATTCCATGAACAAAGTGTAGCTAACTGCTCAAAGAAAAGAAGGGTGTAACTCTGTGATATGAATTTGCACATTACAAACAAGTTTCTCAGAAGGCATCTTTCTAGTTTTTATCCGATATTTCCTTTGTCACCATAGGCTTCAATGTGATCCAAATTATCCCTTCTCAGATTCCCCAAAAACAGTGCTACCTAATTGCTCCATGAACAAATAGTGTATCTCTGCGAGATGAATTCACAGATCACAAAGTAGTTTCTCAGAAAGCTTCTTTCTCATTTTTATCGGAGGATATTTCCTCTTTCACCATAGGCCTCAATGTGCTCCCGAATATCCCATTGCAGATTCCCTAAAAAGCAGTATTAGCAAACTGCTCAATCAAAATAAATGTGCAACACTGTGAGATGAATTCACACATCACAAAGCAGTTTCTCAGAGAGATTCTTTCCAGTTCTTATGTGAGGATATTTCCCTTTTTACCACAGGCCTGAAAGCACTCTGAATATCATATTGCAGATTCCAACGAAAACAGTGTAACCAAACCGCTATGTGAAAAGAAAGGTGGAACTCGGTGAGATGAATTCATATGTCACAAAACAGTTTTTCAGAAAGTTTCTTTCCAGTTTTTATCTGAGGACATTTCCTTTTTCAACACAACCCCCAATGGGCTACCGAATATCCCATTGCAGATTCCATGAAAGTAGAGTTAGGAAACTGATCAATGTAAAAAAAAAAGGTGTAACTCTCTGAGATGCATTCACACATCACAAAACAGATTATCAGAGAGCTTCTTTCTAGTTTTCATCTGAGGATATTTCCCTTGCCACCACAGACTTCAATGTGATCCAAAATATCCCTTCACAGATTACACAAAAATAGTGCTACAAAACTGCTCTGTGAAAAGAATGGTGTATCTCTGTGAAATGAATTCACACATCACAAAGCAGTTTATCAGAAAGAGTCCTTCTAGTTTTTGTCTGAAGATATTTCCTTTGTCACCACAGGCTTCAAAGTGATCCAAAATATGCCTTGGCGGTATCCCCAAAAACAGTGCTACCAAAGTGCTCCATGGAAAGATGGTATATCTCTGTGAGATGAGTTAACAGATCACAAAGCAGTTTCTCAGAAACCCTCTTGCTAGTTTTTATCTGAATATATTTCCTTTTTCACCACAGGCCTCAATGTGCTCCCAAATATCTCATTGCAGATTGCATGAAAACATGTTAGCAAACTGCTCAATGAAACGAAAGTTGTAACTGTGAGATGAATTCACACTTCACAAAGTGGTTTCTCAGAAAGCTTCTTTATAGCTTTTATCTGAGAGTATTTCCTTTTTTACCAGAGACCTCAAAGCACTCCTGAGTATCCTATTGGAGATTCCATGAAAACAGTGTTGGCAAACTGCTACGTGAAAGAAAGGTGTAACTCTGACAGATGAATTCACACAATTGAAAGTGATTTCTCAGAAAGCTTCTTGCTGGTTTTTATCTGAGGATATTTCCTTTTTCACCATAGGACTCAATGCGCTGCCGAATATCCCACTGCAGATTCCAGAAAAACAGTGTTAGCAAACAGGTCAATGAAAAGAAAGTTGTAACTCTGTGAGATGAATTCACACTTCACAAAGTGGTTTCTCAGAAAGCTTCTTTATAGTTTTTATCTGAGAGTATTTCCTTTTTTACCAGAGACCTCAAAGCACTCCTGAATATCCTATGGCAGATTCCATGAAAACAGTGTTGGCAAACTGCTATGTGAAAGAAAGGTGTAACTCTGACAGATGAATTCACACAATTGAAGGTGTTTTCTCAGAACGCTTATTGCTGGTTTTTATCTGAGGATATTTCCTTTTTCAACATAGGACTCAATGCGCTGCCTAATATCCCACTGTAAATTCCAGAAAAACAGTGTTAGCAAACAGCTCAATGAAAAGAAAGGTGTAACTCTGTGAGATGAACTCACACATCACAAAGCAGTTTCTCAGAGATAGTCTTCCTAGTTTTTATCTGAGAATATTTGCTTTGTCACCATAGGCTTCAATGTGATCCAAAATATCCCTTCTCAGATTCCACAAAAACATTGCTACCAAACAGCTCCAAGAAAAGAACGGTGTAACTCTGTGAGATGAATTCACACATCACAAAGTAGTTTATCACAAAGCTTCTTTCCAGTTTTTATCTGAGGATATTTCCCTTTTCACCATGGGCCAGAAAGCACTCCGAATATCCCTTTTGCAGATTCCTTGAGAGCAGTGAAAGCAACCTGCTATGTGAAAAGAAAGGTGTAACACTGTGAGATGAATTCATATATCACAAAGCAGTTTTTCAGAAAGCTTCTTTCCAGTTTTTAACTGAGGATACTTCCTTTTTCACTGTAGACCTCAATATGCTCTCAAATATCCCTTTGCAGATTCTATGAACACAGTGTTATCAAACTGCTGAATGAAAAGTAAGGTGAAACTCTGTGAGATGAATTCACATGTCACAGAGAAGTTTCTCAGAAAGCTTCTTTCTAGTTTTTATCTGAGGTTGTTCCCTTTTTCACCACATTTCTCAATGCACTCCGGAATATTAAGTGGCAGATTCCATGAAAACAGTGTTAGCAATCTGCTCAAAGAAAAGAATGGTGTAATTCTGTGACATGAAATCACACATCATGAAGCAGTTTCTCAAAAAGCTTCCATCTAGGTTATATCTGAGGATATTTCCTTTGTCACCAGAAATTTAAATGCTTTAAAGTATCAATTCCCAGCTTTCCAATAAGAGTGCTTCTAGACTGGTCCATGAAAAGAATGGTGTAACTCTGTGAGATGAATTAACACATCAAAAAGCAGTTTCCCACAAAGTTTCTTCTAGTTTTTATCTGAGGACATTTCCTTTTTCAGCATAGGGCTCAAAGTTCTCCCAAATATCCCATTGCATCTTCCATGAAAACAGTGTTAGCAAACTGCTCAATGAAAAGAAAGGTGTAACACTGTGAGGCGAATTCACATATCACAAAGGAGTTTCTCAGAATGCTTCATTCTAGTTTTTATCTGAGGATACTTCCTTTCTCACCATAGGCCTCAATGTGCTCCAAAATATCCCATTGCACATTCCATGAAAGCAGAGTTAGCAAACTACTCAATTTAAAAAAAGGTGTAACTCTGTGAGATGAATTCACACATCACAAAGCAGATCATCAGAGAGTTTTTCGTAGTTTTTATCTGAGAATATTTCCTTTGTCACCATAGACTTCAATCCGATCTAAATATCCCCTCTCAGATTCCCCAAAAACAGTGCAACAAAACTGCTCCATGAAAAGAATGGTGTAACTCTGTGAGATTATTTCACACATCAAAAAGCAGGTTCTCACAAAGCTTCTTTGTAGTTTTTATCTCAGAATATTTCCTTTCTTACCGTAGATCTCAAAGCACTCCCAAATATCCCATTGTAGATTCCACGAAAACGGTGTTAGCAAACTGCTCAATGAAAAGAAAGGTGTAACTCAGTGAGAGGAGTTCACACATCACAAAGCAGTTTGTCAGAGAGCTTCTTTCTAGTTTTTATCTGAAGATATTTCCTTTTTCATGATAGGCCTCAATGTGATTGCATATTCCACTACAGATTGCAAGAAAACAATGTTAGCAAACTGCTATGTGAAAAGAAAGGTATAACTCTATGAGACAAATTCACACGTCACAAAGCAGTTTCTCAGAAAGCTTCTTTGTAGTTTTTATCTGAGGATATTTCCTTTTTCACCATAGGAATCAATGCTCTCCTGAATATCCCATTGAAGATTCCACGAAAACTGTGTTAGCAAGCTGCTTAATGGAAATAAAGTTGGGATTCTGTGTGATGAATTCACATATCAGAAAGCACTTTGTCAGAGAGTTCTTCCTAATTTTTATCTCAGGATATTTCCTTTTTTCACAATAGGCTTCACTACAATCCAAATTATCCCTTCTCACATTCTCCAAAAACAGTGCTACCAAACTGCTCGATGAAAAGAAACGTGTAACTCTGTGAGATGAATTCACACATCATGAAGAAGTTTTGCACAAAGCTTCCTTCTAGTTTTTATCTGAGGATATTTCCTTCTTCACCCTCGGCCTCAATGCACTCCAGAATATAAATTTGCAGATTCCACGAAAACAGGGTTAGCAAACTGATAAATGAAAAGAAAGATGTAACTCTGTGAGAAGAATTCAAACATCACAAAGCAGTTTCTCAGAGAGCTTCTTTCCAGTTTTTGTCTGAGGATACTTCCTTTTTCACCATAGGCTTTAATGCAATCCGAACTATCCCTTCTCAGATTTCACAAAACAGTGCCAGCAAACTGCTCCATGAAAGGAATGGTGTTTCTCTGTCAGATGAATTCACACATCACAAAGTAGTTTATCGCAAAGCTTTTTTCTACTTTTTTCTGAGTATTTTTCCTTTTTCACCTTTAGCCTCAATGTGATCCCAAACATGCCTTTGCGATTCCACTAGCACAGTGTTAGCAAACTGCTGAATTAAAAGAAAGTTGTAACTCTCTGAGATAAATTCACACATCACAAAGCAGTTTCTCAGAAAGATTCTTTCTAGTTTTTATTTGAGGATAGTTTGTCACCAGAGGCTTCAATGTGATCCAAAATATTTCTTTTCACATTCCGAAAAACAGTGCTACCAAACTTCTCCATGGAAAGAATAGTGTATCTCTGTAAAAGAAAGTCACACATCAAAAATCTGTTTCTCACAAAGCTTCTTTCTTGTTTTTATCTGAGAATATTTCCTTTGTCACCATAGGTTTCAATGCAATCCAAATATCCTTTCTCAGATTCCCCCAAAACAGTGCTACTAAACAACACCATGAAAACAATGATTTTTTTTTTTGTGAGATGAATTCACATATCATGAAGCAGTTTCTCAGAAAGCTTCTTTGTAGTTATTATCTTAGGATATTTCCTTTTTCACCATAAGCCTCATTGCACTCCCGAATATCCCATTGGAGATTTTACAAAAACAGTGTTAGCAAACTGCACAATGAAAGGAAAGGTGTAACTTTGTGAGATAAACTGACACATCACAAAGTTGTATATCAAAAGTCTTCTTTTTAGCTTTTTTCTGAGGATATTTCCTTTTTGACTATAGGCGTCAATGTGCTCCCAAATGTCCCATTGCAGATTGCACAAAAACAGTGCTAACAAACTGCTCAATGAAGAGAAGTGTGTACCTCTGTGAGATGAATTCACACAACACAAAGCAGTTTCTCAGTAAGCTTCTTTCCAGTTTTCATCTGAGGATATTTTATTTTTCACCACAGGCCTCAATGTACCCCTAAAAATCCAATTGCAGATTCCATGAAAAGAGCGTTAGCCAACTGTTCAATGAAAAGAAATGTATAACTCTGTGAGATGAATTCATATATTTCAAAGCAGTTTCTCATAAAGCTTCTTTTTGGTTTTTATCTGAGGGTATTTCATTTGCCACCATAGGCTTCAATGCCATCTGAAATATCCCTTCTCAGATAACACAAAAACAGTTCCACTAAACTGCTCCACGAAATGAATTGTGTACTTCTGTGAGATTAATTCACACATCACAAAGAAGTTTCTCAGAATGCTTCTTTACAGTTTTTATCTGAGGATATTTCCTTTCTTACCAAAGGCCTCAAAGCGCTCCCAAATATCCCATTGTAGATACCTTGAAAACCGTGTGAGAAAACTGCTGTGTGAAAAGAAAGATGTAAGTCAGTGAGATGAATTCACACATCACAAAGTAGTTTCTCAGAAAGTTTCTTTCCAGTTTTTATCTGAAGATATTTCCTTTTTCACCATAGGCCTCAATGTGCTCCCACATATCCCATTGCAGATTCCAGGAAAACAGTGTTAGCAAACTGCTCAATGAAAACAAAGGTGGAATTTGGTGACATGAATTCACACATCACAAAGTAGATTCTCAGAAAATTCTTTCTAGTTTTTAATCTGAGAATATTTCCTTTTTCACCATAGGCCTCATTGCACTCCAGAATACCCAATTGCAGATTCCATGAAAACATGGTTAGCAAACTGGTTTGTGAAAAGATAGGTGTAACTCTGTGAGATGAATTCACACATCACAAAACAGTTTCTCAGAAAGCTTCTTTCCCATTTTTATCCTAGGATATTTCCTTTTTCTCCATAGGCCTCAATGTGCTCCCACATATCCCATTGCAGAATCCAGGAAAACAGTGTTAGCAAACTGCTCAATGAAAACAAAGGTGAAATTTGGTGAGATGAATTCACATATCACAAATCAGATTCTCAGAAAACTTCTTTCTAGTTTTTATCTGAGGATATTTCCTTTGACACAATAGGCTTCAAGGAATCCAAAATATCCCTTCTCAGATAACACAAAAACAGTGCTACCAAACTTCTCCATGAAATGAATGGTGTACTTCTGTTAGATGAATTCATGCATCACAAGCAGTTTCTCAGAAAGATTCTGTCTAGTTTTTATCTGAGCGTATTTCCTTTTTCAATATATGCCTTAATGTGCTCCCAAATATCCCTTTGTAGATTCCACTTATACAGTGTCAGCAAAGTGCTCAAAGAAAAAGAAGGTGTAATTCTGTGAGATAAATTCGCACATCACAAACAAGTTTCTCAGAGAGCTTCTTTCTAGTTTTTATCTGAGGATATTTCCTTTCTCACCATAGGCTTCCATGCGATCCAAAATATCCCTTCTCAGATTCCCCAAAAACAGTGTTACCAAACTGCTGCATGAAAAGAATGGTATATCTCCGTGAGATGAATTCACACATCACAAAACAGTTTCTCAGAAAGCTTCTTGCTACTGTTTATCTGAGGATATATTCTTTTTCACAATAGGCCTCAATGTGCTCCCAAATATCCCATTACAGATTCCAAGAAAGCAGTGTTAGCAAACTGCTCAATGAAAAGAAAGGTGTAACTCTGTGAGATGAATTCACACATCACAAAGCAGTTTTTCAGAAAGCATCTTTCTAGTTTTTATCTGAAGATATTTCCCTTGTCACCCTAGGCTTCAATTTGATTCAAAATATCCATTCTCAGCTTCCCCAAAAACAGTGCTACCAAAATGCTCCATGAAAAGAATGGTGTAACTCATTGAGATTAATTCACACATCACAAAGCAGGTTCTCACAAAGTTTCTTTGTAGGTTTTATCTGAATATATTTCCTTTTTCACCATAGACCTCAATGAGCTCCCGAATATCCCATTGCAAATTCCATGAAAACAGTACTACCAAACTGTTCCATGAAAAGAATGGTGTATCTCTGTGAGATGAATTCACAGATCACAAAATAGTTTCTAATGTAGTTTCTTTCTAGTTTTTATCTAAGGATATTTCCTTTCTCACCAGAGGTCTCAAGGCACTCCTGAATATTAAATTAAATATTCCACGAAAACACTGTCAGCACACTACTCAATGAAAGGAAAGATGTAACTATGTGAGTTGAATTCAGACATCACACAGCAGTTTCTCAGACACTTTCTTTCTGTTTTTTATCTGAGGATATTTCCTTTTTCCCCTAGGCTTCAATGCAATCCAAAATATTCCATCTGATTCCCCAAAAAACAGTGTTACCAAACTGCTCCATGAAAAGGATGCTGTAACTCTTTGAGATGAATTCACACATCACAAAGCAGGTTCATCACAAAGTGGGTTCTCACAAAGCTTCTTTATAGTTTTCATCTGAGGATATTTCCTTTCTCACCATAGGCCTCAAAGCACTCCCAAATATCCTATTGCAGATTCCACAAAAACCGTGTTAGCAAACTGCTCAATGAAAAGATAGGTTTAACTCTGTGAGATGAATTCACACATCACAAAGCAGTTTATCAGAAAGCTCCTTTCTAGATTTTATCTGAGAGTATTTCCTTTTTCACCCTAGGCCTCAATGTGCTCCCCAATATCCAATTGCAGATTCCACAAAAACAGTATTAGCTTATGGCTCAATGAAAAGAAAGGTGTAGCTCTGTGAGATGAATTCACACATCACAAAGCAGTTTCTCAGCAAGATTCCTTATAGTTTTTATCTGAGGATATTCCCTTTTTCACCGTATGCCTCAATGCACTCCCAAATATCCCTTTACATATCCATAAAAACAGTGTAAGCAAACTACTCCATTGAAGAAAGGTGTAAGTCTGTGAGATGAATTCACACATTACAAAGAACTTTGTCAGAAAGCTTCTTTTCCAGTTTTTATATGAAGGTATTTCCTTTGCCACCATAGACTTCAATGTGATCCAAATTATCCCTTCACAGATTCCCCAACAAGAGTGTTATCAAACTGCTCCATGAAAAGTGGTGTATCTCTATGAGATGAATTCACACATCACAAAGCTGTTTCTCAGAAAACTTCTTTAGAGGTTTTATCAGAGGATAATTCCTTTTTCACCATAGGCCTCGATGTGCTCCCAAATATCCCATTGAAGATTCCATGAAAACAGTGTGAGCAAACTGCTCAATGAGAAGAAAGGTGTAACACCATGAGGTGAATTCACACATCATAAAACAGTTTCACAGAGAGCTTCTTTCCAGTTTTTATCTCAGGATATTTCCTTTGTCACCATAGTCTTCAATGAGATCCAAAATATCCCTTGTCAGATTCCACAAAAACCGTGCTAACAAACTGAGGATTGTTCCTTTTTCAACATAGGCTTCAATGTGCTCCCAAGTATCCCATTGCAGATTCCACGAAAATTGTGTTAGCAAACTGCTCAATGAAAAGAAAGTTGTAACTGTGTGATGAATTCACACATCAGAAAGAAGTTTCTCAGACAGATTCTTTCTACTTTTTATCTGAAGACATTTCCTTTGTCAGAATAGGCTTCAATGTGATCCAAATTAACCCTTCTCAGATTTCCCAAAAAGAGTGCTACCAAACTGCTCCAGGAAAGAATGATGTAATTCTGTGAGATGAATTCACACATCACAAAGCAGTTTCTCACAAAGCTTCTTTCTACTTTTTATCTGAGGATATTTCCTTTTTCACCTTATGCTTCAAATCACTCCCAAATATCCCATTGCAGATTCCATAAAACAGTGTTAGCAAACTGCTCAATGAAAACAAAGGTGTAACTGTGAGATGAATTCACACATCACATAGCAGCTTCTCAGAAAGCTACTTTGTAGTTTTTATCTGAGGATATTTCCTTTTTCACCATAGGCTTCACTGTGATCCCAGATATTCCTTCTCACATTCACCAAAATCAGTGCTACAAAACTGCTCCATGAGAAGAATAATGAAACTCAGTGAGATGAATTTACACATCACAAAGCAGATTCTCACAATGCTTCTTTCTAGTTTTTATCTGAGGATATTTCCTTTTTCACCATAAGCCTCAAAGTGCTCCCGAATATCCCCTTGCAGTTTCCACAGAAAGAGTGGTAGCAAATTGCTATGTGAAATGAAAGGTGTATCTCTGTGAGATGAATTCACACACCAAAACGCAGTTTCTTAGAAAGTTTCTTTGTAGTTTTTATCTAAAGATATTTACTTTTTCTCCATAGGCCTCAATGTGCTCCCAAATATCCCATTGCAGATTCCACGAAAAGAGGGTTAGCAAACTGCTCAATGAAAAGAAAGGTATAATTCAGTGAGATGAATTCAAACATCACAAAGTGCATTCTCAGAAAGTTTCTCTCTAGTTTTTATTTGAGGATATTTCCTTTGACACCATAGGCTTCAATGTGATCCAAAATATCCCTTCTGAAATAAAACAAAAGCAGTGCTACCAAACTGCTCTATGAAATGAAAGGTGTACTTCTGGTAGATGAATTCACACATCACCAAGCAGTTCCTCAGAGGCTTCTTTCTAGTTTTTATCTGAGAGTATTTCCTTTTTCAATATATGCCTCAGTGTGTTACCAAACATCCCTTTGCATATTCCACTTTCACAGTGTCAGCAAACTGCTCAAAGAAAAGAAAGATGTAATTCTGTGAGATAACTTCACATATCACAAACAAGTTTCTCAGAAAGATTCTTTCTGTTATCTGAGGATATTTCCTTTCTCATCATAGGCTTCAATGCGATCCAAAATATCCCTTCTCAGATTTCCCCAAAACAGTTACCAAACTGCTGCATGAAAGGAATGGTGTATCTCGGTGAGATGAATTCACACATCACCAAGCAATTTCTCAGAAAACTTCTTGTTAGTTTTTATCTGAGGATATTGCCTTTTTCACCATAGTCCTCAGTGCACTCCCGAATATCCCATTGCAGATTCCAAGAAAACATTCCTTTTTCACCATAGGCCTGAAAGCACTCTGAATATTCCGTGATCACGTTGAAGCCTATAGTGAAAAATTAAATATCCTCAGATAACAACTAGAAAGAAACTTCATGAGAAACTGCTTGGTGATGTGTGAATTCATCTCACAGAAATACCCTATTCTTATCATGGAGCAGTTTGCTATCACTATTCCCGTGGAATCTGCAATGGGATATTTGGGAGTGCATTGAGGCCTATGTTGAAAAAGGAAGTATCCTAGGATAAAAACTGGAAAGAGGCTTTCTGGGAAACTGACTTGTGATGTTTGAATTCATCTGACAGAGTTACACCATTCTTTTCATGCAGCAGTTTGGTAGTACTGTTTTTGTGGAATCCTAGAAGGGATATTTTGTGTTACATTGAAGCCTATGGAGACAAAGGAAATATCCTCAGATAAACACTGGAAAGACGCTTTCTGAGAAACTGCTTTGTGATGTGTGAATTCATCTCAATGAGTTGCACCATTCCTTACATGGTGCAGTTTGGTAACACTCTTTTTGGGGAATCTGAGAAGGGATTTTTGGATCGCATTGAAGGCTATGGTAACAAAGGAAATATCCTCAGATAAAAAATAGAAGAAAGCTTTCTGAGAAACTGCTTTGTGATGATCAATTCATCTCACAGAGTTACACCTTTATTTTTATTGAGCAGTTTGCTAACACTGGTTTCTTGGAATCTGCATTTTGATATTCAAGAGTGCATTGAATCCTATGGTGAAAAAGGAAATATCCTCAGTTAAAGACTAGAAAGAGGCTTTCAGGGAAACTGCTTTGTGATATGTGAATTTGTCAGTTGAGTAGATCTGTTTTGGGGGTATCTGATAAAGGATATTTTGTATCGCTTTGAGGCCTATGGTGAGAAAGTAAATATCCTCAGATAAAAAGTAGAAAGAAACTTTCTGAAAATCTGCTTTGTGATATGTGAATTCATCTCATGGAGTTATACCTATCCTTTCATTGAGCAGTTTGCTAACACTGTTTTCATGGAATCTGCAATGAGATATTCGGGAGTGCATTGAGACCTATGGTGAAAAAACAAATATCCACTGAGAAAAACTAGATAGAAGCTTTCTGAGAAACTGCTTTGTGATGTGTGAATTCATCTCACAGAGTTACACCTCTCTTTTCATATAATACCTTGATAACACTGATTTTGCTGAATCTGAAATGGGATATTCTGGAGTGCTTAGAGGCCTATGGTGAAAAAGGAAATATCCTCAGATGAAAACTACAAAGAAGCTTTCTGAGAAAGTGCTTTATGATGTGTGAATTCATCTCAATGAGTTACATCATTCCTTTCATGGAAAAGTTTGGTAGCAATGTTTTTCGGGAAAGTGAGAGGGGATATTTTGGAATGCATTGAAGACTATGGTGACAATGAAACCTCCTCAGATAAAAACTAGAAAGAAGCTTTCTGATAAATTGCATTGTGATGTTTGAATTCATCTCACAGAGTTCCAACTTCTTTTTCATTGAGCAGTTTGCTAACACTGTTGTCGTGGAATCTGCAGTGGGATATTCGGGAGCACATTGAAGCCTATGGTGAAAAATGAAATATCATTTGATAAAAACTAGAAAGAAGCTTTCTGAGAAACTGCTTTGTGATGGGTGAATTCATCTCACACAATTACAGCATGCTTTTCATGGAGCACTGTGGTAGTACTATTTTTATGGAATCTCAAAAGGGATATTTTACATCAAATTGAAACCTATGGAGACAATGGAAACATGCTCAGATAAGAACTAGAAAGAAGCTTTCTGAGAAACGTCTTTGTGATGTGTGAATTCATCTCACAGAGTTACACCTTTCTTTTCATTGAGCAGTTTGCTAACATGATGATATTGAAATCTGCAATGGGATATTTGGAGTGCATTGAGGCCTTGGGTGAAAAAGAATACATCCTCAGATGAAAACTGGAGAAAAGACTTCTGAGAAACTGCTTCGTGATGTGTGCATTCATTTCATAGAATTAAATCTTTCTGTTGAGGAAGCAGCTTGGCATCAAGATTTTTCTGGAGTCTGAGAAGGGATATTTTGGATCACATTGAAGCCAATGATGACAAAGGAATTTTCCTCAGATAAAAATTAGAATCTTTCAGGGAAACTGCTTTGTGATGTGTGAATTCATCTCATGGAGTTACAGCATTCTTTTCAATGAGTAGTTTTCTAACACTGTTCTTATGGAATCTGCAGTGGCATATTCAGGAGTGCTTTGAGGCCTATGTTGAAAAGGGAAATATCCTTAGATAAAACTAGAAATAAGTTTTCTGAGAAACTGCTTGGTGATGTGTGGATTCATCTCACAGAGTTACATCTTACTTTTCATTGAACAGTTTGCTAACACTATTTTCGTGGAATCTGCAGTGGGATATTCAGGAGCACGTTGAAGCCTATGGTGAAAAATGAAATAACGTCTGATAAAAACTAGAAAGAAGTTTTCTGAGAAACTGCTTTGTGATGTGTGAATTCATCTCAATGAGTTACACCATTCTTTTCATGGAACTGTTTGGTACGACTGTTTTTCTTGAATCTGAGAAGGGATATTTTGGGTCACATTGAAGCCTATGTTGACAAAGGAAATATCCTTAGATAAAAAGTAGAAGGAAACTTTCTTAAAAACTACTTTGTGATGTATCAGTTTATCTCACAGAGTCACAGCTTTCTTTTCATTCAGCAGTTTGTTAACACTGGTTTCTTGGAATCTGCAATTTGATATTCAAGGGTGCATTGAATCCTATGGTGAAAAGGGAAATATTCTTAGTTTAAGACCAGAAAGAGGCTTTTTGAGAAACTGCTTTGTGATGGGTGAATTCATCTCACACAGTTACAGCATGTTTTTCATGGAGCAGTGTGGTAGCACTATTTTTATGGAATCTCAAAAGGGATGTTTTGCATCAAATTGAAACCTATGGAGACAATGGAAACATGCTCAGATAAAAATTAGAAAGAAGCTTTCTGAGAAACTTCTTTGTGATGTATGAATTCATCTCACAGAGTTACACCTTTCTTTTCATTGAGCAGTTTGCTAACATGATGATATTGAAATCTGCAATGGGATATTTGGAGTGCATTGAGGCCTAGGGTGAAAAAGAATACATCCTTAGAAGAAAAATGGAGAAAAGCCTTCTGAGAAACTGCTTTGTGATATGTGCATTCATTTCATAGAATTAAATCTTTCTGTTGAGGAAGCAGCTTGGCATCAAGGTTTTTCTGGAGTCTGAAAAGGGATAATTTGGATCACTTTGAAGCCAATGATGACAAAGGAATTTTCCTCAGATAAAAATTAGAATCTTTCAGGGAAACTGCTTTGTGATGTGTGAATTCATCTCATGGAGTTACAGCATTCTTTTCAATGAGTAGTTTTCTGACACTGTTCTCGTGGAATCTGCAGTGGAATATTCAGGAGCACTTTGAAGCCTATGTTGAAAAGGGAAATATCCTTAGATAAAACTAGAAAGAAGTTTTCTGAGGAACTGATTGGTGATGTGTGAATTCATCTCACAGAGTTACACCTTTCTTTCCATTGAGCAGTTTGCAAACACTGTTTTCGTGGTATCTGCAACAGGATATTTTGGAGAGCATTGAGGCCTTCGGTGAAAAAGGAAATATCCTCAGATAAATACTAGAAGAAATATTTCTGAGACATTCCTTTCGACGTTTGAATTCATCTCACAGAGTTACACCTTTCTTTTCATATAGCAGTTTGCTAACCCTGTTTTTATTGAATCTGTCATGGGATATTCGGGAGTGTATTGATGCCTATGGTGAAAAAATAAATATCCTCAGATAAAAACTAGAAAGAAACTTTCTAAGAAACTACTTTGTGATGTGTGAATTCATCTCACAGAAATACACCATTCTTTTCATGGAGCAGTTTGGTAGCACTGTTTTCCTTGAATCTGAGAAGGGATATTTTGGATTGCATTGAAGTCTATGGTGATAAGGGAAATATCCTCAGATAAAAACTAGAAATGAAGCTTTCAGGGAAACTGTTTTGTGATGTGTGAATACATCTCACTGTGTTATACCATTCTTTTCATGAAGCAGTTCGGTAGCTCTGTTTTTGGAAAATCTGATAAAGGATATTTTGTACCATATTGAAGGCTATGGTGAGAAAGGAAATATCCTCAGATAAAAAATAGAAAGAAACTTTCTGAGAATCTGCTTTGTGATGTGTGAATTCATCTCATGGAGTTACACCTTTCTTTTCATTGAGCAATTTGCTAACACTGTTTTCGTGGAATCTGCAATGGTATACACAGGAGCTTATTGAGGCCTATGATGAAAAAGGAATTATCGTGAGATAAAAAGCAGAAAAAAGCTTTCTGAGAAACTGCTTTGTGATGTGTGAATTCATCTCAATGAGTTACACCATTTCTTTCATGGAGACCTTTGGTATCACTGTTTTTGTGGAATATGAGAAGAGTTACTTTTTATCACTTTGAAGCCAATGGTGACGAAAGAAATATCCTCAAAACTAGGAGAATCTTTCTGAGAAACTGCTTTGTGATGTATGAATTCATCACCCAGAAATACACCATTCCTTTTATGGAGCAGTTTGGTAACACTGTTTTTGTGGAGTCTGAAAAGGGATATTTTGGGTTGCATTGAAGCCCATAGTGACAAAGGAAATATCCTCAGATAACAACTAGAAAGAAGCTTTCAAGGAAACTGCTTTGTGATGTGTAAATTCATCTCACAGAGTTACAACTTTCTTTTCATATGGCAATTTGTTAACACTGTTTACGTGGAATCTGCAAAAGGATATTTGAGAGCGCATTGAGGCCTATGGTGAAATACGAAATATACTCAAATAAAAACTGGAAAGAAGCTTTCTGAGAAACTGCTTTGTGATGTGTGAATTCATCTCACAGAGTTTCACCTTTCTTTTCATTGAGCAGTTTACTAGCACGGTTTTCATGAAATCTGCAATGGGATATTAGGGACGGTATTGAGGGCTATGGTGTAAAAAGAAATATCCTCAGATAAAAACTGGTGAGAAGACTTCTGAGAAACTGCTTTGTGATGTGTCCATTGAACTGATAGAGTTAAACCTTTCTGTTGAGGGAGAGTTTGGCATCAATGTTTTTGTGGAATATGAGAAGGGACATTTTGGATCACATTGAAGCCTATGGTGGCAAAGGAAATATAATCAGATAAAAACCATAAATAAGTTCTCTGAGAAACTGCTTTTTGGTGTGTGAATTCATCTCTCAGGGTTATATCTTTTTTTACATTGAACAGTTTGCTAACACTGGTTCCTTGGAATCTGCAATTTGATATTCAGGAGTGCATTGAGTCCTATGGTGAAAAGGGAAATATCCTTATTTAAAGATTAGAAAGAAACTTTCTGAGATACTGCTTTGTGATATGCGAATTCATCTCACACAGTTACACTTTTCTTTTGATTGAGCAGTTTTCTAACACTCTTTTCATTGAATCTGCAATGGGATATTCGGGAACGCATTGAGACCTGTGGTGAAAAAGCAAATATCCTCTGAGAAAAACTAGATAGAAGCTTTCTGAGAAACTGTTTTGTGATGTGTGAATTCATCTCACAGACTTACACCTCTCTTTTAGTGTAATAGTTTGTTAACACTGATTTAGCTGAATCTGAAATGAGATATTCTGGAGTGCATAGAGGCCTATGGTAAAAAAGGAAATATCCTCAGATGAAAACCGGAAAGAACTTTCTGAGAAAGTGCTTTGTGATATTTGAATTCATCTCACAGAGTTACATCATTCTTTTCATTGAGCAGTTTGAGCAGTTTGATAGCACTCTTTTTGTGGAATCTGAGAAGGCATACTTTTATCACATTGAAGCCAATGATGACAAAGGAAATACCCTCAGATAAAAACTAGAAAGAAGCTTTCTGAGAAAGTAGAAATATGTCATTGCTTTCATGGAGCAGTTTGGTAGCACTTTTTTGTGAAATCTTGGAAGGGCTAGTTTGGATCGCCTTGTAGCCTATGGTGACAAAGGCAGTATCCTCAGATAAAACTAGAAAGAAGCTTTCAGGTAAACTGCTTTGTGATGTGTGAATTTATCTCACAGAGTTACACCATTCTTTTCATTGAGTATCTTGTTAACACTGTTTTCATGGAATTGGCAACGGGATATTCAGGAGTGCATTGAGACCTGTGTTGAAAAAGGAAATATCCTTAGATAAAAACTAGAAAGAAGTTTTCTGAGAAACTGCTTTGTGATGTGTGAATTCATCTCACAAAATTACACCTCTCTTTTTGTATAATCGTTTGCTAACTCTGTTTTTGATGAATCTGAAATGGAATACTTGGGAGCTCATAAAAGTCTGTGGTGAAAAAGGAAATATCCTCAGAGGAAAATGAGAAAGAATCTTTCTGAGAAAGTGCTTTGTGATGTGAGAATTCATCTCAAGGAGATACACCATTATTTTTATGGAGAAGTTTGGTAGTACAGTTTTTCTGGTATCTGAGAAGGGATACTTTTCATCACATTGAATCCAATTTTGACAAAGGAATATCCTCAGATAAAAACTAGAAAGAAGCTTTTTGAGAACCCACTTTGTGTTGTGTGAATTCATCTCACACAGTTACAGTTTTCTTTTCACATAGCAGATTGCTAACATTGCTTTCATGGAATCTGCAATGGGATATTCAGAGCACATTCAGGCCTATGGTGAAAAAGGAAATATCCTCAGATGAAAAGTGAAGAAAAGCCTTCTGAGAAACTGCTTTGTGATGTGTGCATTTATCTCATAGAATTAAATATTTCTGTTGAGGGAGTAGTTTTATCATCAATGTTTTTCTGGAATCTGACAAGGGATATTTTATCTCACTGAAGCCTATGATGACAAAGGAAATATCATGAGATAAAAACTAGAAAGAAGCCTCCTGAGAAACTGTATGTGATGTGTGAATCCTTCTCACAGCGTTACCCCTTTCTTTTCATACAGAAGTTTGTTAACACTGTTTTCATGGAATCTGCAGTGGGATATTCAGGTGCACATTGAAGCTTATGGTGAAAAAGGAAATCTCCTCAGATAAAAACCAGAAAGAAACTTTCTGAGAAACTACTTTGTGATGTGTGAATTCATCTCACAGAAATACACCATTCTTTTCATGGAGCAGTTTGGTAGCACTGTTTTTCTTGAATCTGAGAATGGATATTTTTTTATCCCATTGAATCCTCTGGATAAAAGAAATATCCTCATACAAAATCTAGAAAGAATCTGTTTGTGAAACTGCTTTTTGATGTGTCAATTGTTCTCACAGATTAACACCTTTCTTTTCATTGAACAGTTTTCTAACACTGTTTTCGTGGAATCTACAGTGGGATATTCTGGGGGGCATTGAGGACTATGCTGGAAAAGGAAAATCCTCAGATAAAAACTGGAAAGAAACATCTGATAAACTTCTTTGTGATGTGAGCAACCATCTCGTAGAATTAAATCCTTCTGTTGAGGGAGCAGTTTGACATCAGTGTTTTTCTCTAATCTGAGAAGGGATATTTTGGATTGTATGGAAGCCTATGGTGACAAACGAAATATCCTCAGATAAAACTAGAAAGAAACTTTCTGAGAAATGACTTTGTTATGTGTGAATTCATCTCACAGAATTACACCTTTCTTTTCATTGAGCAGTATGTTAACACTTTTTTCATGGAATCTGCAATGGGATATTGGGGAGTGCATTGATGCCTATGGTGAAAAAGGAAATATCCTCAGAGAAAAAACTAGAAAGAAGCTTTCTGAGAAATTGCTTTCTGATGTGTGAATTCATCTCACAGAATTACACCATTCTTTTCATATAGCAGTTTGCTAACATTGTTTCGTTGAATCTCTCATGGGATATTCAGGAACGCATTGAGGCCCCTATGGTGAAAAAGGAAATATCCTCCAACAAAAACTAGAAAGAAGCTTTCTGAGAAATTGTTTTGTGATTTATGAATTCCTCTCACAGAAATACACCATTCTTTACATGGAACAGTTTATTAACATTGATTTTGTGGAATCTGAGAATTGATATTTTGGATCACATTGAAGGCTATGTTGACAAAAGAAATATCTTCAGATAAAACTAGAAAGAAGATTTCAGTGAAACTGCTTTGTGATGTGTGAATTCATCTCCCTTCTATCTGTTTGCTAGCACTGTTTTCATGGAGTCTACGATGGGATATTTGGGAACGCTTGAGACCTATGGAGAAAAAGGAAATATCCTCAGGTAAAAACTAGAAATAAGTTTTCTGTGATGTGTGAATTCATCTCACTCAATTTCACCAATTTTTCCATGGATCAATTTGGTAGCACTGTTTTCGGGGATTCTGAGAAGGGATATCTTTTGATCACGTTGAAGCCTATGATAACGAAGGAAATATCCTCAGACAAAAACCAGAAAGAAGCTTTCTGATAAACTGCTTTGTGATGTGTGAATTCATCTCACAGAAATACACCATTCTTTTCATGGAGCAGTTTGCTAGCACTGTTTGTGTGGAATCTGAGCGGGGATATTTTCAATCTCATTGAAGCCTATGATGACAAAGGAAATATCCTCAGATAAACACTAGAAAGAATGTTTCAGGGAAACTGCTTTGTGATGTGTGAAATCGTCTCACAGAGTTACATCTCTCTTTTCATTGAGCAGTTGGCTAACACGGTTTTCGTGGAATCTGCAATGGGATATCAGGTAGGGCATTGATGGCTTTGGTGAAAAAGAAAATATCCTCAGATAAAAACTGGGGAGAAGACGTCTGAGCAACTGCTTTGTGATGTATCTATTCAACTCAATGAGTTAAACCTTTGTGGTGAGGGAGTAGTTTGGCATCAATGTTTTTGTGGAATGTGAAAAGGTATAATTAGGGTCACATTGAAGCCTATGGTGACAAAGGAAAAATCCTCAGATAAAAACTATAAAGAAGTTCTCTAAGAAACTGCTTTCTGATGTGTGAATTTACCTCTCATAGTTATACCATTCTTTACATTGAGCAGTTTGTTAACACTGATTTCTTGGAATCTGCAATTTGATATTCAGGAGTGCATTGAGTCTGATGGTGAAAAGGAAATATCCTCAGTTAGAGGACAGAAAGAAGCTTTCTGAGAAACTGCTTTGTGATGTGTGAATTCATCTCACAGACTTACACTTTTCATATAGCAGTGTGCTAACAGTTTTCATGGAATCTGCAATGGGATATCTGGGAGTGCAATGAGGCCTTTGGTGATAAAGGAAATATCCTCAGATAAAAACTAGAAAGAAGCTTTCTGAGAAATTGCTTGGTGATGTGTGAATTCATCTCATAGAGTTACCCGTTTCTTTTCATATACCAGCTGGCTAACAGTGTTTTCGTTTAATCTACCATGGGATATTCGGGAGTCCATTGGGGCCTATGGTGAAAAAGGAAACATCCTCAGATAAAAACTAGAAAGAAGATTTCAGAGAAACTGCTTTGTGGTGTGTGAATTTATCTCACATAGTTACACCATTCTTTTCACGGAGCAGTTTAATATCACTGTTTTTGGAGAGCCTGAGAAGGGATATTTTAGATCTCATTGAAGCCTACAGTGACAAAGGAGATATCCTCAGATAAAAACTAGAAGGAAGCTTTCTGAGAAACTGCTTTGTGATGTGTCTATTTGTATCACAGAGTCACACTTTTCTTTTCATATAGCAGTTTACTAACGCTGTTTTCTTGGAATCTACAAAGGGATATTTGAGAGCACTTTGAGGCCTACGGGAAATAGGAAATAACATCAGACAAAAACTAGAAAGACACTTTCTGAGAAACTGCATTGTGATGTGTGAATTTATCTCACAGAGTTACCCCACTGTTCTCATGGAGCAGTTTGGTAGCACTGTTTTTGGGAAATCTGAGAAGGGATATTTTGGATCGTATTGAAGCATCTGGTGACAAAGGAAATATCCTCAGATAATAATTAGAAATAAGCTGTTTGAGAAACTACTTTGTGAAGTCTGAATTCATCTCACAGATTTACAATTTTCTTTTCATTGAGCAGTTTGCTGACTCAGTTTTTGTGGAATCTGCAATGGGAAAGGAGGGAGGGCATTGAGGCCTATGGTGAGATAGGAAATATAATCAGATAAAAACTGGAGAGAAGACTTCTGAGAAACTGCTTTGTGATGTGTGCATTCAACTTATGGAGTTAAACCTTTCTGTTGAGGTAGTAATTTGGCATCAACATATTTGTGGAATCTCAGAGGGGATATACTGAATCACATTGAAGCTTTCTGAGAAACTTCTTTGTGATGTGTGAATTCATCTTACAGAGATACACCTTTCTCTTCATGAAGCAGTTTGCTAACACTGGTTTCATGGAATCCACAAAGTGATATTTGGGAGTGCTTTGAGGCCTATGGTGAAAAAGGAAATATCCTCAGATAAAAACTGGAAAGAAGGTTTCTTAAAAACTGTTTGTGATGTTTGAATTCATCTCACAGAGATACACCATTCTTTTCATGGTGCAGTTTGGTACCACCGTTTTTTGGGAATCTGAGAAGGAATATTTTGGATTTCATTGAGGCCTATGGTGACAAATGAAATATCCTCTGATAAAAATTAGAAGAAAGCTTTCTGGGAAACTGCATTGTGATGTGATATGTGAACTCATCTCACAGTGTTACACCACTCTTTTTATGCAGAGATTTGGTAGCACTGTTTATGGGGAATCTGAGAAGGGTTATTTTAGGTCACATTGAAGCCACTGGTGACAAGGGAAAAATCCTCTGATAAAAGCTAGAGAGAAGACTTCTGAGAAACTGCTTTGTGATGTTTCCATTCACTTATAGAGTTAAACCTTTCTGTTGAGGGAGCAGTTTGACATCAATGTTTTTGTGGAATGTGAGAAGGGATATTTTGGATCTCATTGAAGCCTATGGTGACAAAGAAAATATTCTCAGATAAAAACTAGAAAGAAGCGCTTTGAGAAACTACTTCGTGATGTGTTAATCCATCTGACAGAGTTATACCTTTCTTTTCTTTGAGCGGTTTGTAACCCTATTTTCGTGTAATCAGCGAAGGGATATTCAGGATCACATTGAAGCCTATGGTGACAAATGAAATACCCTCAGATAAAAATTAGAAAGAAACTTTCTGCAAAACTGCTTTCTGATGTGTCCCTTCATCTCACAGAGTTACACCTTTTGTTTCATTGAGCAGTTTTTTAGCACTGTTTTCGTGGAATCTGTAAGGCATATTCAGGAGGGTCTAGAGGCCTATGTAGAAAGAGGAAATATCTTCAGATAAAAACCAGAAATAAGCTTTTGAGAAACAGCTTTGTGATGTATGAATTCATCTCACACAGTTACATTATTCTTTTCATGGAGAAGTTTGATAGCACTTTTTTGGGGGACTCTGAGAAGGGATATTTTGGATCACATTGAAGCCTATGGTGACAAAGGAACTATCCTCAGATCAAAACTAGAAAGAAGCTTTCTGAGAAAATTCTTTGTGATGTGTGAATTCATTTCACAGCATTACACCTTTGTTTTCATTGAGCAGCTTGCTAACACTATTTTTGTGGAATCTTCAATGGGACATTCAGGAGTGCGTTGAGGCCTATGGTGAAAATGGAAATATCCTCAGATAAAATGTAGAAAGAAGCTTTCTGAGAAATTGCTTTCTGATGTGTGAGTTCATCTCACAGACTTACACCGTTGTTTTCATGGAGCAGTTTGGTAACACTGTTTTTGTGGAATCTGAGACGGATATTTTGGAATGCATTGAAGCCTATAGTGACAAAGGTAATATCCTCACATAAAACAAGAAAGAAGCTTTCTGAGAAACTGCTTTGTGATACATATAATCATCTCATAGAGTTAAGCCATTCTTTGGATTGGGCAGTTTGAAATCAGTGTTTTTGTGGAATCTGAGAAGGGACATTTGGGATTGCTATGAAGATTATGGTGATAAAGGAAATATCCTCAAAAGAAAACTAGAATTAAGCTTGCTGAGAAACTCCTTTGTGATGTGTACTCCTCTCACAGAGTTGCACCTCTCTTTTCATAGAGAAGTGTGGAAACACTTTTGTTGTAAAAGCTACCAAGGGATATCTTGGAGCATATGGAACCCTATGGTGAAAAAGTAAAAATTATCCTCAGATAAAAACTGGAGAACAGATATTTCTCAAAAGAAGACATTCATACAGCCAACAGACACATGAAAAAATGCTCATCATCACTGGCCATCAGAGAAATGCAAATCAAAACCACAATGAGATACCATCTCACACCAGTTAGAATGGCGATCATTAAAAAGTCAGGAAACAACAGGTGCTGGAGAGGATGTAGAGAAATAGGAACACTTTTACACTGTTGGTGGGATTGTAAACTAGTTCAACCATTGTGGAAAACAGTATGGCGATTCCTCAAGGATCTAGAACTAGAAGTACCATATGACCCAGCCATCCCATTACTGGGTATATACCCAAAGGATTATAAATTATGCTGCTATAAAGACACATGCACACGTATGTTTATTGCAGCACTACTCACAATAGCAAAGACTTGGAATCAACCCAAATGTCCATCAGTGACAGACTGGATTAAGAAAATGTGGCACATATACACCATGGAATACTATGCAGCCATCAAAAAGGATGAGTTTGTGTCCTTTGTAGGGACATGGATGCAGCTGGAAACCATCATTCTTTGCAAACTATCACAAGAACAGAAAACCAAACACCGCATGTTCTCACTCATAGGTGGGAACTGAACAATGAGATCACTTGGACTCAGGAAGGGGAACATCACACACAGGGGCCTGTCATGGGGAGGGGGTAGGGGGGTAGGATTGCATTGGGAGTTATACCTGATGTAAATGACGAGTTGATGGGTGCAGCACACCAACATGGCACAAGTATACATATGTAACAAACCTGCACGTTATGCACATGTACCCTACAACTTAAAGTATAATAATAATAAATAAATTTTTAAAAAAAATACATACAAAAATAAATAAATAAATAAAATAAATAAATAAATAAAAACTGGAGAGATGCTTTCTGAGAAACTGCTTTGTGATGCATGCATTCCACTCACAGAGTTATACCTCTCTTTTCATAGAGAAGTGTGGAAACACGTTTGTTGTAAAAGCTCCCAAGGGATATTTTGGAGCAGATTGAAGCCTATGGTGAAAAAAAAAATATCCTCAGATAAAAACTGGAGTGAAGCTTTCTGAGAAACTGCTTTGTGATGTGTGTATGCATCTCATAGAGTTAAACAATTCTTTGAATTGAGCCCTGGGAAATCACTGTTTTTGTAGAATCAGAGGCGACATTTGGGAATGCTATAAAGAATATGGTGAAAAAGGAAATATCTTCAGATAAAAACGAGAAAGAAGCTTTCTGAGAAACTGCTTTTTGTTCATGTGAATTCCTCTCACAAAATTAACCCTTTCTTTTCATTGAGTAGTTTGCTAACACTGTTTTTGTGTAATCTGCAAAGGGATATTTGGGAATGCTTTGAGGCCTATGGTGAAATAGGAAATATATTCAGATAAAACGTGGAGAGAAGCTTTATGAGAAACTGCTTTGTCAGGTTTACACTCCACTGACAGAGTTATACTTCTCTTTTCATAGAGCAGTGTGGAAACACTTTTGGTGTAAAAGCTACCAAGGGATAGTTTGGAGCACATTGAAGAATATGGCGAAAGAGGAAATATCCTCACATAAAAACTGGAAAGAGGCTTTCTGAGAAACTGCTTTGTGATACGTTGCTTCATCTCACAGAGTTAAAGCTTTCTTACATTACACAGTTTGGAATATCTGTCATTGACAGATCTGTGAAGACACATTCAGGAGCACATTTAGGCCTAGGGTGAGCAAGAAAATATCTTCAGATGAAAACTGGACAGAAGCTTTCTGAGAAACTGCTTTGTGATATGTGTATTCAGCTCATAAAGATAAAACATTCTTTGGATTGAGCAGTTTGAAATCACAGTTTTTGTGAAATCTGAGAAAGGACATTTGGGAACACTATGAAAAGTATGGTGGAAAAAGCATTATCCTCAGATAAAAACGAGAAGGAAACTTTCTGAGAATTTGCTTGTGTCCTGTGAATTCCTCTCACAGAGTTAACCCTTTCTTTTCATTGAACAGTTTGCTAACACTGTTTTTGTGGAATATGCAAAGGGATATTCAGGAGCGCTTGAGGCCAATGATGAAAAAGGAAGTATCTTCAGATGAAAACTGGACAGAAGCTTTCTGAGAAATTGCTTTGTCATGTGTGAATTCCACTCACAGTGTTATACACCTCTTTTCACAGAGCAGTGTGGAAACACTTCAGGTATAAGAGTACCAAGGGATATTTAGGAGTGCATTGAAGCTTGTGGTGATAAAGGAAATATCCTCACATAAAAACTGGAAAGAAACTTTTGCTTTGTAATATGTGCATTGGTCTCACAGAGTTAAAGCTGTCTTTACACAGTTTGGAAACTCTGTCATTGATAGATCTGCAGAGACTTTCTGGAGCACATTGAGGCCTATGGTGAGCAAGGAAATATCTTCAGATGAAAACTGGAGAGAAGCTCTCTGAAAAACTGTTTTGTTATGTGTGTACTCATCTCATAGAGTTCAACCAATGTTTGGATTGAGCAGTTTGAAATCAGTGTTTTTTTGGAATCTGAGAAGGGACATTTGGGAATGCTATGATGAATATGGTGAAAAAGCAAATATCCTCATATAAAAAAGAGAAAGAATCTTTCCAGGAAACTGCTTTTTGTCGTGTGAATTCCTCTAGCAGATTTAACCCTTTCTTTTCATTGAGCAGTTTGCTAACACTGTTTTTGTGGAATCTGTGAAGGAATATTCAGGAGTGCTTTGAGGCCTATGGTGAAAAAGGAAGTATTTTCAGATAAAAACTGGAGAGACGCTTTCTGAGAAACTGATTTGTGATGTGTGCATTCCACTCAGAGAGTTTTACCTCTCTTTTCATAGAGCAGTGTGGAAACATTTTTGGTGTAAAAGCTACCAAAGGATATTTTGGTGCACATTGAAGTTTATTGTGAAAAAGGAAATATCCTCAGATAAAAAGTAGAAAGAAGCTTTTTGAGAAACTGCTTTTTGATATGTGCATTCCTCTCACAGAGTTAAAGATTTCTTTACATTATACGGATTGGAAAGTCTGTCATTGACGGATCTGTGAAGAGATATTTTGGAGTGCATTGAGGCCTATGGTGAGCAAGCAAATATCTTCAGATGAAAACTGGGCAGAAGATTTCTGAGAAACTGCTTTGTTATGTGTGTGCTCATATTGTGAAGTTAAACCATTCTTTGGATTGAGCAGTTTGAAATCAGTGTTTTTGTGGAATCTGAGGAGGGCCATTTGGGAACATTTGGGAACACTATGATTATGGTGAAAAAGGAAATATCCTCTGGTAAAAACTGGAAAAAAAGCTTTCTGAGAAACTGCTTTGTGATATGTGCATTTCTCTCACAGATTTAAAGCTTTCTTTGCATTATACAGATTGGAAAGTCTGTCATTGACAGACTTGTGAAGAGACATTTGGGAGTGCATTGAGGCCTATGGTGAACAAGGAAATATCATCGGATGAAAACTGGACAGAAGCTTTTTGAGAAACTACTTTGTTATGTGTGTACTCATCTCGTAGAGTTAAACCATTCTTTGGATTGAGCAGTTTGAAATCAGTGTTTTTGTGGAATCTGAAGAGGGCCATTTGGGAACACTCTGAAGATTATTGTGACAAAGGAAATATCCTCAAATGAAAACTAGAAGGAAGCTTTCTGAGAAACTGCTGTGTGATATGTGCATTCATCTCACAGAGTTAAAACTTTCTTTACATTATACAGTCTGGAAACTCTTTAATTGATGGATCCATGAAGAGACATTCCGGAGCACATTGAGGCCCATGGTTATAAAGGAAATATCTTCTGACAAAACCTGGAAAGAAGTTTTCTGAGATACTGCTTTGTGATGAGTGCATTTCACTCATAGAGTTAGACTTCTTTTTTCATAAGGTAGTGTGGAAACACTGTTCTTGCAAAACCTGCCACACGATATGTTGGAGCACTTTGGAGCCCATGGCAAAAAGTGAAATATGCTCAGATAGAAACCAGAAAGAACCATTCCAAGAAACTTCTTTTTGATATGTGCATTCATCTCCCAGTGAGGCAAATGGTGAACAAAGAAATATCTTCAGATGAAAACTGGACAGAAGCTTTCTGAGAAACTGCTTTGTGAAGTGTGCATTCTACTTACAGATTTATACCTCTCTTTTCATAGAGCAGTGTGGAAACACTTTTGGTGTAAGAGCTACCAAGGGATATTTCAGAGCGCATTGAAGCCTACGGTGAAGAAGGAAATATCCACAGAAAAAAACTGGAATGAAGCTGTTTGAGAAACTGCTTTGTGATATGTGCATTCATCACACAGAGTTAAAACTTTCCTTACATTACACAGTTTGGAAACTCTGTCATTGACGTATCCATGATGAGACTTTTGGAAGAGCATTGAGGCCTATCGAGGAAAAGGAAACATCTTCAGGTATAACTGTACAGAAACTTTCTGAGAAACTGCTTTGTGATGTCTGCATTCCACTCACAGAGTTATACCTGTTTTTTCATAGTTCAGTTTGAAAACACTTTTCATGTAAAACCTACCAAGTGATATTTTGGAGCACATTGAAACCTATGGTGAGAAATGAAATCTCTTCAGGTAACAACTAGAAAGAAGCATTGCAAGAAACTGCTTTCTTATCTGCGCATTCAAGTCACAGAGTTAAACCTTTCCTTACATTGCACAGTTTGGAAACTCTGTGTTTGACGAATCCATGAAGGGACATTAGGTGGCGCTCTGAGTCCTATGTTGACTAAGGAAATATCTTCAGATGAAATCTGGACAGAAGCTTTCTGAGAAACTGCTTTGAGATGTGTGCATTCATCTCCTAGAGTTAAGACTTTCTTCAGCAGTTTGAAATCACTTTTTTTGTGGAATCTGAGAAGGGACATTTGGGAATGCTATTAAGAATATGATGAAAAAGACATTATGCTCCGATAAAAACGAAAAAGAAACTTTCTGATAATTAACTTTTTGTCCTATGAATTCCTCACACAGAGTTAACCCTTTCTTTTCATTGATCCATTTGCTAACATTGTTTTTGTTGAATCTGTGAAGGGATATTAGGGAGTGCTAGTTCACTTACCTCACAGAGTTAAACGTTCCATTGGATTCACCAGTTTGGTAACCCTGTTTCTGTCCATTCTGCGAAAGGACATTTGGGTGCTCTTTGAGGCCAATGGTGAAAAAACGAATATCCCATGATTGAAACTGGAAGAAATTTATGTATTAATTCGACTTGTGAGTTCTACATTGGTCTTCCAGAGTTAAATATTTCCTTTATTTCAACAGCTTGGAAACAGTGCTTTCTTGTATTCTGTGAGGAGATATTTTGTAGTGCTTTCAGGCTGACCTTGAAAAAGGAACTATCATGTGAGAAAAACTAGAAATAAGCTTTCTGAGAAACTGCTTTGTGATGTGTGCATACACGTCACAGAGTTATACCTTTCTTTGGATTCAGTAGTGTGTAACACTGTGTTTGTTTATTCTGCAAATGGACATTTAGTAGCTCTTGGAGGTCCATGGTGAAAAAATGAATGTCCCAGGACAAAAACTAGAAAGGAGATATCTGAAAAACTGCTTTGTGAAGTGTGCATTCACCTAGCTGAGTTAAACCTATCTTTTCATTCAGCAGTTTGAAAACACTGTTTTTGTAGTATCTGTGAAAGTATTTTTGGGAGCACATTGAGGACAATAGAGAAAAAGGAAATATCCAGATAAACACTAGAAAGAATCTTTCTGAGAAACTGCGTTCTGATATGTGTACTCATCTCAAAGAGTTAAACTTTTCTTTGGATTCAGCAATTTTGCAACACTGTATTGGTCCATTCTGCAAATGGACATTTGGGGGCTCAAAGAGTCCAAAGGCAAAGAAGTGAATATCTGAGGATAAAAACTACAAGGAAGTTATCAGACAGACCAAATTGTGTCTTGGGCTTTCATCTCACAGAGTGCAACATTTCCTTTCATTCAGCAGTTTGAAAATGGTGTTTTCTTGTATTCCACAAAGACATATTTGGTAGCACTTTGAGACCCACAGTGAAAAAGGAAATGTCTTCTGAGAAAAACTAGAAGGAAACTTTCTGAGAAACTTCTTTGTGATGTGTGCATTCATCTCACAGAGCACACCTTTCTTTGACTTCAGCAGTTTTGGAACAATGTTTTTGTCCATTCTACGAAAGGACATTTGAGACTTCACTGAGGCCAATGGTAAGCATTTCTTTTCAATCAGCAGTTTGGAAACACTGTTTTCTTACAATCTGTGAAGACATTTTCAGTAGAACATTGAAGCCTTCTGTGAGAAAGGAAATCTCTTCAGATAAATAGGAGAAAGAAGCTTTCTGATTAACTGCTTTGTGACGTGTCCATTCACCTCACAGAGTTAAAAGATCCATTGGAATCAGAAGTTTGGTAACTCTGTTTTTATCCTTTCTGGAAAGGACATTTTGGTGCTTTTTGAGGACAATGGTGAAAAAGCAAATATCCCCAGATCAAAACCAGAAGGAAGTTATCTGATAAATAGACTTGCGATTTGTACATTTGTCTCAGAGAGTGAAACATTTCGTTTCATTCAGCAGTTTGGAAACAGTGTTTTCTTGTATTCTGTGAAGAGATATTTGTTGCGCTTTGATGCTGACCTTGAAAAAGGAAATATCTTGTGAGAAAAACTAGAAAGAGGCTTTCTGAGAAACTGCTTTGTGATGTTTGCATTCATCTGACAGAGTTATACTTACTTGTGGATTCAGCAGTGTGGTAACACTGTTTTTCAGTTTTCTGCAAATGGAAATTTACTAGCTCTTTTAGGTCTGTGGCAAATAAGTTACTGTACCAGGTTAAAAACTAGAAAGAAGATATCTGAGAAACAGCTTTATGATGTGTGCATTCATCTTGCAGAGGTAAACCTTTATTTTTGTTTAGCATTTTGGAAATACTGTTTTTGTAGCATCTGTGAAAGTATTTTTGGGAGCACATTGAGGCCAATGGTGAAAAAGAAAATATCAAGATAAAAACTAGAAACAATCTATCTGAGAAACTGTTTTGTGATGTGTGCATTCATCTCAAAGAGTTAAACTTTTCTTTGGATTCAGCAGTTTTGGAACACTGCTTCGGTCCATTTTGTGAATGGACATTTGGGGGCTCTATGAAGGCAAAGGCAAAAAAGTGAATATCCAAGGATAGAAACTACAAGTAAGTTATCTGACAAAGTGGGTTGTGTTTTGTGCGCTCACCTCACAGAGTTCAATGTTTCCTTTCAATTAGCAATTTGGAAGCAGTGTTTTCCTGTATTCTGTGAAGACATATTTTGTAGTGCTTTGAGGCCAACAATGAAAAAGAAAACATCCTCTGAGTTTTTGTCCTGGGATATTTGCTTTTTTGCCATTGGCCTGAATGAGCTCCCAAATGTCCTTACGTAGAATGGACAAAACCAGAGTTTCCAAACTGCTGCATCAAAAGAGATGTGTACCTCTGGGAGATGAATACACACATCACAAAGCAGTTACTCAGAAATGTTCTTTCTACCATTTATCTCAAGGTATTTCCTTTTTCACCAAAGGTCTCAATGTACTACAGAATATCTCCTCACAGATTCTAAGAAAACAGTGTTTCTAAACTGCTGAAGGAAAAGACAGGTTTAACTCTGTGAGATGAATGCACACCTCACAAGTCAGTTTGTCAGAAAACTTCCTTCTAATTCTTCTAATTCTTTATAGTTTTCATCTGAAGATGTTTCCCTTTTCACCACTGGCCTCAAGGCACTGCCAAGTGTCCATTCAGAAATACCACAAAAAAAGGGTTTCCACATGGCTGAAAGAAAAGAAAGGTTTAATTCTGTGGGAGGAATGCACACATCACAAAGCAGTTTCTCAGATATCTTCTTTTTAGTTTTTATCCTGGGATATTCACTTTTTTGCCTTTAACCTCAAAGAGTTACAAAATGTCAATTCACAGAAGAATAAAAAACAGTGTTACCACACTGCTGAATCCAAAGAAAGGTTTTACTATGTGAGAGAAATATACACATAACAGGTCGGCTTGTCAGATAACTTCCTACTGGTTTCTGTCCTGTGATATTCGTTTTTTCACCACTGGCATCAAAAATCTCCCAAATGCCCATTGGCAGAATGGATAAAATCAGTTTTCCCAAATTGCTGAATCAACAAAAATGTTTAACTCTGTGAGATGAATACCCACATCATGAAGGGGTTTCTCAGAAAACTTTTTTCTAGTTTTTATATGAAGGTATTTCTGTTTTCACCATAGGCCTCAAAGTGGTACTAAATATCTTCTCTGAGAATCGAAGAAAACACTTTTTCCAAACTGCTAAATGAAAAGAAATGTCTCACTCTGTGAGATGAATGTGCAAATCACAAGTCGGTTTGTCAGATAACTTTCTTCTAATTCTTCTCCTGGGATATTTGCTTTTTTGCCATTGGCCTCAAACAGCACCAAAATTTCCATTTGCAGAATGAACAAAAAAAGTGTTCAGAAACTGCTGAATCCAAAGAAATGTTTAACTCTTTGAGATGAATGCACACATAAGAAAGCGGTTTCTAGGATATCTTCTTTCTAGTTTTTATCCTGGGATATTCACTTTTTTGTCATTAACCTCAAAGACTTACCAAATGTCCAATCATAGAAGAAACAAAAACAGTGTTATTACACTGCTGAATCCAAAGAAAAGTTCAAATCTGCGAAATGAATACACACATCACAGAGTAGTTTCTCAGAAAGCTTCTCTCTAGTTTTTCTCACAAGACATTTCCTTTTTACCATTGGCCTCCAGGCGCTACCAAATAGCTCTTTGCAGAATACAAGAAAACACTGTTTCCAAACCACCGAATGAGAAGAAGAGTTTAATGCTATGACATGAATGCACAAAACACACGTCAGTTTGTCAGATAACTTCCTCGTAGTTTTTGTCCTGGGATATTTGCTTTTTCACCATTGGCCTCAAGGAGCATCAAAGTGTCCATTCGCAGAGTGGACAAAAACAGTGTTTCTAAACTGCTGAATCCAAAGAAAGCTTAACTCTGTGAGATGAATGAACACATCCAAGAGCAGTTTTCCCAGGAAGCTTCTTTCTCATTTTTACCTGAAGATATTTCCTTTTGCATCACAGACCTAAAGGTGCTACCGAGTATCTCTACACAGATTCTAAAAAAACAGTGCTACAACACTGCTGAATGAAAATAAAGGTTGAACTCTGAAACATGAATGGATGCATCATAAAGTGGTTTCTCAGATATCTTTCTTCCAGTTTTTATCCTTGGATATTCAGTTTTTTGACATTGGCCTCAGTGAGTTCCAAAAAGTTCATTCAAAGAGTAAATAAAAACAGTGTTTCCAAACTGATGAAACCAAAGAAAAGTTTAACTCTGTGAGATGAATGGACACATCATGGAGCAGTTACTCAGAAACAATCTTTCTATTATTGAGCTGAAGATATTTCCTTTTTCACTGTTGGCCTGAATGCACTACAAAATTTCTTCTCTGGGATTTCCCAGAAAACACTGTTTCCTAACTGCTGAATGAAAGGGAATGTTTAACTCTGAGATGAATGTACATATCACAAGTCAGTTTGTCAGATAACTTCCTTCTAGTTCTTCTCTTGGGATATTGACATTTTTGCCATTGGTGTCAAGGAGCCCCAAACGTCCATTCACAGAATGGGCAAAAAAAGTGTTACCAAACAGCTGAATACAAAGAAATGTGTAACTCAGTGAGGTGAACTCACACATCTGAAAGCAGTATCTCAGAAGGTTTCTTTCTACTATTGATCTGAAGATTTTTCCTTCTTCATAGGGGCTCAAAATGCTACTGAATATCTCTTCACAGATTGTAAGAAAACAGTGTTTACAAAGCACTGAATGAAATGAAAGGTTTAACTCTGTGAGAGGAATGCACACATCACTGGTCAGTTTGTCAGATGACTTCTTTCTAGTTTTTGTCCTGGGATATTTGCTTTTTTGCCGTTGAACTCAAACAGCTCCCAAATGTCCTTATGCAGAATGGAAAAAACCAGTGTTCCCAAACTGCTGCATCAAAAGAGAGGTGTAATTCTGGGAGATCAATGCACACATCACAAAACAGTTACTCAGAATCATTCTTTCTACCATTTATCTAAAGATATTTCATTTTTCGCCATATGCCTCAATGCACTACTGAATATCTCTTCACAGATTCTAAGAAAACAGTTTCCAAACTGCTGAAGGAAAAAACAGGTTTAACTCAGCAAGTTGAATGCGCACAACACAGGGCGGTTTGTCAGATAACTTTTGTCACTGGCTTGAAAGATCTCCCAAATTTCTATTCACAGAATGGACATGACCAGTGTTCCCAAACTGCTGAATCCACATGAAGGTTTGCTCACATCACCAAGCAGTTTCTCAGAAATCTTCTTTCTATTTTTTATATGAAGATATTTCCCTTTTCACATTGTTCTCAAAGCTCTACCAAATATCTTTTTGGAGAGTCCAAGAAAACACAGTTTCCAAACTGTTGAATGAAAATAAATATTTAACTCTGTGAGATGAATATACAAATCAGAAGTTGGTTTGTCAGAGAACTTCCTTCTAGTTCTTCTCCTGTGATATTCACTTTTTCATCATTGGCCTCAAACAACACCAAAATGTCTGCTTGCAAAATGAACAAAACAGTGCTCCCAAACTGCTGAATTCAAAGAAAGTTGTATCTCTTTGAGATGAATGCACTCTTCACAAAGCAGTTTCTCAGAAAGCTTCTGTCTAGTTTTTATCTGAAGATATTTCCTTTTCCAAAATTGGCCTCAATGCACTGCCAAATATCCCTTCAAATATACCACAAAAACAGAGTTTCCAACTGTCTGAACAAAAAGAAAGGTTTATCTCAGTGAGAGAAATGCACACATCACAAAGCAGTTTCTCAGATTTCTTCTTTCAGGTTTTTTTTCTGGGATGTTCACTTTTTCACCATTGGCCTCAAAGAGCTACCAAATGTCCATTCACAGAATAAGCAAAAACAGTGTCACTGCACTGATGAATCCAAAGAACGGTTGATTCTGTGAAATGAATGCACACATCACAAAGTAGTTTCTCAGAAAGCTTCTCTCTAGTTTTTCTCACAAGATATTTCCTTTTTCACCGTGGGCTTCAAAGCACTACAAAGTATCTCTTCACAGAATACAAAAAAACACGGTTTCCAAAATACCTAATGAAAAGAAGTGCTAAACGCTGTGAGATGAATGCACAAAACACAAGTCGGTCTTTCAGATAACTTCCTTTTAATTTTTATCCTGGGATATTTGGTATTTCACCATTGGCCTCAAAGAGCATTAAATGTCCATTTGCAGAATGGACAAAAATAGTGTTTCCAAACAGCTGAATCCAATGAGAGCTTTAACTCTGTGAGATGACTGAAGACATCTGAAACCAGTTTCCCTGGAAGCTCCTTTCTCATTTCTTTTCTGAAGATATTTCCTTTCTCATAATAGACCTAAATGCACTGAAAAATATCTTTATGCACATTCTAAGAAAACAGTGCTACCAAACTACTGAATGAAAAGAAAGGCTTAATCCTGCAACATAAATGATCACACCACAAAGTAGTTTCTCAGATATCTTCCTTCTAGTGTTTATTCTGGGACATTTGGCTTTTTGACCTTGGCCTCAATGATCTCCAAAATGTCCATTTTCAGAAGGGACAAAAACAGTGTTTTCAACTTGATGAAACCAAAGAAAAGTTTAACTCTGTGAGATGAATGGACACATCACAAAGCAGTTAGTCAGAAACATTCCTTTTATTATTTATATGAAGATATTTCCTTTTTGTCCCAGGATATTGGCTTTTTCACCATTGGCCTCAATAAGCTCCCAAATGTCCTTGAGCAGAACTAACAAAATCAGTGTTCCCAAACTGTGGCATCAAAAGAGGGGTGTAACTCTGGGAGACGAATGCACACATCACCAAGCAGTTACTCAGAATTATTCTTTCTACTATTTATCTGAAGATATTTCCTTTTCCACCATTGGCCTCAATGCGCTACCAAATATCTCTTATAAGAATCCCAGAAAACACTGTTTCCAAACTGCTGAATGAAAGGAAATGTTTAGCTCTGTGAGATGAAGGTAGAAATCACAAGTAAGTTTGTCAGATAACTTCCTTCTAGTTTGTCTCCTGGGATATTTGCTTTTTTGCCATTGACCTCAAAGAGCCCCCAAGCACCCATTTGCAGAATGGGCAAAAACAGTGTTATCAAAATGCTGTATACAAAAAAAGTTTAACTCGTTGAGATGAAGTCACACATCAGAAAACAGTATCTCAGAGAGATTCTTTGTATGATTGGTCTGAAGACATTTCCTTCTTCATAGGAGGCTTCAAGGCACTACCGAATATCTCTTTGCAGACTGTAAGAAAACTATTTCCAAAGTGCTGAATGAAACGAAAAGTTTAACTCTGTGAGAGGAATGCACTCATCACAGGTGGGTTTGTCAGATAACTTCCTTCTCATTTTTGTCCTGGGATATTTGCTCTTTTGCCATTGGCCTCAGTGAGCTCCAAAATTTCCTTCCACAGAATTGACAAAACCAGTGTTCACAAATTGTGGCTTAAAAAGGGTGGTGTAACTCTGGGAGACAAATGCACACATCAAAAAGTAGTTACTCAGAAACATTATATCTGCTATCTGAAAAACTGAACACTGATGTGTGATTCTTCTCACAGATGTAAACTTTCTTTTCAATCAGCAGTTTAGAAAAACTGTTTCTTACAATCTGCCAAGAGATATTCGGTAGCGCATTGAGGCGTCCTTTGAAAAAGGAAATATCTTCAGGTAAATAGTAGAAACAAGCTTTCTTAGTAATTCTTTTGTGATGTGTCCATTCACCTCACAGAGTTAAACGTTTCTTTGGATTTAGCTGTTTGGTAATCTTGTTTTTGAACATTCTGCCAAAGAATTTTTGGTGCTCCTGAAGTCCAGGGGCAAAAGGGCAAATATTCCAGAATTGAAACTGGAAGGAAGTTATCTGACAAATCAACTTGTGGTTTGTACATTCGACTCACAGAGTTAAACATTTGTTTTCATTCACCAATTTGGAAACAGCATTTTCTTTTATTCTCTGAAGTGACGTTTGATAGCACGTCGAGGTCCATCTTGAAAAAGGAAATATCTTGTGAGAAAACCAGAGAGAAGCTCTCTGAGAAATTGTTTGTGCTGTGTGCATTCATCTCACAGAGTCACACCTTCCTTCAGATATGGCAGTTTCAGAGTCATGTTTTTGTCAATCCTCCGAAGGGAACTTTTGGAACTGTTTGAAGCCAATGGAGAAAAAGTGAATATCCTAGGACAAAAACCAGAAGGAAGTTATCTGTCAATCTGAAATCTGATATGTGAATTCTTCTCACTGGTGTAAACCTTTCTTTTCATTTGATAGTTTGGCAACACTCTTATCTTACAATCTGCGAAGATATATTTGGTAGTGCTGTGAGGTCCATAGTGAAAAACAAAATACGGTCTGAGAAAAACTAGAAAGACACTTTCTGAGAAACTACTTTGTGATGTGTGCATTCATCTCACAGAATTGCACCTTCCTGTAATTTAAGGACAATGTTTTTTTCCATTTTTTGAAGGGATCTTTGGGAGCTGTTTGAGGCCAATGGAGAAAAAGCAAATATCCTAGGACAAATAGTAGAAGGAAGATATCAGACAAACCGAACTCTGATGTGTGAATTCTTCTCACAGGTGTAACGTTTCTTTTCGTTCAACAGTTTGTCTACACTCTTCTTACAATCTGTGAAGACATACTTGGTAGTGTTTTGAGGCTCATGGTGAAAATGGAAATATTGTCTGAGAAAACCTAGAAAGAAGCTTCTCAGAAACTGCTTTGTGCTTTGTGTATTCATCTCACAGAGTTACACATTCCTTTGGATTCAGATGTTTCATAACAATGTGAATATCCTAGGACAAAACTAGACAGAAATTATCTGACAAATCAAACTCTGATGTGTGGATTCTTCTCAGAGGTGTAAATCTTTCTTTTCATTCAACAGTTTGGCAACACTCTTTTCTTAAAATCTGCGAAGACATATTTGGTAGTGCTTTGAGGTCAATGGTGAAAACTAGAAAGACACTTTCTGAGAAACTGCTTTGTGATGTGTGCACTCATCTCATAGAGTTACACCTTCCGTTAGATTTAGCAGTTTCAGAACAATGTTTTTGACAATTCTGCGAAATGACCTTTCAAGGGTGAAAGGGCGAATATCCCAGAATCACAACCGGAAGGCAGTTATCTGACAAATAGACTTGTGATTTGTACATTCGTCTCACAGAGTTAAACATTTATTTTAATTCACCAATTTGTGAACAGCATTTTCTTGTATTCTCCAAAGTGATATTTCACAGTTTGTCGAGGCCCACCTTGAAAAAGGAAATATCCTGTGGTAAAAACCACAGAGAAGCTTTCTGAGAAACTTCTTTGTGATGTGTGCATTCAACTCTCAGAGTTACACCTTCCTTTGGATCCAGCAGTTTCAAAACAATGTTTTTTCCATACTGCAAACTGACCTTTGTGAGAATTTTGAGGCCAATGGAGAAAAACGCATATTGTAGGAGAAAAATTAGAAAGAAGTTATCTGACAAACCAAACTCTGATGTGTGAATTCCTCTCCCAGTGTAAAGCTTCCTTTACATTTTACATCTTGTCAACACTCTTTTCTTACAATTTGCAAAGAAGTATTTGGCAGTGCTTTGAGGCCCACGGTGAAAAAGGAAATAACATCTGAGGAAAAACTAGAAAGAAGCTTTCTGAGAAACTGCTTTGTGATGTGTGCATTCATCTCACAGATTTACACTTTCCATTGCATTTGGCAGTTTCAGAACAACGATTTTGTCCATTCTGTGAGAGTACTTTTTGTAGCTCATTGACACCAATGGCGAAAAAGTCAGTACCCTGGGACAAAAACTAGAAGGAAGTTATTTGACAAACTGAACACTGATGTGTGAATTCCTCTCGAAGATGTAAACCTTTCTTTTCATTCAGCAGTTTGGAAACACTGTTTTATTATAATCTGCCAAGAAACAATCTTTTTGAATAAGTCTTTTGCGATGTATCCATTCACCTCACAGAGTTAAACGTTTCTTTGGATTCAGCAGTTTGATAATCCTGTTTTTGTCCATTCTGTCAAAGGACTTTTTGGTGCTCCTGGAGTCCAGGGGCAAAAGGTCGAATATGCCAGAATCGAAACTTGAAGGAAGTTATCTGACAAATCCCCTTGTTATTTGTACATTTCTCTCACAGAGTTAAACACTTCTTTTAATTCACCAGTTTGGATACAGCTTTTCCTTGGATTCCCTGAAGTGATATTTGGTAGCACATTGAGACCCACCTTTAAAAAGGAAATATCTTGTGATAAAAACCAGAGAGCAGTTTTCCTAGAAACAGTTTTGTGATTTGCACATTCATCTAAGAGAGTTACACCTTCCTTTGGATTCAGCAGTTTCAGAACAATGTTTAGTCCATTCTGCTAAAGGATATTTTGTAGTTCTTTGAGGTCAATGTGAAAAAGTCAGTATCCTAGGAGCAAAATAGAAGGAAGTTATCTGACAGACTGAACACCGTTGTGTGAATTCCTCTCACAAATGTAAATTTTTGTTTCATTCAGCAGTTTGGAAATACTGTTTTCTTACAATAGGCCAAGAGATATTTGGTAGCACATTAAGGCCTCCTGTGAAAAAGGAAATGTCCTCAGATAAATAGTAGAAAGAAGCTTTCTGACAAACTCTTTTGTGATGTGCCCATTCACTTCATGGAGTTAAACATTTCTTTGGATTCAGCATTTTCATAATCCTCTTTTATTCATTCTGCCAAAAGACTTTTTGGTGCTTGTTGAGTCCAGGGTTGAAAGGACGAATATCCCAGATTCTAAACTGGAAGGTAGTTATCTGACAAATTAGTGAATTTCTTTTAATTCACTAATTTGAGAACAGTGGTTTTTTGTATTCTGCAAAGTGATATTTCGTAGTGTGTTGGGGCCCACCTTGAAAAAGGAAGTATCTTGTGACAAAAACCAGAGAGAAGCTTTCTGAGAAACTACTTTCTGATGTGTGCATTCATCTCACAGAGTTACACCTTACTTTGCACATAGCAGTTTCAGAACCATGTTTTGTCTCTTCTGCAAAAGGACATTTTGTAGCTCTTTGAGGCCAATGGCAAAAAAGCCAGTATCCTAGGAGAAGAACTAGAAGGAAGTTATCTGACAAACCAAACTCTGATGTGTGAATTCTTCTTACAGGTGTAAACCTTTCTTTCATTCAAAAGTGTGGAAGCACTCTTTTCTTACAATCTGCAAAGACATATTTGGTAGCCCTTTGAGGACTATGGCAAAAAAGGAAAAATTGTCTGAGAAAAACTACAAAGCAGCTTTCTGAGCAACTGCTTTGTGTTGTGCACATTCATCTCACAGAATTACATTTTCCATTGGAACCAAAATTTCAGAACAATGTTTTTGTCCATTCTGCAAAAGGACATTTTGTAGCTCTTTGAGGCCAGTGGCAAGGAAGCCAGTATCCTAGGACAAATGCTAACAGGAAGTTATCTGACAAACCAAACACTGATGTGTGAATTCTTCTCACAGATATAAGCTGTTCTTTTCCACCAGCAGTTTGGAAACACTGTTTTCTTACAATCTACCAAGAGATGTTTGGTAGGTAATTGAGGCCTCTTGTGAAAAAAGAAATGTCTTCAGATAAGTAACAGAAAGAAGCTTTCTGAGAAACTCTTCTGTGATTTGCCCGTTCAACACACATAGTAAAACATTTCTTTGGATGGAGCAGTTTGATAATCCTGTTTTTTTTCATTCTGCAAAAGGATTTTTTGGTGCTCCTGGAGTCCAGGGGTAAAAGGGTGAATATCCCAGAATCGAAACAGGAAGTTATCTGAAAAATCGACCTGTGATTTGTACATTCATCTCACAGAGTTAAACATTTCTTTTCATTCACCAGTTTGGCAACATTGTTTTCTTGTGTTCTCCAAAGTCATATTTGGTAGCGCATGGAGGACCACCTTGAAAAAGGAAATATCTTGTGATAACCAGAGAGAAGCATTCTGAAAAACTACTTTGTGTGGTGTGCTTTCATCTCACAGAGTTACAGGTTCCTTTGGATTCAGCAATTTCAGAACAATGTTTTTGTACATTCTGCGAAAGGACATTTTATAGCTCTTTGAGGACAACGTTGAAGAAATTAGTATCCTAGGATAAAAACTAGAAGGGGGTTATCTGACAAACCGAACACTTATGTGAGAATTCTTCTCTCAGATATAAACCTTTCTTTTCACTCAGCAGTTTGGAAACACTGTTTTCTTACAATCTGTCAAGAGATATTCAGTAGCACATTGAGGCATCCGGTGAAAAAGGAAATGTCTTCAGACAGACAGTAGAAAGAAGCTTCCTGAGAAACTCTTCTGTTATGTGTCCGTTCACCTCTCAGAGTTAAACGTTTCCTTGGATTCAGTTGTTTTGTAATCCTGTTTTTGTCCATTCTGCCAAACGACTTTTTGGTGCTCCTGGAGTCCAGGGGCAGAAGGGCTAATATCTCAGAATCAAAGCTGCAAGGAAGTTATCTGACAAATCGACCTGTGATTTGTACATTTGTCTCACAGAGCTAAATATTTCTTTTCTTTCACCAGTTTGTAAACAGTGTATTCGTGTATTCTCTGAAGTGATATTTTGTAGGGTGTCGAGGCCCACCTTGAAAAGGAAATATCTTGTGATAAAAACCAGAGAGAAGCTTTCTGAGAAACTGCTTTATGTTGTGTGCCTTCATCTCACAGAGTTTCACCTTTCTTTGGATTCAGCAGTTTCAGAACAATGTTTTCATCCATTCTGCGAAGGGACCTTTGGGAACTGTGTGAGGCCAATGGAGAAAAACTGAATATCCTATCACAATAACTAGCAGGAAGTTATCTGACAAACCAAACTCTGATGTGTGAATTTTTTTCACACGTATAAACCTTTCCTTAAATTCGAGAGTTTGACAACACTCTTTTCCTACAATCTTTGAAGACATATTTGGTAGCACTTTGAGGCCCATGATGAAAAATGAAATGTCATCTGAGAAAAACTAGAAAGAAACTTTGAGAAACTGCCATGTGATGTGTGCATTCATCACACAGCCTTACACCTTCCATTGGATTCAGCAATTTCAAGACAATGTTTTTGTCCATTCTGCAAAAGGACCTTTTGTAGCTATTTGACCCCAATGGTGAAGAAACAAGTATCCTAGGACAACAACTGAAAGGAAGTTACCTGACAAACTGAACACTGATGTGTGAATTCTTCTCACAGATATAAGCCATTCTTTTCAATCAGCAGTTTGGAAACACTGTTTTCTTACAATCTGCCAAGAGATGTTCATAGCACATTGAGGCCTCCTGTGAAAAAGGAAATGTCTTCAGATAAGAAGTAGAAAGAAGCTTTCTGAGAAAATCCTGTGACTCGCCTGTTCACCTCACAGAGTAAAATGATCTTTTGGATTCAGTAGCTTGGTAATCCTTTCTTGTCCATTTTGCAAAAGGCTTTTTGGTACTCCTGGAGTCCAGGGGTGAAAGGGTGAATATCCTATAATTAACACTGGAAGGAAGTATTCTGACAAACTGACTTCTGATTTGCACATTCATCTCACAGAGTTAAACGTTTCTTTTCATTCACTAGTTTGAAAACAGCATTTTCTTGTATTCTCCAAAGTGATATTTGGTAGCGTGTCAAGGCCCACCATGAAAAAGGAAATATTTTGTGATTTAAAAAAAAAAGAGAGGAGCTTTCCCAGAAACTGCTTTGTGATGTGTGCATTTATCTCACAGAGTTACAACTTCCTTTGGATTCAGCAGTTTCAGAACAATGTTTTTGTCCATTCTGTGAAGGGACCTTTGGGAGCTGTTTGAGGCCAATGGAGAAAAAAAGAATATCCTAAGACAAAAGCTACATGAAAGGTACCCAACAAACTGAACTCTGATGTGCAAATTCCTCTTCCAGATGTAAACGTTTCTTTTCATTTGACACTTTGGCAACACTGTTTTCTTACAATCTGCGAAGACATATTTTGTAGCACCTAGAGACCCATGGTGGAAAAAAAAAATATCGTCTGAGAAACAGTAGAAAGAAACTTTCTGGCTGGGCGCGGTGGCTTAAGCCTGTAATCCCAGCACTTTGGGAGGCCGAGGTGGGCGGATCACGAGGTCAGGAGATCGAGACCATCCTGGCTAACACGGTGAAACCCCGTCTCTACTAAAAATACAAAAAGAAATTAGCCGGGCGTGGTGGCGGGCGCCTGTAGTCCCAGCTACTCCGGAGGCTGAGGCAGGAGAATGGCGTGAACCTGGGAGGCGGAGCTTGCAGTGAGCCGAGATCGCGCCACTGCACTCCAGTCTGGGCGACAGAGCGAGACTCCGTCTCAAAAAAAAAAAAAAAAAAAAAGAAGAAGAAAGAAACTTTCTGAGAAATTGCTTTGTGATGTGTGCATTCATCTCTCAGAGTTACACCTTCTGTTGGATTCAGCAGTTTCAGAACAATATTTTTGTCCATTCTACAAAAGGACTTTCTATAGCTCTTTGAGGCCAATGGTGAAAAAGCCAGTATCCTAGGACAAAATCTATAAGGAAGTTATCTGACAAACCAAACACTGATGTGTGAATTCTTCTCAATGATGTAAACCTCTCTTTTCATTCAGCAGTTTGGAAACACTGTTTTCTTACAATCTGCCAAGAGATATGTGGTTGCGCACTGAGGCCTCCTGTTAAAAAGGAAAAGTCTTCAGATAAATAGTAGAAAGAAGCTTTCTGAGAAACTCTTTCATGGTTTGTCTGCTCACCTCACAGAGTTAAACGTTTCTTTGAATTCAACCGTTTGGTAATCTTGTTTGTGTCAATTCTGCTAAAGGACATTTTGGTGCTCCTGGAATCCAGTGGCAACAGGGTGAATATCCCAAAATCAAAACTGGAAGGAAGTTATCTGACAAATCAACTTGTGATTTCTACATTCGTCTCACAGAATTAAACATTTCTTTTCATTCACCAGTTTAGAAACAGCGTTTTCTTGTTTTCTCTGAAGTGATATTTGGTAGTGTATCAAGGCCCAAATTGAAAAAGGAAATATCTTGTGATAAAAACCACAGAGAAGCTTCCTGAGAAACTGCTCTGTGATGTGTGCATTGATGTCACAGAGGTACATCTTTCATTGGATTCAGCAGTTTCCGAAAAATGTTTTCAGGCATTCTGTGAAGGGACCTTTGGGAGCTGTTTGAGGCCAATGGAGAAAAAGTGAATATCCTGGGACAAAAACTGGAAGAATGTTATCTGACAAACTGAACTCTGATGTGTGAATTCTATTCACATATGTAAACCTCTCTTTCATTCAACAGTTTGGTGACACTCTTTTCTTACAATCTGTGAATTCATATTTTGTAGTGCTTTGAGGCCCACGGTGAAAAAGGAAATATCGTTTGAGAAAAACTAAAAGAAGCTTTCTGAGATGCTGCATGTGATGTGTGCATTCATCTCACAAAGTTACACTTTCCTTTGGATTCAGCAGTTTCAGAACAATGTTTTTGTCCATTCTGCAAAGAGAGATTTGGGAGCTGTTTGAGGACAATGGAGAAAAAGCAAATTTCCTAAGACAAAAATGAGAAGGAAGTAATCTGACAAACCGAACACTGATGTGTGATTTCTTCTCACAGGTGTAAACTCTCTTTTCTTTTTTTTTTTTTTTTTTTTTTTTTTTTAAATTTATTTATTAATATTATACTTTAAGTTGTAGGGTACATGTGCATAACGTGCAGGTTTGTTACATATGTATACTTGTGCCATGTTGGTGTGCTGCACCCATCAACTTGTCATTTACATCAGGTATAACTCCCAATGCAATCCCTCCCCCCTCCCCCCTCCCCATGACAGGCCCCTGTGTGTGATGTTCCCCCTCCTGAGTCCAAGTGATCTCATTGTTCAGTTCCCACCTATGAGTGAGAACATGCGGTGTTTGGTTTTCTGTTCTTGTGATAGATTGCTAAGAATGATGGTTTCCAGCTGCATCCATGTCCCTACAAAGGACACAAACTCATCCTTTTTGATGGCTGCATAGTATTCCATGGTGTATATGTGCCACATTTTCTTAATCCAATCTGTCACTGATGGACATTTGGGTTGATTCCAAGTCTTTGCTATTGTGAATAGTGCTGCAATAAACATACGAGTGCATGTGTCTTTATAGCAGCATAATTTATAATCCTTTGGGTATATACCCAGTAATGGGATGGCTGGGTCATATGGTACATCTAGTTCTAGATCCTAACATCGCAATTAAAAGAACTAGAGAAGCAAGAGCAAACACATTCGAAAGCTAGCAGAAGGCTAGAAATAACTAAGATCAGAGCAGAACTGAAGGAGATAGAGACACAAAAAACTCTCCAAAAAATCAATGAATCCAGGAGTTGGTTTTTTGAAAAGATCAACAAAATTGACAGACCACTAGCAAGACTAATAAAGAAGAAAAGAGAGAAGAATCAAATCGACGCAATTAAAAATGATAAAGGGGATATCACCACCGACCCCACAGAAATACAAACTACCATCAGAGAATACTATAAACACCTCTATGCAAATAAACTGGAAAATCTAGAAGAAATGGATAATTTCCTGGACACTTACACTCTTCCAAGACTAAACCAGGAAGAAGTTGAATCCCTGAATAGACCAATAGCAGGCTCTGAAATTGAGGCAATAATTAATAGCCTACCAACCAAAAAAAGTCCAGGACCAGATGGATTCACAGCTGAATTCTACCAGAGGTACAAGGAGGAGTTGGTACCATTCCTTCTGAAACTATTCCAATCAATAGAAAAAGAGGGAATCCTCCCTAACTCATTTTATGAGGCCAACATCATCCTGATACCAAAGCCTGGCAGAGACACAACAAAAAAAGAGAATTTTAGACCAATATCCCTGATGAACATCGATGCAAAAATCCTCAATAAAATACTGGCAAACCGGATTCAGCAACACATCAAAAAGCTTATCCACCATGATCAAGTGGGCTTCATCCCTGGGATGCAAGGCTGGTTCAACATTCGCAAATCAATAAACATAATCCAGCATATAAACAGAACCAAAGACAAGAACCACATGATTATCTCAATAGATGCAGAAAAGGCTTTTGACAAAATTCAACAGCCCTTCATGCTAAAAACGCTCAATAAATTCGGTATTGATGGAACGTACCTCAAAATAATAAGAGCTATTTATGACAAACCCACAGCCAATATCATACTGAATGGGCAAAAACTGGAAAAATTCCCTTTGAAAACTGGCACAAGACAGGGATGCCCTCTCTCACCACTCCTATTCAACATAGTGTTGGAAGTTCTGGCTAGGGCAATTAGGCAAGAGAAAGAAATCAAGGGTATTCAGTTAGGAAAAGAAGAAGTCGAACTGTCCCTGTTTGCAGATGACATGATTGTATATTTAGAAAACCCCATTGTCTCAGCCCAAAATCTCCTTAAGCTGATAAGCAACTTCAGCAAAGTCTCAGGATACAAAATTAATGTGCAAAAATCACAAGCATTCTTATACACCAGTAACAGACAAACAGAGAGCCAAATCAGGAATGAACTTCCATTCACAATTGCTTCAAAGAGAATAAAATACCTAGGAATCCAACTTACAAGGGATGTAAAGGACCTCTTCAAGGAGAACTCTCTTTTCATTCGACTGTTTGAAAGCATTCTTTTCTTTCAATCTGTGAAGACATATTTGGTAGCACTTTTAGGGCAATGATGAAAAAGGAAATAACATCTGAGAAAAACTAGAAAGAAGCTTTCTGTGAAACTGCTTTGTGATCTGTGGATTTGGCTCACAGAGTTATACCTTCAGTTGGATTCAGCAGTTTCAGAACAATGTTTTTATCCGTTCTGTGAGAGGACCATTTGTAGCTCTTTGAGGCCAATGGTGCAAAAGTCAGTATTGTAGGACAAAAACTAGAAGGAAGTTATCTGACAAACTGACCACTGATATGTGAATTCTACACATAGATGTAAACCTTTCTTTTCATTCAGCAATATGGAAATAGTGTTTTCTTACAATCTGCAAAGAGATATTCAGGAGTGCATTGAGGTCTCCTGTGAAAAATTAAATGTCTTCAGATAAATAGTAGAAAGAAACTTTTTGAGAAACTATATTGTGTTGTGTCCACTCACGTCACAGAGTTAAATGTATCTTTGGATTCAGCAGTTTGGTAATCCTGTTTTTTTGTCCATTCTGCCGAAGACTTTTTGTTTGTTACTCCTGGAATCCAGGGTCAAAAGGGCAAATATCACAGACTCAAAACCAGAAGGAAGTTCTCTGACAAATCGACTTGTGACTTGTACATTCGTCTCACAGAGATAAACATTTCATTTCATTCACCAGTTTGGAAATGGCATATTCTTGTATTCTCCAAAGTGGTATTTTGTAGTGCATCAAGGCCCACCTTGAAAAAGGAAATATCGTTTGATAAAAACCAGAGAGAAGCTTTCTGAAAAACTGCTTTGGGATGTGTACATTCATCTCAAAGGGTTACACTTTGCTTTCAATTCAGTAGTTTCAGAACGTCTTTGTGCGTTCTACAAAGGGAGCTTTGAGAGCTGTTTGAGGCCAATGGAGAAAAAGCGAATATTGTAGGACAAAATCTAGAGTGAAGTTATCTGACAAACTGAACTGTCATATGTGAATTCTTCTCACAGTTGTAAACCTTTCTTTTCATTCGACAATTTGGCAACACTCTTTTCTTACAACCTGTGAAGACATAGTTTTAGTGCTTTGAAGCCCATGGTGAAAAAGGAAATATCATCTGAGATAAACTAGAACGGTTTCTGGGAAATTGCTTTGTGATGTGTGCATTCATCTCACAGAATTACACCTTCCGTTGGATTCAGCAGTTTCAGAACAACGTTTTTGTCCATTCTGTGAAACGACATTTTGTAGCTGTTTGAGGCCAATGGTGAAGAAGCCAGTATCCTAGGACAAAAGCTAGAAGGAAATTATCTGACAAACCAATCACTGATGTGTGAATTCTTCTGACAGATATAAAACTTTCTTTTCATTCAGCAGTTTGGAAACACTGTTTTCTTACCATCTGCCAAGAGATATTTGGTAGCATATTGAGGACACCTGTGAAAAAGGAAATGTCTTCAGATAATTAGTAGAAAGCAGTTCTTTGAGAAACTCTTTTGTGATGTGTCCATTCATGTCACAGAGTTAAACGTTTCTTTGGATTCAGCAGTTTGGTTATCCTGGTTTTTTTCCCCCCATTCTGCCAAAGGACATTTTGATGCTCCTGGAATCCAAGGGTGAAATGCCAAATATCCCAGAATCGAACCTGGAAGGAAGTCATCTGACAAATTGACTTGTGCATTCGTCTCACAGTGTTTAACTTTTCTTTTCATTCACCAGTTTGGAGACAGTGTTTTCTTGTACTCTCTGAAGTGATATTTGGTAGCACATCAAGGCTGACCTAGAAAAAGGAAGTATCTTGTTATAAAAAAACAGAAAGAAGCTTTCTGAGAAACTGCCTTGTGATGTCTGCATTCATCTCACAGAGCAACACCTTTCTTTGGATTCAGTAGTTTCAGAATGATGTTATTGTCTGTTCTGCAAAGGGACCTTTGGGAGCTCTTTGAGGCCAATGGAGAAAAAAACGAATATCCTAGGACAAAAACTAGAAGGAAGTTATCTGACAAACTGAAATCTGATGTGTGAATTCTTCTCACAGATGAAAAACTTTCTTTTCATTCAGCAGTTTGCAATCACTGTTTTCTAACAATTTGCCAAGAGATATTCAGCAGCGTTTTGAGGCCTCCTGTGAAAAAGGAAACATATTCAGATAAATAGTAGAAAGAAGCTTTCTGAGAAACTCTCTTGTGATGTGTCTGATCACCTCACAGAGTTAAACTTTGCTGTGGATTCAGTAGTTTGGTAATCTTGTTTTTGTCCATTCTGCCAAAGGACATTTTGGTGTTCAGGGAGTCCAGGGGCAACAGGGTGAATATCCCACAATTGAAACCGGAAGGGAGTTATCTGACAAATTGACTTGGGATTTGTACATTCTCCTCACAGAGTTAAACATTTCTTTTCATTCACCAGTGTGGAAACAGCGTTTTCTTGTTTTCTCTGAAGTGATATTTGGTAGTGTATCAAGGCCCACCTTGAAAAAGGAAATATCTTTTGATAAAAACCAGAGAGAAGCTTTCTGAGAAACTGCTTCATGATGTGTGCGTTTTTCTCACAGATTTGCACCTTTCTTGTGTTCAGCAGCTTCAGAACACTGTTTTTGTCCATTCTACTAAGGGACTTTTGGGAGTTCTTTGAGGCCAATGGAGGAAAAGTGAATATCTTAGGAGAAAAACTAGAAAGAAGTTATATGAAAAACTAAACTCTGATGTGTGTGTTCTTCTCATAGTTGTAAACCTTTCTTTTCATTTGACAGTTTGGCAACCCTCTTTTCTTACAATATACAAGGACATATTTGGTAGTGCTTTGAGGCTCATAGTTAAAAAGGAAATTTCATCTAAGAAAAATTGGAAAGAAGCTTTCTGAGAAACTGCTTTGTGACGTGTGCATTCATCTCACAGAGTTACACTTTAAGTTGGAATCAGCATTTCCAGAAAAATGTTTTTGTCCGTTCTGTGAAAGGAACTTCCGTAACTCTTTCAGGCCAATGGCAAAGAAGTCAATATCCTAGGTCAAAAATTAGAATGAAGTTATCTGACAACTGAACACTGATTTTTAAATTATTCTCACAGATGTAAACCTTTCTTTTCATTCAGCAGTTTGGAAACACTGTTTTCTTACAGTCTGACAAGAGATATTTGGTAGCGCATCGAGGCCTCCTGTGAAAAAGGAAATATCTTCAGATAAATAGCAGAAAGAAGCCTTCTGAGGAACTCTTCTGTGATGCATCCATTCAGTTCACAGAGGTAAACATTTCTTTGGATTCAACAGTTCGCTAATCTTGTTTTTTTGTGCATTCTGCCTAAGGACATTTTGGTGCTCCTGGAGTGCAGGGGTGCAAGTGTGAATATTACAGTATCGAAACCCGAAGGAAGTTATCTGACAAGTTGACTTGTGATTAGCACATTTGCCTCACTGAGTTAAACACTTCTTTCCATTCACAAGTTTGGAAACAGTGTTTTACTGTATTCTCCAAAATGATATTTGGTAGCGTGTTGAGGCCCACTTTGAAACAGGAAGTAACTTGTGATGAAAACCAGAGAGTAGCTTTCTCAGAAATTGCTTTATTACGTGTGCATTCATCTCACAGAGTTACCCCATCCTTTGGATTCAGCAGTTTCAAAACAATGTTTGTGTCCCTTCTGTGAAAGGACTTTTGGGAGATGCTTGACACCAGTGGAGAAAAAGCGAATATCCTAGGACAAAAACTAGAAGCAACTAATCTGACAAACCGAACTCTGATGTGTGAATTCTTCTCACAAATGTGAACTTTTCTTTTCATTCTACACTACCACAATACTCTTTTCTTGCAATCTGTGAAGACATATTTTGTAGCACTTTGAGGCCCATGGTGAAAATGGAAATAACGTCTGAGAAAAACTAGAAAGAAGCTTTCTGAGAAACTACTTTGTTATGTGTGCATTCATTGCACAGAGGTACACCTTTCTTTTTATTCAGGAATTTCAGAACAACATTTTTGTCCATTCTGTGAAAGGACATTTTGTAGTTCTTTGGGGTCAATGGTGAAAAAGACAGTATCCTAGGAAAAAAATGATAAGGAATTTATCTGACAAGCTGAATATTGATGTGAGAATTCTTCTCACAGATGTAAACCTTTCTTTTCATTCAGCAGTTTGGAAACACTGTTTTCATACAATCTGCCAAGAGAGATTCAGTAGCGTATTGAGACCTCCTGTGAAAAAGGAAATATCCTCAGATAAATACCAGAAAGTAGCTTTCTGAGAAACTCTTTTGTGATGTGCCCATTCACCTCACAGTGTTAAACGTTTCTTTGGATTCAGCAGTTTTCTAATCCTGTTTGTGCCTTCTGCCAAAGGACTTTTTGGTACTCATGGAGTCCAGGGGCAAAACAGTGAACATCCCAGAATCGAAACCGGAATGAAGTAATCTGACAAATCAACTTGTGATTTGTACATTCATCTCACAGACTTAAACATTCCTTTTCATTCAACAGTTTGGAAACAGCGTATTCTTGTGTTCTCCGAGGTGATATTTGGTAGCGCGTCATGGTCCACCTTGAAAAAGAAAATATCTTGTGATGAAAACCAGATAGTAGTTTTCTGAGAAACTGCTTTGTTATGTGTGCACTCATCTCAAAGAGTTACACCTTCCAATGGATTCAGCGGTTTCATAATAATGTTTTTGTTCATTCTGTGAAGGGACCTTAAGGAACTCTATGAGGCCAATGGAGAAAAAGCAAATATCCTATGACAAAAAGTAGAAGGAAATTATCTGACACACTGAACTCTGACGTGTGAAATCTTCTCAAGGTGTAAACATTTATTTTCATTCCACAGTTTGGCAACACTCTTTTCTTACAATCCTCAAAGACATATTTAGTAGCACATTGAGGCTGATGGTGAAAAAGGAAATCTCATCTGGGAAAAACTAGAAACATGCTTTCTGAGAAACGGCTTTCTGATGTGTGGCTTCATTTCACAGATTTGCACCTTCCTTTGGATTCAACAGTTTCAGAACAATGTCATTGTCCATTCTGTGAAGGGACGTTTGGGAGCTCTTAGAGGCCAATGGGGAAAAAACGAATATCCTAGGACAAAAATTAGATGAAAGTTATCAGACAAACCGAGCTCTGATGTGTGAATTCTTCCCACAGGTGTAACCCTTTGTTTTCATTCGACAGCTTGGCAACACTCATTTCTTCCAATTTGCGAAGACATATTTGGTAGTGCTTTGAGGCCCACAGTGAAAAAGAAAATATTGTCTGAAATATACTAGAAAGAAGCTTTCTGAGAAACTGCTTTGTGATGTGTGCATTCATCTCACAGAGTTCCACCAATTGTTAGATTCAGCAGTTTCAGAACAAGGTTTTTGTCCATTCTGTGAAAATACCTTTTGTAGCACTTTGAGGCCAATGGTGAGAAAACCAATATCCTAGGACAAAAAGTACAAGGAAGTAATCTGACAAACTGAACACTGATGAGTGAATTCTCACAGATGTAAACCTTCCTTTTCATGCAGCAGTTTGTAATCATTGTATTCTTACAATCTGCCAAGAGATATTTGGTAGCACATTGAGGCCTCCTGTGAAAAAGGAAATGTCTTCAGATAAAGAGTAGAAAGAAGCTTTCTGAGAAACACTTTTGTGATGTGTCCATTCACCTGACAGAGTTAAACAATTCTTTGGATTCAGTAGTTTGGTAATCCTTTTTTTGTCCATTCTGCCAAAGGACTTTTTGGTGCTCCTGGAGTCCAGGGGCAAAAGGCCAAATATCCCAGAATCCATACTGGAAGGAAGTTATGTGACAAACTGTCATGTGATTTGAACATTCACCTCACAGAGTTAAAAATTTCTCTTCGTTCAGCAGTTAGGGAAAAGTGTTTTCTTGCATTCTCCAAAGTAATATTTGGTAGCACATCGAGGCCCACCTTGAAAAAGGAAACATCTTGTGATAAACCCCAGAGAAAAGCTTTGTTGGAAACTACTTTGTGACATGTGCATTCATGTCACAGAGTTACACCTTCCTTTGGATTCAGAAGTTTCAGAACAATGTTTTTGTACATTCTGTAAAGGGACCATTGGGAGATGTTTGAGTCCAATAGAGGAAAAGCGAATATCATAGGAAAAAGTAGAAGGAAGTTATCTAGCAAACCGAAATCTGATGTGTGAATTCTTCTCACGGGTGTAAAACTTTCTTTTCATTTGACAGTTTGTCAACACCCTTTTCTTACAATCTGAGAAGACATATTTCATAGCGCTTTGAGGTCCATAGTGAGAAAAGAAATATCGTCTGAGAAAAACTGGAAAAACTGTCTGAGAAACTGCTATGTGATGTGTGCATTCAGCTCACAGAGTTAAACGTTTCTTTGGATTCAGCAATTTGGTAATCCAGTTGTCTATTCTGCCAAAGGACTTTTTGGTGCTCCTGCAGTCCAGGGTAGAAAGGACGAATATCCCAGAATCAAAACTGGAAGGAAGTTATCTGACAAACGGACTTATTTATTTGTACATTCGTCTCATATATTTAAATATTTCTTTTCATTTACCAGTTTGGAAACAGCACTTTCTTGTATTCTCAGAGGTCATATTTGGTAGCAGGTCAAGGCCTACCTTGAAAAAGGAAATATCTTGTCATAAAACCAGAAAGAAGCTTTCTGAAAAACTGCTTTGAGATGTGTGCATTCACCTCACAGAGTTACACCTTCCTTTGGATTCAGCAGTTTCAGAAAAATGATTTGTCCATTCTGCGAAGGGACATTTGGGAGCTGTTTGAGGCTAATAGAGAAAAAGTGAATATCCTAGGACAAAAACTAGAAGGAAGTTATCTGAAAAACCCAACTCTGATGTGTGAATTCTTCTCACAGGTATAAAGCTTTCTTTTCATTCAACAGTTTGGCAACATTCTTTTCTTACAATCTGCAAAGACATATTTGGTAGCGCTTTGAGTCCCACAGTGAAAAAGGAAATATCATCTGAGAAAAACTAGAAAGAAGCTTTCTTAGAAACAGCTTTGTGATGTGTGCATTCATCTCACAGAGTTACACCTTCCTTTGGATTCAGCAGTTTCAGAACAATATTTTTGTCCATTCTGAGAAAGGACATTTTGTAGCTCTTTGAGGTCAATGGCAAAAAAACCAGTATCCTAGGACAAAAACTAGAAGGAAGTTATCTGACAAACTGAACACTGATGTGTGAATTTGTGTCACAGATGTAAACCTTTCCTTTCATTCAGCAGTTTGGAAAAACTGTTTTCTTACAAATTCTCAAGAGATATTTGGTAGCCCATTGAGGCCTCCTGTGAAAAAGGATATGCCTTCAGATAAATAGTAGAAAGAAACTTTCTGAGAAATACTTTTGTTGTTTATCCGTTCACCTCACAGAGTTAAACATTTCTTTGGATTCAGTAGTTTGGCAATCTTGTTTTTGTCCATTCTGCCAAAGGACTTCTTGGTGCTCCTGGCATCCAGGGGCGAAGGGGCAAATAACCCAGCATTGAAACTGGAAGGTAATTATCTGACAAATTGACTTGTGATTTGTCCATTCGTCTCACAGAGTTAAACATTTCTTTTCATTCACCAGGTTGGAAAGAGCATTGTCTTGTATTCTCCAAAGTGATATTTGGTAAAGTGAATATCTTAACAAAAACTAGAAGGAATTTATCCAACAAACTGAACTCTGATGTGTAAATTCCTCTCACAGTTGTAAACCATTTTCATTCGACAGTTGAGCAACACTCTTTTCTTACAATATGTGATAACATATTTGGTAGAACTTTGAGACTCACAGTGAGAAAGGAAAATATAAAAAGGAAAATATAGTCTGAGAAAATATAGAAAGATGCTTTCTGAGAAACTGCTTTGTGATGGGTGCATTCATTTCACAGACTTACACCTTCTGCTGGATGCAGCAGTTTCAGGAAAATGTTTTTGTCCATCCTGAGAAATGACTTTTTGTAGCTCTTTGAGGTCAATGTCGAAAAAGCCAGTAACCTAGGACAAAAAGTAGAAGGAAGTTATCTGACAAACCGAACACTAATGTGTGAAATTTTCCCACAGATTTTAACCTTTCTTTTCATTCAGCAGTTTGGAAACACTGGTTTATAACAGTCTGCCAAGAGGTGTGTGGTAGTGCATTGAGGAACCTTGTGAAAATGGAAATGTCTTCAGATAAACATTAGATAGAAGCTTTCTAAGAAACTATTTTTGATGTGTCCTTTCACCTCACAGAGTTGAATGTTTCTTTGGATTCAGCAGTTTGGAAATCCTGTCTTTGTCCATTCTGCCAAAGGACTTTAGTGCTACTGGCGTCCAGGGGCAAAAGGGCAAAAATCTCAGAATTGAAACTGTAAGGAAGTTATCTGACAAATCAACTTGTTATTTGGACATTCACCTCAGAGTTACGCATTTCTTTTCATTGACCAATTTGGAAACAGTGTTTTCTTGTGTTCTCCAAAATGATATTTTGTAGTTCGTTGAGGCCCACCTTGAAAAAGGAAGTATCTTGTGACAAAAACCAGAGAGTATCTTTCTGAGAAACTACTTTGTGCTGTGTGCATTCATCTCACAGAGTTACACCTTCTGTTGGATTCAGCAGTTTCAGAACAATGTTCTTGTCCGTTCTGTGAAGGGAAATTTTGGAGCTGTTTGAGGCCAGTGGAGAAAATGCGAATATCCTAGAACAAAAACTGGAAGGAAGATTTCTGACAAACTGAATTCTGATGTGTGAATTCTTCTCACAGGTATAAACCTTTCTTTTCATTCAACAGTTTGGCAACACTCCTTTCTTACAATCTGTGAAGACATGTTTGGTAATGCTTTGAGGAACACAGTGAAAAAGGAAATATTGTCTGAGAAAAACTAGAAAGAAGCTGTCTAATAAACTGCCTTGTGATGTGTGCATTCATCTCACAGAGTTACACCTTCTGTTGGATTCAGCAGTTTCAGAACAATGTTTTTGTCCATTTTTGGGAAGTGACCTTTTGTAGCTCTTTGAGGCCAATGGCAAAAAAGCCAGCATTCTAGGACAAAAAGTAGAAGGAAGTTATCTCACAAACCAAACACTGATGTGTGAAATCTCACAGATGTAAACTTTTCTTTTCATTCAGCAGTTTGGAAATACTGTTTTCTTACAATCTGCCAAGAGATATTTGGTAGTGAAAAAGCAAATATCTTGTGATAAAAACAAGAGAGAAACTTTCTGAGAAACTGCTTTGTGATGTGTGCATTCATCTCACAGAGGTACACCTTACTTTGGATTCAGGAGTTTCAGAACAATGTTTTTGTCCCTTCTGCAATGGGACTTTTGAGAGCTGTTTGAGGACAATTGAGAAAAAGCAAATATAATAAGACAAAAACTAGAAGGAAGTTATCTGTCAAACGAACTCTCACGTGTGACTACTCAAAGGTGTAACCCTTTCTTTTCATTCGACTGTTTGGCAACCCTCTTTTCTTACAATCTGTGAAGACATATTTCGTAGCACTTTGAGGCCCATGGTGAAAAAGGAAATATCTTCAGATAAATACAGGACAGAAACATTCTGAGAAAATGCTTTGTGATGTGTGCATTCCACTCCAAATTTATACCTCTCTTTTCACATAGCAGTGTGGAAACACTTTTGGTGTAAAAGCTACCAAGGGATATTTCAGAGCATTTTGAAGCCTATGGTGAAAAGGGAAATATCCTCAGATAAAAACTGGAAAGAAACTTTCTGAGAACTGCTTTGTGATATGTGCATTCATCTCAGAGTTAAAGCTTTATTTACATTACAGTTTAGAATCTCTGTCATTGATGGATCTGCAAAGAGACATTCGGGGGCACACTGAGGCGAATGGTGAAGAAGGAAATATCTTCAGATGAAAACTGGACAGAAGATTTTTGAGAGACTGCTTTGTGATGGGTGCATTCCACTTACACAGTTATACCTCTCTTTTTATAGAGCAGTTTGGAAACCCTATTGGTATAAAAGCTCTAGGGAAATATTTCGGAGCACATTGAAGCCTATGGTGAAAAAGGAAATATCCACAGATAAAACCTGGAAAGAAGCTTTCAGAGAAACTGCTTTGTGATATGTGCATTCATCTCACAGAATTAATGCTTTCCTTATATTACACAGTTTGGAAACTCTGTCATTGAAGGATATGGGAAGAGACTTTCTGGACCACAACGAGGCCTATGGTGAGCAAGGAAATATCTTCAGATGAAAACTGGAGAGAAGCTTTCTGAGAATCTGCTTTATAATGTGTGCATTCCACTCATAGAGTTATACCTCTATTTCCATAGGGCAGTGTGGAAAGACTGTTCATGTAAAACCTACCAAGTAATATTTTAGGGCGCATTGAAGCCCATGGTGTAAAGTGAAATATCCTCAGATAAAAACTAGAAAGGAGAGTTCCAAGAAACATCTTTCTGATATGTACATTCATCTCACAGAGTTAAAGCTTTCTTTACATTGCAGTTTGGAAACTCTGTCCCTGAGGAAGGTGCAAAGGGACATTTGGGGGCATCCTGATGTCTATGGTGAGTGAGGAAATATCTTTAGCTGAAAACTGGACAGAAGATTTCTGAGAAACTGCTTTGTGATGTGTGTATTCATCCTAAAGAATTAAACCATTTTTTGGATTGAGAAGTTTGAAATCACTGTTTTTGTGGAAGGGAGAAGGGACATTTGTGAACGCTATGCAGAAGATGATGAAACATGAAATATCCTCAGATAAAACTAGAAGGAAGCATTCTGAGAAACTGCTTTGTGTCATGTGAATTCCTCTCGCAGAGTTAACCCTTTCTTTTCATGGTGCAGTTTGCTAACAATGTTTTTATGTAATCTGCAAAGGGGTATTTGAGAGCACTTTGAGGTCTATGGAGAAAAATGAAATGTCTTCAGATAAAAACTGAAGAGATGTTTTCTGAGAATCTGTGATGTGAGCATTCCACTCACAGAGTTATACCTCTCCTTTCATAGAGCAATGTGGAAATACTTTTGGTGTAAAATCTATGAAGGGATATTTTGCAGTATATAGAAACTTATGGTGAAAAAGGTAATATCCTCAGTTAAATACTGGAAAGAAGCGTTCTGAGAAACTGCTTTGTGTCGTTTGCATTCCACTAACAGAGTTATACTTCTCTTTTCTTAGAGCAGTGTGGAAACACTTCTGGTGTAAAAACTACCAAGAGATAGTTGAAGCGCATTGAAAGCTATGGTGAACAAGGAAATATACTCAGATAAATACTGGAAAGAAGCATTCTGAAAAAGTGCTTTGTGATATGTGCATTCATCTCACAGAATTAAAGCTTTCCTTACATTACACAGTCGGAAACTCTGTCACTGACAGATCGGTGAAGAGACTTACTGGAGCACATTGAGGCCTATGGTGAGTAAGGAAATATCTTCAGATGAAAACTGGAGAGAAGCTTTCTGAGAATGTGCTTCATGATGTGTGTTTTCATCTCATAGAGTTAAACCACTGTTTGGATTGAGCAGTTTGAAATCACTGTTTGTGGAATCTGAGAGGGGACATTTGGGAATGCTATGAAGAATATGGTGAATAAGGAAATATCATCAGATGAAACCTAGAAAGAAGTTTTCTGAGAAACTGCTTTCTGTCATGTGAATTCATCCCACAGAGTTAACCCCTCCTTTTCATTGAGCAGGTTGCTAATACTGTTTTTGTGGAATCTGTGAAGGGATATGAGGTTGTACTTTGATGCCGATGGTGAAATAGAAAATATCTTCAGATAAAAACAGCAGAGAAGATTTCTGAGAAGCTGCTTTGTGATGTTTCCATTCCGCTAACAAAGTTATACTTCTCTTTTCATAGAACAGTGTGGAAATATTTTTATTGTAAAAGCTATCAAGGGATATGTCAGAGGACTTTGAAGCCTATGTTGAAAAAGGAAATATCCTCAGATTAAAAACTGGAGGGAAGCTTTCTGACAAACTGTTTTGTGATGTGTGCATTCCACTCATAAAGTTATACCTCTTTTTTCATAGAGTAATGTGGAAACCCTGTTCGTCTAAAACCGACCAAGTGATATTGTGGAGTGCGTTGAAGCCTATGGTGAAAAGTGAAATATCCTCAGACAAAAACTAGAAAGATGCATTCCAAGAAACTGCTTTCCATATGTGCATCCACCTCACAGAATTAGAGCTTTCCCTACATTGTACAGTTTGGAAACTCTGTCTTTGAAGGATCGACGAAGGGATCTTCTGGGGTGGCCGGAGGCCTATGGTGAGCAAGGAAATATCTTCAGATGAAAACTGGACAGAAGCTTTCGAGAAACTGCTTTGTGATGTGTGCATTCATCCCATAAAGTTGAATCAATCTTTGGATTGAGCAGTTTGAAATCACTGTTTTTGTGGAATCTGTAAAGGGATATTTGGGAATGCCATGAAGAATATGGTGAAAAAAGGAAATGTCTTCAGATAAAAGCTAGGAGGAAGCTTTCTGAAAAACTGCTTTGCGATGTGTTCATTCATCCCATAGAGCTAAACATTTCTTTCCATTAAGCAGTCTGAAATCAATGTTTTTGTGTAATCAGAGAAGGGATATTTGGAAACTCATTGATGACTACAGTGAAAAATGAAATATTCTTAGAAAAAAATTGAAAGAAGCTTTCTGAGAAACTACTTTGTGATAAGTGCATTCATCTCACACAATTAAAACTTTCTCGATATTGTACAGTTTGTAGACTCTGTCTGTGACAAATCTGTGAAGAGACACTTGAGGTCGCATTGAGGCCTACAGTGAACAAGGAAATACATTCACAGGAAAACTATAAAGAAGCTTTCTGAGAAACTGCTTTGTGATGTGTACATTCACCTCATTGAGTTAAACGTTTCTTACGATTGAGCAGTTTGAAATCATCATTTTTCTGGAATCTGAGAAGGTATATTTGGGAGAGCATTGAAACCTATAGTGAAAAAGGAAGTATCTTCTGAAAAAAGTAGAAGGAAGCTTTCCAAAGACATGCTATGTGTTGTGTGAATTCCTCTCGCAGAGTTAAACCTTTCTTTTCATTGAGTTGTTTGATAACACTGTTTTTGTGTAATCTGCAAATGGATATTAGTGAGCACATTGATGTCTAGGCTGAAAATGGAATTATCTTCAGATAAAAACTGGAGAGTAGCTTTAGGAGAAACTCCTTTGTGATGTGAAATTTCCACTCACAAAGTTGTACAACCCTTTTAATTGAGCAGTGTGGAAACATTGGTTGAGTACAATCTACCAAGAGATATTTCAGAGAGCATTGAGGTCTGTAGTGAAACAGGAAATATCCTCAGATAAACACAAGTAAGAAGCTTTCCAAGAGACTGTTTCATGATATACACATTCATCTCACAGGGTTAACTCTTTCTTTATATTGCACAGTTTGGAAACTCTGTCTTTGACGTGTCCATGAACGGACACTTGAAGGTGGATTGAGAAAAATGGTGAGCAAGGAAATAACTTCAGATGAAAACTAGGAAGAAGCTTTCTGAGAAACTACTTTATGATGTGTGCATTCAGCTCGAGGTGTTAAAACTCTCTTTTGACTGATTAGTTTGAAATCACTGTTTTTGTGGTATCTGAGAAGGGATATTGGGAGTACATTTAAGCCTATGGTGAAAAACGAAATATCCTCAGATAAAAAGTAGAAAGAAACATTTCGAGAAACTGCCTTGAGATTGGGAATCTGCAAAGGGATATTCGGCAGCGCATTGAGCCTGTGGTGAGAAAGGAAATATCTTCAGATAAAAACTGTGAAGATGCTTTCTCAGAAACTGCTGTATGATGTATTCCTTCTACTCACAGAGATGTAAGTCTCTTTTCCTTAAGCTATGTGGAAACATTGTATAAAACCTAAGAAGAGATATTTTGGAGAGTATTGAAGTCTATGGTGAAAAAGCAAATACCCTCAGCTAAAGACTAGAAAGAAGCTTTCCGAGAAATTGCTTTGGGATAGGTGCATTCATCTCACAGAGTTAAACTTTACTTTACAGTACACAGTTTCTAGACTCTGTCTCTGATGAATCTGCAAAGGGACACTTGGGGTCACTTTGAGGTCTATGGTGAACAAGGAAATAGCTTCAGAGGAAAATTATAAAGAAGTTTCTAAAAAACTGCTTTGTGATTTGTACATTCATCTCATAGAGGTAAACCTTTCTTTCAATTGAGGAGTTTGAAATCACTGCTTTTGTGGAATCTGAGAAGGGATATCTAGGAGAGCATTGAAGCCTAGGGTAAAAAAAGGAAATATCCTCAAATAAAAACTAGAAAGAAGCATTCTGAGAGACTACTTTGTGTTGTGTGAACTCCTCTCAAAGAGACAAACCTTACTTTTCTTTGAGCAGTTTTGCTAACACTGTTTATGTGTAATCTGCAAAGGGATATTCAAGAGCACTTTGAGAAGTATGGTGAAAAAGAAACATCTTCAGATGAAAACTGGAGACAAGCTTTCTGAGAAACTGCTTTGTGATGTGTGCAATCCATTCACAGAGTTATTCTTTTTTCATGGAACAATGTGGAAATACTGCTTGTGTAAAAACTAAGAAGGGATATTTCAGAGTGCTTTGAAGAGTATAGTGAAAAAGGAAATATCATCACATAAAAACTAGAAAAAAGTTTTCCGAGAAACTGCTTTGTGATATGTGTACTCATTACACAGAGTTAAATCTTTCTTTACATTGTACAGTTTGGAAACTCTGTCTTTGAAAGGACACCTGGGAAAGGACATTTGGGGATGCATTGAGGCCTATGGTAAGCAAGGAAATATCTTCACATGAAAACTAGAAAGAATCTTTCTGAGAAACTACTTTGGATGTGTTCATTCATCTCCTAGAGCTAAAAGTCTATTTTGATAGGGCAGTTTGAAATCACAGTTCTTGTGGAATCTGAGAAGGGATATATGGGAGAGTATTGAAGCCTATAATGAAAATTTAAATGTCTTCAAATAAGAACTTGAAAGAAGCCTTCCAAGAAACTGCTTTGGATTGTTTGAAATGCTCTCACAGAGTTAAATCTGACTTTACATTGATGAGTTTGGTAACCCTGTTTTTGTGGAATCTGCAAAGGGATATTCAGCAGCGCATTGAGGTCTATGGTGCAAAAGAAAATGTCCTCAGATAAATACTGGAGAGAAGCTTTATTAGAAACTGCTTTGTGATGTTTACATTCCACTCACAGAGTTAAACCTCTCTTTTCATTGAGAAGTGTGGAAACACTGTTTGTGTAACATCTACCAAGGGATACGTTGGAGCGCATTGAAGCCTATGATGAAAAAGGGAATATCCTCAGATAAAAACTTGAAGGAAGTTTTCTCAGAAAATGCTTTGTAATGTGTTCATTCATCTCAGAGTTAAACCTTTGTGTACATTGCACAGTTTTGAAACTCTGTCTTTGAGGAATCCGTGAAAGGACCCTTTGGGGCTCATTGAGGCCTATGGTGAACAAGGAAATATCTTCACATGAATACTGGAGATAAGATTTCTGAGAAACTGCTTTGTGATGTGTTCATTCATCTCCTAGAGGTAAAAGTTTATTTTGATAGAGCAGTTTGAAATCACAGTTCTTGTGGTATCTGAGAAGGGATATATGGGAGAGTATTGAAGCCTGTAATGAAAAATTAAATGTCCTCAAATGAAAACTTGAACGAAGCCTTCCGAGAAATTGCTTTGGATTGTTTGAAATGCTCTCACAGATTTAAACTTGATTTTACATGGATGAGTTTGTAACACTTTTTGTGGAATCTGCAAAGGGATATTCAGCAGCACATTGAGGTCTATGGTGCAAAAGGAAATGTCTTCAGATAAATACTGGAGAGAAGCTTTCTGAGAAACTGCTTTGTGATGTTTGCATTCCACTCACAGAGTTATACCTCTCTTTTCATTGAGCAGTGTGGAAACACTGTGTAAAATCTACCAAGGAATATTTTGGAGCGCATTGAAGCCTATGGTGAAAAAGTAAATATCCTCAGATAAAAACTTGAAAGAAGCTTTCTGAGAAACTGCTTTGTGATGTGTGCATTCATCTCAGAGGTAAACCTTTCTGTACATTGCACACTTTGGAAACTCTGTCTTTGAAAATCTGTGAAAGGACCCTCGGGGGCGCATTGAGGCCTATGGTGAGCAAGGAAATACCTTCAGATGAATAGTAGAAAGAAACTTTCTGAGGAACGGCTTTGTGAGGCATGCATTCATCTCCTAGAGTTCAACATTACTTTGGATTGAGCAGTGAGAAATCACTGTTTTTGTGGAACCTGAGAAGGGATATTAGGGAGAGCATTGAAGTCTAAGGGGAAAAAGGAAACATCTTCAAATAAATACTAAAAACAAACTTTCCTAGAAACTGTTCTGTGTTGTGTGAAATCCTCTCACAGAGTTAATCTTTACTTTTTATTGTTCAGTTTGGTAACATTGTTTCTGTGGAGCATGCAAAGGGATATTTGAGAGTGCATTGAGGCCTATGGTGAAAAAGTAAATATCTTCAGATAAAAACTAGAAAGAAGCTTTCAGAGAAATTGTTTTGTGATATGTACATCCATCTCACAGAGTTAAACTTTTCTTTACATTGTGCAGTTTGGAAACTCTGTCTTTGATGTATCTGCGAAAGGACATTCAGAGATACATTGAGGCCTATGGTGAACCAGGAAATATCTTCAGATGATAACCAGGAAAAAGCTTTCTGAGAAACTGGTTATGATGTGTTCATTCATCCCATGGAGTTAAACCTTTCTTTATTGAGCATTCTGAAATCAATGTTTTTATGTCATCTGAGAAGGGGTATTTGAGAACGCATTGAAGCCTACGGTGAAAAAGGAAATATCCTCAGTAAAAACCAGAGAGAAGCTTTCGAGAAACTGCTTTGTGATAGGTTCAAATCATCTCACAGAGTAAAACCATTATTTACATTGTGCAGTTCGTAGACACTGTCTTTGATGAATCCACGAAGGGACATTTGGAGTTGCTTTGAGGCCTATGGTGAACAAGGAAATAGCTTCAGAGGAAAACCATAAAGAAGCTTTGTAAGAAACTGATTTGTGATGTGTACATTCATCTCATAGAGTTAAACCTTTCTTTCTATGAAACAGTTTGAAATCACTGTTTTTGTGAAATCTCAGAAGGAATATTGATGCCTATGGTGAAAAAGGGAATATTCTCAAATAAAAACTACAAAGAAGCTTTCTGAGAAGGTGCTTTGTGTTATGTGAACTCCTCTCACAGAGATAAACCACACTTTTCATTGTGCAGTTTGGTAACACTGTTTTTGTGTAATAGGCAAAGGGATATTCAGGGGTGCATTGAGACCTATAGTGAAAAAGGAAACATCCTCAGATGATAACTGGAGAGAAGCTTTCTCAGAAACTACTTTGTGATGTGTGAAATCATCTCACAAAGTTAAACCTTTCTTTTCATTCAGGAATTTAGTAATACTGTTTTTGTGGAAGCTGCAAAGTGATATTAGGGAGTACATTGAGCCTATGGTGAAAAAGAAACTATCCAGATAAAAACTGGTGAGAAGTTTTCTGAGAAACTTCTGTATGATGTTTGAAATCCTTTCACAGAAGTATACTTCTCTTTTCATTGAGCAGTGTGGAAAAACTGCTTTTGTAAAATCTACCAAGGGATATTTTGGAGTACATAGAAGCCTCTGGTGAAAAACGAAATATCGTCAGATAAAAACTAGAAAGAAGCATTCTGAGAATCTGCTTTGTGATGTGTGAAATCATCTCACAGAGTTTAAGCTTTGTTTCCATTCAGCAGTTTAGTAACAGTGTTTTTGTGGAATCTGGACATAGATATTCGGGAGAACATAGAGCCTATGGTGAAAAAGAATATCTTCAGACAAAAACTGGAGTGAGGCTTTCTGAGAAACTGCTGTATGATATATGAATTTCACTCACAGAATTATAGCTCACTTTTCCTTGAACAGTGTGGAAACACTGTTTGTGTAAAACCTAGGATGGGATATTTAGGCGTGCATTGAAGCCTATGGAGTAAAGGAAATATTCTCAGACAAAAACTAGAAAGAAGCTCTCTGGAAAACTACTTTGTGATACATGCATTCATTTTACAGAGGTAAACCTTTCTTTATATTGTGCAGTTTGGAAACTCTGTCTTTGATTTATCCATGAAGGAACATTCAGGACTGCATTGAGGCCTATGATGAGCAAGGGAATAACTCCTTATGAAAACTAGGAGGAAACTTTCTGAGAAACTGCTTTGTCTTCTGTGCATTTGTCTCATAGACTTAAAACTTTCTTTTGATCGAGCAGTTTGAAATAATTGTTTTTGTGGTATCTGAGAAGGGATATTGGTAGTGTATATAAGCCTATGGTGAAAAATGACATATCCTCGGATAAAAACTAGAAAGAAGCTTTCCGAGAAACTGCTTTGTGATGTGTGAAATCATCTCACAGAGATAAACCTTTCTTTTCATTGAGCAGTTTGGTAACACTTTTTTTGTGAAATCTCCAAAGGTACATTCGGGTGCACATTGAGACTATAACGAAAAAGGAAATATCTTCACATAAAAACTAGAGAGAAGCTTTCTGAGAAACTACTGTATGATGTGTAAATTCCACTCAAAAACTGGAAAGAAGCTTGCTGAGAAACTGCTTTGTGATATGTGGATTCTTCTCACAGAGTTAAACTTTTCTTTACATTGCACAGTTTGTAGACTCTGTCTTTGATGAATCCACGAAGGGAAACCTGGGGTCACATTGAGGCCTATGGCGAACAGGAATTATCTTCAGAGGAAAACTATAAAGAAGCTTTCACACTGCTTTGCGATGTGAACATTCATCTCATAGAGGTTAACTTTTCTCTCGATTAAGCAGTTTGAAGTCACCGTTTTTGTGGAATCTGAGAAGGTATATTTGGGAGAGCTTTGAAGCCTATAGTGAAAAGGAAATATTTTTCAGGTAAAAACTAGAAAGAAACTTTCTGAGAAATAGCTTTGTTTTGTGTCAATTCATCTGGCAGATTTAAACCTTTGTTTCCTTTGAGCAGTTTGGTAACACTATTTTTGTATAATCTGCAAAGGAATATTCAAGAGCACATTGAGGCCTAGGGTGAAAAAGGAAATATCTACAGATAAAAACTGGAAAGAATCTTAATGAGAAATTGCTTTCTGATGTTTGCTTGCCACTCAGAGTTATACCTCTCTTTTCAATGAGCATTGTGTAAATAATGTTTGTGTAATAACTACCAAGGGATATTTTGTAGTGCATTGTAGAGTATGGTGAAAAAGGAAATATCCTCATATAAAAATTAGAAGCTTTCCGAGAAACTCCTTTGTGATATGTGCATTCATCTCACACAGTAAAACGTTTCATTAGATTACTCAGTTTTTAGACTGTCTTTTTCAAATCAGCGAAGGGACACGGGGGGCCTACGGTGAACAAGGAAATATCTTCAGAAGAAAACTAGAAAGAAACTTTCTGAGGAACTACTTTGTGATGTGTGCATTCATCTCATAGAGTTAAACCTTTCTTTAGATAGAGCAATTTGAGATCACTGTTTTTGTGGAATCTGAAGGGGATATTTTGGAGAGCATTCAAGCCTATAATGAAAAAGGGAATATCCTCAAATAAAAACTGGAAAGTAGTTTTCTGAGAAACTGCTTTGTGTTGTTTGAAATGCACCCACAGAGTTAAACCTGACTTTTCATTGAGCATATTGGTAACATTGTTTTTGTGGAATCTGCAAAGGGATATTTGGGAGCGCATTGAGGTCTATGGTGAAAAAGGAAATGTCTTCAGATAAAAAGTGGAGAGAAGCCTTCTGAGAAACTGCTTTATGATGTGAGCATTCCACTCACAGAGATATAACTCTCTCTTCATTGAGCAGAGTAAAACACTGTTTGTGTAAAACCTACCAAGGGATATTTCAAAGCTCATTGAATCCTATGGTAAAAAAGGAAATATCCTCAGATGAAAACTGGAAAGATGCATTCCGAGAGACTGCTTTGTGATATGTACATTCATCCCACAGAGTTAAACTTTTCTTTACATTGCACATTTGTAAATTCTGTCTTTGATGAATCTGATAAAGGACATTCAGGGATGCATTGAGGCCTACAGTGAACAAGGAAATATCTTCAGATAAAAACTACAAAGAAGCTTTCTGTGAAACTGTTTTGTCATGTGTGAAATCCTCCTACAGAGTAAAACCTTACTTATCACTGCACAGTTTGGTAGCACACTTTTTGTGGAATCTGCAAAGTAATATTCGGAATTGCATTGAGGCTTATGGTGAAAAAGGAAGTATCCTCAAATAAAAAGTAGAAAGAAGCTTTCAGAGAAACTGCTTTGTAATTTGTGCATTCATCTCACAGAGTTAAATCTTTCTTTACATTGAACAGTTTGGAAACTCTGTCTTTGTCCTACCCACGAAAGGGCATTCTGGGGTGCATTGAGGCCTATGGTGAGCAAGGAAATATCTTCCAATGAAAACAAGAAAGTAGCTTTCTGAGAAACTGCTTTGTGATGTATGCATTCATCTCATAGAGTTAAACCTTTCTTTGCCTTGAGCCATGCAAAATCACTCTTGTTTTTGAATCTTAGAAGGGATAATTGGGAAAGCATTGAAGCCTATGGTGACAAAGGAAATATCCTCAAGTAAAAAGTAAAAAGAAGCTTTCTGAGAAACTTCTTTGTGTTGTGTGAGATCCTATCACAGTTTTAAATGTGACTTTTCATTGCATAGTTTGGTAACACTGTTTTTGTGGAATCTGCAAAGGGATATTCAGGAGTCTACTGAGGCTTATGGTGAAAAAGGAATATCTTCAAATGAAAACTATAAAGACGCTTTCTGAGAAACTCCTTTGTGATATGCACATTCATCTCACAGAGTTAAACCTTTCTTTACATTATGCACTTTGGAAATATTGTGTTTGACATATCCCCAAAGGGACATTCAGGGCGCATTGAGGCCTATGGTGAGCAAGGAAATATCTTCAGATGAACACCACGAAGAAGCTTTCTGAGAAACTGCTTTGTGATGTGTACATTCACCTCATAGGGTTAAAACTTTCTTTTGATTGAGCAGTTTGAAATCACTGTTTCTGGTAACTAAGAAGGGATATTGGGAGTGTATTTAAGAATAAGGTGAAAAACGAAATATCCTCAGATAAAAACTAGAGAGAAACTTTCTGAGAAACTGCTTTGTGATTTGTGAAATCATCTCATAGAGTTAAATCTTTCTTTTCATTGCACAGTTTAGTAACACTGTTTTTGTGCAATCTGCAAAGGGATATTCAGGAGTGCATTGAGCCTGTTGTGAAAAACGAAATATCTTCTAATAAAAACGGGACAGAAACTTTCTGAGAAACTGCTGTATGATGTGTGAATTCCACTCACAGAGTTATACCTCTCCTTAACTTGAGAAGTGTGGAAACACTGTTGAAAACCTAATAAGGGATATTTTGTAGCACATTGAAACCTATGGTGAAAATGGAAATATTCTCAGATTAAAACTAGAAAGAAGCTTTCCAAGAAACTGCTTTCTGATATATGCATTGATCTCACAGCTTTAAACCTTTCTTTACATTGACCAGTTTGGAAACTCTGTCTTTGAGGAATCCATGAAAGGACATTTAATGTCGCATTGAGGCCTGTGGTGAGCAAGGAAGTATCTTCAGATAAAATCTAGACAGAAGCTTTCCAATAAACTGCTTTGTGATGTGTGCATTCATCTCATAGAGAAAAACTTTTCTTTTGATTGAGCAATTAGAAATCACTCTTTTTGTGGAATCCGGGAAGGGATAATTTGTACAGCACTGAAGTCTGTGTTGAAAAAGGAAATATCTTCAATTAAAGACTTGAAAGAAGCTTTTCAAGAAACTTCTTTGTGTTGTGTGAAATCCTCTCACAGTTAAATCTTACTTTTCATTGAGCAGTTTGGTAATACTTTTTTGTGTAATATGAAAGGGGATAATCAGGAACACATAGACACCTATGGTGAAAAAGAAAATATCTTCAGATAAAAACTGGAGAGAATGCTTATCAGAAACCGCTTTGTGATGTGTGCATTCTGCTCATAGATTTATACCTCTCTTTCTTTGAGCAGTATGGAAACACTGTTTGTGTAAAATCTACCAAGGAATATTTTGGAGTGCATTGAAGCCTATGGTGAAAAATGAAATACCCTCAGATAAAACCTAGAAAGAAGCTTTCTGAGAAACTGCTTTGTGATATGTGCATCTCACAGAGTTAAAACTTTCTTTACATTGTGAAGTTTGGAAACTCTGTAGTTGAGGAATCAGCAAAAGGACTTGTGGGCACATTGAGGCCTATGGTGAGCAAGGAAATATCTTCAGATGAAAACTAGAAAGGAACTTTCTGAGAAACTGCCTTGTGATGTGTTCATTCATCTCATAGAGTTAAACTTTTCTTTTGATTGTGCAGTTTGAAATCACTCTTTTTGTGGGATCTGACAGGTATATTTGGTACAGAATTGAAGCCTATGTTGAAAAAGGAAATATCCTCCAACAAAAACCAGAAAAAAAATTCCTAGAATATGCTTTCTGTTGGATGAGCTCCTCTCACAGAGACAAAACTTAATTTTCACTCTGCCATTTGGTAATACTGTTTTTGTGGAATCTACAAAGGGATACTCGGGAGCCCTTTGTGGCCTATGGTGATAAAGGAAACATCTTCAGATAAAAACTGGAGAAAACACTTATGAGAAACTGATTTGTGTTGTGTGCATTCCACTCACAGAATTATACCTCTCTTTTCATTGAGTAGTGTGGAAACACAGTTTATGTCAAATCTACCAAGTGATATTTAGGAGCACATTGAAGCCTATAGAAAAAAAGGAAATATCCTCAGATAAAAACAAGAAGGAAGATTTCCGAGAAATTACTTCATGACAGGTGTATTCATCTTACAGAGGTAAACCTTTCTTTACATTGGCCAGTTTGCAGACTCTGCATTTGAGGAAACTGTGAAGGGATACTTGGGATCCCATTGAGGACTATAGTGAACAAGCAATATCTTCAGAGGAAAACTATAAATAAGCTTTCAGAAAAACTGCTTTGTGATGTGTAGATTCATCTCATAGAGTTAAACCTTTCTTTCGATTGAACAGTTTGAAATCATTGTTTTGTGGAATCTGAGAACAGATAATTGGGATAGCATTGAAGTCTATATTGAAAAGGGAAATATCTTCAGATAAAAACTGGAAAGAAGATTTCTGAGAAAGTACTGTGTGTTGTGTGAATTCCTCTTACAGAGTTAAACCTTTCTTTTCATTGAGTAGTTTGATAACACCTTTAATGTATAATCTTCAAAGGGATATTCGTGAGCAAATTGAGGTCTATGGTGAAAAAGGAAATATCTTCAGATTAAAACTGAAGAGAAGCTTTATGAGAAACTGCTTAGTGATTTGTGCATTCCACTTACACAGTTATACTTTTATTTTCACTGAGCAGTGTGGAAATACAGCTTGTGTAAAATCTACCAAGGGATGTCTCGGAGTGCATTGAAGTCTATGGAGATAAAGAAAATATATTCAGATAAAAACAACAAAGAATCTTTCCTAGAAACTCCTTTCTGTTATGTGCATTCGTTTCACAGAGTTAAACCTTCTTTTACATTTCAAAGTTTGGAAACACTGTCTTTGAGGAATCCACGAAAGCACATTTGGAGGCATATTGAGGCCTATGGTGAGCAGTGAAATATCCTCATATTAAAACTACAAAGAAGCAATCTGAGAAACTACTTTGTGATGTGTGTATTCATCTCATAGAGCTAAACATTTCTTTGGAATGATCAGTGTGAAATTACTCTTTTTCTGGAATCTGAGAAGTGATATATGGGAGAGCATGGAATCCTAAGGTGAAAAAGAAAATATCCTCAGATATAAACTTGAAAGAAGCTTTCTGAGAAGCTGCTTTGTGATATGTACATTATCTCAGAGTTAAACCTTTCTTTACATTGTACAATTTGGAAACTCTGTCTTTGACATATCTATGAAGGGATATTTGGGGGTGCATTGAGACCTATGGTGAGTAAGGAATTATCTTCAGATGAAAACTAGGAAGAAGCTTTCTGAGAAACTGCTTTGTGATGTGTGCATTCATCTCATAGTGTTAAAACTTTCTTTTTGATGGAGCTATTTGAAGTCACTGTTTTTTTAGTATCTGAGAAGGGATATTGGGAGCGCATTTAAGCCTATGGTGAAAAATGAAATATCCTCAGATAAAAGCTAGAAAGAAGCTTTCCAAGAAACTGCTTTGTGTAGCATTAATCATCTCACAGAGTTAAACTTTTCTTGTCATTGAGTAGTTCAGTAACACTGGTTTTGTTTAATCTGCAAAGGAATATTCGGGAGTGCATTGAATCTATGGTGAAAAAGGAAATATCTTCAGATGAAAACTGTAGAGAAGTTTTCTGAGAAACTGCTCTATGATGTTTGAATTCCACTCACAGAATTACACCTCTCTTGTCCTTGAGCAGTGTTGGAAAACTGTTCATGCAAAACCTAAGAAGGGATATTTCAGAGTGCATTGAAGCCTATGGTGGAAAAGGAAATATCCTCAAATTAAAAACTAGAAAAAAGCTTTCAGAGAAGCTACTTTGGAATATGTGCTTTCATCTCACACAATTAAACATCTCTTAACATTGTACAGTTTGGAAACTCTGTCTTTGACGTATCTGCTGTGAGACATTCAGGGGCGCATTGAGGCCTATGGTGAACAACGGCCTATATTCAGATAAAAACTGGAGATAATCTTTCTGAGAAACTGCTTTGTGATGTGTGCATTCCACTCACAGAGTTATACTTCTCTTTTCATTGAGCAGTGTGGAAATACTACTTGTGTGAAATCTACCAACGGATACTCCGGAGCGCAGAGAAGCCTATGGTGAAAAAGGAAATATCCTAAGATAAAAACAACAAATAAGCTTTCTGAGAAACTGCTTTCTAATATGTACATTCATCTCAGAGAATTAAACCTTTCTTTACATTGCTCAGTTTGTAGTCTCTGTCTTTGATGAATCCACAGAGGGACATGTGGGGGCACCTCGAGGCCTTAGGTGAGCAAGGAAATATCTTCAAATGAAAACTAGAGAGAAGCTGTTTGAGAAACTGATTTCTGAAATGTGCATTCATCTTATGGAGTTAATCATTTCTTTTGACAGAGCAGTTTGAAATCACTGTTTTTGTGGAATCTGGGAAGGGCTATTTGGGAGAGCATTGAGGCATGTAATGAAAAATGTACTATCCTCAAATAAAAACTATACAAAAGCTTTCTGATAAACTGCTTTGTGATGTGTGAAATTATCTCACAGAGTTAAACCTTACTTCTCATTGAACAGTTGGGTAACACCATTTTTGTGGAATATGCAAAGGGACATTCAGGAGCTTATTGAGGACTATGATGAAAAAGGAAATGTCTTCAGATAGAAACTGAACAGAAGCCTTCTGAGAAACTGCTTTGTGATGTGTGAATTCCACTCACAGAGTATACCCCCCTTTTCCTTGAGCAGTGTGGAAACACTGTGAAAAACATAAAAACGGATATTTGCAAGACCATTGAAACCTATACTTGAAAAGGAAATATCCTCAAATAAAAACTAGAAAGAAGCTTTTCAAAAAACTCCTTGGTGTTATTTGAAATCCCCTCACAGAGATGAACCTTACTTTTCATTGCACAGTTTGAAAACACTGTTTTTGAGGAATCTGCAAAGATATATACGGGAGTACATTGAGGCCTAGGATGTAAAAGGAAATAGTCTCAGATAAAAACAAGAAAGAAGCTTTCCGAGAAACTGCTTCATGATATATGCATCCATCTCACACACTTAAACCTTTTTTACATTGCACAGTTTGGAAACACTGTCTTTGACGTATATGCAAAGGGATATTCGGAGGCACATTGAGGCCTATGGCGACTAAGGAAATATTTTCAGATGAAAACTAGGAGGAAGCTTTTTGAGAAAACACTTTGAAATGTGGGCATTCATCTCTTAGAGTTAAAACTTTCTTTTGACTGAGCAGTTTGAAATCACTGTTAATGTGGTATCTGAGAAGGGATGTAGGGAGAGCATTTAAGCCCATGGTGAAAATTGAAATATCCTCGGATAAAAACCAGAAAGAAGCATTCTGAGAAACTCTTTTGTGATGTGCGAAATCATCTCACAGTGATAAAACTTTCTTGTCATTGAACAGTTTAGTAACACTGTTTTTGTGGAATCTACAGAGGGATATTCCGGAGCGCATTGAACCTATGGTAAAAAAGGAAATATCATCCGAAAAAAAACTGGAGAGAAGTTTTCTGAGAAACTGCTGTATGATGTGTGAATTCCACTCACAGAGTTATATTTCTCTTTTACTTGAGCAGTGTGGAAACACTGTTTGTGTTTGATTTCAGAGAGTTAAAGCTTAGTTTTAATTGTGCAGTTTGGTAACACTGTTTTTGTATAATCTGCAAAGGTACGTTCGGGAGCACATTGAGGCTTACTGTGAAAAAGGAAATATCTTCAGATAAAAACTGGAGAGACATTATATGAGAAACTGGTTTGTGATGTGTGCATTCCACTCAGAGAGCTGTACATCTCTTCTCACTGAGCTCTGTGGAAACACTGCTTGTGGAAAATGTACCAAGGGATATTACATAGCGCATTGAATACTATGGTGAAAAAGGAAATATCCTCAGATAAAAACAACAAAGAAGCTTTCTGAGAAACTGCTTGGTGACATGTGCATTCACCTCACAGAGATAAACCTTTCTATACATTGCACAGTTTGCACACTCTGTCTTTGACAAATCCACAAAAGGACTCTCGGGGGTGCATTGAGGCCTATGGAGAGCATGAAATATCTTCAGATGAAAATTAGAAAGAAGCTTTCTGAGAAAGTGTGATGTATGCATTCATCTCATAGAGGTAAACTTTCCTTGGATTGAACAGTGTGAACTCACTCCTTTTTTGGAATCTCAGATGGGATATTTGAGAGAGAATTCAGGCCTATGGTGAAAAAGGAAATGCCCTCAAATAAAAACTAGAAAGAAGCTTTCCAAGAAACTGCCTTGTGTTGCATGAATCCTCTCACAGAGTTAAACTTACTTTTCACTGCATTCTTTAGTAATATGGTTTTTGTGGAATCTACAAAGAGATAATTGGGAACACATTGAGCCTATGGTGAAATAGGAAATACCTTCACATAAAAACTGGAGAGAAACTGTTTGAGAAACTGCTGTATGATGTATGAATTCTATTCACAGAGTTATACCTCTATTTTCCTTGAGCAGTGTGGAAATACTGTTTGTGTAGTACCTAAGAAGGTATATTTTGGAGCACATTGAAGCCTATGGTGAAAAAGGAAATATACTCAGATAAAAACAAGAAAGAAAGTTTTGAGAAACTGCTTTGTAATACATGCTTTCGTCTCAGAGAGTTAAACATTTCTTTATATTGTGCAGTTTGGAAACACTGTCTTTGACGTATCCACAGAGAGATATTTGGGGATGCCTTGAGGCGTAGGGTTAAAAAGGAAATATCTTTAGATGAAACCTAGAAAGAAGCTTTCTGAGAAATTACTTTGTGATGTGTTCATTCATCCCTTAGAGCTGAACCTTTCCTTTCATTGAGCAGTCTGAAATCAAAGCTTTTGTGTCATCTGAGAAGGGATACTTGGGAATGCATTGAAGCCTGTAGTGAAAAAGGAAATATCCTTATACAAAAACAGGAAAGAAGCTTTCTGAGAAACTGCTTTGTAATAGGTGCATTCGTCTCACTGTGGTAAACCTTCCTTTACATTGTGCAGTTTGTAGACTCTGTATTTGACAGAACCATGAAGGGACACTTTGGGTCGTATTGAGGCCTATGGTGAAAAATGAAATATCTTCCAAGGAAAACCATAAAGAAGCTTTCTGAGAAACTGCTTTGTGATGTGTACATTCATCTCACAAAGTTAAACCTTTCTTTCAATTTAGCAGTTTGAAATCACTGTTTTTGTTTCATCTGAGAAGTGATATTTGGGAAAGCATTGAAGCCTATAGTGAAAAAGTAAATATCTTCAGATAAAAAAATAAAAAGAAGCTTTCTGAGAAAGTAATTTGCGTTGTGTGAATTCCTCTCACAGAGATAAACCTTTTTTTATCATTGAGCAGTTGTTAATTCTGTTTTTGTTTAATCTGCAAAGGGATATTCAGGCACACATTGAGGCCTATGGTGGAAAAGGAAATATCTTCAGATAAAAACTGGAGAGAAGTTTTATGAGAAACTACTTTGTGATCAATGCATTCCACTCACAGAGTTATACCTTTCTTTTCATTGAGCAGTGTGGAAACACTGCTTTTGTAAAATCTACCAAGTGATATTTTGGAGCGCATTGAAGCATATGGTGAAAAAGGAAATATCCTCAAATAAAATCCAGAAAGAAGCTTTCGGAGAAACTGCTTTGTGATATGTGCATTCATCTGACGGAGTTAAACCTTCCTTTAAATTCTGCAGTTTGGAGACTCTGTCTTTGACGAATCCGTGTACGGACACTTGGGGGCGCCTTGAGGCCTATGATGAACCAGGAAATATCTTCAGATGAAAACTAGAAAGAAACTTTCTGAGAAGCTACTTTGTGAAGTGTTGATTCATCGCATATAATTAAACATTTCTTTCAATTGGACAGTCTGAAATCAATGATTTTGTGTCATCTGAGAAGCTATATTTGGGAACGCATTGAAGCCTATCCTGAAAAAGGAGATATCCTCAGATAAAAACCAGAAAGAACTGTTCTGAGAAACTACTTTGTGATAGGTGCATTCATCTGATGGAGTTAAACCTTCCTTTAAATTCTGCAGTTTGGAGACTCTGTCTTTGACGAATCCATGTACAGACATGTGGGGGCGCCTCGAGGCCTATGAAGAACCAGGAAATATCTTCAGATGAAAACCAGAAAGAAACTTTCTGAGAAGCTGCTTTGTGAAGTGTTAATTCATCGCATAGAATTAAACATTTCTTTCAATTGGACAGTCTGAAATCAATGATTTTGTGTCATCTGAGAAGCTGTATTTGGGAACGCATTGAGGCTTATCCTGAAAAAGGATATATTCTCAGATAAAAACCAGAAAGAACTGTTCTGAGAAACTGCTTTGTGATAGGTGCATTCATCGCCCAAATTTAAACCTTTGTTTACATTTTACAGTTTGTAGACTCTGTCTTTGACGAATCTGTGAAGGGACAATTGGGATCACATTGAGTCTTATGGTGAACAAGGAAATAGCTTCAGTTGAAAACTAGAAAGAAGCTTTCTGAGAAACTTCATTGTGATATGTACATTCATCTCATATAGTTACCTCTTTCTTTCATTTGAGCAGTTTGATATCACTGTTTTTGTGGAATCTGAGAAGTGATATTTGGGAGAGCATTGAAGCCTGTGGTGAAAAAGGAAATATCCTCAAATTAAAACTAGTAGGAATCATTCCGAGAAACTGCTTTAGGTTGTGTGAACTCCACTCACGGAGATGAACCTTACTTTTCATTGCAGTTTGGTAACACTCTTTTTGTAGAAACTGCAATGGGATATTCGGGAGTGCTTTGAGGCATGTGGTGAAAAAGGAAATATCTTCAGATAAAAACTGAAGAAAAGCTTCCTGAGAAACTGATTTGTGATGTGTGTATTCCACTCATAGTGTTATACCTTTCATTACTTTCAGAACCATGGGCCACAGTTTGTGTACAACCTAAGATGTTATATTTTGGAGCAATTGAAGCCTAGGGTGAAAAAGGAAATATATTCAGATAATAGCTGGGAAGAAGCTTTTGAAGAAACTGCTTTGTGTTAAGTGCATTCATCTCACAGAACTAAACCTTTCTTCATATTGCACAGATTGGAAACTCTGTCTTAGACATATCCATGAAGGGATATTCGGGGGAGCATTGAGGTCTATGGTGAGCAAGGAAATATCTTCAGATGAAAACTAGGAAGATGTTTCCTTCAGAAACTGCTTTATGATGTGTGCATTCATCTCATAGAATTGAAACTTTCTTTTGATTGAGTCATTTGAAATCACAGTTTTTGTGGTATCTGAAAAGGAATATTGGGAACACATTTAAGCCTATGGTGAAAAATGATATATCATCAGATAAAAACTGAAAGAAGCTTTCCGTGAAACTGCTTTGGATGTTTGAAATCATTTCACAGAGGTAAACTTTTCCTTTCATTGAGCAGTTTTGTAACACTGTTTTTGAGGAATATTCAAAGGGATATTCGGGAGGGCATTGAGGCATATGGTGAAAAAGGAAATGTCATTAGATAAAACCTTTAGAGAAGCGTTCTGAGAAGCTGTTTTTGATGTGCGCATTCCACTCAAAGTTATACTTCTCTTAGCATTGAGCAGTGGGGAAACATTGTTTGCGTAAAATCTACCAAGGGATATTTCGGAGTGCATTGAAGCCTATGGTGAAAATGGAAATATCCTCAGATAAAAAGAACAAGGACGCTTTCTGAGAAAATGTTTTGTGATATGTGTATTAATCTCACAGAGTTTAACCTTACTTTACATTGTGCAGTTTGGAAACTCTGTCTTTGAGGGATTCGAGAAAGGACATTCGGGGGCACATTAAGGCATATGGTGAGCAAGGAAATACCTTCAGATGAAAATTAGAAAGAAGCTCTCTGAGAAACTGGTTTGTGATGTCTGTAGTCATCTCATAGAATTAAACATTTCTTTTGACAGAGCAGTTTGAAATCACTGTTTTTGTGGGTTCTGAGAAGGGATATTTGGGAGAGCATTGAAGCCTGTAATGAAAAAGGTAGTATCCTCAAATAACAACTAGAAAAAAGCTTTCTGAGAAACTGCTTTGTGATATATGAAATCATCTCACAGAGGTAAACCTTACTTTTCATTGAGCAGTTTGGTAATACTATTTTTGTGGAATCTGCAAAGGGATATTCAGGTGCACATTGAGGCCTAGGGTGGAAAAAGAAACACCTTCAGATAAAAACTGGAGAGAAGCTTTCTGAGAAAGTGCTTTGTGATATGGGAATTCCACTCACGGAGTTTTACCTCTCTTTTCCTTGAGCAGGGTGGAAACACTGTGTAAAAACTAAGAAGGGATATTTGGGAGTGCATTGAAGATTATGGTGAAAAAGCAAATATCCTCAAATAAAAACTACAAAGAAGTTTTCCAAAAACTGCTTTGTGTTATTTGAAATCCTCTCAGAGATAAATCTTACTTTTCTTTGTGCAGTTTGGTATCACAGTTTTAGTGGAATCTGCAAAGGAATATTCAGGAGCACTTTCAGGCCTAAGGTGAAAAAAGAAATGTCTTCAGATAAAAATTGCAGAGAATCTTTCTGAGAAATTGTTTTGTAATGTGTGCATTCCAGTCATAGAGTTATACCTCTCTGCATTGAGCAGTGTGGAAACACTGTTTGTGTAAAATCTACCAAGGGATATTTTGAGGTGCATTGAAGCCTATGGTGAAAAAGGAAATATACTCAGATAAAAACAACAAAGAATGTATCCAAGGAAATGCTTAGTGTTATGGGTATTCATCTCACAGAGTTAAGCCTTTCTTTACACTGAGCAGTTTGCAGACTCTGTCTTTGAAAAATCTGCCAAGGATCACGTGGGGTTGCCTTGAGGCCTATGGGGAAGAAGGAAATATCTTTAGATGAAAACTAGGAAGATGCTTTCTGAGAAACTGCTTTATGATGTGTGCACATATACACCATGTAATACTATGCAGCCATAACAAAGGATGAGTTCGAGTCCTTTGTAGGGACATGGATGCAGCTGGAAACCATCATTCTCAGCAAACTATTGCAAGAACAGAAAACCAAACATCGCATGTTCTCATTCATAGGTGGAAATTGAAAAATGAGATCACTTGGACATAGTAAGGGGAACATCACACACTGGGCCTATTGTGGGGAGAAGGGGAGGGATAGCATTAGGAGATATACCTAATGTAAATGATGAGTTAAAGTGTGCAGCACACCAACATAGAAGATGTATACATATGTAACAAACCTGCACGTTGTGTACATGTACCCTTAAACTTAAAGTATAACAATAATAAAAAAAGAAAACTAGAAAGCTTTCTGAGAAACTGCTTTGTGATGTGTGCTTTAATCTCAAAGAGTTAAACCTTTCTTTTGATTGAGCAGTTTGAAATCACACTTTATGGGGAATCTGGAAAGGGATATTTAGGAGATAATTGAAGCCTATGGTGAAAAAGAAAATATCCTCAAATAAAAACTAGGAAGAAGCTTTCCGAGAAACTGCTTTGTGTTGTGTGAACTCCTCTCACGGAGATAAACCTAACTTTTCATGGCACAGTTTGGTAACACTGTTTTTGTGGAATCTGCAAGGGGATATTTTGAAGCGCATTTTGGCCTATGGTGAAACATGAAACATCTTGAGATAAAAACTGGAAAGAAGCTTTCTGAGAAACTGCTTTGTGATGTGTGCAATCTACTCACAGAGTAATACTTCTTTTTTCATTGAGCATTGTGAAAACACTTTCCGTGTAAAATCTACCAACAGGTATTTCAGAGCACATTGAAACCTGTGGCAAAAAAGGAAATATCCTCAGATAAAAACTAGAAAGTAGCGCTCCAAGAAACTGCTTTGTGATATGTGCATTCATCTCACAGAGTTAAACCTTTCTTTACATTTCTCAGTTTGGAAACTCTGTCCTTGACGAATCCGCAGAAGATCATTTGGGAACACATTGAGGTCTATGGTGAGCAACAAACTATCTTCAGATGAAAACTAGGAAGAAACTTTCTGGAAAAAATACTTTTTGATGTGTGCATTCATCTCATTGAGATAAACCTTTTTTCTTTACTTGATTAAGCAGTTTGAAATCACGCTTTTTGTGGAATCTGAGACGGGATATTAGGAAGAGCATTGAAGCCTATTTTGTAAAAGGAAATATCCTCACTTAAAAACTAGAAAGAAGCTTTCCCAGAAACTGCTTTGTGTTTTGTGAAATCCTCTCACTAAATAAAACCTTAATTTTCATTGAGCAGTTTGGTAACACTGTATTTGTGGAATCTGAAGGGGTTATTCGGGAATGTTTTGAGACCTGTGGTGAAAAGGAAATATCTTCAGATAAAAAATGGAGAAGAGGTTTATGAGAAACTGCTTTGGGATGCGTGCATTCCACTCACAGAGTTATAACTCTCTTTACTTTGAGCCACCGTATGAAAACACTGTTTGTACAAAATCTACCAAGGGATACTTCAGAGTGCATTGAAGCATAGAATGAAAAAGGAAATTTCCCCAGATGAAAACAGCAAAGAAGCTTTCCAAGAAACTGCTTTGTGATATGTGCATTCATTTTACAGAGTAAAATCTTTCCTTACCTTGCACAGTTTGGAAACTCTGGCTTTGAGGAATCCATGAAAAGTCATTCGGGGCTGCTTTGAAGCCTATGGTCAGTGATGAAAAATCTACACATGAAAACTAGAAAAAAGCTTTCTGAGAAACTGCTTTGTGATGTGTTCATTCATCCCATAGAGTCAAACCTTTCTTTTCACTGGGCAGTCTGAAATCAATGTTTTTATGTCATCTGAGAAGGGATGTTTGGGAACACATTGAAGACTATAGCGAAAAATGAAATATACTCAGATAAAAACTGGAAACAATCTTTCTGTGAAACTGCTTTATGATAGGTGCATCCATCTCACAAAGTTAAACCTCTCTTTAGATTTCACCGTTTGGAAACTCTGTCTTTGACGTATCCATGAAGGGTCATTCTGGGGCACATTGAGGCCTATCAAGAACCAGGAAATATCTTCAGGTGAAAACTATAAAGTAGTTTTCTGAGAAACCGTTATTGTGATGTATTCATTCATCCCATAGAGTTAAACCTGTCTTTTCATTCAGCAATCTGAAATCATTGTTTTTGTGTCTTCTGAGGAGGGATATTTGGGAATGCCTTTAAGCCTATAGTGAAAAAAGAAATATATTCAAATAAAAACTAGAAAGAGGCTTTCTGAGAAACTGCCTTGTGGTAGGTGCCTTCATCTCACAGAGTTAAAACTTTCTTTACATTGTGCCATTTGGACACTCTGAGGAATCCGTGAAAGGACATTCGGGGTGCATGGAGGCCTATGGTGAGCAAGGAATTATCTTCAGATGAAAACCAGGAAGAAACTCTCTGAGAAACTGCTTTGGGATGTGTGCATTCATCTAATAGAGTTAAATTTTTCTTTTGATAGAGCACTTTGAAATCAAAGTTCTTGTGGAATCTGAGATGGAATATTTGGGAGACCATTGAAGCTTAAAATGAAAAGAGGAAAATCCTCAAATAAAAACTGGAAAGAAGCTTTTCAAGAAACCTCTTTGTGTTGTTTGAAATGCTCTCACAGAGTTAAATCTTTCTTTTCATTGAGCATTTTGGTAACACTGATTTTGTTGAATGTGAAAGGGAATATTCAGGAGCACACTGAGGACTATGGTGAAAAAGGAAATGTCTCCAGATTAAAATTGGAGAGCAGCTTTATAAGAAACTGCTTTGTGATGTGTGCATTCCACACACAGAGATATACCTCCCTTTTCTTTAAGCACTGTGGAAATATTAATTGTGTAAAATCTACCAAGGAATATTTCGGAACACATTGAAGCATGTGGTGAAAAAGGAAATATCCTCACATTAAAAACAGCAAAAAAGTTTTCTGAGAAACTTCTTGGTGACTTGGGCATTCATATCACAGAGTTAAACCTTTCTTTACATTGTGCAGCTTGGAAACTCTGTCTTTGAGGTATCCACGAAAGAACATTTGAGGGTGCATTGAGGCCTATGGTGAGTAACGAAATATCTTCAGATGAAAACTAGAAAGAAGGTTTCTGAGAAATGGTTTGTGATGAGAGCATTCATCTCATAGGGTTAAACCCTTCTTTTGATTCAGCAATGTGCAATCAATTTTTTTTTTTGGAATCTGAAAAGGGATATTGGTGGTGCATTTAGACCTATGGTGAAAAATGAAATCTGCTCAGATAAAAACTAGAAAGAAACTTTCCAAGAAACTGCTTTGTGATGTGTGAAACTTTCCTTCCGGTTTTTATCAGAGGGTATTTCTTTTTCAGCATATTCTTGAGAGTGTTACCAAATGTCCTTCCTCAGGTTACACAAAAACAGTGATTTCAAACTGTTCAAACAAAAGAATGACTTAACTCTATGAGATGAATATACACATCACAAAGCAGTTGTTCCAAAAGCTTCTCTCCAGTTTTCATCGGAAGACGTTTAGTTTCTCACCACAAGCCTCCAGGCACCACTAAATATCCCTTCACAGATTCCTCAAAGACAGAGTTTCCAAACTGGGCAACGTAGTGTAACCTTTAATTCTCTGAAATGAACGCACACGTCAGAGAGCAGTTTCTTGGAACGATTCATTCTGGGTTTTATTACAGAATATTTCACTTTTTGCCGCAGTCTTCAATGCACTGCAAAGTATCACTTTTTCAGTTTTACAGGAAAAGTGTCCAAACACTGTTTTATGAGAAAAGACGTATAACTCCCTGAGTGGAATGCACACATCACAAAGCAGTTTCTCAGAAAGTTTCTCTCCAGTTTTTATCAAAGATGTCTACTATTTCACAACAGGCCTGAATGTGCTCCTGAATGTCCTTTGACAAATCCGTCCATGATGCAGTTTCAAAACTGAGTAATAGAAAGAAAATTTTATCTATGTGAGATGAATAGACTTATCTATCACAAAGCAGATTCACAGAAAGCTTCTTTCCAGTTTTTGTCTTACAATATTTCCTTCTTCACCATAGCTGTCCATATACTCCTGAATGTCCCCTGGTAGCTTTTTCTCTAAACGGGAATCCTCAATCCTCTATGAGAAAGAAAGTATAACTCTGTGAGTGGAATGCACACGTCACAAAGCAGCTCCTCAGAAATCTCTTCAATATCTATCTGAAGATATTTTGTTTTCACGGTAAGCCTCAAAGCGCTCCCGAGTATCCCTTCGCTGAATAACCTAATAGAGTGTTAGAATATTGCACTTAATATCCCTTCATAGATTCCTCAATGACAGAGTTTCCAAACTGGGCAGCATAGTGTAAGCTTTAACACTCTGAAATGAATTCACACGCCAGAGAACAGTTTGTTGGAATGCTTCTTTCTGGGTTTTATTTCAGGATATTTCACTTTTTGCCATAGTCTTCAATGCGCTGCAAAAATATTTCTTTTTCAGTTTTAGAGGAACAGTGTTCAAACACTGTGTTATTAGTAAAGAGGTATAACTCTGTGACTGGAATACACACATCTCAAAACATTTTCTCAGAAAGCTTCTCTTCTGTTTTTATCTGAAGATATTTCCTATTTCCCCACAGTCCATAATGTGCTCTCGAATGTCCCTTTGCGAATCTGTCCATGACGCAATTTCAAAACTGTGTAATAAAAAGAAAGCTTTACCTATCTGAGATGAATAGACATGTCTTTCACAAAACAGTTTCACAGAAAGCCTCTTTCTAGTTTTTGTCTGAGGATACTTCCTTTTTCACCACAGCCATCCACATACTCCCGAATGTTCCCTGGTAGGATTTTCTCCAAACGGGATTCCCCAATCCTCTATGAGAAAAAAAGTATAACATTGTGAGTGGAATGCACACGTCACAAAGCAGGTCCTCAGAAATCTGCTCTCCGGTATCTATCTGAAGATATTTCCACTTTCACCATAAGACTCAAAGCTCTCCCAAGTATCCCTTAGCTGACTATCCTAAAAGAGTGTTGGAATACCTTTCAATGAAAACAGAAGCTTCATTGTGTGAGTGGGCTTCTGGTTTTTATTGGAGGGTATTTCTTTCTCAGTATATTCTTAAGAGCGTTCCCAAATGTCATTCCTCAGGTTCCACAGAAACAGTGATTTCAAACTCCTCAATCCAAAGAATGATTTAACTCTATGAAATGAATACACAGATCACAAAGTAGTTGCTCTTAAAGCTTCTCTCCACCTTTCATCGGAAGATGTTTCCTTTCTCACCACAAGCCCTTGGGCTCCACTTAATATCCCTTCACAGATTTCTCAAACACAGAGTTTCCAAACTGGGCAACGTAGTGTAAATTTTAATTCTCTGAAATGAATGCACACGTCAGAGATCAGTTTATTGGAATGTTTCATTCTGGGTTTTATTTCAGGATATTTCACTTTTTGCCATAGTCTTCAATGCACTGCATAATGTCACTTTTTCAGTTTTACAGGAACAGTGTTCAAACACTCCTTATAAGAAAAGAGGTATAACTCCTTGAGTGGAAAGCACACATCACAAGGCAGTTTCTCAGAAAGCTTCTCTCCAGTTTTTATCTGGAGATATCTTCTTTTTCACTGTACGCATGAATGTGCTCCCATATGTCCCTTCGCAAATCTGTCCATGATGCAGTTTCAACACTGTGTAACAGAAAGAAAGTTTTATCTATGTGAGATGAATAGACATATCTATCCCAAAGCAGTTTCACAGAAATCTTCTTTCCAGTTTTTGTCTGAGGATATATTCTTTTTCACCATAGCCGTCCATAGACTGCCGAATGTCTCCTGGTAAATTTTTCTCCAAAAGAGATTCCCCAATCCTCTATGAGAAAAAAAGTAGAACTCTGTGAGTGGAATGCACACGTCACAAAGAAGCTCCTCAGAAATCTGCTCTCCAGTATCTATCTGAAGATATTTCCCTTTTCACCGTAAACCTCAAAGCGCTCCCGAGTATCCCTTAAGTGACTAACCCAAAACAGTGTTAAGATACTGCTCAATGAATACAGAAGCTTAAGTGTGTGAGTGGACTTCCCATGACCTAGAAGAACAGTTTCACCAAAAGTTTCCTTCTGGTTTTTAACGGAGGATATTCCTTTTTCTGCATATTCTTAAGCTTGTTCCTTAATGTCATTTCTCAGGTTCCACAGAAAGAGTGATTTCAAAGTGCTCAATCCAAAGAATGATTAAGCTCTATGAGATGAATACACACATCACAAAGCAGTTGCTATGAAAGTTTCTCTCCAGTTGTTATCGGAAGACGTTTCCTTTCTCACCACAAGCCTCCAGGCACCACTTAATATCCCTTCACAGATCCTTCAAAGACAGATTTTCCAAACTGGCCAATGCATTGTAAGCTTTAACTCTCTGAAGTGAATGTACACGTCAGAGAGCAGTTTACTGGAACACGTCTTTCTGGGTTTTATTTCCGGATATTTCACTTTTCGCCATAGTCTTCAATTGCACTTCAAAGTATCGCTTTTTCAGTTTTACAGGAACAATGTTCAAACACTGCCTTATGAGTAAAGAAGTATAACACCCTGAGTAGAATGCACACATTGCAAAGCAGTTTCTCAGAATGTTTTTCTCCAGTTTATATCTGAACATATTTCCTATTTTCCCACAGGCCTGAATGTGCTCAGGAATGTCCCTTCGCGAATCCATCCATGATGCACTTTCCAAACTGCGTAATAGAAAGAAAGCTTTATCTATGTGAGGTGAATAGACATATCTATCCCAAACTGGTTTCACGGAAAGCTTCTTTCCAGTTTTTGTCTGAGGATATTTTCTTTTTACTATCGCCATCCGTATACTCATGAATGTCCCCTGGTAGCTTTTTCTCCAGATGGGATTCTCCAATCCTCTCTGAGAAGAAAAGTATGACTCTGTGAGTGGACTACACATATCACAAAGCAGCTCCTCGAAAGTCTTCTCTCCAGTATCTATCTGATGATATTTCCGTTTTCACCATATGCCTCAAAGCACAAGTGACTATCCCGTAGCTGACTAACCTAAAACAGTGCTAGGATACTGCTCAATGAAAACAGAAGCTTAACTGTGCCAGTGGACTTCCCGTGACCTAGAGAAGTTTCCCAGAAAGTTTCCTTCTGGTTTCTATCGAATGCTATTTTTTTCAGCATAATTTTAACAGTGTTCCCAAATGTCCTTTCTCAGGTTCAACAGAAAAAGTGATTTCAAACTGCTCAATCCAAAGAAACATTTAACTCTATGAGATGAATGCACACATCACAAAGCAGTTGTTCCAAAAGCTTCTCTCCAGTTGTCATCGGAAGACATTTCCTTTCTCACCATTAGCCTCCATGCGCCACTTAATATCCCTTCCCAGATTCCTCAAAGACGGAGTCTTCAAACTGGTCATCATAGCATAAGTTTTAACTCTCTGAAGTGAATGCACACGTCAGAGAGCAGTTTCTTGGAATGCTTCTTTCTGGGTTTTATTTCAGGATATTTCACTTTTCACCATAGTCTTCAATGTGCTGCAAAATATCACTTCTTCAGATTTACAGGAACAGTGTTCACACACTGCCTTATGAGAAAGGGGTATAACTTCCTGACTCGACTGCACACATCACAAAGCAGTTTCTCAGAATGCTTCTCTCCAGTTTTTATCTGAAGATATCTCCTATTTCCCCTCAGGCCTGAATGTGGTCCCGAAAGTCCCTTCGCAAATCCATCCATGACGCAGTTTCAAAACTGCATAACAGAAAGAAAGTTATATGTATGTGAGATATATAGACATAACTACCACAAAGCAGTTTCACAGAAAACTTCTTTCCAGTTTGTGTCTGACGATATTTCCTTTTTCAACATAGCCATCCATATACATCCAAATGTCCCCTGGTAGCTTTTTCTCCAAACGGGATTCCTGAGTCCTCTACGAGAAGAAAAGTATAACTCTGTGAGTGGAATGCACACATCAGAAAGAAACTCTTAGGAAATATACTCTCCAGTATCTATCTGAAGATATTTCTGCTTTCACCATAAGCCTCAAGGCGCTCCCCAGTAACCCTTAGCTGACTAAACTAAAACAGTGTTAGAATACTGCTCAATGCAAACAGAAGCTTAACTGTACTAGTGGAATTCATGTGACCTAGAGTAGATCACAGAAAGTTTCCTTCTAGTATTTTTTGGAGGGTATTTCTTTTTCAGCATATTCTTAAGAGCGTTCCCAAAGGTCCTTTCTCAGGTTCCTCACAGTGATTCCAAACTGCTGAATCCAAAGAAGGACTTAACTCTATGAGATGAAAACAAACGTCACAAAGCAGTTGCTCTGAAAGCTTCTCTCCAGTTTTCATTGGAAGACGTTTCCTTTCTCACCACAAGCCTCTGGGCACCACATCATATTCCTTTCTAGATTCCTCAAAGACAGAGTTTCCAAAGTGTTCAACGTATTGTAACCTTTAACTCTCTGAAATGAATGCACACGTCAGAGAGCAGTTTCTTGGAATGCTTCTCTTTCGGTTTTATTTCAGGATATTTCACTTTTCGCCATAGTCTTCAATGCACTGCAAAATTTCACTATTTCTGTTTTACAGGAACAGTGGTCAAACACTGCCTTATGAGAAAAGAGGTATAACTACCCAAGTGGAATGAACACATCACCAACCAGTTTTTCAGAAAACTTCTCTCCAGTATTTATCTGAAGATATTTCCTATTTTCCCACAGTCCTGAATGTGCTCCCGATCGTCCCTTTGCGAATCCGTCCTTGATGCAGTTTCAAAACTGCGTAATAGAAAGAAAGTTTTATCTATGTGAGATGAGTAGACATATCTATTCCAAAGTAGTTTCACAGAAAGCTTCTCTCCAGTCTTTGTCTGAGTATATTTCCTTTTTCACCATAGCCATCCATATGCTACGGAATGTCCCCTGGCAACTTTTTCTCCAAATGGGATTCCCAATCCTCTATGAGAAGAAAAGTAAAACTCTGTGAGTGGAATACACATGTCACAAAGCAGCTCCTCAGAAATCATCTTTCCAGTATCTATCTGAAGATATTTCCATTTTCTCTGTAAGCCTCAAAGTGCTACTGAGTATCCCTTAGCTGTAAATCTAAAACAGTGTTAGAATACTCCTCAATGAAAACAGAAGCTTAAATGTGCGAGTGGACTTCACGTGACCTACAGCAGTTTCACAGAAAGTCTCCTTCTGGTTTTTATTGGAGGGTTTTCTTTTTTCAGCATATTCTTAAGAGCATTCCCAAATGTCCTTTCTCAGGTTCCACAGAAACAGAGATTTCAAACTGCTCAATCCAAAGAATGATTTAAATCTATGAGGTTAATATACACATCAAAAAGCAGTTGCTCCAAAAGCTTCTCTCCAATGTTCATCGGAACACGTTTCCTTTCTCACCAGAAGCCTCTGCGGGCCACTTAGTATCCCTTCACCGATTCCTCAGAGACAGAGTTTCCAAACTGGGCAACGTAGTGTAAGCTTTACCTCTCTGAAATGTATGCACACTTCAGAGAGCAATTTCTTGGAATGCTTCCTTGTGGGTTTTATTTCAGGATATTTCACTTTTCGACATAGTCTTCTAAGCACTGCAAAATATCAATGTTTCAGTATTATAGGAACATTGTTGAAACACTGACTTATGAGAAAAGAGGTGTAACTCCCTGAGTGAAATGTACACATCAGGAAGCAGTTTTTCAGAAAGCTTCTCTCCTGTTTTTATCTGGAGACATGTCCTATTTCCCCACAGGCCAGAATGTGTGCCCAAATGTCCCTTTGTGAATCCGTCTATGACGCAGTTTCAAAACTGCATAATAGAAAGAAAGTTTTATCTTTGTGAGATGAATAGACATATCTATCCCAAAGCAGTTTCACAGAAAGCTTCCTTCCAGTTTTTCTCTGATGAAATTTCCCTTTTCACCATAGCCATCCATATTCTCAAGAATGTCCACTGGTCACTTTTTCTCCAAACGGGATTCCCCAATCCTCTATGAGAAGAAAAGTGTAAGTCTGTGAGTGGAATGCGCATGTCACAAAGCAGCTCCTCGGAAATCTTCTCTCCAGTTTTAATATGAAGATATTTCCTTTTTCACCATAAGCCTCAAAGTACTCCCAAGTATCCCTTAGTTGACTAACCTAAATAGTGTTAGAATACTGCTCAATGAAAACAGAAACTAACTGTGTGAGTGGACTTCACGTGATCTAGAGCAGTTTCACAGAAAGTTTCCTTCTGGTTTTTATCGGAGGGTATTTCCTTTTCAGCATATTCTTAAGAGCATTACCAAATATAATTTTTCAGGTTCCACAGAAACAGTGATTTCAAACTGTTCAATCCAAAGAATTATTTAACTCTATGAGATGAATACACACATCACAAAGCAGTTACTCCTAAAGCTTCTCTCCTGTTTTTATCGGAAGACGTTTCCTTTCTCACCACAAGCCTCCGGGAGTCACTTAATATCCCTTCACAGATTCCTCAAAGACAGAGTTTCTAAACTTGGCAACGTAGTGTAAGCTTTAACTCTCTGAAATGAGTGCACATGTTAGAGCGCAGTTTTTTGGAACGCTTCTTTCTGGGTTTTATTTCAAGATAGTTCACTTTTCGCCATAGTCTTCGATGTGCTGTAAAATATCACTTTTTCAGTTTTACAGGAACAGTGTTCAAACACTGCTTTATGAGAAAAGAAGTGTAACTCCCTGAGTGGAATGCACATACCACAATCAGTTTCTCAGAAAGCTTCTCTCCAGTTTTTATCTGAAGATATCTCCTTTTCCACCATACCCCTGAATGTGCTCCCAAATATCCCTTCGCGAATCCATTCATGACGCAGTTTCAAAACTGGGTAATTGAAAGAAAGTTTTATCTATGTGAGATGAATAGACATATCTATCCCAAAACTGTTTCACTGAAAGCTTCTTTCCAGTTTTTCTCTAAGGAGATTTCCTTTTTCACCGTGGCCTTCCATATAATCCTGAATGTCTCCTGGTAACTTTTTCTCCAAATGGGATTCCCAATTCACTGTGAGAGGAAAAGTATAACTCTGTGAGTGGAATGCACACGTCACAAAGAAGCTCCTCAGAAATATTCTCTCTTGTATCTATCTGAAGTTGTTTCCATTTTCACCGTACGCCTCAAAGCGCTGTCGACTATCCCTTACCTGACTGACCTAAAACAGTGTTACAATACTGCTCAATGAAAACAGAAGCTTAACTGTGTGAGTGGAATTCACATGACCTAGAGCAGTTTCACAGAAAATTTCCTTCTGGTTTTCATCAGAGGGTATTTGGTTTTCAGCATATTCTTAAGAGTGTTCCCAAATGTTCTTTCTCAGGTTCCACAGAAACATTGATTTCAAACTGCTCAAACCAAAGAATGATTTAACTCTATGAGATGGGTACACGCATCACAAAGCAGTTACTCCGAAAGCTTCTCTCCAATTTTCATCAGAAGACGTTTCCTTTCTCACCACAAGCCTCTGGGTGTCACTTAATAGTCCTTCACAGATTCCTCAAAGACAGAGTTTCCAAACTGTGCAACGTATTGTAAGCTTTAATTTCCTTAAATGAATGCACACGTCAGAGAGCAGTTTCTTGGAACACTTCCTTCTGGGTTTTATTTCAGGATATTTCACTTTTCATCAGAGTCTTCAATGCGCTGCAAAATATCCCTTCTTCAGTTTTACAGGAACAGTGCTCACACACTGCCTTATGAGAAAAGAAGCATAACTCCCTGAGTGGAATGAACACATCACAAAGCAGTTACTTAGAAATATTCTTTCCAGTATTTATCTGAAGATATTTCCTAATTCCCCACAGGCCTGAATGTGCTCCTGATGTCCCTTCACGAATCTGTTCATGACCCAGTTTCAAAACTGCATAATAGAAAGGAAGTTTTATCTATGTGAGATGAATTGACAGATCTATCACAAAGCAGTTTCACAGAAAGCTTCTTTCCATTTTTTGTCTAAGAATATTTTCTTTATCATAATAGCCGTCTATGTCCCCTGGTAGCTTTTTCTCCAAACTGGATTCCACAACCCTCTATGAGAAGTATAACTCTGTGAGTGGAATGTACATGTCACAAAGCAGTTATTTGGAAATCTTCTCTCCAGTATCTATCTGAAGATAGTTCCACTTTCACCGTAAGCCCCAAAGCACTCCCGAGTATCCCTTAGCTGTCTAACCTAAAACAGTGTTGGAATACTGCTCAATGAAAACAGAAGCTTAACTGTCCGAGTGGAATTCACGTGACCTAGAGCAGTTTCACAGAAAGTTTCCTTCTGGTTTTGTCCAAAGGTATTTCTTTATCAGCACATTCTTAAGAGTGTTCAAAAATGTACTGTCTTAGGTTCCACAGAAGCAGTGATTTCAAAATGCTCAATCAAAAGAATGATTTAACTCTATGAGATAAATACACACATCACAAAGCAGTTGCTCCGAAAGTTTCTCTCCAGTTCTCATCAGAAGACGTTTCCTATCTCACCACAAGCCTCCGGGTGTCACTTAATAGCCCTTCACTGATTCCTCAAAGACAGTGTTTCCATATTGGGCAAAGCAATGTAAGCTTCAACTCTCTGAAATGAATGCACATATCAGAGAGTAGTTTCTTGGAAGGCTTCTTTCTGGGTTTTATTTCAGGATATTTCACTTTTTGCCATAGTCTTCAGTGTGCTGCAAAATTTCAATTTTTCACTTTTACAGCAACAGTGTACAAGAACTGCCTTATGAGAAAAGTGGTATAACTCCCTGAGTGGAATGCAAACATCAGAAACCAGATTCTCAGAAAGCTTATCTCCAGTTTTTATCTGGAGTTATCTCCTCTTTCACCATACATCTGAATGTGTCCCTGAAGGTTCCTTCGTGAATTCGTCCATGACCCAGTTTCGAAACTGCATAATAGAAACAAAGTTTTATCTATCTGACATGAATAAACGTATCTACACAAAGCAGTTTCACAGAAAGCTTCTTTCCAATTTTTGTCTAAGGATACTTCCTTTTTCACCATAGCCATCCATATTCTCCCAAATATCCCCTGGTAGCTTTTTCTCCAAACGGGATTCCACAATCCTCTAAAAGAAGAAAGGCATAAATCTGTGAGTGGAATGCACACGTCACAAAGCAGCTCCTAGGAAACCTTAACTCCAGTATCTATCTGAAGATATTTCCATTTTCACCATAAGCCTCAAAGCGATCCTGATTATCACTTCGCAGACAGTGATAAACAGTGTTAGAATACTGCTCAATGAAAACAGAAGCTTAACTGTGCGATGGACTTCATGTGACCTAGAGCCGTTTCACAGAAAGTTTCCTTCTGTTTTTTATCAGAGGGTATTTTTTTAAGCATATTCTTAAAAACGTTCCCAAATGTCCTCTCTCAGGTTCCACAAAAAAGTGATTTCAAACTGCTCAATTGAAAGAATGATTTAGTTCCATGAGATGAATACACACATCACAAAGCAGTTGCTTTGAAAGCTTCTGTGCAATTATAATCGGAAGACGTTTCCTTTCTCACCACAAACCTTCAGGCGCCATTTAATATGCCTTCACAGATTCCTCAAAGAGAGAGTTTCCAAACTGGGCAACATAGTGTAAGCTTTAACCCTCTGAAATGAATGCACACGTCAGAGGGCAGTTTCTTGGAACGTTTCTTTCTGGGTTTTATTTCAGGATATTTCACTTTTTGGTATAGTCTTCAATGTGCTGCAAAATATCATTTTTCAAGTTTTACAGGAACAGTGTTCAAACACTGCCTTATGAGAAAAGAGGTAAAACTCCCTGAGAGGAATGCACACATCACAAAGCAGTTTCTCAGAAAGCTTCTCTCCAGTTTTTATGTGAAGATATCTCTTATTCTCCCACAGGCTGGAATATTCTCCCGAATGTCCCTTCGCAAATCCATCTATGAGGCAGTTTGAAAACTGCGTAATAGAAAGAAAGATTTATCTATGTGAGATGAATAGATATATCTATCACAAATCAATTTCACCAAAAGCTTCTTTTCAGTTTTTGTCTGAGAATATTTCCTTTTTCACCGTAGCCGTCCATATACTCGTGAATGTCCCCTGTTACCTTTTTCTCCAAACGGGTTTCCCGAATCCTCTATGAGATGAAAAGTATAACTCTGTGGGTGGAATGCACATGTCACAAAGCAGCTTCTCAGAAATCTTCTCTCCAATATCTATCTGAAGATATTTCCGTTTTCACCGTAAGCCTCAAAGTGCTCATGAGTATCCCTTAGCTGACTAACCTAAAACAGTGCTAGAATACTGCTCAATGATAACAGAAGCTTAACCCTGCGAGTGGAATTCACAGGACCTAGAGCAGTTTCACAGAAAGTTTCCTTCTGGTTTTTATCGGAAAGTATTTTTTTTTCAGCATATTCTTAATACCGTTCCCAAATGTCCTTTCTCAGGTTCCACAAAATAGGGAATTCAAACTGCTGAAACCAAAGAATGATATAACTCTGTGAGATGAATACACACATCACAAAGCCGTTACTCCAACAGCTTCTCTCCAGTTTTTGTTGGAAGACATTTTCTTTCTCACCACAAGCCTCCAGTGGCCACTTAATATCCCTTCACAGATTCCTTAAAGAGAGAGCTTAAAAACTGGACAACGTAGTGTAAGCTTTAACTCTCTGAAATGAATGAATGCTCTCTGTTAGAGAGCAGTTTTTTGGAATGCTTCTTTCTGTGTTTTATTTCGGGATATTTCACTTTTCATCATAGTCTTCAATGTGGTGCAAAATATCACTTTTTAGTTTTACAGGAACAGTGTTCAAACACTGCCTTAAGAGAAAAGAGGTATACCTCACTGAGTGGAATGCACACATCACAAAGCAGTTTCTCAGAAAGCTTCTCTCTAGTTTTTATATTAAGATACTTCCTATTTCCTCACAGTCCTGAAAGTGCTCTCGAATGACCCTTCGCAAATCCGTCCGTGACGCAGTTTCAAAACTGCATAATAGTAAGAAAATTTTGTCTATGTGAGATGAATAGACTTATCTATCCCAAAGCAGTTTCATAGAAAGCTACTTTCCAGTTTTTGTCTGAGGATATTTCCTTTTTCTTCATAGCCGTCCATATACTCCCGAATGTACCCTGGTAGCTTTTTCTCCAGACGGGATTCCCCAATCCTCTATGAGAAGAAAAGTATAAATCTGTGAGTGTAATGCACACTTCACAAAGCAGCTCCTCGGAAATCTCCTCTCCAGTATCTATCTGAAGATATTTCCACTTTCACTGTAAGCCTCAAAGCGCTCCCAAGTATCCCTATGCTGACCGACATAAAACAGTGTTAGAACACTGCTCAATTAAAATAGAAGCTTAACTGAGTGAGTAGACTTCACGTGACCTAGACCAGTTTCATAGAAAGTTTCCTTTTTTTTTTTATCAGAGGGTATTAGTTTTTCAGCATATTCTTAAGAGCATCACAAAGCAGTTGCTCCGAAAGCTTCTCACCAGTTTTCATTGGAAGAAGTTTCCTTTCTCACCACAAACTTCCGGGTGCCACTTAATATGCCTTCACAGATTCCTCAAAGACAGAGTTTAAAAACTGCCCAATGCATTCTAAGCTTTAACTCTCTGAAATGAATGTACACGTCAGAGGGCAGTTTATTGGAATGCTTCTTTCTGGGTTTTATTTCAGGATATTTCACTTTTCGCCTAAGTCTACAATGTGTTACAAAATATCACTTTTTCAGTTTTACAGGAACAGTTTTCAAACACTGTCTTATGATAAAAGAGGAACAGCAACCTGAATGGAATGCACACATCACAAAACAGTTTCTCAGAAAGCTTCTCTTCAGTTTTTATCTGAAGATATCTCCTTTTTCAACGTACGCCTGAATATGCTCCCGAATGTTCCTTCCCGAATCCGTCCATGATGCAGTTTCAAAATTGCATAATAGAAAGACAGTTTTATCTATGTGAGATGAATAGATGTATCTGAAACAAAGTAGTTTCACAGAAAGCTTCTTTCCAGTTTTTGTCTGAGGATATTTCCTTTCTCACCATAGCCGTCCATATACTCCCGAATGTCACCTGGTAGCTTTTTCTCCAAATGGGATTAACCAATCCTCTATGGGAAGAAAAGTATAACTCTGTGAGTGGAATGCACACGTCAACAGCAGGTCCTCAGATATCTTCTCTCCAGTTTCTATCTGAAGATATTCCCGTTTTCACCATAAGCATCAAAGTGCTCCTGATTATCCCTTAGCTGACTAACCTAAAACAGTATTAGAATACTGCTCAATGAAAACAGAAGCTTAACTGTGTGACTGGACTTCACGTGACCTAGAGCAGTTTCACAGAAAGTTTGCTTCTGGGTTTTATAGGAGGGTATTTCTTTTTCAGCACATTCTTAAGAGTGTTCCGAAATGTCCTTTCTCAGCTTCCACAGAAACAGTGATTTCAAACTGCTCAATCCAAAGAATGATTTAACTATATGAGATGAATACACACATCACAAAGCAGTTACTCTGAAAATTTCTCTCCAGTTTTCTTTGGAAGACGTTACCTTTCTCACCACAAGCCTCTGGGCTCCACTTAATATCCCTCACAGATTTCTCAAAGACGGAGGTTTCAAACTGGTCATCGTAGCGTAAGCTTAACTCTCTGAAATGAATGCACACGTCACAGAGCAGTTTCTTGGAACGCTTCTTTCTGAGTTTTACTTCAGGATATTTCACTTTTCGCCCTAGTCTTCAAAGCATTGCAAAGTGTCACTTTTTCAGTTTTAAAGGAACAATGTTCAACCACTGCCTTATGAGAAAAGTGGTATAACTCCCTGATTGTAATTCACACATCACAAAGCAATTTCTCAGAAAACTTCTCTCCAGTTTTTATCTGAAGATATCTACTATCTCCCCACATGCCTGAATGTGCTCTGAATGTCCCTTCATGAATCCGTCCATGACACTGTTTCAAAATTGCGTAATAGAAAGTTTTATCTATGTGAGATGAATGGACATATTTACCACAAAGCAGTTTCACAGAAAGCTTCTTTCCAGTGTTTGTGTGAGGATACTTCCTTTCTCACCATAGCCATCCATATACTCCCGAAAGTCCCCTGGTAGCTTTTCCTCCAAATGGGATTCCCCAATCCTCTGTGAGAAGAAAAGTATAACTCTGTGAGTGGAATGCACATGTCACAAAGCAGATCCTCGGAATTCTGCTCTCCAGTATCCATCTAAAGATATTTCCGTTTTCTCCATAAGCCTCAAAGCACTCCCTAGTACTCGTTAGCTGACTAACCTAAAACAATGTTGAAATACTGCTCAATGAAATCAGAACCTTAACTGTGCGAGTGGAATTCATATGACCGAGAGAAGTTTCACAGAAAGTTTCCTTCTGGTTTTTATCAGAGGGTATTTGTTTTTCAGCATATTCTTAAGAGCATTTCCAAAAGTGATTTCTCAGGTTTCACAGAAACGAGGATTTCAAACTGCTCTATTCAAGAATGATTTAACTCTATGAGATGAATACACACATCACAAGGCAGTTGCTCTGAAAGCTTCTCACCAGTTTTCATCGGAAGACGTTTCCTTTCTCACCTGAAGCCTCTAGGCACCACTTAATATCCCTTCACAGATTCCTCAAAGACAGAGTTTCCAAATTGAGCAACGTAGTGTAAGCTTTAACTCTCTGAAATGAATGAACACGTCAGAGAGCAGTTTCTTGGAATGCTTCTTTCAGCGTTTTATTTCAGGATATATCACTTTTCGCCATAGTCTTCAATGCGCTGCAAAATTTCACTTTTTCACTTTTACAGGAACAGTGTTCAAACACTGCCTTATTAGAAAATAGATATAACTCCCCGAGTGGAATGCACACACCACAAACCAGTTTTTCAGAAAGCTACTCTTCAGTTTTTATGTGAAGATATTTGCTATTTCCCCACAGGCCAGAATGTCACTGTGCGAATCCTTCCATGATGCAGTTTCAAAACTGCATAATAGAAAGAAAGTTTTATCTATGTGAGACGAATAAACATATCCATCACAAAGGAGTTTCACAGAAAGCTTCTTTCCAGTTTTTGTCTTAGGATATTTCCTTTTTTCACCATAGCAGACCATATAATCCCGAATGTCTCCTGGTAGCTTTTACTCCCAATGGGCTTCCACAATCCCCTATGAGAGGAAAAGTATAACTCTGTGAAGGGAATGCACACGTCACAAAGCAGCTGCTCAGAAATCTTCTCTCCAGTATCTATCTGAAGATATTTCCGTTTTCACCAAAAGCCTCAAAGTGCTCCATAGTATCCCTTAGCTGACTAACCTAAAACAGTGTTAGACCACTGCTCAATGAAAAGAGAATCTTACGTGTGCGAGTGGAATTCACGTGACCTAGAGCAGTTTCACAGAGTGTTTCCTTTTGGTTTTTATGGAAGGGTATTTCTTTTTCAGCATATTCTTAAAAGTGTTCCTAAATGTCCTTTCTCAGGTTCCACAGAAACAGTGATTTCAAAATGCTTAATGCAAAGAATGATTTAACTCTATGAGATGAATACACACATCACACAGCAGTTGACCCGAAAGCTTCTCTCAATTTTCATTGGAAGACGTCTCCTTTCTCACCACAAGCCTCCGGGCGCTACTTAATATCCCTTCACATATTCTTCAAAGACAGAGTTTCCAAACTGGGCGACGTAGTGTAAGCTTTAACTCTCTGAAATGAATGCACAAGTTAGAGAGCAGTTTCTTTCAACGTTTCTTTCAAGGTTTCATTTCCAAATATTTCATTATTCACCACAGTCTTCAATGTGCTGCAAAATATCACATTTTCAGTTTTACAGGAACAGTGTTCACACACTGCCTAAGGCGAAAGGGGATAAAACTCCCTGAGAGGAATGCAAACATAACAAAGCAGTTTCTCAGAAAACATTTCTCCAGTTTTTATCTGAATTATTTGCTTTTTCCCCCACAGGCCCCAATGTGCTCCCGTAGGTCCCTTCGTGAATCCGTCCATGACGCAGTTTCAAAACTGCATAACATAAAGAAAGTTTTATCTATGTGAGGTGAATAGACATATCTACCACAAAGCAGTTTCACTGAAAGCTTCTTTCCAGTTTTTGTCTGAGGATATTTCCTTTTTCACCATAGCAGTCCATATACTCCTGAATGTCTCCTGGTAGCTTTTTCTCCAAACGGGTTTCCACAATACCCTATGAGAGGAAAAGTATAACTCTGTGAGGGGAATGCACACGTCACAAAGCTGCTCCTCGGAAATCTTCTCTCCAGTATCTATCTGAAGATATTTCCATTTTCACTGTAAGCCTCAAAGGACTCCGGAGTATCCCTTAGGTGTCTAACCTAAAACAGTGTTAGAACACTGCTCAATGAAACCAGAAGCTTACATGTGCGAGTGGAATTCACGTGACCTAGAGCAGTTTCACAGAATGTTTCCTTTTGGTTTTTATGGGAGGGTATTTCTTTTTCAGCATATTCTTAAAAACGTTCCCAAATGTCCTTTCTCAGGTTCCACAGAAACGGTGATTTCAAAATGCTTTATCCGAAGAATGATTTAACTCTATGAGATGAATACAAACCTCACAAAGCAGTTGCTCCGAAAGCTTCTCTCCAGTTTTCATTGGAAGACGTTTTCTTTCTCTCCACAAGCCTCTGGGCGCTACTTAACACCCCTTCACAGATTCCTCAAAGACAGAGTTTCCAAACTGGACAACATAGTGTAAGCTTTAACTCTCTGAAGTGAATGCTCATGTCAGAGAGCAATTTCTTGGAACGCTTCTCTCTGGGTTTTATTTCAGGATATTTCACTTTTTGCCGTAGTCTTCAATGTGCAGCAAAACATCACTTTATCAGTTTTACAGGAACAGTGTTCAAAAAGTGCCTTATGAGAAAAGAGGTATAACTCCCTGAGTGGAATGCACACATCCCAAAGCAGTTTCTCAGAAAACTTCTCTCCAGTTTTTATCTGAAGATATTTTCAATTTCCCCACATTCCTGAATGTGCTGCAAATGTCCCTTCTCCAATCCGTCCATGACAGTTTCAAAACTGCGTAATAGAAAGAAAATTTTATTTAAGTGGGATGAATTGACATATCTATTACAAAGCAGTTTCCCAGAAAGCTTCTTTCCAGTTTTTGTCTGATGATATTTCCTTTTCTCATCACAGTCGTCCGTGTACTCCCGAATGTCCCATGGTAGCTTTTTCTCCAAACGGGATTTCCCAATCCTTTATGAGAGGAAAAATATAACTCTGTGTGTGGAATGCACATGTCACAAAGTAGTTCCTCGGAAATCTTCTCTCCAGTATCTATCTGAGGATATTTCTGTTTTCTTCGTAAACCTCAAAGTGCTAACGAGTATCCTTAAGCTGACTAACCTAAAACAGTGTTAGAATACTGCTCAATGAAAGCAGAAGCTTAATTGTGCGAGTGGAATTCACGTGATCTAGAGCAGTTTCACAGAAAGTTTCCTTCTGGTTTTTATCAGAGGGTGTTTCTTTTTCAGCATATTATTAGTAGCATTTCTAAATGTTCTTTCTCAGGTCCCACAGAAACAGTGATTTCTAACTGTTCAATCCAAAGAAATATTTAACTCTATAAGATGAATACACACATCAAAAGCAGTTTTTCTGTAAACTTCACTCCAGTTTTCATTGGAAGACTTTTCCTTTCTCACCACAAGCCTTCAGGAGCCTCTTAATATCCCTTCACAGATTCTTCAAAGGCGGAATTTTCTAACTGGTCAACATAGCCTAAGCTTTAACTCTCTGACATGAATGCACACGTCAGAGAGCAGTTTCCTGACACACTTCTTTCTGAGTTTTACTTGAGGGTATTTCACTTTATGCCATAGTGTTCAATGCACTGCAAAATATCACTCTTTCAATTTTAGAGGAACAGTGTTCAAACACTGCCTTATGAGATAGGAGGTATAACTCCCTGAGCAGAATGCACACATCACAAAGCAGTTTCTCAGAATGCTTCTCTCCAGTTTTTATCTGAAGATATCTCCTATATCCCCTCAGGCCTGAATGTGCTCCCAAAAGTCCCTTCGCGAATCTGTCCATGATGCAGTTTCAAAACTTTGCAACAGAAAGAATGTTTTATCTATGTGAGATGTATAGACATAACTATAACAAAGCAGTTTCACAGAAAGCTTTTTTCCAGTTTTTGTCTGATGGTATTTCTTTTTTCAACATAGCTATCCATATACACCCAAATGTCCCCTGGTGGCTTTTTCTCCAATTGGGATTTCCCAAACCTCTATGAGAAGAAAAGTATAACTCTGTGTGTGGCATGCACACATCAGAAGAATCTCCTCGGAAATCTGTTCTCCTATTTCTATCTGAAGATATTATCTTTATCCCTGAAAGCCTCAAAGCACTCCCGAATACCACTTCGCAGACTAAACAAAAATAGTGCTAGAATATTACTCAATGAAAACAGAAGCTTAACTGTGCGAATGGAATTCATGTGACACAGAGCAGTTTCACAGAAAATTTCTTTCTGGTTTTTATCGAGGGTATTTTTTTTCAGCTTGTTCTTTAGTGCGTTCCCAAAAGTCCTTTCTCAGGTTACAGAAAAACAGTGATTTCAAACTGCTCAATCCAAAGAATGATTTAAATCTATGGGATGGATACACACATAACAAAGGCAAAGTAGGTTCTCAGAAAGCTTCTCTCCAGTTTTTATCTGAAGATATCTCCTATTTCCCCACAGTCCTGAATGTGCTCCCGAATATCCCTTTGCAAATCTGTCCATGATGCAGTTTCAAAACTGCGTAACAGAAAGAAAATTTTATCTATGTGAGATGAATAGACTTATCTATCCCAAAGCAGTTTTACAAAAAGCTTCTTTCCAGTTTTTGTCTGAGGATATTTCCATTTGCACAGTAGCCATCCATATACTCCTGAATGTCCGCTCATAGCATTTTTTTCCACTGAGATTCCCCAATCCTCTATGAGAAGACTAGTATTACTCTGTGAGTGGAATGCACACGTCACAATGCAGCTCCTTGGGAATATTCTCTCCAGTATCTATCTGATGATATTTTCATTTTCACCGTAAGCCTCAAAGTGCTCCCGATAATCCCTTAGCTAACTATTCCAAAACAGTGTGAGGGTACTGCTCAATGAAAACAGAAGCTTAACTGTGTATGTAGACTTCACGTGACCTAGAGCAGTTTCACAGAAAATTTCCTTCTGTTTTTTATCGGAAGGTATTTCACTTTCAGCATATTCTTAAGAGCATTCCCAAATGTCCTTTCTCAGGTTCCACAGAAACAGTGAGTTCAAACTGCTCAAACCAAATGATTTAACTCTAAGAGATGAATACATGCATCACAAAGCAGTTGCTCCGAAAGCTTCTGTGCAGTTTTCATCAGAAGACGTTTTCTTTCTCACCACTAGCCTCCGGGCACCATTTGATATCCCTTCACAGATTCCTCAAAGACAGAGTTTCCAAACTGGGCAACATAGTGTAAACTTTAACTCTCTGAAGTGTATGCACATGTCAGAGAGCAGTTTCTTGTAGCGCTTCTTTCTGGGTTTTATTTCAGGATATTTCACTTTTTGCCATAGTCTTCAATGCGCTGCAAACTATCATTTTTTCCATTTACAGGAACAGTGTTCAAACCCTGCCATATGAGAAAAGAGGTATAACTCACTGAGTGGAATGCACACATCATGAAGCAGTTTCTCAGAAAGCTTCTTTCCAGTTTTTATATGTAGATATTTTCTATTTCCTCACAGTCCTGAATGTCTTCCCGAATGTCCCTTCGAGAATTTGTCCATGACGGAGTTTGAAAATTGCTTAATAGAAAGAAAGTTTTATCTAGTGGGACGAATAGACATATCTATCCCAAATCAGTTTCACAGAAAGCTTCTTTCCAGTTTTTGTCTGAGGATATTCCCTTTTTCACCATAGCCATCCATATACTCCCGAATGTCCCCTGGTAGCTTTTCCTCCAAACAGGATTCCTCAATCCTCTATGAGAAGAAAGGTATAACTCTGTGAGTGGTATGCACATGTCAAACAGCAGCTCCTCGGAAATCTCCTCTCCAGTATCTATCTGAAGATATTTCCACTTTCACCGTAAGCCTCAAGGCAATCTCAAGTAACCCTTTGCTGACTAACTTAAAACAGCATTAGAATACTGCTCAATGAAATCAGAAGCTTAACTGTGTGAATGGACTTCACGTGACCTAGAGCAGTTTCACAGAAAGTTTCCTTCTGGTTTTTATCTGAGGGTATTACTTTTTCAGCATATTCTTAAGAGCGTTCCCAAATATCTTTCTCAGGTTTCACAGAAACAGTGATTTCAAACTGCTCAATCCAAAGAATGATTTAACTCTGTGAGATGAATACACACATCACAAGGCAGTTGCTCTGAAAGCTTCTCACCAGTTTTCATCAGAAGACGTTTTCTTTCTCACCACAAGCCTCCTGGTGCCATTTAATAACACTTCACAGATTCCTCAAAGACAGAGTTTCCAAACTGGGAAACGTATTGTAAGCTTTAACTCTCTGAAATGAATGCACACGTCAGAGAGCAGTTTCTTGGAATAGTTCTTTCTGGGTTTTATTTCAAGATATTTCACTTTTCGCCATAGTCTTCAATGCGCTGCAAAACATCACTTTTTCAGTTTTACGGGAACAGCGTTCAAGCGCTGTCTTATGAGAAAGACAGTATAACTCACTGAGAGGAATGCACACATCACAAAGCAGTGTCTCAGAAAGCTTCTCTCCAGTTTTTATCCGTAGATATTTCCTATTTCCCCACATTCCTGAATGTGCTCTGAATGTCCCTTCACGAATCCGTACATGATGCAGTTTCAAAACTTCCTAACAGAAAGAAAGTTTTATCTATGTGAGATGAATGGACATATCCATCAGAAAGCACTTTACCAGAAAGCTTCTTTCCAATTTTTGTCTGAGGATACTTCCATTTTCACCATAGCCATCCATATACTCCCGAATGTTCCCTGGTAGCATTTTCTCCAAACGGGATTTCCCAATCATCTAAGAGAAGAAAGGTATAAATCTGAGTGGAATGCACACATCACAAAGCAGCTCCTCGGAAATCTTCTCTCCAGTATCTATCTGAAGTTAATCCATTTTCACTGTAAGCCTCAAAGTGCTCCCGAGTATCCTTAAACTGAATAACCTAATACAGTGTTAGAATACTGCTCAATGAAAACAGAAGCTTAAATGTGCGAGTGGACTTCCGGTGACCTAGAACAGTTTCAAAGAAAGATTCCTTCTGGTTTTTATCAGAGGGTAGTTCTTTTTCAGCATATTCTTAAGAGCATTCCTAAATGTCCTTTCTCAGGTTCCACAGAAACAGGGACTTCAAACTGCTCAATCCAAAGAATGATTTAACTCCATGATATGAATACACATATCATGAAGCAGTTGCTCCAAAAGCTTCTCTCCAGTTTTCATGGGAAGACATTTCCTTTCTCACCACAAGCCTCCGGGCACCCCTTACTATCCATTCACAGATTCCTCAAAGACAGAGTTTCCAAATTGGGCAACGTAGTGTAAAATTTAACTCTCTGTGATGAATGCGGACATCAGAGAGCAGTTTCTTTTTTTTTTTTTTTTTTTTTTTTTTTTTTTGAGACGGAGTCTCGTGTTGTCTCCCAGGCTGGAGTGCAGTGTCACGATCTTGGCTCACTGCAACCTCCACCTTCTGGGTTCATGCCATTCTCCTGCCTCAGCCTCCTGAGTAGCTGGGACTACAGGTGCCCGCCACTGCGCCCAGTTAATTTTTTTTTTGCATTTTTAGTAGAGACGGAGTTTCACTGTGGTCTTGATCTCCTGACTTTGTGATCCGCCCGCCTCGGCCTCCCAAAGTGCTGGGATTACAGGCGTGAGCCACCGTGCTCAGCAGAGAGCAGTTTCTTGGATGGCTTATTTCTTGATTTTATTTCAGGATATTTCAGTTTCGCTTTAGTCTTCAGTGTGCTGCAAAGTATCACTTTTTCAGTTTTACAGGAAGAGTGTACAACAAACGCCTTATGATAAAAGTGATATAACCCCTGGACTGGAATGCACACATCACAAAGCAGTTTCTCAGAAAGCTTCTTTCTTCTTTTTTTCTGAAAATATCTCCTATTTCCCCACAGGCCTGAATGTGCTCCCAAAAGTCCCTTCGTGAATCCGTCGTGACGCAGTTTCAAAACTATGTAATAGAAAGAAAGTTTTATCCATGTGAGATGAATAGACATATCTATCAAAAAGCAGTTTCACAGAAAGCTTCTTTTCAGTTTTTGTCTGAGGATATTTCCTTTTTCACCATAACCATCCATATAATCCCGAACGATCACTGGTAGCTTTTTCTCCAAACGGGAATCCCCAATCCTCTATGAGAAGAAAAGTATAACTCTGTGAGTGGAATGCACACGTCACAAAGCAGCTCCTCGGAAATCTACTCTCCAGTACCTATCTGAAGATATTTCCGTTTTCACTGTAAGCCTCAAAGTGCTCCAGAGTGTTATTTAGCAGATTAACCTAAAAGAGTGTTAGAATATCGCTCAATGAAAACAGTAGCTTAACTGTACAAGTGGACTTCACGTGACCTAGAACAGTTTCGCAGAAAATTTCCTTCTGGTTTTATCGTAGGGCCTTTCTTTCTCAGCATATTATTAAGTGCATTCCCAAATGTCCTTTCTCAGGTTCCACAGAAACGGTGATTTCAAACTGCTCAATCCAAAAATGATTTAACTCTATGAGATGAATACGGACATCACAAAGTAGTTGCTCCAAAAGCTTCTCTCCAGTTTCAATCGGAAGTTGTTTCCTTTCTCACCACAAGCCTCCGGGCACCACTTAATATCCCTTCACAGATTTCTGAAAGACAGAGTTTCCAAACTGGGCAACGTAGTGTAAGCCTTAACTCTCTGAAACGAATGCACACGTCAGAGAGCAGTTTCTTAGAATACTTCTTTCTGGGTTTTATTGCAGGATATTTCACTTTTCACTGTAGATTTCAAAGCACTGCGTATTATCACTTTTTCAGTTGTACAGAAACAGTGTTTAAACACTGCCTTATGAGAAAAGAGGTATAACTCCCTGAGTGGAACACACACATCACAATGCAGTTCCTCAGAAAGCTCCTCTCCTGCTTTTCTCTGAAGATATCTCCTATTTACCCACAAGCCTGAGTGTGCTCCCCAATGTCCCTTTGCGAATCCGTCCATGATGCAGTTTCAAAACTGTGTAATAGAAAGAAAGTTTTATCTATGTGAGATGAATAGACATATCTTTCCCAAAGCAGTTTCACAGAAAGCTTCTTTCCAGTTTTTGTCTGAGGATATTTCCTTTTTCACCATAGCTGTCCATATACTCTCGAATGTCCCCTGGTAGCTTTTTCTCTAAACCGGATTCCCCAATCCTCTATGAGAGGGAAAGTATAACTCTGAGGGTGGAATGCACACGTCACAAAGCATCTTCTCTGAAATCTTCTCTCCAGTATCTATCTTAAGATATTTCTGTTTTCATCATAATCCTCAAAGCGCTCCCAAGTATCCCTTAGCTATCTAACCTAAAACAGTGTTAGAATACTGTTCAATGAAAACAGAAGCTTAACTATACGAGTGGAATTCACGAGACCTAGAGCAGTTTCACAGAATGTTTCCTTCTGCTTTTTATCACAGGGTATTTCCTTTTCAGCACATTTAAGAGCGTTCCCACATGTACTTTCTCAGGTTCCACAGAAAGAGTGATTTCAAACTGCTCAATTCAAAGAATGATTTAACTCTATGAGATGAATACACACATCACAAAGCAGTTGCTCCGAAAGCTTCTCTCCAGTCTTCATCAGAAGGCATTTTCATTCTCACCACAAGCCTCCAGGAACCACTTAATAACACTTCACAGATTCCTTAGAGACAGAGATTCCAAACCTGGCAACGTAGTGAACTTTACCACTCTGAAATGAATGCGCACATCAGAGAGCAGTTTCTCGGAACACTTCTTTCTGGGTTTTATTTCAGGATATTTCACTTTTTGCCATAGTCTTCAATGCACTTCAAAGTATCACTTTTTCAGTTTTACAGGAACAGTGTTCAAAAACTGCCTTATGAGAAAAGATGTACAACTCCCTGTGTGGAATGTGCACATCACAAAGCAGTTTTTCAGAAAGCTTCTCTCCAGTTTTTATCTGAATTTATCACCTATTTCCCCACAGGCCTGAGTGTACTCATGAATGTCCATTCATGAATCTGTCCATGACACAGTTTCAAAACTACATGATAGAAAGAAAGTTTTCTCTATATGAGATGAATAGACATATTTATCACAAAGCAGTTTCATAGAAAGTTTTTTCCAGTTTTTGTCTTAGGATATTTCCTTTATCACCATAGCCATCCATATAATCCCGAAAGTTACCTGGTAGCTTTTTCTCTGAATGGGATTCCCCAATCTTCTATGAGAAGAAAAGTACAACTCTGTTAGTGGAATGCACACATCACAAAGCAGCTCCGCGGAAATCTTCTCTTCAGTATCTATCTGAAGATATTTCCATTTTCACCATAAGCCTCAAAGAGCTCCCGAGTATCACGTAGGTGACAAAACTTAAACAGTGTTAGAATATTGCTCAATGAAAACAAGAGCTTAACTGTGCACGTGGAATTCACCTGACCTAGAGCAGTTTCACAGAGAGATTCCTTCTCGTTTTTATTGGAGAGCATTACTTTTTCAGCATATTTTTAAGAGTGTTCCCAAATGTCCTTTCTCAGGTTCCACACAAACAGTGATTTCAAAATGCTCAATCCAAAGGATGATTTATCTCTATGAGATGAATACAGACATCACAAAGCAGTTGATCTGAAAGCTTCTCTGCAGTTTTTACCAGAAGACGTTTCCTTTCTCACCTGAAGCCTCCATGCACCACTTAATATCCCTTCACAGATTCCTCAAAGACAGAGTTCCCAAACTGTGCAATGCAGTGTAAGCTTTAACTCTCTGAAATGAATGCACACGTCAGAGAGCAGTTTCTTGGAACTCTTCTTCCTGAGTTTTATTTCAGGATATTTCATTTTTTGCCATAGTCTTCAATGAGCTGCCAAATTTCACTTTTTCGCTTTTACAGGAAGTTTACAAACACTGCCTTATGAGAAAAGAGGTATAACTCCCCAAGTGGAATGCACAGCTCACATATCAGTTTCTCAGAAAACTTATCTCCAGTTTTTTTCTGGAGATATCTCCTTTTTCACTGTATGCCTGAATGTGCTCCCGAATGTTCTTTCGCGATTCTGCCCATGACGAAGTTTCAAAACCGCGTAACAGAAAGAAAATTTTATCTATGTGAGATGAATAGACATATCTTTCACAAAGCAGTTTCACAGAAAATTCTTTCCAGTTTTTGTCTGAGGATACTTCCTTTTTCACCATAGCCGTCCATATACTCCCAAATATCCCCTGGTAGCTATTTCTCCAAACGGGATTCCCCAATCCTCTATTAGTAGAAAGGTAAAAATCTGTGAGTGGAATGCACACATCACAAAGCAGCTCCTCGGAAATCTTCTCTTCAGTATCTAACTGAAGGTATTTCCGTTATCACGGTAAGCCTCAAAGCGCTCCTGAGTATACCTTAGCTGAATAACCTAATACAGTGGTAGAATACTGCTAAATGAAAACAGAAGCTTAACTGTGCAAGTGGAATTCACGTGACCTAGAGCAGTTTCATAGAAAGTTTCCTTCTCGCTTTTATCAGAGGGTATTCCTTTTTCAGGATATTCTTAAGAGCGTTACCAAATGTCCTCTCTCAGGTTCAACAGAAACAGAGATTTCAAACTGTTCAATCCAAAGAATGATTTAACTCTATGAGAGGAATACACACATCACAAGGCAGTTGCTCTGAAAGATTCTCTCCAGTTTTCATCGGAACACGTTTCCTTTCTCACCACAAACCTCCGGGTGTCACATAATATCCCTTCACAGATTGCTCAAAGAGGGGTTTCCAAACTGGACAACATAGTGTAAGCTTTAAATCTCTGAAATGAATGCACACATGAGAGGGCAGTTTCTTTGAACACTTTTTTCTGGGTTTTATTTCAGGATATTACACTTTTCACCAAAGTCTTCAATGCGTTGCAAAATACCACTTTTTCAGTTTTACAGGAACAGTGTTCAAACACGGCCTTATGAGATAAGTGGTATAACTCCCTGATTGGAATGCACTCATCACAAAGCAGTTTCTCAGAAAGCTTCTCTCCAGTTTTCATCTGAAGATATCTCCTATTTCCCCACAGTCCTGTATGTGCTCCCAAATGTACCTTCACGAATTCGTCCATGACGCAGTTTCAAAACTGTGTAATAGAAATAAATATTTATCTATGTGATACAAATAGACATATCTATCACAAAGCAGTTTCACAGAACGCTTCTTTCCAATTTTTATCTGAGGATATTTTCTCTTTCACCTTAGCCATCCATATACTCGTGAATGGGCCCTGGTTTCTTTTTCTCCAAATGGGATTCCCCAATCCTCTATGAGAAGAAAAGTATAACTCTGTGAGTGGAATGCACACGTCACAAAGTAGCTCCTCGGAAATCTTCTCTCCAGTATCTATTTGAAGATATTTCTGTTTTCACTGTAAGTGTCATAGTGCTCCTCAGTATCCCTTAGCTGACAAACCTAAAACAGTGTAAGAATACTGCTCAATGAAAACAGAAGTTTAACTGTGCTAGTGGAGTTCACGCGACCTAGAGCTGTTTCACAGAAAATTTCCTTCTGGTTTTTATCGGACAGTATTTCTTTTTCAGAATATTCTTAAAAGCGTTCCCAAATGTCATTTCTTAGGTTTCACAGAAAAAGCGATTTGAAATTTCTCTATCCAAAGAATGATTTAACTCTATGAGATGAATACACGCATCACAAAGCAATTGCTCCAAAAGCTTCTCTGCAGTTTTCATCACAAGACGTTTTCTTTCTCACCACAAGCCTTCAGACACCACTTATTATCCCTGCACAGATTCCTCAAAGAAAGAGTTTTCAAACTGGGCAACGTATTGTAAGATTTAACTCTCTAAAATGAATGCACACGTCAGAGAGCAGTTTCTTGTAATACTTCGTTCTGGGTTTTATTTCAGGATATTTCACTTTTCGCCATAGTCTTCAATGCACTGCAAAATGTCACTTTTTCAGTATTAAAGGAACAGTGTACAAACACTACCTTATGTGAAAAGAGGTAAAATTCCTTGAGTGGAAAGCATACATCATAAACCAGTTTCTCATAAAACTTCTTTCCTGTTTTTACATGAAGATATTTCCTATTTCTCCACATTTCTGAATGTGCTCCCGAATGTCCCCTTGCAAATCTGTCCATGACGCAGATTCAAAAGTGTGTAATAGAAAGAAAGTTTTATCTATGTGAGATGAATAGACATATCTATCACAAAGCAGTTTCACAGAAAGCTTCTTTTCAGTTTTTGTCTCAGGATAATTCCTTTTTCACCTTAGCCGTCCATATACTCACGAAAGTCCCCTGGTAGCTTCTTCTCCAAACGGGATTTCCCAATCCTCTATGAGAAGAAAAGTATAACTCTGTGAGTGGAATGCACACGTCACAAAGCAGCTCCTCGATAATCTGCTCTCCGGTATCTAACTGAAGATATTTCCGTTTTCACTGTAAGCCTCAAAGCACTCTGGAGTATCCCTTAGCTGAAAAACCTAAAACAGTATTAGAATACTCCTCAATGAAAACAGAAGCTTAACTGTGTGAGTGGACTTCACGTGACCTAGAGCAGTTTCACAAAAGGTCTCCATCTGGTTTTTATCAGAGGCTATTGCTTTTTCAGCATATTCTTAAGAGAATTCCGAAATGTCCTTTCTCATGTTCCACAGAAACAGTGATTTCAAACTGCTCAAACCAAAGGTTGATTTAATTCTATGAGATGAATACACACATCACAAAGCCGTTGCTCCAAAAGCTTCTGTCCAGTTTTCATTGGAAGACGTTTCATTTCTCACCACAAGTCTCCAAGCACCACTTAATACCCCTTCACAGATTCCCCAAAGACAGAGTTTGCAAACTGGGCAATGTAGTGTAAACTTTAACTCTCTGAAATGAATGCACACGTCAGAGAGCAGTTTCTTGGAATGCCTCTTTTGGGGTTTTATTTCGACATTTCACTTTTTGCCATAAACTTCAATGCGCTGAAAAATATCACTTTTTCAGCTTTACAGGAACATTGTTCAAACACTAACTTATGAGAAAAGAAGTATAAATCCCTGACTGAAATATACACATCACAAAGCAGTTTCTCAGAAAGCTTCTATCCAATTTTTATCTGAGTATATATCCTTTTTCACCGTATTCCTGAATATACTCATGAATGTCCCTTCACGAATCTGTCCATGATGCAGTTTCAATACTGCATAACAGATAGAACGTTTTATCAATGACAGATGAAAAGACATATCTATCACAATTCAGTTTCACAGAAAGCTTCTTTCCAATTTCTTCCTTTCTCAACATAGTTGTTCATATACTCCTGAATGTCCCCTTGTTGTTTTTTCTACAAACGGGATTCCCCAATCCTCTATGAGAAGAAAAGTAGAAATCTGGAAGCAGCTCCTCGGAAATCTTCTCTTCAGTTTTTATCTAAGATATTTCCTTTTTCACCATAAGTGCTCCTGAGTATCCATTAGCTGACTCACCGAAAACAGTGTTAGAAGACTGCTCAATGAAAACAGACGCTTAAGTGTGCGAGTGGAATTCACGTGACCTAATGCAGTTTCACAGAATGTTCCTTCTGGTTTTTATCGGAGGGTATTTCTATTTCAGCATATTCTTAAAGCATTCCGAAATGTCCTTTCTTAGGTTCCACAGAAACAGTGATTTCAAACTGCTCAATCCAAAGAATAATTTAACTCCACAGATGAATGCACACATCACAAAGCAGATGCTCTGAAAGCTCTGTCCAGTTTTCATTAGAAGACATTTCCTTTCTTGCCACAAGCCTCCATGTGCCACTTAATATCCCTTCACAGATTCCTCAAAGACAGAGTTTCCAAACTGGGCAACGTAGTGTAAGCTTTACCTCTCTGAAATGAATGCAAACCTCAGAGGGCAGTTTCTTGGAACACTTCTTTCTGGGTTTTATTTCAGGATATTTCACTTTTTCACATAGTCTTCAGTGCACTACAAAATATCACTTTTTTTTTCTTTTTTTTTTCACTTTTACAGGAACAGTGTTCAAACACTGCCTTATGAGAAAAGAGGTACAACTCCCTGAGTGGAATGCACACATCACAAAGCAGTTTCTCAGAATGCTTCTCTCCAGTTTTTATCTGAAGATATCTCCTATTCCTCCACAGGCCTGAATATTCTCCCTAATGTCCCTTTGCAAATCCGTCTATGATGCAGTTTCAAAACTGGGTAATAGAAAGAAAGTTTTAGCTATGTAAGATTAATAGATATATCTATCACAAATCAGTTTCACCAAAGCTTCTTTTCATTTTTTGTCTGAGGATAATTGATTTTTCACCGTAGTCATCCATATACACGTGAATGTCCCCTGGTAGCTTTTTCTCAAAACGAGATTTCCCAATCCTCTATGAGATGAAAGGTATAACTCTGTGAGTGGAATGCACATGTCACAAAGCAGCTCCTCGGAAATCTCTCCAGTATCTATCTGAAGATATTTCCTTTTTCACTGTAAGCCTCAAAGTGCTCCTGAGTATCCCTTAGCTGACAAACCTATTACAGTGTTAGAATACTCCTCAATGAAAACAGAAGCTTAACTGTGCGAGTGGAATTCACGTGACCTAGAGCAGTTTCACAGAAAGTTTTCTGGTTATTATCAGAGGGTATTTCTTTTTCAGCATATTTTTCAGAGCATTCCCATATTTTCTTTCTCAGGTTACACAGAAACAGTGATTTCAAACTGTTCAAACCAAAGAATGACTTAACTCTATTAGATGAATACACACATCACAAAGCAGTTGCTCCAAAAGCATCTCTCCAGGTTTCATTGGAAGTCGTTTCCTTTCTCACAACAATAAGAGGGATGCCACTTAATATCCCTTCAAAGATTCCTCAAAGACAGAGTTTCCAAACTGTTCAACATAGTTTAAGTTTTAAGTCTCTGAAATGAATGCACACGTCAGAGAGCAGTTTCTTGGAAGGCTTCTTTCTGGGTGTTATTTCAGGATATTTCATTTTTTGCTGAAGTCTTCAATGAACTGCAAATATTTTTTGAGTTTTACAGGAACAGTGTTCAAACACTGCCTTATGAGACAAGAGATATAACTCCCTGAGTGGAACGCACACATCACAAAGCAGTTTCTCAGAAAGCTTCTCTCCAGTTTTTATCTGAAGATATCTCCTATTTTTCCACAGGCCTGAATGTGCTCCCGAAAGTCCCTTCGTGAATCCATCCATGATGCAGTTTCAAAACTGCATAATAGAAAGAAAGTTTTGTCTATGTGAGATGAATATACATATCTATCACAAAGTAGTTTCACGCAACGTTTCTGTCCAATATTTGTCTGAGGATATTTCCTTTTTCACCATAGCTGTCCATGTACTGCTGAATGTCTCCTGGTAGCTTTTTCTCCAAACGGGATTCCCCAATCCTCTATGAGAAGAAAAGTATAACTCTGTGAGTGGACTGCACACGTCACAAAGCAGCTCCTCACAATTTTTCTCTTCAGTATTTATTTGATGATATTTCCGTATTTAACGTAAGCCTCAAAACACTTCCGAGTATCCCTTAGCTGACTACCCTAAGACAGTGTTAGAATACTGCTCAATTAAAACAGAAGCTTAACTGTGTGAGTGGAATTCACCTGACCTAGAGAAGTTTCACAGAAAGCTTCCTTCTGCTTTTTATCAGAGGGTATTTCTTTTTCAGCATATTCTTAAAGCATTCCCAATGTCCTTTCTCAGGTTCCACAGAAACAGTGATTTCAAACTGCTCAATCCAAAGAATGATTTAACTCTATGAGATAAATACACACATCACAAAGCAGTTGCTCTGAAAACTTCTCTCCAGTTTTCATCAGAAGACATTACCATTCTCACCAGAAGCCTCTTGGTGTTACGTAATATCCCTCACAGATTTCTCAAAGATGCAGGTTTCAAACTGGTCATTGTAGTGTAAGCTTTAACTCTCTGAAATGAATGCACACGTTAGAGAGCAGTTTCTTGGAACGCTTCTTTCTGAGTTTTATTTCAGGATATTTCACTTTTCGCTAAAGTGTTCAATGTACTGCCAAATATCACTTTTTCAGTTTTACAGGAAGAGTGTTCAAACACTAATTTATGATAAAAGTGGTAAAACTCCCTGAGTGGAATGCACACATCACAAAGCATTTTCACAAAAAGTTTCTTTCCATTTTTTGTCTGAGGATATTTCCTTTTTCACCATAGCCAACCATATACTCCCCAATGTCCCCTGGTAGCTTTTTCTGCAAACGGGAATCCCCAATCTTCTATGAGAAGAAAGGTATAACTCTGTGAGTGGAATGCACACGTCACAAAGCAGCTCCTTGGTAATCTCCACTCCAGTATATATCTGAAGATATTTCAGCTTTCACAGTAAGCCTCAAAGCCCTCCCAAGTATCCCTGAGCTGACTAACCTAAAATAGTGTTAGAATACTCCTCAATGAAAACAGAAGCTTAATTGTGCGAGTGGAATTCATATGACCTAGAGAAGTTTCACAGAAGGATTCCTTCTGGTTTTTACATTAGGGTATTTCTTTTTCAGTATGTTCTTAAAAACGTTCCCAAATGTCCTTTCTCAGGTTACACGGAAACAGTGATTTCAAACTGTTCAATCCAAAGAGTGATTTAACTCTCTGAGATGAATACACACATCACAAAGCATTTGCTCCGAAAGCTTCTCTCCAGTTTTCATCGGAAGACGTTTCCTTTCTCACCACAAGCCTCTGGGTGGCACTTATTTTCCCCTCACAGTTTCTCAACGACAGAGTTTCCAAATTGGGTAACACACTGTAAGCTTTAACTCTCTGAAATGAATGCACATATCAGAGAGCAGTTTCTTGGAAGGCTTCTTTCTGGGTTAAATTTCAGGATATTTCACTTTGCGCCATAGCCTTCAATGCACTGCAAAGTATCACTTTTTCCGTTTTACAGGAAGAGTGTTCAAACACTGCCTTATGAAAAAGTGGTATAGCTCCCTGAGTGGAATACACATATCACAAAACAGTCTCAGAAAGCTTCTCTGCAGTTTTTATCTGAAGATATCTCCTTTTTCACCATACACCTGAATGTGCTCCCGAATGTCCTTTCACAAATCTGTCCATGATGCAGATTCAAAACTGCATAATAGAAAGAAAGTTTATCTATGTGAGATGAGTAGACATATCTGTCACAAAAAAGCTTCACAGAAAGATTCTTTCCAGTTTTTGTCTTAGGATACTTCCTTTTTCACCATAGCCATATACTCCCGAATGTCCCCTTTTAGCATTTTCACCAAACGGTGTTTCCCAATCCTCTATGAGAAGAAAAGTATAACTCTGTGAGTGGAATGCACATGACACAATGCAGCTCCTCGGAAATCTTCTCCCAAGTCTCTATCTGAAGATTCTTCCATTTTCACCGTAAGCCTCAAAGTGCTCCCGTGTATCTCTTAGCTGTATAACCTAAAGCACTGTTAGAATACTGCTCAATGAAAACAGAAGCTTAACTGTGCGAGTGAAATTCACGTGACCTACAGCAGTTTCACAGAAAGTCTCCTTCTGGTTTTTATCAGAGGGTACTTCTATTTCAGCATAATCTTAAGAGCATTCCCAAATGTACTTTCTCAGGTCTCACAGAAACACTGATTTCAAACTGTTCAATCAAAAAAATCCTTTAATTATATGAGATGAATATACGCATTACAAAGCAGTTGCTCCAAAAGCTTCTCTCCAGTTGTCATCATAAGATGTTTCCTTTGTCACCACAAGCCTCCGGGTGTCACTTAATAGCCCTTCACATATTCCTCAAAGACAGAATTTCCAAACTGGGCAACACAATGTAAGCTTTAAATCTCTGAAATGAATGCACACGTCAGAGAGCAGTTTACCGTAATACTTCTTTCTGGGTTTTATTTCAGGATATTTCACTTTTCGTCACAGTCTTCAATGTGCTGCAAAATTTCACTTTTTCACTTTTACAGTAAAAGTGTTCAAACACTGCCTTATGAGAAAAGACTTATAACTCCCCGAGTGGAATGCACACATCACAAACCAATTTCTCAGAAAGCTTATCTCCAGTTTTTATCTGATGATATCTTCTATTTTCCCACAATCCTGAATGTTCTCCCAAATGTCCCTTCGTGAATCCGTTCTTGACGGAGTTTCAAAACTGCATAATAGAAAGAAAGTTTTATCTATTTGAGATGAACAGAGATATCTTTCACAAAGCTGATTCACAGAAAGCTTCTTTCCAGTGTTTTCCTGAGGATATTTCCTTTTTCACCACAGTCATCCATAAACTCCCGAACGTCCTCTGGTAGCTTTTATCTAAATGGGATTTCCCAATCCTCTATGAGAAGAAAAGTATTACTCTGTTAGTGGAATGCACACATCCCAAAGCAGCTCCTCGGAATTCTGCTCTCCTGTATCTATCTGAAGATATTTTTGTTGTAACCATTAGACTCAAAGTGCTCCTGTGTATCCCTTACCTGGCTCACCTAAAATAGTGTTAGAATACAGCTCAAAGAAAACAGAAGCTTGACTGTGCGAGGGCACTTGATGTGACTTAGAGAAGTTTCACAGAAACTTTCCTTCTTGTTTTTATCAGAGGTTATTTTTTTTCAGCATATTCTTAAAAGCGTTCCCAAATGTTCTTTCTCAGGGTCCGCAGAAACAGTGAGTTCAAATTGCTCAATCCAAAGAATGATTTAACTCTATGAGATGAATACACATATCACAAAGTAGTTGCTCCAAAAGCTTCTCTCTAGTTTTCATCAGAAGTCATTTCCCTTCTCATCACAAGCCTCCAGGCACCACTTAATATCCCTTCACAGATCCCTCAAAGACAGAGTTTCCAAACCAGGAAACGCAGTGGAAGATTGAACACTCTGAATTGAATGCACATGTCAGAGAGCAGTTTATTGGGATGCTTCTTTCTGTGTTTTATTTCAGGATATTTCACTTTTCGCTGTAGTCTTCAATGTGCTGCAAAATATCACTTTTTCAGTTTCAGAGGAACAGTGTTCAAACACTGCCTTATGAGAAAAGAAGTACATGTCCCTGAGTGGAATGTTGACATCACAAAGCAGATTCTCAGAAAGCTTCTCTCCAGTTTTTTTTTTTTTTTAAAGGGAAACAAATACTTTTATTTATTATTGGAGACGCTCTTATTTATAGTTGGTGACAAAATTAATTTTCAGAAATTACTTGGCTAAAGCTGTTACACTTAAAATATGTATTATATTTGACAAGTCAATCCTACTTTTGTAATCTGTATAATTTTTTTATATATATTTTTTAATTTATTTATTATTATTATACTTTAAGTTGTAGGGTACATGTGCATAACGTGCAGGTTTGTTACATATGTATACTTGTGCCATGTTGGTGTGCTGCACCCATCAACTCATCATTTACATCAGGTATAACTCCCAATGCAATCCCTCCCCCCTCCCCACTCCCCATGATAGGCCCCTGTGTGTGATGTTCCCCTTCCTGAGTCCAAGTGATCTCATTGTTCAGTTCCCACCTATGAGTGAGAACATGCGGTGTTTGGTTTTCTGTTCTTGTGATAGTTTGCTAAGAATGATGGTTTCCAGCTGCATCCATGTCCCTACAAAGGACGCAAACTCATCCTTTTTGATGGCTGCATAGTATTCCATGGTGTATATGTGCCACATTTTCTTAATCCAATCTGTCACTGATGGACATTTGGGTTGATTCCAAGTCTTTGCTATTGTGAATAGTGCTGCAATAAACATACGTGTGCATGTGTCTTTATAGCAGCATAATTTATAATCCTTTGGGTATATACCCAGTAATGGGATGGCTGGGTCATATGGTACATCTAGTTCTAGATCCTTGAGGAATCGCCATACTGTTTTCCATAATGGTTGAACTAGTTTACAATCCCACCAACAGTGTAAAAGTGTTCCTTTCTAACTGGTGTGAGATGGTATCTCATTGTGGTTTTGATTTGCATTTCTCTGATGGCCAGTGATGATGAGCATTTTTTCATGTGTCTGTTGGCTGTATGAATGTCTTCTTTTGAGAAATGTCTGTTCATATCCTTTGCCCACTTTTTGATGGGGTTGTTTGTTTTTTTCTTGTAAATTTGTTTGAGTTCTTTGTAGGTTCTGGATATTAGCCCTTTGTCAGATGAGTAGATTGCAAAAATGTTCTCCCATTCTGTAGGTTGCCTGTTCACTCTGATGGTAGTTTCTTTTGCTGTGCAGAAGCTCTTTAGTTTAATGAGATCCCATTTGCCAATTTTGGCTTTTGCTGCCGTTGCTTTTGGTGTTTTAGACATGAAGTCTTTGCCCATGCCTATGTCCTGAATGGTACTACCTAGGTTTTCCTCTAGGATTTTTATGGCATTAGGTCTAACATTTAAGTCTCTACTCCATCTTGAATTAATTTTCATATAAGGAGTAAGGAAAGGATCCAGTTTCAGCTTTCTACTTATGGCTAGCCAATTTTCCCAGCACCATTTATTAAATAGGGAATCCTTTCCCCATTTCTTGTTTCTCTCAGGTTTGTCAAAGATCAGATGGCTGTAGATGTGTGGTATTATTTCTGAAGACTCGGTTCTGTTCCATTGGTCTATATCTCTGTTTTGGTACCAGTACCATGCTGTTTTGGTTACTGTAGCCTTGTAGTATAGTTTGAAGTCAGGTAGCGTGATGCCTCCAGCTTTGTTCTTTTGACTTAGGATTGTCTTGGAGATGCGGGCTCTTTTTTGGTTCCATATGAACTTTAAAGCAGTTTTTTCCAATTCTGTGAAGAAACTCATTGGTAGCTTGATGGGGATGGCATTGAATCTATAAATTACCTTGGGCAGTATGTCCATTTTCACGATATTGATTCTTCCTATCCATGAGCATGGTATGTTCTTCCATTTGTTTGTGTCCTCTTTTATTTCACTGAGCAGTGGTTTGTAGTTCTCCTTGAAGAGGTCCTTTACATCCCTTGTAAGTTGGATTCCTAGGTATTTTATTCTCTTTGAAGCAATTGTGAATGGAAGTTCATTCCTGATTTGGCTCTCTGTTTGTCTGTTACTGGTGTATAAGAATGCTTGTGATTTTTGCACATTAATTTTGTATCCTGAGACTTTGCTGAAGTTGCTTATCAGCTTAAGGAGATTTTGGGCTGAGACAATGGGGTTTTCTAAATATACAATCATGTCATCTGCAAACAGGGACAGTTCGACTTCTTCTTTTCCTAACTGAATACCCTTGATTTCTTTCTCTTGCCTAATTGCCCTCTCCAGAACTTCCAACACTATGTTGAATAGGAGTGGTGAGAGAGGGCATCCCTGTCTTGTGCCAGTTTTCAAAGGGAATTTTTCCAGTTTTTGCCCATTCAGTATGATATTGGCTGTGGGTTTGTCATAAATAGCTCTTATTATTTTGAGGTACGTTCCGTCAATACCGAATTTATTGAGCGTTTTTAGCATGAAGCGCTGTTGAATTTTGTCAAAAGCCTTTTCTGCATCTATTGAGATAATCATGTGGTTGTTGTCTTTGGTTCTGTTTATATGCTGGATTATGTTTATTGATTTGCGAATGTTGAACCAGCCTTGCATCCCAGGGATGAAGCCCACTTGATCATGGTGGATAAGCTTTTTGATGTGTTGCTGAATCCGGTTTGCCAGTATTTTATGGAGGATTTTTGCATCGATGTTCATCAGGGATATTGGTCTAAAATTCTCTTTTTTTGTTGTGTCTCTGCCAGGCTTTGGTATCAGGATGATGTTGGCCTCATAAAATGAGTTAGGGAGGATTCCCTCTTTTTCTATTGATTGGAATAGTTTCAGAAGGAATGGTACCAACTCCTCCTTGTACCTCTGGTAGAATTCAGCTGTGAATCCATCTGGTCCTGGACTTTTTTTGGTTGGTAGGCTATTAATTATTGCGTCAATTTCAGAGCCTGCTATTGGTCTATTCAGGGATTCAGCGTCTTCCTGGTTTAGTCTTGGGAGAGTGTAAGTGTCCAGGAAATTATCCATTTCTTCTAGATTTTCCAGTTTATTTGTGTAGAGGTGTTTATAGTATTCTCTGATGGTAGTTTGTATTTCTGTGGGGTCGGTGGTGATATCCCCTTTATCATTTTTAATTGCGTCGATTTGATTCTTCTCTCTTTTCTTCTTTATTAGTCTGGCTAGTGGTCTGTCAATTTTGTTGATCTTTTCAAAGAACCAACTCCTGGATTCATTGATTTTTTGGAGAGTTTTTTGTGTCTCTATCTCCTTCAGTTCTGCTCTGATCTTAGTTATTTCTAGCCTTCTGCTAGCTTTCGAATGTGTTTGCTCTTGCTTCTCTAGTTCTTTTAATTGTGATGTTAGAGTGTCAATTTTAGATCTTTCCTGCTTTCTCTTGTGGGCATTTAGTGCTATAAATTTCCCTCTACACACTGCTTTAAATGTGTCCCAGAGATTCTGGTATGTTGTATCTTTGTTTTCATTGGTTTCAAAGAACATCTTTATTTCTGCCTTCATTTCGTTATGTACCCAGTAGTCATTCAGGAGCAGGTTGTTCAGTTTCCATGTAGTTGAGCGGTTTTGATTGAGTTTCTTAGTCCTGAGTTCTAGTTTGATTGCACTGTGGTCTGAGAGACAGTTTGTTAGAATTTCTGTTCTTGTACATTTGCTGAGGAGTGCTTTACTTCCAATTACGTGGTCAATTTTGGAGTAAGTACGATGTGGTGCTGAGAAGAATGTATATTCTGTTGATTTGGGGTGGAGAGTTCTATAGATGTCTATTAGGTCTGCTTGCTGCAGAGCTGAGTTCAATTCCTGGATATCCTTGTTAAGTTTCTGTCTCGTTGATCTGTCTACTGTTGACAGTGGAGTGTTGAAGTCTCCCATTATTATTGTATGGGAGTCTAAGTCTCTTTGTAAGTCTCTAAGGACTTGCTTGATGAATCTGGGTGCTCCTGTATTGGGTGCATATATATTTAGGATAGTTAGCTCTTCCTGTTGAATTGATCCCTTTACCATTATGTAATGGCCTTCTTTGTCTCTTTTGATCTTTGATGGTTTAAAGTCTGTTTTATCCGAGACTAGTATTGCAACCCCCGCTTTTTTTTGTTCTCCATTTGCTTGGTAAATCTTCCTCCATCCCTTTATTTTGAGCCTATGTTTGTCTCTGCGTGTGAGATGGGTCTCCTGAATACAGCAGACTGATGGGTCTTGACTCTTTATCCAGTTTGCCAGTCTGTGTCTTTTAATTGGAGCATTTAGTCCATTTACATTTAAGGTTAAGATTGTTATGTGTGAACTTGATCCTGCCATTATGATATTAACTGGTTATTTTGCTCGTTAGTTGATGCAGTTTCTTCCTAGCCTCGATGGTCTTTACATTTTGGCATGTTTTTGCAATGGCTGGTACCGGTTGTTCCTTTCCATGTAAAGTGCTTCCTTCAGGGTCTCTTGTAAGGCAGGCCTAGTGGTGACAAAATCTCTAAGCATTTGCTTATCTGTAAAGGATTTTATTTCTCCTTCACTTATGAAACTTAGTTTGGCTGGATATGAAATTCTGGGTTTAAAATTCTTTTCTTTAAGAATGTTGAATATTGGCCCCCACTCTCTTCTGGCTTGTAGAGTTTCTGCCGAGAGATCTGCTGTTAGTCTGATGGGCTTCCCTTTGTGGGTAACCCGACCTTTCTCTCTGGCTGCCCTTAAGATTTTTTCCTTCATTTCAACTTTGGTGAATCTGGCAATTATGTGTCTTGGAGTTGCTCTTCTCGAGGAGTATCTTTGTGGCATTCTCTGTATTTCCTGGATTTGAATGTTGGCCTGCCCTACTAGGTTGGGGAAGTTCTCCTGGATGATATCCTGAAGAGTGTTTTCCAACTTGGTTCCATTTTCCCCCTCACTTTCAGGCACCCCAATCAGACGTAGATTTGGTCTTTTTACATAATCCCATACTTCTTGCAGGCTTTGTTCATTTCTTTTTCTTCTTTGTTCTTTTGGTTTCTCTTCTCGCTTCATTTCAATCATTTGATCCTCAATCGCAGATACTCTTTCTTCCAGTTGATCGAGTCGGTTACTGAAGCTTGTGCATTTGTCACGTATTTCTCGTGTCATGGTTTTCATCTCTTTCATTTCGTATATGACCTTCTCTGCATTAATTACTCTAGCCATCAATTCTTCCACTTTTTTTCCAAGATTTTTGTTTCTTTGCGCTGGGTACGTAATTCCTCCTTTAGCTCTGAGAAATTTGATGGACTGAAGCCTTCTTCTCTCATCTCGTCAAAGTCATTCTCCGTCCAGCTTTGGTCCGTTGCTGGCGATGAGCTGCGCTCCTTTGCCGGGGGAGATGCGCTCTTATTTTTTGAATTTCCAGCTTTTCTGCCCTGCTTTTTCCCCATCTTTGTGGTTTTATCTGCCTCTGGTCTTTGATGATGGTGATGTACTGATGGGGTTTTGGTGTTGGTGTCCTTCCTGTTTGATAGTTTTCCTTCTAACAGTCAGGACCCTCAGCTGTAGGTCTGTTGGAGATTGCTTGAGGTCCACTCCAGACCCTGTTTGCCTGGGTATCAGCAGCAGAGGCTGCAGAAGTTAGAATATTTCTGAACAGCGAGTGTACCTGTCTGATTCTTGCTTTGGAAGCCTCCTCTCAGGGGTGTACTCCACCCTGTGAGGTGTGGGGTGTCAGACTGCCCCTAGTGGGGGATGTCTCCCAGTTAGGCTACTCAGGGGTCAGGGACCCACTTGAGCAGGGAGTCTGTCCCTTCTCAGATCTCAGCCTCCGTGTTGGGAGATCCACTGCTCTCTTCAAAGCTGTCAGACAGAGTCGTTTGCGTCTGCAGAGGTTTTGGCTCTGTTTGTTGTTGCCCTGTCCCCAGAGGTGGAGTCTACAGAGACAGGCAGGTTTCCTTGAGCTGCTGTGAGCTCCACCCAGTTCGAGCTTCCCAGCAGCTTTGTTTACCTACTTAAGCCTCAGCAATGGCGGGCGCCCCTCCCCCAGCCTCGCTGCTGCCTTGCCGGTAGATCACAGACTGCTGTGCTAGCAATGAGGGAGGCTCCGTGGGTGTGGGACCCTCCCGGCCAGGTGTGGGATATGATCTCCTGGTGTGCCTGTTTGCTTAAAGCGCAGTATTGGGGTGGGAGTTACCCGATTTTCCAGGTGTTGTGTGTCTCAGTTCCCCTGGCTAGGAAAAGGGATTCCCTTCCCCCTTGCGCTTCCCAGGTGAGGCAATGCCTCGCCCTGCTTCAGCTCTTACTGGTCAGGCTGCAGCAGCTGACCAGCACCGATCGTCCGGCACTCCCCAGTGAGATGAACCCAGTACCTCAGTTGAAGATGCAGAAATCACCGGTATTCTGTGTCGCTCGCGCTGGGAGTTGGAGACTGGAGCTGTTCCTCTTCGGCCATCTTGCTCCGCCCTCTCCAGTTTTTATCTGAAGATATGTCCTATCACCCACAGGTCTGAATGTGCTCGTGAATGTCCCTTCACGAATCCATCCATGACGCAGTTTCAAATCTGCATAATAGAAAGTTTTATCTATGTGAGATGAATACACATGTCTATCTCAAATCTGTTTCACAGAAAGCTTCTTTCCAGTTTTTGTCTGAGGATATTTCCTCTTTCAGTGTAGCCGTCCACATACTTGTGAATATCCCCTGGTAGCTTTTTCTCCAAACGGGATTCCCCAATCCTCTATGAGAAGAAAAGTATAACTCTGTGAGTGGAATGCACACGTCACAAAGTAGCCAGTTGGAAATCTACTCTCCAGTATCTATCTGAAGATATTTCTGCTTTCACCATAAGCTTCAAAGTGCTCCTGAGTATCCCTTAACTGAAAAAGCTAAAACAGTGTTAGAATACTCCTCAATGAAAACAGAAGCTTAATTGTGTGAGTGGACTTCACGTGACCTAGAGCAGTTTCACAGAAAGTCCCCTTCTGGTTTTTATCGGAGGGTATTTCTTTTTCAGTATATTCTTTAGAGTGTTCCCAAATGTCCTTTCTCAGGTTCACAGAAATAGTGATTTCAAACTGCTCGATCAAAGGAATGATTTAACTCTATGGGATGAATACACACATAACAATGCAGTTGCTGCAAAAACTTCTCTCCAGTTTTCATCGGAAGACATTGTTTTCTCACCACAATCCTCCGAGAGCCACTTAATATCCCTTAACAGATTCCTCAAAGACAGAGTTTCCAAACTGGGCAATGCAGTGTAAGCTTTACCTCTCTGAAATGAATGTACAAGTCAGAGAGCAGTTTCTTGGAATGCTTCTTTCAGGGTTTTATTTCAGGATATTTCACTTTACCCACAGTCTTCAATGTACTGCAAAATATCACTTTTTCAGTTTCACAGGAACAGTGTTCACACACTGCCTTATGAGAAAAGAGGTATAACTCCCTGAGTGGAATGCACACACTACAAATCAGGTTCTCAGAATTCTTCCCTCTACTTTTTATCTGAAGATATCTCCTATTTTCCCTCAGGACTGAATGTGCTCCTGAATGTCCCTTTGGGAATCCATCCATGACACAGTTTCAAAATTGTGTAATAGAAATTAAGATTTATCCATGTGAGATGTATAGACATAACAATCAAAAAGCAGTTTCACAGAAAGCTTCTTTCTAGTTTTTGTGTGACAGTAGTTCTTTTTTCAACGTAGCCATCCATATACACCCGAATGTCCCCTAGTAGCTTTTTCTCCAAACGAGATTCCCCAAACCTCTATGAGAAGAAAAGTATAACTCTGTGTGTGGAATGTACACGTCAGAAAGCATCTCCTTGGAAATCTTTTCTCCTGTTTCTATCTGAAGATATTACCTTTTTCTCTGCAAGCCTCAAAACGCTCCCAAATATCACTGAGTGGAATGTACACGTCACAAAGCAGCCACTCAGAAAGCTTCTCTCTGGTTTTTATCTCAAGATATCTCCAATTTCTCCAGAGGCCTGAATGTGCTCCCAAATGTCCCTTCATGAGTCCGTCCATGACACAATTTCAAAACAGTGTAATGGAAAGAAAGTTTTATCTATGTGAGGTGAAAAGACATATCTATTCCTAAGCAGTTTCAGAGAAAGCTTCTTTCCAGTTTTTGTCTAGGATACTTACTTTTGCACCGTAGCTGTCCATATATTTCAGAATGTCCCCTGTATCTTTTTCTCCAAATGGGATCCCCAATCCTCTACGAGAAGAACAGTGTAACTCTGTGAGTGGAATGCACACATCACAATATAGCTCCTCGGAAATCTTCTCTCCAGTATCTATCTGAAGATATTTCTGTTTCCACCGTAAGCCTCAAATGCTCCCAAGTATCCCTTAGCTGACTAACCCAAAACAGTGATAGAGTACTGCTCAATGTAAACAGAAGCTTAACTGTGTGAGTAGACTTTACATGACCTAGAGTAGTTTCACAGAAAGTTTCCTTCTGGTTTTTATCGGAGGGTATTTCATTTTCAGCATATTCTTAAGAGCGTTCCCAAAAGTCCTTTCTCAGGTTCCACAGAAATAGTGATTTCCAACTACTCAATTGAAAGAATTAACTCTATGAGATGAATACACACATCAAAAATCAGTTGCTCCTAAAGCTTCTTTCCAGTTTTCAATGGAAGACGTTTCCTTTCTCACTACAAGCCTCCAGGTGCCACTGAATATCCCTTCACAGATTCCTCAAAGACAGAGGTTCCAAACTGGACAACGTAGTGGAAGCTTTAACTCTCTGAATTGAATGCCCACGTCAGAGAGCAGTTTCTTTGAATGTTTCTTTCAGGGTTTTATTTCAGGATATTTCACTTTACGCCATAGTCTAGTTTTCACCATAAGCCTCGAAGCACTCCCTAGTATCCCATAGCTGACTCACCTAAAATAGTGTTAGAATACTGCTCAATGAAACCAGATGCTTAACTGTGCAAGGAGACTTTACGTAACCTAGAGCAGTTTCACAGAATATTTCCTTCTGTTTTTTATCAGAAGGTATTACATTTTCTACACATTCTCAAGAGCGTTCCCAAATATTCTTTCTCAGGTTCTACAGAAACAGTCATGTCAAACTGCTCAATCCAAAGAATGATTTAACTCTATGAGATGAATACAGACATCACAAAACAGTTGCTCTGAAAGCTTCTCTCCAGTTTTCATCAGATGACTTTTCGTTTCTCACCACAAGCCTCCGGGAGTCACTTATTAGCCCTTCACAGATTCCTCAAAGACAGAGTTTCCAAACTGGTCATCGTAGTGTAAGCTTTAACTCTCTGAAATGAATGCACACGTCAGAGAGCAGTTTCTTGGAACGTTTCTTTCTGGGTTTTATTTCAGGTTATTTCACTTTTCACCATAGTCTTCAATGCACTGCAAAATTTCACTTTTTCACTTTTACAGGAACAGTGTTCAAACACTGCCTTATGAGAAAGGAGGTATAACTCTCCGAGTGGAATGCACACATCACAAACCAGTTTCTCATGAAGCTTCTCTCCAGTTTTTATCTGAAGATATTTCCTATTTTGCAACAGTTCTGAATGTACTCCAGAATGTCCCTTCGTGAATCCGACCATGACGCAGTTTCAAAACTTCGTAATAGAAAGAAAGTTTTACCTATGTGAGATGAATAGAGATATCTATCACAAAGCAGTTTCACAGAAAGCTTCTTTCCAGTATTTGTCTGAGGATATTTCCTTTTTCACCATAGCCATCCATATAATCCCGAAGGTTCACTGGTAGAGTTTTCCCAAATGGGTTTCCCCAGTCCTCTATGAGAAGAAAAGTACAAATCTGTGAGTGGAAGGCACACGTCAAAAAGCAACTCCTCGGAAATCTCCTCTCCAGTATCTATCGGAGATATTTCCACTTTCACCGTAAGCCTCAAAGCGCTCCCAAGCATCCCTTGGCTGACCATCCTAAAACAATGCTATAATAGTGCTCAATGAAAACAGAAGCTTAACTGTGTGAGTGGACTTCACATGACCTAGAGCAGTTTCAGACGAAGTTTCCTACTGGTTTTTATTGGAGAGTATTTCTTTTTCAGCATATTCTAAGGAGTGTTCCAAAATATCCTTTCACAGGTTCCACAGAAACAGTGATTTCAAAATACTCAATCCAAAGAATAATTTAACTCTATGAGATGAAAACACACATCAAAAACCAGTTGCTCCAAAAGCTTCTCTCCAGTTTTCAATGGAAGACATTTTCTTTCTCACCACAAGCCCACGGGCGGCACTTAATATCCCTTCACAAATTCCTCAAAGACAGAGCTTCCAAACTGGGCAACGTAGTGTAACCTTTAACTCTCTGAAATGAATATACACGTCAGAGAGATGTTTCTTGGAACGCTTCTTTCTGGTTATATTTCATGATATTTCACTTTTCACCATAGTCTTCATTGTGCTGCAAAATATCAGTTTTTCAGATTTACAGGTACAGTGTATAAACACTGCCTTAGGAAAAAAGAGCTATAACTCCCTGAGTGGAATGCACAAATCACAAAGCAGTTTATCAGAAAGCTTCTCTCCAGTTTTTATCTGGAGATATTTCCTTTTTCACCACATGCCTCTATGTGCTCCCGAATGACCCTTCATGAATCCGTCCATGAAGCAGTTTCAAAACTGCGTTATAGAAAGTTTTATCTATGTGAGATGAATAAACAGATCTATCACATAGAAGTTTCACATAAAGCTTCTGACCAGTTTTTTCTGAGGATATTTCCTTTTTCAATATCATCGTCCATATACTCCTGAATGTCCCCTGGTTGTTTTTTCACCAAATGGGATTCCCCAATCCTCTGTGAGAAGAAAAGTGTAACTCTGTGAGAGGAAGGCACACGTCACAAAGCAGCTCCTAGAAAATCTTCTCTTCATTTTTTTTCTGAAGATATTTCCTATTTCACCATAAGCCACAAAGCACTCCCGGGTATCCGTTAGCTGCTTAAACTAAAATAGTGTTAGAATATTGTTCAATGAAAACAGAAGCTTAACTGTGTGAGTGGAATTCACGTGACCTAGAGCAGTTTCACAGAAAGTTCCTTCTTGTTTTTATTGGAGGGTATTTCTTTTTCAGCATATTCCTAAGAGCGTTCTCAAATGTCCTTTCTCAGGTTCCACAGAAACAGTGATTTCTAAATGCTCAATCCAAAGAATGATTTAACTCCATGAAATGAATACACACATAACAAACCAGTTGCTCTGAAAGTTTCTGTCCAGTTTTCATCAGAAGACGTTTCCTTTCTCACCACAAGCCTCCGTACACCACTTAATATCACTTCACAGATTCCTCAAAGACAGAGTATCCAAATGGGGAAACGTAGTGTAAGCTTTAATTCTCTGAAAGGAATGCACACGTCAGATGGCAGTCTCTTGGAACACTTCTTTCTGGGTTTTATTTCAGGATATTTCAGTTTTTGGCATAGTCTTCCATACCCTGCAAAATATCACTTTTTTAGTTTTGCAGGAACAGTGTTCAAACACTGCTTTATGAGAAAAGGGTTATAAATCCCTCAGTGGAATGCACACATCACAAAGCAGTTTCTCAGAAAGCTTCTCTCCAGTTTTTATCTGAAGATATTTCCTATTCCCCAAACAGGCATGAATATTCTCCTGAATGTCCCTTTGCGAATCCATCGAAGATGCAGTTTCAAATCTGCGAAATAGAAGGAAAGTTTTATCCATGTGAGATGAATAGAGATAGCTATCACAAAGCAGTTTCACAGAAAGCTTCTTTCAAGTTTCTGTCTGAGGATATTTCCTTTTTCACCATAGCTCTCCATATACTTCCGAATGTCCCCTGGTAGCTTTTTCTCCAAACGGGTCTCCCCTAATCCTCTATGAAAAAAAAAAGTATAACTCTGAGAGTGGAATGCACATGTCACAAAGCAGCTACTCAGAGATCTACTCTCCAGTATCTGTCTGAAGATATTTCCGTTTTCACCGTAAGTCTCAAAGTGTTCCCAAGTATCGCTTAGCTGACTACCCTAAAACAGTGTTAGAATACTGCTCAATGAAAACAGAAGCTTAACTGTGCGAGTGGAATTTACGTGACCTAGAGCAGTTTCACTGAAAGTTTCTTTCTGGTTTTTATTGGAGGGTATTTCTTTTTCAGCATATTCTTAAAGCATTCCAAAATATCCTTTCTCAGGTTCTACAGAAACAGTGATTGCAAACTGTTCAATCCAAAGAATGTTTTAAATCTATAAGTTGAATACAAACATCGCAAAGCAGTTGCTGTGAAAGCTTCTATCCAATTTTCATCGGAACACGTTTCCTTTCTCACCACAAACCTCCGAGCACCACTTAATATCCCCTCACAGATTCCCCAAAGACAGAGTTTCCACACAGGGAAACATAGTTTAAGCTTTAGCTCTCTGAAATGAATGCACACGTCAGAAAGAAGTTTCTTGGAACGGGTCTCTCTGGGTTTTATTTCAGGATAATTCACTTTTCGCCATAGTCTTCAATGCACTGCAAAATATCACTTTTTCAGTTTCACAGGAACAGTATTCAAACACTGCCTTATGACAAAAGAGGTATACCTCCCTGAGTGGAACACACACATCAAAAAGCGCTTCTCATAAAACTTCTCTCCAGTTTTGATCTAAAGATATCTGTTATTTCACCACAGGCCTGAATGTACCCCCGAATGTCCCTTCGCGAATTCCACCATGACGCCATTTCAAAACTGCGTAATAGAAGGAAAGTGTTATCTATAGGAGATGAATAGACATATCTATCACAAAGCAGTTTCACAGAAAGCTTCTTTTCAGTTTTCATCTGAGGATAATTCCTCTTTCACTATAGCTGTCCATGTGCGGCCGAATGTCCTCTGGTAGCTTTTTCTCTAAATGGGATTCCCCAATCCTGTATGAGAAGAAAAGTAAAACTCTGTGAGTGGAATGTACACATCACAAAGCATCTCCCCAGAAATCTTCTTTCTAGTATCTATCTGAAGATATTTTCGTTTTCACCGTTAGCCTCAAAGTGCTCCCGAGTAAATCTTAGCTGACTCACCTAGAACAGTGTTTGAATACTGCTTTCTCACCACAATCCTAAGGTCGCCACTTAATATCCCTTCACAGATTCTTCAAAGACAGAGGTTCCAAACTGGGCAACGTAGTGTAAGCTTTAAGTGGCTGAAATGAATGCACCCGTCAGAGAGCCGTTTCTTGGAATACTTCTTTCTGGGTTTTATTTCCGGATATTTCACTTTTCGCCGTAGTCTTCAATGCACTGCAAAATATCACTTTTTCAGTTTTACAGGAACAGAATTCAAACACTGAATTATGAGAAAAGAGGTATAACTACCTGAGTGGAATACACACATCACAAAGCAGCTTCTCAGAAAGATTCTCTCCAGTTTTTTTCTGAAGATATCTCCTATTTCCCCCTCAGCCCTGAATGTGCTCCCGAATGTCCCTTCACGAATCCATCCATCATGCTGTTTCAAAACTGCGTAATATGACAAACCTGAGAGAAACAAGAAATGGGGAAAGGATTCCCTATTTAAGAAATGGTGCTAGGAAAATTGGCTAGCCATAAGTAGAAAGCTGAAACTGGATCTTTTCCTTACTCCTTATATGAAAATTAATTCCAGATGGATTAGAGACTTAAATGTTAGACCTAATACCATAAAAACCCTAGAGGAAAACCTAGGTAGTACCATTCAGGACATAGGCATGGGCAAAGACTTCATGTCTAAAACATCAAAAGCAACGGCAGCAAAAACCAAAATTGACAAATGGGATCTAATTAAACTAAAAAGCTTCTGCACAGCAAAAGAAACTATCATCAGAGTGAACAGGCAACCTACAGAATGGGAGAAAATTTTTGCAATCTACTCATCTGACAAAGGGCTAATATCCAGAACCTACAAAGAACTCAAACAAATTTACAAGAGAAAAACAAACAACCCCATCAAAAAGTGGGCAAAGGATATGAACAGACATTTCTCAAAAGAAGACATTCATACAGCCAACAGACACATGAAAAAATGCTCATCATCACTGGCCATCAGAGAAATGCAAATCAAAACCACAATGAGATACCATCTCACACCAGTTAGAATGGCAATCATTAAAAAGTCAGGAAACAACAGGTGCTGGAGAGGAGGATGTGGAGAAATAGGAACACTTTTACACTGTTGGTGGGACTGTAAACTAGTTCAACCATTATGGAAAACAGTATGGCGATTCCTCAAGGATCTAGAACTAGAGGTACCATATGACCCAGCCATCCCAGTACTGGGGATATACCCAAAGGATTATAAATCATGCTGCTATAAAGACACATGCACACGTATGTTCATTGCGGCACTATTCACAATAGCAGAGACTTGGAATCAACCCAAATGTCCATCAGTGACAGACTGGATTAAGAAAATGTGGCACATATACACCATGGAATACTATGCAGCCATCAAAAAGGATGAGTTTGTGTCCTTTGTAGGGACATGGATGCAGCTGGAAATCATCATTCTTAGCAAACTATCACAAGAACAGAAAACCAAACACCACATGTTCTCACTCATAGGTGGGAACTGAACAATGAGATCACTTGGACTCAGGAAGGGGGACAACACACACTGGGGCCTATTATGGGGAGGGGGGAGGGGGAAGGGATTGCATTGGGAGTTATACCTGATGTAAATGACGAGTAGTTGGGTGCTGACGAGTTGATGGGTGCAGCACAGCAACATGGCACAAATATACATATGTAACAAACCTGCACGTTATGCACATGTACCCTAGAACTTAAAGTATAATAATAATAAAAAAAAAGAAAACAAAACTGCGTAATAAAAAGAATGGTTTATCTATGTGAAATGCAATGACATGTTATCACCAAGCAGTTTCACAGAAACCTTCTTTCCAGTTTTTGTCTGTGGATATTTCCCTTTTCATCATACCTGTCCATATACTCCCAATTGTCCCCAGTAGCTACTTCTCCAAACGGGATTCTCCAATCCTCTATGAGATGAAAAGTATAAATATGTGAGTGGAATGCACACATCAACAAAGCAGCTCCTTGGAAATTTTCTCTCCAGTACCTATCTGAAGATATTTCTGTTTTCAGCAGAAGCCTCAAAGTGCTACTGAGTATCCCTTAGCTGACTAACCAAAAACAGTGTTAGAATACTGTTCAATGAAAAGAGAAGCTTAACTGTGTGAGTGGACTTCATGTGACCTAGAGCAGTTTCACAAAAAGTTTCCTTCTGGTTTTTATTGGAGGATATTTCTTTTTCAGAATATTCTGAAGAGCGCTTCAAAATGTCTTTTCCAAGGTTTCACAGAAATAGTAATTTCAAACTGCTCAATCCAAAGAATGATTTAACTCTATGGGAAGAATACACACATCACAAAACAGTTGCTCCGAAAGCTTCTCTCTAGTATTCATGGAACACCTTTCTTTTCACACCACAATCCTCCAGGCGCCACTTAATAACACTTCACAGATTCCTTAAAGACAGAGTTTCCAAACTGGGCAACACAGTGCAAGCTTTAACTCTCTGAAATGAATGCACACGTCAGAGAGCAGTTTCTTGGAACGCTTCTTTCTGGGTTTTATTTCAGGATATTTCACTTTTCGTTGTAGTCTTCAATGCGCTTCAAAGTATCACGTTTTCAGTTGTACAGGAACAGTGTTCAAACACTGCCTTATGAGAAAAGATGTATAAAACTCTGTGTGGAATGTCCACATCACAAAGCAGTTTCTCAGAAAGCTTCTCTCCAGTTTTTATCTGAAGATATCTCCTGTTTTCCCACAGGTCTGAATGTGCTCCCGAATGTCCATTCCTGAATTTGTCCATAACGCAGTTTCAAAACTGCATAATCGAAATAAAGTTTTATCTATGTGAGATGAATAGACATATCTACCACAAAGCAGTTTCACAGAAAACTTCTTTCCGGTTTTTGTCTGATGGTGTTTCCTTTTTCAACATAGCCATCCATATACACCTGAATGTCCCCTGGTAGCTTTTTCTCCAGACGTAATTCCCCAATCCTGTATGAGAAGAAAAGTATAACTCTGTGTGTGGAATGCACACGTCAGAAGGCAGCTCCTCAGAAATCTTCTCTCCAGTTTTTGTCTGAAGATATTTCCTTATTCACCATAAGCCTAAAAGTTCTCCCGAATATCACTTCACAGACTAAACAAAAACAGTGTTAGAGTACTGCTCAATGAAAACAGAGGCTTAACTGTGCAAGTGCAATTCACATGACCTAGAGCAGTTTCACAGAAAGCTTCCTTTTGTTTTTTATCGTAAGGTATTTCTTTTTCAGCATATCCTTAAGAGCATTCCCAAATGTCCTTTCTCAGGTTCCAAAGAAACAGTGATATCAAACTGCTCAAATCAAAGAATGATTTTACTCTATGAGATGAATACATACATCACAAAGCAGTTGCTTTGAAAGCATCTGTCCAGTTTTCATTGGAAGTCATTTCCTTTCTCACCAAAAGCCCAGGGGAGCCACATAATATCCATTCAAATATTCCTCAAAGACAGAGTTTCCAAACTGGGCAACACAGTGTAATCTTTAACTCTTTGAAATGATTGTACACGTCAGAGAGCAGTTTCTTGGACGCTTCTTTCTGGGTTTTATTTCAGGATATTTCTCTTTTCGCCATAGTCTTCAATGTGCTTCAAAATATCACTTTTTCACTTTTACAGGAACAGTGTTCAAACACTGCCTTATGAGAAAAGAGGTATAACTCCCTGAATGGAATGCACACATCACAAATCAATTTCTCAGAAAGCTTCTCTCCAGTTTTTACCTGAAGATATTTCCTATTTCCCCACAGGCCTGAATGTCCTACCGAAAGTCTCTTCGCGAATCTGTCCATGACATGGTTTCAAAATTGCGAAATAGAAAAATAATTTTATCTATGTGAGACGAATAGACATATCTATCACAAATCAGTTTCACAAAAGGCTTCTTTCCAGTTTTTTTCTGAGGATACATTCTTTTTCATCATAGCAGTCCATATACTCGCGAATGTCCTCTGGTAGATTTTTCTCCAAATGGGATTAACTAATCCTCTATGAGAATAAAAGTACAACTCTATGAGTGGAATGCATACGTCACAAAGCAGCTCCTCGGAAATCTACTCTCCAGTATCTATCTAAAGATATTTCTGTTTTCACCGTATGACTCAAAGCACTCCTGATTATCACTTCACAGACTTAACAAAAACAGTGTTAGAATACTGCTCAGTGAAAAAAGAAGCTTAACTGTGCGAGTGGACTTCACATGACCTAGAGGCGTTTCATAGAAAGTATTCTTCTGGTTTTTATCAGAGGGTATTTCTTTTTCAGCATATTCTTAACAGCGTTCCAAAATGACCTTTATCAGGTTCCACAAAAACTGTGATTTCAAACTGCTCAATCCAAAGAATGATTCAAATCTTTGAGATGAATACACACATCACAAAGCAGTTGCTTCAAAAACATCTCTCCAGTTTCCATTGGAAGACGTTTCCTTTCACAATACAACCTCCTGCACCACTTAATATCTCTTCACAGATTCCCAAAGACAGAGTTTCCAAACTGAGCAACGCAGTTTAAGCTTCAACTCTATGAAATGAATACACACGTCAGAGACCAGCTTCTTGGAACCCTTTTTTCTGGGTTTTATTTCAGGATATTTCACTTTTCATCATAGTCTTCAACGCACTGCAAAATATCGCTTTTCAGTTTTACAGGAACAATGTTCAAGCACTGCCTTATGAGAAAAGAGGTATAACTCCCAGAGAGGAACGCACACATTCACTAAGAGGAATGCACACATCACAAAGCAGTTTCTCAGAAAGCGTCTCTCTAGTTTTTATGTGGAGATAATTCCTTTTTCTGAATGTGCACCCGAATGTCCCTTCGCCAATCCGTCCATGATGCAGTTTCAAAACTACATAATAGAAAAAAAGTTTTATCTATATGAGATGAATAGGGATATCTATCACAGAATGGTTTCACAGAAGTTTCTTTCCAGTTTTTGTCTGAGGATACTTCCTTTTTCACCCTAACCGTCCATATACTCCCGAATGTCCCCTGGTAGCGTTTTCTCCAATCATGTTTCCCCAATCCTCTATGAGAAGAAAAGTATAACTCTGTGAGTGGAATGCACACATCACAAAGCAGCTCCTCGGAAATCTCTTCCCCAGAATCTATCTGAAGATATTTTCGTTTTCACCATAAGCCTCAAAGCCCTCCCAAGTATCACTTAGCTGACTAACCTAAAACAGTGTTAGAATACTACTAAATGAAATCAGAGGCTGAACTGTGTGAGTGGACTTCACGTGACCTAGAGCAGTTTCACAGAAAGTTTCCATGTGTTTTTTATCAGAAGGTATTTCTTTTTCAGCATATTCTTAAGAGAGTTCCTAAACGTTCTTTCCCAGGTTCCACAGAATCAGTGATTTCAAAATGCTCAATCCAAAGAGTGATTTAAATCTGAGACGAATACACACATCAGAAAGCAGTTGTTCCCAAAGCTTCTCTCCAGTTTTTATCAGAAGATGTTTCTTTTCTCACCACAAGCCTCGGGGCACCACTTTATATCCCTTCATAGATTCCTCAAAGGCAGAGTTTCCTAACTGGGCAACATAGTGTAATCTTTAACTCTCTGAAATGAATGCACACGTCAGAGAACAGTTTCTTTGAAGGTTTCTTTCTGGGTTTTATTTCAGGATATTTCACTTCTCACCGTAGTCTTCAGTGTGCTGCAAAGTATCACTTTTTCAGTTTTACAGGAAGAGTGTTCAAACACTGCTTTATGATAAAAGTGGTATAACTCCTTGAGTGGAATGCACACATCACAAAGCAGTTTACCAAAAAACTTCTCTCCAGTTTTTATCTGAAGATATATAATATTTTCCCACAGGCCTGAATGTGCTCCCGAATGTCCCATCAAGAAACCATCCATGACACAGTTTCAAAACTGCATAATAGAATGAAAGTTTTATCTATGTGAGATCAGTAGACATATCTTCCACAAAGCAGTTTCACAGAAAACTTCTTTCCAGTATTTGTCTGAGGATATTTTATTTTTCACCATAGCCATCTGTGTACTCCCAAATGTCCCCTGCTAGCTTTTTCTCCTAACGGGATTCCGCAATACTTTATGAGAAGAAAAGTATAACTCTGTGAGTGTAATGCACACGTCACAAAGCAGCTCCTCAGAAATCTCTTCAGTATCTCTCTGAAGATATTTCCACTTTCACAGTAAGCCTCAAAGCCCTCCAAAATATCCCTGAGCTGACTAACCTAAAACACAGTTAGAATACTGCTCAATGAAAACAGAAGCTTAACTGTGCGAGTGGAATTCACGTGACCCAGAGCAGTTTCACACAAAGTATGCTTCTGGTTTTTATCGGAGTGCATTTCTTTTTCAGCACATTCTTAAGAGCGTTCCCAAATGTCCTCTCTCAGGTTCCACAGAAACAGTGATTTCAAACTGCTCAAACCAAAGAATTATTTAACTCTATGAGATGGATACACACATCAAAAAGTATTTGCCCCGAGAGCTTCTGTCCAGTTTTCATTCGAAGATATTTTCTTTCTCACCAGAAGCCCATGGGCACCGCTTAGTATCCCTTCCTAGATAACTCAAAAAGAGAGTTTCCAAACTGAACAACGTAGTGTAAACTTTAACTCTCTGAAATGAATGCACACTTCAGAGAGCAGTTTCTTGGAATGCTTCTTTCTGAGTTTATTACAGGATATTTCACATTTTGTGACAGTCTTCAATGTGCTGCAAAATATCACTTTTCCAGTTTTACAGGAACAGTGTTCAAACACTGCCTTTTGAGAAAAGAAGTATAACTCCCTGAGTGGCATGTGCACATCACAAAGCAGTTCCTCAGAAAGTTTCTCTTCAGTTTTTATCTGAAGATATTTTCTATTTCCCCATGGGCCTGAATATGCTCTCAACTGTCCCTTCACAAATCCGTCCATGACGCAGTTTCAAAACTGCATAATAGAAAGAAAGTATTATCTATGAGAGATGAATAGACATATCTATCACCAAGCAGTTTCACAGAAAACTTCTTTCCAGTTTTTGTCTGAGGATATTTCCTTTTTCACCATAGCCGTCCATATACTCATGAATGTCATCTGGTAGCTCTTTCTCCAGACGGGATTATCCAATCCTCTATGAGAAGAATAGTATAACTCTGTGAGTGTAAAGCACATGTAACAAAGCAGCTCCTCAGAAATCTTCTCTCCAGTATCTATCTGAAGACATTTCCATTTTCACTGTAAGTGTCAAAGCGCTCCCTAGTATCCCATAGTTGAATAACCTAAAACAGTGTTAGAATACTGCTCAATGAAAACAGAAGCTAACTGTGTGAGTGGACTTCACGTGACCTAGAGAATTTTCACAGAATGAATCCTTCTGGTTTTTATCAGAGGATATTTCTTTTTCAGCATATTCTTAAGAGCGTTCCCAAATGTTCTTTCTCTGGTTCCACAGCAACAGTGATTTCAAACTGCTCAATCCAAAGAATGATTTAACTCTCTGAGATGAATACACACATTACAAAGCAGTTGCTCCGAAAGCTTCTCTCCAGTTTTCATTGGAAGATGTTTCCTTTCTCACCACACGACTAAGGACTCCACTTAATATCCCTTCATAGATTCCTCAAATACAGAGTGTCCAAACTGGAGAAAGTAGTGTAAATTTTAACTATATAAAGTGAAAGTACACGTCAGAGAACAGTTTATTGGAAGGCTTCTTTCTGAGTTTTATTTCAGGATATTTCACTTTTTGCCATAGTGCTCAATGTGCTGCCAAATATCACTTCTTCAGTTTTATTGGAACACTGTTCAAACACTGCCTTATGAGAAAAGAGGTATAACTCCCTGAGTGGAATGCACACATCACAAAGCAGTTTCTCAGAAAGCTTCTCTCCAGTTTTTATGTGAATATATCTTCTATTTCCTCATAGGCCTGATTCTGCTACCGAATGTCCCTTCGTGAATCTGCCCGTGACACAGTTTCAAAACTGAGTCATAGAAAGAAAGTTTTATCTATGTGAGATGAATAGACATATCTATCACAAAGCAGTTTCACAGAAAGCTTCTTTCCAGTTTTTGTCTGAGGATATTTCGTTTTCCACTATAGCCATCCATGTACTCCTGAATGTCCCCTGCTAGCTTTTTCTGCAAACGAGATTCCCCAATCCTCTATGAGAAGGAAAGCATCAATCTGTGAGTGGAAAATACATGTCACAAAGCATCTTCTCGGAAATCTACTCTCCAGTATCTCTCTGAAGATATTTCCGTTTTCACCAGCTCCCGAGTGTCCATTAGCTGACTAACCTAAAACAGCGTTAGTATACTGCTCAATGAAGACAGAAGCTTAACTGTGCGAGTGCACTTCACGTGACCTAGAGTAGTTTCACAGAAAGTTTCCTTCTGTTTTTTTCAGAGGGTATTTCTTTTTCAGCATATTCTTAAGAGCGTTCCCAAATGTCCTTTCTCAGGTTCCACACAAACAGTGATTTCAAACTGCTTTATCCAAAGACTGATTTAACTCTATGAGATGAATACACACATCACAGAGCAGATGTTCCAAAAGTTCTCTCCACTTTCATCGGAAGACGTTTCCTTCCTCACCACAAGCTTCCATGCACCACTTAATATCCCTTCACAGATTCCGCAAAGACAGAGTTTCCAAACTGGGCAACATAGTGTATGCTTTAACTTTCTGAAATGAATGCACACGTCAGACATCCGTTTCTTGGAATGCTTCTTTCTGGGTTTTATTTCCTTATATTTCACTTTTCACTGTAGTCTTCAATGTACTACAAAATATCACTTATTCAGTTTTACAGGAACAGTGTCAAAGCACTGCCTTATGAGAAAAGAGGTATAACTCCCTGAGTGGAATTCACACATCACAAAGCAGTTTCTCAGAAAGCTTCTCTACAGTTTTTATCTGAAGGTATCTCCTATTTCCCCCTCAATCCAGAATGTGCTCCCAAATGTCCCTTTGTGAATCCATCCATGATGCAGTTTCAAAACTGCATAATAGAAAGAAATTTTTAACTTTGTGAAATGTATAGACATGTCATCACAAAGCAGTTTCATAGAAAGCTTCTATCCAGTTTTTGTCTGGGGATATTTCCTTTTTCACAATAGCCGTCCATATACTCCTGAATGTCACCTGGTAGCTTTTTCTCCAGATGGAATTTCTCTATCCTCTGTGAAAAGAAAAGCATAACTCTGTGAGAGGAAAGCACACGTCACAAAGCAGCTCCTAGGAAATCTTCTCTCCACTATCTATTGGAAGACATTTCTGTTTTCACTGAAAGCCTCAAAGCGCTCCTGAGTATCCCTTAGCTGACTAACCTAAAACAATGTTAGAATTCTGCTCAATGAAAACAGAAGCTTAATCGCGCGAGTGGACTTCATGTGACCTAGAGCAGTTTCACAGAAAATTTCCTTCTGGTTTTTATCGGAGGGTATTTCTTTTTCAGCATATTCTTAAGAGCGTTCCCAAATGTCCTTTCTCAGGTTCCATAGCAACAGTGATTTCAAACTGCTCAATCCAAAGAATGATTTAACTCTACGAGATGAATACACACATCACAAAGCAGTTGCTCTGAAAACTTCTGTGCAGTTTTCATCGGAAGACGTTTCCTTTCTCACCACAAGACTCTGGGCTCCACTTAATATCCCTTCACAGATTCCTCAAAGACAGAGTTTCCAAACTGGGCAATGTAGCGTAAACTTTAACTCTCTGAAATGAATGCATACGTAAGAGAGCCGTGTCCTGGAACACTTCTTAATGGGTTTTATTTCACTATATTTCAGTTTTCGCCACAGTCTTCAATGCCCTGCAAAATATCACTTCTTCAGTTTTACAGGAACAGTGTTCAAACACTGCATTATGAGAAAAGAGGTATAAATCCCTGAGAGAAATGCACACATCACAATGCAGTTTCTTAGAAAACTTCTCTCCAGTGTTTATCTGAAGATGTCTCTTATTTTCCAACAGGCTTGAATATGCCCCCAATATTCCTTCGTGAATCCATCCATGATGTAGTTTCAAAACTGTATAATAGAAAGAAAGTTTTTCTATGCGAGCCGTATAGACGTATCTATCACAAAGTAGTTTCACAGAAAGCTTCTTTCCAGTTTTTGTCTGAGGATATTTCCTTTTTCTCCACAGCCGTCCATATACTTTCAAATGTCCCCTGGTATCTTTTTCTCCACACGTTATTCTGAAGTCTTCTATCAGAAGGAAAGTAAAACACTGTGAGTGGAATGCACACGTCACAAAGCAGTTCCTCGGAAGTCTTTTCTCCAGTATCTATCTGAACATATTTCCGTTTTCACCATAAATCTCAAGGTGCAGCCGAGTATCCCTTAGCTTACTAACCCAAAACAGAGATAGAATACTGCTCAGTGAAAACAGAAGCTTATCTGTGCGAGTGAACTTCACGTGACCTAGAGCAGTATCATAGAAATATTCCTGCTGGGTTTTATCAGAGTGTATTTCTTTTTCAGCATATTCTTAAGAGCATTCCCAAATGTCCTTTCTCAGCTTCCACAGAAACATTGATTTCAAACTGCTCAATCCAAAGAATGATTTAATTCTATGAGGTGAATACATGCATCACAAAGCAGTTGCTCCAAAAGCTTCTGTCCAGTTTTCATCGGTAGACGTTTCCTTTCTCACCACAAGCCTCCGGGCGCCAATTAATATCCCTTCACAGATTCCTCAAAGACAGAGTTACAAAACAGGGCAATGTAGTGTAAGCTTTAACTCTCTGAAATGAATGCACACGTCAGAGACTGGTTTCTTGGAATGCATCTTTCTGTTTTTTTTTTTTTTCAGGATGTTTCACTTTTTGATATAGTCTTCAATGTGCTGCAGAATATCACTTTTTCACTTTTACAGGAACAGTATTCAAACACTGCCTTTTGAGAAGAGAAGTATAAATCCCTGAGTGGAATGCACACATTGCAAAGCACTTTCTCAGAAAGTTTCTCTCTAGTTTTTATCTGAAGATATTTCCTATTTCCTCAGAGGCGTGAAGGTGCCTCCGAATTTCCCTTTGCTAATCTGTCCATGACTCAGTTTCAAATCTGCAAAATAGAAAGAAAGTTTTATCTCCGTGAGATGAATAGACATCCATCACAAAGCAGTTTCACAGAAAGCTTCTTTCAAATGTCTGTCTGAGAATATTTCTTTTTTCACCTTAGCCATCCATATACTCCCAAATGTCCCCTGGTAGTTTTTCTCCAAATGGTACTCCCCAATCCTCTTTGAGAAGAAAAGTATAACTCTGTGTGGAATGTACACATCACAAAGCAGCTACTCGAAAATATGCTCTCCAGTATCTGTCGGAAGATATTTCCATTTTCATCGTATATATCAAAGCACTCCCGAGTATCCCTTAGCTGACTAACCTAAAACAGTGTTAGAATACTGCTTAATGGAAACAGAAGCTTAACTGTGTGAGTGGAATTCACGTCACCTAGAGTAGTTTCACAGAATGTTTCCTTCTGGTTTTTAAGGTGGGTATTATTTTTTCAGCATATTCTTAAGAGCATTCCAAAATATCCTTTCTCAGGTTCCACAGTAACATTGATTTCAAACTGTTCAATACAAAGAATGATTTAACTCTATGAGATGAATACACACATAACAAACCAGTTGTTCTGAAAGCCTCTATCCAGTTTTCATTGGAAGACGTTTCCTTTCTAACCACAAGCCTCTGGTCGCCACTTAATATACCTTCCCAGATTCCTCAACGACAGAGTTTCCTAACTGAACAACGTACTGTAAGCTTTAACTCTCTGAAATGAATTCACACGTCAGAGAGCAGTTTCTTGGAAGGCTTCTTTCTGTGTTTTATTTCAGGATATTTCACTCTTCGCCATAGTCTTCAATGCAGTGCAAAATATGACTTTTCCAGTTTTACAGGAACAGTATTCAAACACTGCCTTTTGAGAAGAGAGGTATAAATCCCTGAGTGGAATGCACACATCACAAAGCAATTTCTCAGAAAGCTTCTCTCCAGTTTTTATCTGAAGATGTCTCCTACTTCTCCAAAGAACTGAAGGTACTCCTGAATGTTCCTTTGCGAATCCATCCATAACGCAGTTTAAAAACTGCATAATAGAAGGAAAGTTTTATCTATGTGAGATGAATTGACATATCTATCACAAAGCAGTTTCACAGAAATCTTCTTTCCAGTTTTCGTCTGGGGATACTTCCTTTTTCATCATAGCCTTCCATGTACTTTCCAATGTCCCCTGGTAGTATTTTCTCTAAACGGGATTCCCCAATCCTCTATGAGAAGAAAAGTATAATTCTGTGAGTGGAATGCACATGTCACAAAGCAGGTCCTCGGAAATCTTCTCTCCAGTATCTATCTGAAAGTGTTTCCGTTTTCACCGGAAGCCTCAAAGCACCCCCAAATTATCCCTTAGCTGAATAACTTAAAACAATGGTAGAATACTGCTCCAAGAAAACAGCAGCTTAACTGTGAGTGAAATTCACATGACCTAGAGCAGTTTCACAGAAAGTTTCCCTCTGGTTTTTATCGGAGGGTATTTCTTTTTCAGCATATTCTTAAGAACATTCCCAAATGTCCTTTCTCAGATTCCACAGAAACAGTGATTTCAATCTGCTCAAACCAAAGAATGATTTAACTGTATGAGACGAATACACGCATCACAAAACATTTGCTTGGAAAGATTCTCTCCAGTTTTCATCCGAAGATATTTCCTTTCTAACTGCAAGCCTCCGGGTGTCACTTAATAACCCTTCAAAGATTCCTCAAAGACAGAGTTTCCAAACTGGGCAATGCTGTTTAAGGTTTAAATCACTGAAATGAATGCACATGTCAGAGAGCAGTTTTTTGGAACGCTCCTTTCTGTGTTTTATTTCAGGATATTTCCCTTTTTGCCATAATCTTCAATGCTCTGCAAAATATCACTTTTTCACTTTTACAGGAACAATGTTCAAACACTGCCTTATTAGAAAAGAAGTATAACTCCCTGAGTGGAATGCATACATCAAAAACCAGTTTCTTAGAATATTTCTCTGCAGTTTTTAACAGAAGATGTCTCCCTTTTCACCGTAGGAATGAATGTGCTCCTGAATGTCCCTTCGCGAATGCGTCCATGACGCAGTTTCAAAACTGCAGAGCAGAAAGGAAGTTTTATCTATGTGAGATGAATAGACATATCTATCACAAAGCAGTTTCACAAAAGGCTTCTTTACAGTATCTCTCTGAGGATATTTCCTTTTCAGCATAGCTATCCATATACTCCCGAATGTCCCCTGGTCACTTTTTCTTCAAACGAGATTCCCCAATCCTCTATGAGCAGAAAAGTAAAACTCCTTGAGGGGAATGCATACATCACAAAGTAGTTTCTCATAAAGCTTCTCTCCAGTTTTTATCTGAATGTATTTACTATTACCCCCAGGCCTGCATGTGCTCCCGAATGTCCGTTCGCAATCTGCTCATGACGCCGTTTCAAAACTGCATAACAGAATGAAAGTATTATCTCTGTGAGATGAATAGACATATCTATCACAAAGCAGTTTCAAAGAAAGCTTCTCTTCAGTATTTGTCTGAGAATATTTCCAATTTCACCATAGTCATCCATGTACACCTGAATGTCCCCTGGTAGCTTTTTCTCCAAATGGGATTCCCCAATCCTCTATGAGAAGAAAAGTATAACTCTGTGAGTGAAATGCACACATCACAAAGCAGCTCCTCGGAAATCTACTCTCCAGTATCTGTCTGAAGATATTTCCATTTTCACCGTAAGTCTCAACCGTAAGTCTCACCGTAAGTCTCAGTGTTCCCGAGTATCCGTTAGCTGACTAACCTAAAACAGTGTTAGAATACTGCTCAATGAAAAGAGAAGCTTAACTGTGCGAGTGGAATTCACGTGACCTGGAGCAGTTTCACAGAAATATTCCTTCTGGTTTTTATAGGAGGATATTACTTTTTCAGCATATTCTTGAGAGCGTTCCCAAATGTCCTTTCTCAGATTCCACAGAAACAGTGATTTCAAACTGCTCAAACCAAAGAATGATTTAACTTTAAGAGATGAATACACACATCCCAAAGCAGTTGATCCGAAAACTTCTCTCCAATTTTCGTCAGAAAATGTTTCCTGTTTCACCACAAGCCTCTGTGCGTCAATTAATAACCCTTCACAGATTCCACAAAGACAGAGTTTCCAAACTGGGTAATGTAGTGTAAGCTTTAACTCTCTGAAATGAATACACATTTCAGAGAGCAGTTTTTTGGAATGCTTCTTTCTTGATTTTAATTCAGGATATTACACTTTTTGCCATAGTCTTCAATACGCTGCAAAATATCACTTTTTCAGTTTTACAGGAACAGTGTTCAAACACTGCCTTATGAGAAAATAGGTATAACTCCCTGAGTGGAATGCAGACATCACAAAGCAGTTTCTCAGAAATCTCTCCAGTATTTATCTGGCGGTATTTCCTATTTCCCCACATTCCTGAAGGTGCTCTGAAAGTCCCTTCGTGAATCCGTCCATGATGCACTTTCAAAACTGCGAAATAGGAAGAAAGTTTTATCTATGGGATAAGAATGGATATATGTATCACAAATCAGTTTCACAGAAAGCTTCTTTCCTGTTTCTGTCTGAGGATATTTCCTTTTTCTCCATAGCCATCTATGTACTCCTGAATGTCCCCTGGTAGCTTTTTCTCCAAATGGGATTACCCTATCCTCTATGAGAAGAAAAGTATAACTCTGTGAGTGGAATGCACACGTCAAAAAGCAGCTCCTTGGAAGTCTCCTCTCCAGTATCTATCTGAAGATATTTCAGTTTTCACTTTAAGCCTCAAAGCGCTCCCAACACTCCCTTGTCTGACCAACCTAAAACAGTGTTAAAATACTGCTCAATGAAAACAGAAGCTTCAATGTGCCAGTGGACTTCACGTGACCTAGAGCAGTTTCACAGAAAGTTTCCTTCTGGTTTTTATAGGAGTATACTTCTTTTTCAGCATATTCTTAGGAGCGTTCTCAAATGTCAGTTCACAGGTTCCACAGAAACAGTGATTTCAAACTGCTCAATCCAAAGAATGATTTAACTCTATGAGATGAATGCACACATCAAAAAGTAGTTGCTCCAACGGCTTCTCTCCAGTTTTCATAGGAAGACGTTTCCTTTCACACCACAAGCCTCTGGGTGTCACTTAATAGCCTTTCACAGATTCCTCAAAGACAGAGTTTCCAAACTGAGCAACTTAGTGTAAGCTTTAACTCTCTGAAATGAATGCACACGTCAGAAGTTAGTTTCTTGGAACGCTTCTTTCTGGGTTTTATTTCAGAATGTTTAGCATTTTGGCATAGTTTTCAATGCCCTACAAAATATCACTTTTTCAGTTTAATAGGAACAGTGTTCAAACACTGCCTTATGAGAAAAAAGGTATAACTTCCTGAGTGGAATGCACATATCACAAAGCAGTTTCTCAGAAAGCTTCTCTCCAGTTTTTATCTGAAGATATTTTCTTTTTCACCGTATGTCTGAATGTACTCCGGAATGTCCCTTCGCGAATCCATCCATGATGCAGTTACAAAACTGGGAAATAGAAAGTTTTATCTATGTGAGATCAATAGACTTATCTATCACAAAACAGTTTCACAGAAAGCATCTCTCCAGTTTTATTCTGAAGATATCTCCTTTTTCACCGTATGTCAGAATGTGCTCCCAAAAGTCCCTTTGTGAATCCGTCCATGATAAAACTTCAAAACTGTGTAATAAAAATAAAGGTTTATATATGTGAGATGAATGAACATATCTGTCACAAAGCAATTTCACAGAAAGCTTCTTTCCTGTTTTTGTTTGAGGATATTTCCTTTTTCACCATATCCGTCCACATACTCCCAAATGTCTCCTGGTAGCGTTTTATACAAATGGGATTCCCAATCCTCTATGAGAAGAAAAGTATAACTCTGTGAGTTGAATTCACACATCACAAAATATCACCTGAATAATCTTCTCTCCAGTATCTATCTGAAGATATTCTCGTTTTCACTATAAGTCTCAAAGCACTCCTGAGTATCCCTTAGCCGAGACACCTGAAAGAGTCTTAGAATACTGCTCATTGAAAACAGTGGCTTAACTGTGCGAGTGGATTTCATGTGACCTAGAGCAGTTTCACAGAAAGTTTCCTTCTGGTTTTTATCGGAGGGTATTTCTTTTTCAGCATATTCAAAAAAGTGTTCCAAAATGGCCTTTCTCAGGTTCTACAGAAGCAGTGATTTCACACTACTCAAGTCAAAAATCATTTAACACTATGAGTCAAATACATACATCAATAGTCGCTGCCAAAACTTCTCTCCAGTTTTCATCAGAAGGCGTATCCTTTCTCAGAACAAGCTGCCAGGCGCTACTTAATATCCCTTCACAGATTCCTCAAAGACAGAGTTTTCAAACTGTTCAACGTAGTGTAAGCTTTAAGTCTCTGAAATGACTGCACACGTCAGAGAGCAGTTTCTTGGAATTTTTTTTCTGAGTTTTATTTCAGGATATTGCACTATTTGCCATAGTCTTCTATCTGCTGCAAAAAAATCACTTTTTAACTATTACAGAAACAGTGTTCAAACACTGCCTTATGAGAAAAAAGGTATAACTCGCTGGGTGGAATGTGCACATCACAAAGAAGTTTCTCAGAAAGCTTCTCTCCAGTTTTTATTTGAAGATATTTCCTATTTCCCCACAGGCCTGAATGTGCTCCCGAATGTCCCTTCGCGAATCCATCCATGAGGCAGTCAAAACTGTGTAATGGAATGAAAGTTTTATCTATGTGAGATGAATAGACGTATTTATCACAAAACAGTTTCAAAGAAAGCCTCTTTCCAGTTTTTGTCTGAGGATATTTCTTTATACATCATAGCCGTGCCTATACTCCCGAATGTCCCCTGGAAGCTTTTTCTCCAAACGGGATTTCCCAATCCTCCATGAGAATAAAAGCATAACTCTGTGAGTTGAATGCACACGTCACAAAGCAGCTCCTTGTAAATTTTGTCTCCAGTATCTATCTGAAGATATTTCTGTTTTCACCGTAAGCCTCAAAGCGCTCCTGAGTATCCCTTAGCTGAATAACCTAAAACAGTGTTAGAATACTGCTCAATGAATACAGAAGCTTAACTCTGCATGTGGAATTCATGTGAACTAGAGCAGTTTCACAGAAAGTTTCCTTCAGCTTTTTATTGGACAGTATTACTTTTTCAGCATATTCTTAAGAGCGTTCCCAAATGTTCTTTCTCAGGTTCCACAAAAACAGTGATTTCAAACTACTCAATCAAAAGAGCGATTTAAATCTAGAAGATGAATGCATACATCACAAAGCAGTTGCTCCAAAAGTTTCTCTCCAGTTTTCATCAGAAGATGTTTCCTCTCTCACCACAAGCCCACGGGCGCCACTAAATATCCCTTCACAGATTCCTCAATGACAGAGCTTCCAAACTGGGCAACGTAGTGTAAGGTTTAACTCACTGCAATGAATACAGACGTCAGAGAGCAGTTTCTTGGAACGTTTCTTTCTGAGTTTTATTTCAGGATATTTCACTTTTCACCATAGTCTTCAATACACTGCAAAATATCAGTTTTTCAATTTTACAGGTAAAGTGTTCAAACACTGCCTTTTGAGAAAAGAGGTATAACTCCCTGATTGGAATGCACAAATCACAAAGCAGTTTCTCAGAATGCTTCTCTCCAGCATTTATCTGGAGATATTTCCTTTTTCATCGCAAGCTGGTATGTGCTCCTGAATGTCCTTTCACGAATCTATCCATGACGCAATTTCAAAACTGTGAAATAGAACGTTTTATCTATGTGAGATGAATAGACATACCAATCACAAAGCAGTTTCACAGAAAGCTTCTTTATCGTTTTTGTCTCAGGATATTTCCTTTTTCCCCATAGCCGTCTTATACTCCCGAATGTCCCCTGGTAGCTTTTTCTCTAAACGGGATTCCCCAATCCTCTATGAGAAGAAAAGTATAACTCTGTGAGTGGAATGCACACATCACAAGGCAGCTCCTCAGAAATCTTGTCTCCAGTATCTATCTGATGATATTTCCGTTTTCACCATAAGCCTCAAAGGGCTCCCGAGTATCCCTTAGCTGACTAACCTAAAACAGTGTTAGGATACTGCTCAATGAAAACAGAAGCTTAATTGTGCGAGTGGTCTTCACATGACCTACAACAGTTTCACAGAAAGTTTCCTTCTGGTTTTCAATGGGGGGCATTTCTTTTTCAGCGTATTCTTAAGAGTATTCCCAAATGTAGTTTCTCAGTTTCCACAGAAACAGTGATTTCAAACTGCTCAATGCAAAGAATGATTTAACTCTATGAGATGAATAAAGAGATCACAAAGCAGTTGCTCCGAAATCTTCTGTCCAGTTTTCATTGGAAGACGTTTACTTTGTCACCACAAGCCTCTGGCCGCCACTTAATTTCCCTTCATGGCTTCCTCAAAGACAGAGCTTCCAAACTGGGCAACGTAGTGTAAACTTTAACTCTCTGAAATGAAAGCACACGTCAGAGAGCAGTTTTTCGGAATGCTTCTTTCTGGGTTTTATTTCAGGATATTTCACTTTTCATCATAGTCTTAAATGAGCTCCAAAATATCTCCTTTTCAGTTTTACAGGAACAGTGTTCAAACACTACCCTATGAGAAAAGAGGTATAATTCCCTGAGGGGAATGCACACATCACAAGTCAGTATCTCAGAAAACTTCTCTCCAGTTTTTATCTGGAGATATCTCCTGTTTCCCCTCAGGCATGAAAGTGCTCCTAAATATCCCTTTGTGAATCCATCCATGATGCAGTTTCAAAACTGTGTAATAGAAAGAAAGTTTTATCTATGTGAGATGATTAGATATACCTATCCCAAAGCAGTTTCACAGAAAGCCTCTTTCCAGTGTTTGTCTGAGGATAGTTCCTTTTTCACCACAGCCGTTAATATACTCCTGAATGTCCCCTGGTAACGTTTTCACCAAACAGGATTCCCCAATCCTCTATGGGAAGAAAAGTAAAACTCTGTGAGTGAAATGCATATGTCACAAAGCAGCTCCTCGGAAATCTTCTCTCCAGTATCTATCTGAAGACTTTTCCGTTTTCATCGTAGGCCTCAATGCACTCCCGAGTATCCCTTAGCTGACTAACCTAAAACCATGTTAGAATACTGCTCAATGAAAACAGTAGCTTAAATGTGCTAGTGGAATTCACGTGACCTAAAGTACTTTCACAGAAAGTATCCTTCTGTTTTTCATCAGAGTGTATTTCTTTTTCATCATATTCATAAGAGGATTCCCAAATGTCCTTTCTCGTGTTCAACAGAAACAGTGATTTCAAACTGCTCAATCGAAAGTTTGATTTAACTCTATGAGATGAATACACACATCACAAAGCAGTTGCTCCAAAAGCTTCTGTCCAGTTTTCATTGGAAGACGTTTCCTTTCTCACAACAAGACTCCGGGTGCCACTTAATATCCCTTCACAAATTCCTAGAGAGCTTAAAAACTGGACAACGTAGTGTAAGCTTTAACTCTCTGTCATGAATGCACACGACAGAGAGCAGTTTCTTGGAACGCTTCTTTCTGGGTTTTATTTCAGGATATTTCACTTTTCACCATAGTCTTCAATGTGCTGCAAAATGTCACTTTTTCAGTTTTACAGGAGCAAGGTTCAAACACTGACTTTTGAGAAAAGAGGTATAATTCCCTGAGTGGATTGCACACAGAACAAAGAAGCTTCTCAGAAAGAGTCTCTCCAGTTTTTTTCTGAAGATATCTCCTATTTTCCCTCAGGCCTGAATGTGCTCCCGAATGTCCCTTCACGAATCCGTCCATGACGCAATTTCAATACTGTGTAATAGAAAAAAGTTTTATCTATGTGAGATGAATAGACATATCTATCACAAAGCAGTTTCACAGAAAGCTTCTTTTCAGTTTTTGTCTGAGGATATTTCCTTTTTCACCGTAGCCATACAAACACTCCTGAATGTCTTCTGGTAGCTTTTTCTCCAAACCAGATTCCCCAATCCTCGATGAGAAGAAAAGTATAACTCTGTGAGTGGAATGCACACTTCACAAAGCAGCTCCTTGGAAATCTTCTCTCCTGTTTCTATCTGAAGATATTTCCATTTTCAACAGTGTTAGAATACTGCTCAATGAAAACAGAAGCTTAAATGTGCGAGTGGACTTCAGGTGACCTGGAACAGTTTCACAAAAAGTTTCCTTCTGGTTTTTATCAGAGGGTATTTCTTTTTCAGCATATTCTTAAGAGCGTTCCCAAATGTCCTTTCTCAGTGTCCACAGAAACAGTGATTTCAAACTTTTCAATCCAAAGAATGATTTAACTCTATGAGATGAATACACACATAACAAAGCAGATGGTCCAAAAGCTTCTGTCCAGTTTTCATCGGAAGACGATTCCTTTCTCATGACAAGCCTCCGGGCGCCACACAATACACTTCACAGATTCCTCAAAGACAGAGTTTTCAAACTGTTCAACGTAGAGTAAGCTTTAACTCTGTGAAATGAATGCACACGTCAGGGGACACTTTCTTGGTACACTTCTTTCTGGGTTTTATTTCAGGATATTTCACTATTCACCACAGTCTTCAATGTGCTGCAAAATATCACATTTTCAGTTTTACAGGAAGAGTATTCAAACACTACCTTATGAGAAAAGAGGTATAACTCCCTGAGTGGAATGCACACATCACAAAGCAGTTTCTCAGAAAGCTTCTCTACAGTTTTTATTCTAAGAAATCTGCTATTTACCCACAGGCCTGAATGTGCTCCCAAATGTCCCTTCGTGAATCCGTCCATGTCGCACTTTCAATACTGCATAATAGAAAGAACGTTTTATCTATGTGAGATGAATAGATATATCTATCATAAAACAGTTTCGCAGAAAGCTTCTTTACAGTTTTTGTCTGAGGATATTTCCTTTTTCATCATAGCCGTCCATATACTCTCAAATGTCCCCTAGTAGTTTTTCTCCAAATGGGATTCCCCAAGCCTCTATGAGAAGAAAAGTATAACTCTGTGAGTGGAATGCACATGTCACAAAGTAGCTCCTCAGAAATCTTCTCTCCGGTGTTTATCTGAAGATATTTCCTTTTTCACCGTATGCCTCAAAATGTTCCCGACTATCGCTTCACAGAATAAACAAACACAATTGTAAAATACTGCTCAATGAATACAGAAGTTTAACTCTGCAAGTGGACTTCACGTGACCTAGAGCAGTTTCACAGAATGATTCCTTCTGGGTTTTATCAGAGGGTATTTCTTTTTCAGCGTATTCTTAAGAGCATTCCGAAATGTCCTTTTTCAGTTTCCACAGAAACAGTGATTTCAAACTGCTCAATCCAAAAAATGATTTTACTGTATGGGATGAATACACACATCACAAAACAGTTGCTCTGAATGCTTCTCTCCAGTTTTAATTGGAAGACGTTTCTTTTCTCACCATAAGCCTCCAGGCACCATTTAATATTTTTTCACAGATTCCTCAAAGACAGGGTTTTCAAACTTGGCAGCGTAGTATAAGCTTTAACTCTCTGAAATGAATGCACAAATCAGAGAGCAGTTTCTTGGAATGCTTCTTTTTGGGTTTTACTTCAGGATATTTCACTTTTCGCCATAGTCTTCAATGCGTTGCTAAATATCACTTTTTCAGTTTTACAGAAACAGTGTACAAACACTGCCTGTTGAGAAAAGAAGTATAACTCCCTGAGTGGAATGCACACATCACAAAGCAGTTTCTCCAGAAGCTTCTCTCCAGTTTTTATCTGAAGATATCTCCTATTTCCCAACAGGACTGAAAGTGCTCCCGAATGTCCCTTCGCGAATCAGTCCATGACGCAGTTTCAAAACTACGTAATAGAAAGAATATTTTATCTATGTGAGATGAATAGAGATATCTATCACAAAGCAGTTTCACATAAAGCTTCTTTCCAGTTTAACTCTGAGGATACTTCCTTTTTCACCATTGTCATCCATATACTTCCGATTGTCCCCGATAGCTTTTTCTCCAAAAGGGATTCTCCAATCCTCTATGAGAAGAAAAGTGTGACTCTGTGAGTGGAGTGCACATGTCACAAAGTGGCTCCTCAGAAATCTTCTCTCCCGTATCTATCTGAAGACGTTGGCGTTTTCACCATAAATCTCAAAGTGCTCACCAAAAGCCTCCGGGCACCACTAAATATCTCTTCACAGATTCCTCAAAGACAAAGATTCCTATCTGGGCAACGTAGTGTAAGCTTTAACTCTCTGAAATGAATGCATACGTCAGAGAGCAGTTTCTTGGAACGCTTCTTTCCGTGTTTTATTTCAGGATATTTCACTTTTCGCTAGAGTCTTCAATGTGCTGCAAAATATCACTTTTTCAGTTTTACAGAAACAGTGTTTACACACTGCCTTCTGAAAAAGAGTTATAATTCCCTGAATGGAATGCATGCAACAGAAAGCAGTTTCTCAGAAAGCTTCTCTCCTGTTTTTATCTGAAGATATCTCCTTTTCCACCGTAAGCCTGAATGTGTTCCCAAATGACCCTTTGCAAATCTGTCCATGATGTAGTTTCAAAACTGCATAACAGAAAGAAAGTTTTATCCATGTGAAATGAATAGACATATCTATCACAAAGCAGTTTCACAAAGAGCTTCTTCCAGTATTTCTCTGAGGATATTTCCTTTTCAACATAGCCATCCATATACTCCCGAATGTCCCCTGATCGCTTTTTCTTCAAATGGGATTTCCCAATCCACTATGAGTAGAAAAGTATAAATTCGTGAGTGGAGTGCACACATCACAAAGCAGCTCCGCGGAAATCTTCTCCTCAGTATCTATCTGAAGTATTTCTGTTTTCGCCATAAGCCTCAAAGCACTCCTGAGTATCCCTTAGCTGACAAAACTAAAACAGTGTAAGAATGCTGCTATATGAAAACAGAAGCTTAACTGTGTGAGTGGAATTAACCTGACCTAGAGCAGTTTCACAGAAAGTTTCCTTCTGGTTTTTATCAGAATTTATTACTTATACAGCATATTCTTAAGAGTGTTCCCAAAAATCCTTTCTCAGGTTCCACAGAAAGAGAGATTTCAAACTGCTCAATCCAAAGAATGATTTATCTCGATGAGATGAATACAGACATCACAAAGCAGTTGCTCCGAAAGGTTCTCTGGAGTTTTCATCGGAAGACATTTCCTTTGTCACCACAAGCCTCCATGCACCACTTAATATCCCTTCACCGATTCCTCAAAGACAGAGTTTCCAAGCTTTGCAATTCAGTGTAAGCTTTATCTTTCTGAAATGAATGCACACGTTGGAGAGCAGTTTCTTGGAATGCTTCTTCCTGGGTTTTATTTCAGGATATTTAACTTTTCGCCGTAGCCTTCAATGCGCTGCAAAATATCACTTTTTCAGTTTTACAGGAACAGTGTTCAAACACTGCCTTAAGAGAAAAGTGGTATAACTCCCTGAGTGGAATGCACACACCACAAAGCAGTTTCTCAGAAAGCTTCTCCCCACTTTTTATCTGAAGATATCTCCTCTTTCCACACAGACCTGAATGGGCTCCCGTACGTCCCTTCGAGAATCCTTCCATGATGCAGTTTCAAAACTGCACAATAGGAAATACCTTTTATCTATGTGAGATGAATAGACATATCTATCACAAATCAGTTTCACAGAAAGCTTCTTTCCAGTTTTTGTCTGAGGATACTCCCCTTTTCACCATAGCCATCCACATACTCACAAATGTCCTCTGGTAGCTTTTTCTCCTAACTCGATTCCCCAATTCTCTATGAGAAGAAAAGTACAAATCTAGGAGTGGAATGCACACGTTATAAAGCAGCTTTTCGGAAATCTTTTCATCAGTATCTACCTGAAGATATTTCTGTTTTCACCATTAGCCTCAAATCGCTCCTGAGTATCTCTTAGCTGACTAACCTAAAGCAATGTTAGAATACTGCTCAATGACAGCAGAAGTTTAACTCTGTGAGTGTAGTTCACCTGACCTAGGGCAGTTTCACAGAAAGTTTCCTTCTGGTTTTTATCGAAGTGTATTACTTTTTCAGCATATTCTTAAGAATGTTCCCAAAAGTCCTTTCTCAGGTTCCACAGAAACAGTGATTTCATCCTGCTCAATCCAAAGAATGATTTATCTCTATGAGATGAATACAGACATGAAAAAGCAGTTGCTCTGAAAGCTTCTCTGCAGTTTTCATTGGAAGACGTTACCTTTCTTACCACAAGCCACCATGTGCCACTAAATATCCCTTCACCGATTCCTCAAAGACAGAGTTTCCAAGCTTTGCAATGCAGTGTAAGCTTCATCTCTCTGAAATGAATGCACACGTCTGAGAGCAGTTTCTTGGAATGCTTCTTCCTGGGTTTTATTTCAGGATAGTTCAATTTTCGCCATAGTCTTCAATGCGCTGCCAAATATCACTTTTTCAATTTTAGAGGACCAGTGTTCAAACACTGCCTTATGAGAAAAATGATATAACTCCCCGAGTGGAATGCACACACCACAAAGCAATTTCTCAGACAGCTTTCCTCCAGTTTTTATATGAAGATATCTCCTCTTTCCACACAGGCCTGCATATGCTCCCAAATGTCCCTTTACGAATCCGTCCATCATGCTGTTTCAAAACTGCGTAATAGAAAGCAAGTTTTATCTATGTGAGATGTATAGATATATTATCACAAAGCAGCTTCACAGAAAGCTTCTTTCCAATTTTTGTCTGTGGATATTTCCTTTTTCATCATAGCCGTCTATATATCCCTGAATGTCCCCTGGTAGCTTTTTCTCCAATCGGGATTCCCCAATCCTCTATGAGAAGAAAAATATTACTCTTTCAGTGGAATGCACACGTCAACAAAGCAACTCCTCGGAAATTTTCTCTCCAGTACCTATCTGAAGATATTTCTGTTTTCACCATACGCCTCAAAGCGCTCCTGAGTATCCCTTAGCTGACTAACCTAAAACAGTGTTAGAATGCTTCTCAATGAAAACAGAAGCTTAACTGTGCGAGTGCACTTCACGTGACCTAGAGCAGTTTCACAGAAAGTTTCCTTCTGTTTTTTATAGAGGGTATTTCTTTTTCAGCATATTCTTAAGAGTGTTCCCAAATGTCCTTTCTCAGTTTCCACAGAAACAGTGATTTCAGACTGCTCAATCCAAAGATTGATTTAAGTGTATGAGATGAATACACACATCACAAAGCAGTTGCTCCGAAAGCTTCTCTACAGTTTTCATTGGAAGATGTTTCCTTTCTCACCACAATCCTAAGGGTGCCACTTAATATCCCTTCACAGATTCCTCAAAGACAGAATTTCCAACAGATCATCGTAGTGTAAGCTTTAACTCTCTGAAATGAGTGTACACGTCAGAGAGCAGTTTCTTGGAACGCTTCTTCCTGGGTTTTATTTCAGGATATTTCACTTTTTGCCATAATCTTCAATGCGCTGCAAAATATCACTTTTTGAGTTTTACAGGAACAGTATTCAAACACTGCCTTATGATAAAAGAGGTATAACTCTCTGACTGAAATGCACACATCACAAAGCAGTTTGTCAGAAAGCTTCTCTTCTGTTTTTATCTGAAGATATTTCCTATTGTCTCACAGTCCAGAAAGTGCTCTCGAATGACCCTTCGTGAATGCGTCCATGAAGCAGTTTCAAAACTGCGAAATAAAAAGAATGTTTTACCTATGTGAGATGAATAGATATATCTATCACAAAGCAGTTTCACAGAAAGCCTCTTTCCAGTTGCTTTCTGAGGATATTTCATTTTTCTCCATAGCAGTCCATATAATCCTGAATGTCCCCTGGTAGCTTTTTCTCCAAACAGGGTTCCCCAATCCTCTAAGAGAAGAAAAGTATAACTCTGTGTGTGGAAGGTCACAAAGCAGTTCCTCGGAAATATTCTCTGCAGTATCTATCTGAAGATATTTCCGTTTTCACCGTAAGCCTCAAAGTGCTCCCAAGTGTCCCTTAACTGACTAACCTAAAACAGTGTCAGAAGACTGCTCAATGAAAACAGAAGCTTAACTGTGCATGTGGAATTCATGTGACCCAGAGTAGTTTCACAGAAAGTTTTCTTCTGGTTTTTTATGGAGGGTATTTCTTTTTCAGCATATTCTTTAGAGCGTTCCCAAATGTCTTTTCTCAGGTTCCTCAGAAACAGTGATTTCAAGCTGCTCTATCCAAAGAATGATTTAAGTCTATGAGATGAATAAACATATAACAAAACAGTTGCTCCAAAAGCTTCTGTCCAGTTTTTATCGGAATGTTTCATTAGTTACCACAAGCCTCCCGGCGCCACTTAATATCCCTTCACAGATTCCTCAAGACAGAGTTACTAAACTGGGCAATGTAGTGTAAGCTTTACCTCACTGAAATGAATGCACATGTCAGAGACCGATTTCTTGGAACGCTTTTTTCTGGGTTTTATTTCAGGATATTTCACTTTTCGCCTTAGTCTTCGATGTGCTGCAAAATATCAGTTTTTCAGTTTTACAGGTACAGTGTTCCAACACTGCCTTTTGAGAAAAGAGGTATAATTCCCTGAGTGGAATGCACACATCACAAGTCAGTTTCTCAGAAAGCTTCTCTCCAGTTTTTATCTGAAGATATATCCTATTTCCCCTGAGGTATGAAAGTGCTTCCGAATGTCCCTTCGTGAATCCATCCATGACGCAGTTACAAAACTGGGTAATAGAAAGAAAGTTTTATCTATGTGAGATGAGTAGACATATCTGTCCCAAAGCAGTTTCACCAAAAGCTTCTTTCCAATGTTTGTCTGAGGATAGTTCCTTTTTCACCACAGCCGTTCATATACTCCCAAATGTCCCCTGTTAACTTTTTCACCAAATGGGATTTCCCAATCCTCTATGAGAAGACAAGTTTAACTCTGTGAGTAGAATGCACATGTCACAAAGCAGGTCCTCGGAAATCTCCTCTCCGGTATCTATCTGAAGACTTTTCCGTTTTCACCATAAGCCTCAAAGCACTCCCGATTATCCCTTAGCTGACTCACCTAAAGCAGTGTTAGAATACAGCTCAATGAAAACAGAAGCTTAACGGTGTGAGTGGACTTCACGTGACATAGAGCAGTTTCACAAAATGCTTCCTTCTGGTTTTTATCTGAGGGTATTTCTTTTTCAGTATAGTCTTAAGAGCATTCCAAAATGTCCCTTCTCAAGTTCCACAGAAACAGTGATTTCAAACTGCTCAATCCAAAGGTTGATTTCACTCTATGAGATGAATACGCACATCACAAAACAGTTTCTGTGAAAGTTTCTCTCCAGTTCTCATCGAAAGTAGTTTCCTTTCTCACCACAAGCCTGTGGGCAAAACTTAATATCCCTGCACGGATTTCTCTAAACAGAGTTTTCAAACTTGGCAACGTAGTGTCAGCTTTCACTCTCTGAAATGAATGCATGCATTAGAGAGCAGTTTCTTGGAATACTTCTATCTGGGTTTTACTTCAGGATATTTCACTTTTCACCATAGTCTTCAATGCACTGTGAAATATTTATTACTTCTTCAGTTTTACAGGGACAGTGTTCACATACTGCCTTACGAGAAAACTGGTAAAACTGCCTGAGTGGAATTGACATGTCACAAAGCAGCTCCTCGGAATTCTTCTCTCCAGTATCTATCTGAAGATATTTCTGTTTTCACCATAAGCTTCAAAGCACTCCCGATTATCCGTTAGCTGACTAACCTAAAACAGTGTTAGAATACTGCTCAATGCAAACAGAAGATTAATTTTGCAAGTGGACTTCATGTGACCCAGAACAGTTTCACAAAAAGCTTCCTTCTGCTTTTTATCGGAGGGTATTACTTTTTCAGTATATTCTTAAGAGCATTCCCAAATGTCCTTTGTCAGGTTCCACAGAAACAGTGATTTCAAACTGCTCAATTCATGGAATGATTTATCCCTATGAATTGAATACATACATCGCAAAACAGTCATTCCAAAAGCTTCTCCCCAGTTTTCATCAGAAGTCGTATCCTTCATCACCACAAGCCTCGAGGTGCCACTTAATATCCCCTTCGCAGATTTTTCAAAGACAGAGTTTCCAAACTGTTCAACGTAGTGTAAGCTTTAAGTCTCCGAAATGAATGCACATGTCAGAGAGCATTTCTTAGAATGTTTCTTTCTTGGTTTTATTTCAGGATATTGCACTATTCGCCATATTCTTCTATCTTCTGCAAAATATCACTTTTTAACTTTTACAGGAACAGTGTTCAAACACTGTCTTATGAGAAAAGAGATATAACTCCCTGGGTGGAATTCACACATCACAAAGCAGTTTCTCAGAAAGCTTCTCTCCAGTTTTTATGTAAAGATATTTCTTATTTCCCCACAGTCCTGAATGTGCTCCTGAATGTCCCTTTGTGAATCCGTCCATGAGGCGATTTCAAAACCGCGTAATGGAAAGAAAGTTTTATCTATGTGACATGAATAGATGTATTTATCACAAAGCAATTTCAAAGAAAGCCTCTTTCCAGTTGTTGTCTGAGGATATTTACTTTTTCATCATAGCCAAGCAAATACTCCCGAATGTCCCCAGGAAGTTTTTCTCCAAATGGGATTCTCCAATTTTCTATGAGAAGAAAAATATAACTCTGTGACTGGAATGCACATGTCACAAAGCAGCTCTTCAGAAATCTTCTCTCCAGTATCTATCTGAGGATATTTCTGTTGTTACCAAAACCCTCAAAGCGCTCCCAAATATCTTTTAGCCTACTAACCTAAAACAGTATTAGAATACTGCTCAATGAAAACAGAAGCTTAACTGCGTGAGTGGATTTCACGTGACCTAGAGTAGTTTCACAGAACGGTTCCTTCTGGTTTTTGTCAGATCGTATTTCTTTTTCAGCATATTTTTAAAAGCATTCTCAAATGTCTTTTCTCAGGTTCCACAGAAACAATGATTTCAAATTGCTCTATCTAAAGAACGATTTAACTCTGAGATGAATACACACATCACAAAGCAGTTGTTTTGAAAGCTTCTCTCCAGTTTTCAACGGAAGAGGTTTTCTTTCTCACCACAATCCTCCAGGCGCCACTTAATATCCCTTCCCAGATTCCTCAAAGACAGAGTTTCCAAACTGGTCAATGGAGTGTAAGCTTTAACTCTCTGAAATGAATGCACATGTCAGAGAACAGTTTCTTGGAATGCTTCCTTCTGGGTTTTATTTCAGGATATTTCACTTTTCGCCATAGTCTTCAATGCGCTGCAAAATTTCGCTTTTTCACTTTTACAGGAACAGTGTTCAAACACTGACTTATGAGAAAAGTGGTATAACTCCCTGTTTGGAATGCACACATCACAAAGCAGTCTCTCAGAAAGTTTCTCTCCAGTTTTTATCTGGAGGTATTTCCTATTTCCCCACATTCCTGAATCGGCTCCGAAAGTCCCTTCGTGAATCCGTCCATGAGGCACTTTCAAAACTGCGTAAGAGAAAGAAAGTTTTATCTATGTGAGATGAATAGACATATCTTTCACAAATCTGTTTCACAGAAAGCTTCTTTCCAGTTTCTGTCTGAGGATATTTCCTTTCTCACCATAGCCGTCCATATAATCCTGAATGCCCCAGTAGCTTTTTCTCCAAACGGGATTCCCCATTCCTCTATGAGAAGAAAAGTATAACTCTGTGAGTGGAATGCACACGTCACAAAACAGCACCTCAGAAGTCTCCTCTCCAGTATCTATCTGAAGATACTTCCACTTTCACCATAAGCCTCAAAGCACTCCCAACTATTCCTTGGCTGACCAAACCAAAACAGTGTTAGGATACTGCTCAATGAATACATAAGCTTAACTGTGCTAGTGGACTTCACGTGACCTAGAGCAGTTTCACAGAAAGTTTCCTTCTGGTTTTTATTGGAGTGTATTTCTCTTCCAGCATATTCTTAGGAGATTTCCCAAATGTCCTTTCACATTTTCCACAGAAACAGTGATTTCAAACGGCTCAGTTCCAAGAATGTATTAACTCTATGAGATGAATACACACATCACAAAGTAGTTGCTCCTAATGCTTCTCTCAAGTTTTCATCAGAAGACGTTTCCTTTCTCACCACAAGCCCACAGGCGCCACTTAATATCCCTTCACAGATTCCTCAAAGACTGAGCTTCCAAACTGGACAACGTAGTGTATGCTTTAACTCTCTGAAATGAATGCACACATCAGAGAGCAGTTTCTAGGAACACTTCTTTCTGAGTTTTATTTCAGGAGATTTCACTTTTCGCCATAGTCTTCAATGCGCTCCAAAATATCAGTGCTCCAGTTTTACAGGTACAGTGTTCAAACACTGCCTTATGAGAAAAGAGGTATAACTCCCTGAGTGGAATGCACACATCACAAAACAGTTTCTCAGAACACGTCTCTCCATTTTTTATCTAGAGGTATTTCCTTTTTCACTGAACACCTGTATGTGCTCCCCAATGTCCTTTCGTGAATCCATTCATGATGCAGTTTCAAAACTGCGTAATAGAAAGTTTTATCTATGTGAGATGAATAAACATATCTTTAACAAAGCAGTTTCACGGAAAGCTTCTTTATTCTTTTTTTCTGGGGATATTTCCTTTTTCCCCATAGCCATCTTATACTCCTGAATGTCCCCTGGTAGCTTTTTCTCCAAACGGGATTCCCGAATCCTCTATGACAAGAAAATGATAACCCTGTCAGTGGATTGCACACATCACAAAGCAACTCCTCGTAAATCTTCTCTCCAGTATCCATCTGAAGATATTTCTGTTATCACCGTAAGCTTCAACACACTTCGGAGTATCCTTAGCTAACTAACCTAAAGCAGTGTTAGAATACTACTAAATGAAAACAGAAGCTTAACTGTGTGAGTGGAATTCAAGTGACTTAGAGCAGTTTCACAGAAAGTTTCCTTCTCGTTTTCATCAGAGAGTATTTTTTTCTCAGCATATTCTTAAGAGCGTCCCCAAATATCCTTTATCAGGTTCCACAGAAACAGTGATTTCAAACTGCCAAAACCAAATAATGATTTAACTCTATGAGATGAATACACACATCACAAAGCAGTTGCTCTGAAAGCTTCTCTCCAGTTTTCATCGGAAGACGTTTCCTTTCTCATTACAAGCCTCCTGGCACCACTAAATACCCCTTCACAGATACCTCAAAGGCAAAGTTTTCAAACTGGGCAACGTAGTGTAAGGTTTAACTCTCTAAAATGAATGCACATGTCAGAGAGCCGTTTCTTAGAACGCTTTTTTCTGGGTTTTTCAGAATATTTCAATTTTTGCCATAGTCTTCAATGCGCAGCAAAAATTCACTTTTTCACTTTTACAGGAACAGTATTCAAACAATGCCTTATGAGAAAAGAGGTATAACTCCCTGAGTGGAATGCACACATCAAAAAGCAGTTTCTCAGAAAGCTTCTCTCCTGTTTTTATCTGCAGATATCTCCTTTTTCACTGTACCCATGAATGTGCTCCCGTATGTCCCTTCATGAATCCATCCATGACACAGTTTCAAAACTGCGTAACAGAAAGAAAGTTTTATCTATGTGAGATGAATAGACATGTCTATCACATAGCATTTTCACACAAAGTTTCTTTCCAGTTTTCGTCTGAGGATATTTCCTTTTTCACTAAGCCGTCTATATAATCCCGAATGTTCCCGGGTAGCTTTTTCTCCAGACGGGATTCCCCAGTCCAGTATGAGAAGAAAGGTATAACTCTGTGAGAGGAATGCACACGTCACAAATCAGTTTCTCAGAATGCTTCTCTCCTGTATTTATCTGAAGATATTTCCTATTTTCCCACAGTCCAGAATGTGCTCCCAAATGTCCCTTTGCGAATCTGTCCTTCACACTGCTTCAAAACTGTGTAATAGAAAGAAAGTTTTATCTATGTGAGTTGAAGAGACATATCTGTCACAAAGCAGTTTCACAGAAAGCTTCTTTCTCGTTTTTATCTGAGGATATTTCCTTTTTCACCATACCCTTCCATATACTCCCGAATGTCCCCTGGTAGCTTTCTCTCCAAACGGGATTCCACAATCCTCTATGGTAAGAAAAGCATAATTCTGTGAGTGGAATGCACATGTCACAAAGCAGCTACTCGGAAATCTAATCTCCAGTATCTATCTGAAGATATTTCCGCATTCACTGTATGCCTCAAAGTGCTCCCAAGTATCACTTAGCTGACTATTCTAAAACATTGTTGGAATACTGCTCAATGAAAACAGAAGCTTCACTGTGTGAGTGGACTTCACGTGACCTAGAGCAGTTTCACAGATTGTTACTTCTGGTTTTTATCGGAGGCTATTTCTTTTCAGAATATTCTTAAGAGCGTTCCCAAATGTCTTTTCTCAGGTTCCACAGAAACACTGATTTCAAACTGCTCAATCCAAAGAATGATTTAACTCTATGAAATGAATACACAGATCACAAAGTAGTTGCTCTGAAAGCTTCTCTCCAGTTTTCATGGGAAGACATTTTCTCTCTCACCACAAGCCCAGGGGCGCCACTAAATATCCCCTCACAGATTCCTCAAAGACAGAGTTTCCAAACTCGGCAATGTAGTGTAAGCTTCAGCTCTCTGAAATGAATGCACACGTTAGAGAGCAGTTTCTTGGAATGCTTCTTTCTCGGTTATATTTCAGGATATTTCATTTTTCACCATAGTCTTCAATGCAGTGCAAAATATCACTTTTTTAGTTTTACAGGAACAATGTTCACACATTGCCTTATGGCGAAAGAGGTAAAACTCCTTGAGTGGAATGCACACATCACAAAGCAGCTCCTCAGAAATATTCTCTCCAGTTTTTATCTTAAAATATTTCCTTTTTCACTGTATGCTGCAAAGGGCTCCTGATTATCACTTTGCAGACTAAACAAAAACAGTGTTGGAATGCTGCTCAATGAAAACAGAAGCTTCACTGTGTGAGTGGACTTCACGTGACATAGAGCAGTTTCACAGAATGTTACTTCTGGTTTTTATCAGAGGATAATTCTTTTCCAGGATATTCCTAAAAGCGTTCCCAAATGTCCTTTCTCAGGTTCCACAGAAACAGTGATTTTGAAATGCTCAATCCAAAGAATGATTTGAATATATGAGATGAATACACACACAATGAAGCATTTGCTCAGAAAGCTTCTCTCCAGTTTTCACTGGAAAACGTTTCCTTTCTCACCAGAAGCCTCTTGGCGCCACTTAATATCCCTTCACAGATTCCTAAAAGACAGAGTTTCCAAACTGGGCAACATAGTGCAAGCTTTAACTCTTTAAAATGAATGCACACGTCAGAGAGCAGATTCACGGAATACTTCTTTTTCTGGGTGTTATTTCAGGATATTTCACTTTTTGCCATAGTCTTCAATGTGCTGGAAAACAACAGTTCTTCAGTTTTACAGGAACAGTGTTCAAACACTGCCTTATGAGAAAAGAGGTATAATTCCCTGAGAGTAATGCACACTTCACAAAGCAGTTTGTCAGAAAGTTTCTCTCCAGTTTTTATCTAAAGATATCTCCTTTTTCACTGTTCACATGAATGTGCTCCCATATGTCCCTTTGAGAATCCATCCATGACGCAGTTTCAAAACCGCATAACAGAAAGAAAGATTCAGCTATGTGAGATGAATAGACACACCTATCACAAAGCAGTATCACAGAAAGCTTCTTTCCAGTTTTCATCTGAGGATATTTCATTTTACACCATAGCTGTCAATAGACTCCTGAATGTCCCCGGGTAACTTTTTCTAAAAAAACGGAATTGCCCTATCCTCTTTGAGGAGAAAAGTAAAACTCTGGGAGTGGAATGCACACATCAGAAAGCAGCTCCTCAGAAATCTTCTCTTCAGTATCTATCTGAAGATATTTCCATTTTCACTGTAAACCTCAAAGTGCTCCCGAGTATCCCTTAGCAGACTAACCCAAAAAAGTGTTAGAATACTGCTAATGAAAACAAAAGCTTAAGTGTGTGAGTGGACTTCACGTGACCTAGAACAGTTTCACAAAAAGTTTTCTTCTGGTGTTTATTGGAGGATATTTATTTTTCTGTATATTCTTAAGCGCGTTCCCAAATGTCCTTTCTCAGGTTCCACAGAAACAGTGATTTCAAACTGCTCAACCCAAAGAATGATTTAAATCTATGAAATGAATACACACATCCCAAAGCAGTTGCTCCGAAAGCTTCTGTCCAGTTTTCATCAGAAGACGTTTCCTTTCTCACCACAATCCTCTGTGCGCCATATAATATCCTTTCACAGATTCCTCAATGACAGATTTTTCAAACTCAGGAACGTATTGTGAGCTTCAACTCTCTGAAAGGAATGCACACGTCAGAGACCAGTTTCTTGGAATGCTTCATTCTTGGTTTTATTTCAGGATATTTCACTTTTCACCATAGTCTTCAATGAGCTGCAAAATATCACTTTTTCAGGTTTACAGGAACAGTGTTCAAACACTGTCTCATGAGAAAAGAGGTATAACTCTCTGAGTGGAGTGCACACATCACAAAGCAATTTCTGAGAAAGCTTCTCTCCAGTTTTTATCTGAAGATATCTCCTATTTCCCCCTCAAGCCTGAATGTGCTCCCGAATGTCCCTTCACGAATCCGCCCATGATGCAGTTTCAAAACTGCGTTATAGAAAGGAAGTTTTATTTATGTGAGTGAGTGGACATATCTATCACAAAGTAGTTTCACAGACAACTTCTTTTCTGTTTTTGTCTGAGGATGTTTCCTTTTTCACCATAGCCATCCATATACTGCTGAATGTTCCCTGGTAGCTTTTTCTCCAAAAGGGATTCCCTAATCCTTTATGAGAAGTAAAGTATAACTCTGTGAGTGGAATTTACACGTCACAAAGCAGCTCCTCGGAAATATTCTCTCCTGTATCTATCTGAAGATATTTCCGTTATTACTCTAAGCCTCAAATCGCTTCTGAGAGTGCCTTAGCTGACTAACCCAAAACAATGTTAGAATACTGCTCAATGAAAACAGAAGCTTAACTGTGTGAGTGGAATTCCTGTGACCTTGAGCAGTTTCACAGAAAGTTTCCTTCTGGGTTTTATCGGCGGGTATTTCTTTTTAAGAATATTCTTGTGTGTTCCCCAATGTCCTTTCTCAGATTCCACAGAAAGAGTGATTTCAAACTGCTCAATCCAAAGAATGATTCAACTCTCTGAGATGAATACACACATCACAAAGCAGTTACTCCGAGAGCTTCTCTCCAGTTTTCATCGGAACAGCTTTCCTTTCTCACTACAAGCCTACGGGCACCACTGAATATCCCTTCAAGGATTCCTCAAAGACAGAGTTACCAAACTGGGCAACGTAGCGTAAGCTTTACCTCTCTGAAATGAATTCACATGTCAGAGATCAGTTTCTTGAAACATTTCTTTCTGGGTTTTATTTCAGGATATTTCACTTTTTGCCATAGTCTTCAATGCAATGCAAAATATCACCTTTTCACTTTTACAGGAACAGTGTTCAAACACTGCCTTATGTGAAAAGAGGAGTAACACACTGAGTGGAATATACACATCACAAAGCAGTTTCTCAGAAAGTTTCTCTTCAGGTTTTACCTGAGGACATTTCCTATTTCTCCACAGGCCTGAATGTGCTCCAGAATGTCCTTTCGCGAATCCGTCCATGACGCAGTTTCAAATCTGCATAATAGAAAGAAAGTTTTATCTATGTGAAATGAATAGATATATCTATCACAAAGTAGTTTCACAGAAAGCTTTTTTCCAGTTTTTGTCTGAAGATATTTCCCTTTTTACCATAGCCATCCATATTATCCCAAATGTCCCCTGGTAGCTTTTTCTCCAAAAGGGATTCCTCCAATCCTATATGAGAAGAAAAGTATAACTCTGTGAGTTGAATGTACGTGTCACAAAGCAGCTCCTCGGAAATCCACTCTCCAGTATCTGTCTGAAGATATTTCCATTTTCACCGTACTCTCAAAGTGCTTCCGAGTAACCATTAGGGACTAACCTAAAACAGTGTTAGAATACTGCTCAATGGAAACAGAAGATTAACTGTGCATTTGTAATTCACGTGACCTAGAGCAGTTTAACAGAAAGTTTCCTTCTGGTTTTTATCTGAGGGTACTATTTTTTCAGCATATTCTGAAAAGTGATCCCAAATATCCTTTCTCAAGTTCCACAGGAAGAGTGACTTCACACTGCACCATCCAAAGAACGATTTAAATCTCTGAGATGAATACACACATCACAAAGCAGTTGCTCCGAAAGCTTCTCTCCTGTTTTCATTGGAAGACTTTATTCTAATCACAAGGCACTGGGCACCACTTTATATCCCTTCACATATTCCTCAAAGACAGAGTTTCCAAACTGGGCAACATAGTGCAATCTTTAACTCTCTGAAATGAATGCCCACGTCAGAGAGTAGTTTCTTGGAATGCTTCTTTCTGGGTTTTATTTCAAGATATTTCACTTTTTGCCATAGTCTTCATTGTGCTGCAAAGTATCAGTTTTCCAGTTTTACAGGTACAGCGTTCAAACATTGCCTTTTGAGAAAAGAGGAATAACTCCCTGAGTGGAATGCACACATCACAATGCAGTTTCTCAAAAAGCTTCTCTCCAGTTTTTATCTGAAGGTATCTCGTGTTTCCCCACAGGCCTGAAAGTGCTCCCAAATATCTCTTCGCGAATCTATCCAAAACGCAGTTTAAAACCTGTGTAAGAGAAAGAAAGTTTTATTTATGTGAGATGAATAGACATATCTATCACAAAACAGTTTCACAGAAATCTTCCTTCCAGTTTTTGTCTGAGGATATTTCCTTTTTCACCATAGCTGTCCATATACTCCCGAATGTCCCCTGGTAGCTTTTTCTCCAATTGGAATTCCCCAAACCTCTATGACAAGAAAACTACTACCCTGCAAGTAGAATGCACAAGTCACAAAGCAGCTCCTCGGAAATCTTCTCTCCAGTATCTATCTGAAGATATTTCCATTATTACCGTATGCCTCAAAGCGCTTCCGAGTGTCCCTTAGCTGACCAACCTAAAACAGTGTTAGAATACTGCTCAATGAAAACAGAAACTTAACTGTGCGAATGAAATTCACATGATTTAGAGCAGTTTTAAAAAAAGTTTCCTTGTGCTTTTCGTCGAAGGGTATTTCTTTTTCAGCATATTTTTAAGAGAGTTCCCAAATATCATTTCTCAGGTTCCACAGAAACAGTGATTTTAAACTGCTCTATGCAAAGAATGATTTAACTCTGTGAGATGAATACACACATTACAAGGCAGTTGCTCTGAAAGCTTCCTGCCAGTTTTCATCAAAAGACATTTCTTTCTTACCACAAGCCTCCTGGTGCCACTTAGTATTCCTGCACAGATTCCTCAAAGATAGTTTCCAAACTCGGCAACGTAGTGAAAGCTTTAACTCTCTTAAATGAATGCACATGTCAGAGAGGAGTTTCTTGGAATGCTCTTTCTGGGTTTTATTTCAGGATATTTCACTTTTCACCATAGTCTTCAATGCACTTCAAAATATCACTTTTTCAGTTTTACAGGAACAGTGTTCACACATTACCTTATGCAAAAAGAGGTAAAACTCCTTGAGTGAAATGCACACATCACAAAGCAGTTTGTCAGAAAACTTCTCTCCAGTTTTTATCTGAAGAAATTTTCTTTTTCCCCACATTCTTGAATGAGCTCCTGAATGTCCCTTCACGAATTCAACGATTACGAAACAGCGTAACATAAAGAAAGCTATATCTATGTGAGATGAATAGACATATCTATCCCTAAGCAGTTTCACAGAAAACTTCTTTCCAGTTTTTGTTTGAGGATATTTCCTTTTTCAATACAGCCATCCATATACTCCCGAATGTGCCCTGATTGCTTTTTCTCCAAACATGATTCCCCAATACTTTATGAGAAGAAAAGTATAACTCTGTGAGTGGAATACACACGTCACAAAGCATCTCCTCAGATCCTCTCTCCAGTTTTTATCTGAAGATATTTCCTTTTTCACCGTATGGCTCAAAGCGATCCTGATTATCACTTCATAGACTAAACAAAAACAGTGTTAGAATACTGCTCAATGAAAACAGAAGCTTAACTGTGTGAGTGAACTTAACGTGACTTAGAGCAGTTTCACCAAAAGTTTTCTTCTGGTTTTTATTGGAGGGTATTTCTTTTTCAGCATATTCCTAAAGCTTTCCCAAATGTTCTTTCAAACAAAAAAGTTGCTCCAAAAGATTCTGTCCAGTTTTCATCGGAAGACCTTTCCTTTCTCTAAACAAGCCTCCGGACACCACTTAATATCCCTTCACATATTCCTCAAAGACAGGGTTTTCAATCTGAGGAACGTATTGTGAGCTTTAACTCCTGAAAGGAATGCACATGTCAAAGACCACTTACTTTGAATGCTTCATTCTGGGTTTTATTTCAGGATATTCCACTTTTTGCCATAGTCTTCAATGTGCTGCAAATATCACTTTTTCAGTTTTACAGGAACAGTGTTCAAACAATGCCTCATGAAAAAAGAGGTATAACTCTGTGAAAGGAATGCACATATCACAAAGCAGTTTCTCAGAAAGCTTCTCTCCAGTTTTTATCTGAAGATATCTCCTATTTCCTCACAGGCCAGATTGTGCTCTCGAATGTCCCTTCGCGAATACGCCCATGAGACAGTTTCAAAACTGTATAATAGAAAGAAAGTTGTATCTATGTGAGATGAATAGACATATCTACCACAAAGCGGTTTCACCAAAAGCTTCTTTCCAGTTTTTGTCTGAGGACATTTCCTTTTTCACCTTAGCAGTCCATATACACCTGAATGTCCCCCGGTTCCTTTTTCTCCAAACTGGATTCCCCAATCCTCTATGAGAGGAAAAGTGTAACTCTGTGAGTGGAACACACACGTCTCAAAGCATCTCCTTGGAAATCTTCTCTCTTCTATCTATCTCATGATATTTCCGTTCTCACCGTAAGCCTCAAAACATTCCCCAGTATCCCTTAGCTGACTAACCTAAAACAATGTTAGAATACTGCTCAATGAAAACAGAACCTTAACTGAGCATATGGACTTCAAGAGACCTAGAGCAGTTTCACAGAAAGATTCCTTCTGGTGTTTATCAGAGGGTATTTCTTCTTTAGCATATTCTTAAGCATTTTCCCAAATGTCTTTTCTTAAGTACCACAGAAACAGTTATTTCAAACTGCTGAATCCAAAGAATGATTTAACTCTATGAGATGAATACACACATCACAAAGCAGTTGCTCTGAAAGCTTCTCTCCAGCTTTCATCGGAAGACGTTTACTTTCTCACCACAAGCCTCCAGATGCCACTTTATATCCCTTCACAGACTCCTCAAAGACAGACTTTCCAAATTGGGCACCATAGTGTAAGCTTTATCTCTCTGAAATAAATGCACATGTCAGGGATCAGTTTCTTGGAAGGCTTCTTTCTGGGTTTAATTTCAGGATATTTCACATTTTGCTGTAGTCTTCAATGCACTGCAAAGTATCACTTTTTCAGTTTTACAGGAACAGTGTTCAAACACTGCCTTAAGAGGAAAGAGGTATAACTCCCTGAGTGGAATGCACACATCACAAAGCACTTCCTCAGAAAACTTCTCTCCAGTTTTTATGTGAAGATATGTCCTATTTCTCCACAGGCCTGAATGTGCTCCTGAAAGTCCCTTCACGAATCCATCATGAAGCAGTTTTAAAACTGCGTAACAGAAAGAAGGGTTTAGGCCGGGCGCGGTGGCTCAAGCCTGTAATCCCAGCACTTTGGGAGGCCAAGACGGGCGGATTACGAGGTCAGGAGATCGAGACCATCCTGGCTAACACAGTGAAACCCCGTCTCTACTAAAAATACAAAAAAAAACTTAGCCGGGCGAGGTGGCAGGCACCTGTAGTCCCAGCTACTCGGGAGGCTGAGGCAGGAGAATGGCGTGAACCCAGGAGGCGGAGCTTGCAGTGAGCTGAGATCCAGCCACTGCACTCCAGCCTGGGTGACAGAGCAAGACTCCGTCTCAAAAAAAAAAAAAAAAAAGAAAGAAGGGTTTATCTATGAGAGATGACTAGACATATCTATCACAAAGCAGTTTCACAGAAAGCTTCTTTCCAGTTTTTGTCTGAGAATATTTCCTTTCTAACCATAGCCGACCATATAATCCCGAATATTCCCTAGTAGGTTTGTCTCCAGATGGGATCCCCCAATCTTCTATGAGAAGAAAGGTATAACTCTGTGAATGGAATGCACATATCACAAGGCAGCTCCTCGGAAATATTCTATCCAGTATCTATCTGATGATATTTCCGTTTTCACCATAAGCCTCAAAGCACTCCCGAGTATCCCTTAGCTGACTAACATAAAACAGTGTTACAGTACTGCTCAATGAAAACAGAAGCTTAACTGTGCGGGTGGCCTTCACGTGACCTGGAGGAGTTTCACAGAAAGATTCCTTCTGGTTTTTTATGGAGGGTATTTCTTTTTCAACATATTCCTAGGAGCATTCGCAAATATCTTTTCTCAGGTTCCACAGAAACAGTGATTTCTAACTGCTCAATCCAAAGAAAGATTCAACTCTATGAGATGAATAAAGAGATCACAAAGCAGTTGCTCCAAAAGCTTCTATCCAGTTTTCATCAGAAGACATTTTCTTTCTCACCACAAACCTCCGGGCACCATTTAATATCCCTTCACAGATTCCACAAAGACAGAGTTTCGAAACTGGGCAATGCAGTATAAGATTTAACTCTCTGAAATGAATGCACAGGTCAGACAGCAGTTCCTTGGAACGCTTCTTTCTGGGTTTCATTTCAGGATATTTGACTTTTCACCATAGTCTTCAATGCACTGCAAAATATCACTTTTTCAGTTTTACAGTAACAGTGTTCAAGCACAGCCCTATGAGAAAAGTGGTATAACACCCTGAATGGAATGCACACATCACAAAGCAGTTTTTCACAATGATTCTCTCCAGTTTTTATCTGAAGTTTTCTTCTATTTCCCCACAGGACTGAATGTGCTCCCAAATGTTCCTTCACGAATCCATCCATGACGCAGTTTCAAAAATGCATAATAGAAAGAAAGTTCTTTCTATGTGAGATGAAGAGATGTATCTATCACAAAGCCATTTAACAGAAAACTTCTTTCCAGTTTTTGTCTGAAGATATTTCCTTTTTCGTCATAGCTGTCAATATACTCCCAAATGTCCCCTGGTAGCTTTTTCTCCAAACAGGATTCCCAATTCTCTATGAGAAGAAAAGTATAAATCTGTGAGTGGAATGTACACGTCAGAAAGCAACTTCTCGGAAATCTTTTCTCCAGTATCTATCTGAAGATATTTCCGCTTTCACTGTAAGCCTCACAGCGCTCCCTATTATCCCTTAGCAGACTAACCTGAAAAAGTGTTAGAATACTGCTCAATGAAAACACACATTTCACTATACGAGTAGACTACACGTGAGTGAAAGGAGTTTCACAGAAAGTTTCCTTCTGGTTTTTATTGGAGGTTATTTCTTTTTCAAAATATTCTTAAGAATGTTTCCAAATGTCTTTTCTCAAGTTCCACAGAAACAATGATTTCATATTGCGAAATCCAAAGAATAATTTAACACTATGAGATGAATACTCATATCACAAAGCAGTTGCTCTGAAAGCTTCTTTCCATTTTTCATCTGAAGACGTTTCCTTCTCACCATATGCCTCTGGGAGCCACTTAATACCCTTTCACAAATTCCTCAAAGACAGAGTTTCCAAACTGGACAAAATAGTGTAAGTTTCAACTCTCTGAAATGAATGGCCAAGTCAAAAAGCAGCTTCTTGGAACGCTTCTTTCTGAAATTTATTTCAGGATATTTCACTTTTTCCCATACTCTTCAATGCACTGAAAAACCTCACTTTTTCAGTTTTACAAGAACAGTGTTCAAACACTGCCCTATGAGAAAAGAGGTGCAACTCCGAGTGGAATGAACACATCACAGAGCAGTTTCTCAGAAAGCTTCTCTCCAGTTTTTATCTGAAGATATCTCCTATGTACCCTTCAGGCCTGAATGTGCTCCCGAATGTCCCTTCATGAATCCACCCATCACGGTCTTTTAAAACTGTGTAATAGTAGGAAAGGTTTATCTATGTGAGATGTACAGACATATTATCACAACGTAGTTTCACAGAAAGCTTCTTTACAGTTTTTGTCTGAGGATATTTCCTTTTTCACCTTAGCCGTCCAAATACACCCGAGTGTCCCCTGGTAAATTTTTCTCCAGATGGGATTCCCCAATCCTCTATGAGAAGAAAAGTATAACTCTGTGAGGGTAAAGCACATGTCACAAAACAGCTCCTCGGAAATCTTCTCTCCAATATCTATCTGATAATAATTCCGTTTTCACCATAAACCTCAAAGTGCTCCCGAGAATCCCTTAGCTCACTTACCTAAAACAGTGTTAGAATACTGCTCAGTGAAAACAGAAGCTTAACTGTGCGAGTGGACTTCTCGTGTCCTATATTAGTTTCACAGAAAGTTTCCTTCTGGTTTTTATCGGATGTTATTTCTTTCTCGAAATATTCTTAAGAGCGTTACCAAATGTCCGTTCGCAGGTTCCACAGAAACAGTGATTTCATATTGCTCAATTCAAGGAATGATTACCACTATGAGATGAATACCTATATCACAACGCAGTTGCTCCAAAAGCTTCTCTCCAGTTTTCATCAGAAGACATTTCCTTCTCATCATATGCCTCTGGGCGCCATTTAATACTCCTTCACTGATTTTTCAAAGACAGAATTTCCAAACTGGACATCATAGTGTAAGCTTTGCCTCTCTGAATTGAATGCACAAGTCAGAGAGCAGTTTCTTGGAACACTTCTTTCTGGGTTTTATTTCAGGATATTTCACTTTTCGCCATAGTCTTCAATGCGCTGAAAAATATCACTTTTTCAGTTTTACAGGTACGGTGTTCAAACACTGTCTTATGACAAAAGAGGAATAACTCCCTGGGTGGAATGCACAGATCACAAAGCAGTTTCTCAGAAAGCTTCTCTACAGTTTTTGTCAGAAGATATCTCCTATTTCCCCCCAGGTCTGAATTTGCTCTTGAATGTCCCTTTACGAATCCGTCCATGGTGCACTTTCAAAACTGCGTAATAGAAAGAAAGTTTTATCTATGTGAGATGAATAGATGTATCTATCACAAAGCAGATTCATAGAAAGCTTCTTTCCAGTTTTTGTCTGAGAACATTTCCTTTTTCAATATAGCCATCAATACACTCTCGAATATTCCCTAGTTGCTTTTTCTCCAAACGGGATTCCCCAATCCTCTATGAGAAGAAAAGTATAACTCCGTGAGTGGAATGCACATGTCACAAAGCATCTCCTCAGAAATCACCTCTCCAGTTTTTATCTGAAGATACTTGGTTTTCCACCGTATGCCTCAAAGCGCTCCCGATTATCACTTCGCAGACTAAACAATAACAGTGTTAGAATACTCCTCAATGAAAACAGAAGCTTAACTGTGCAAGTGGAATTCACGTGACCTAGAGACGTTTCACAGAAAGTTTCCCTCTGGTTTTTATCAGAGGGTATTTCTTTTTCAGCATATACTTAAAAGCATTCCCAAATGTCCTTTCTCAGGTTCCACAGAAATAGTGAATTCAAACTGCTCAAACCAAAGAATGATTTAACTCTATGAGATGAATACAGACATCACAAAGTAGTTGCTCCAAAAACTTCTCTCCAGTTTTCATCGGAAGACGTTTTCTATCTCACCACAAGCCTCCGTGCGCCACTTAATATCTCTTCACAGATTTCTGAAAGACTGTGTTTCCAAACTGAGCAACGTAGCGTAAGCTTTATCTCTCTGAAATGAATGCACACGTCAGAGAGCATTTTCTTGGAACACTTCTTTCTGGGTTTTATTTCACGATAATTCACTTTTCACCATAGTCTCCAAAGCGATGCAAAATATCACTTTTTCAGTTTTAGACGAATAGTGTTCAAGCACTGCCTTATGAGAAAAGAAGTATAAATCCCTGAGTGGAATGTTCACATCACAAAGCAGTTTCTCAGAAAGCTTCTCTCCAGTTTTCATCTGAAGATATCGCCTATTGCCCTCAGGCCTGAATGTGCTTGTGAATTTCCCTTCAAAAATCCATCCATCATGCAGTTTCATAACTGTGCAATAGAAAGAAAGTTTTATTTATGTGAGATGAATACATTTGTCTATCACAAATCTGTTTCACAGAAAGCTTCTCTCCAGTTTCTGTCTGAGGATACTTGCTTTTTCATTGTAACTGTCCACATGTTCGTGAATGTCCCCTGGTAGCTTTTTCTCCAAACGGGATTCCCCAATCTTCTATGAGAAGAAAAGTATAACTCTGTGAATGGAATGCACACGTCACAAAGCAGCACCTCAGAAATCTTCTCTCCAGTATCTATCTGAAGATATTTGCTTTCACTGTAAGCCTCAAAGCCCTCCCGTGTGTCCGTTAGCTGATTCACCTAAAACAGTGTTAGAAAACTGCTCAATGAAAACAGACACTTAACTGTGCATGTGGACTTGACGTGACCTTGTGTGGTTTCACAGAAAGTTTCCTTCAGGTTTTTATCGGAGGGTATTTCTTTTTCAACATATTCTTAAGAGCGTTCCCAAATGTTCTTTCTCAGGTTCCACAGAAACAGTGATTTCAAACTGCTCAATCCAAAGAATGATTTAAGTCTATAACATGAATACACACATCACAAAGCAGTTGCTTCAAAAACTTCTCTCCAGTTTTCATCGGAAGACGTTTCCTTTCTCACCATAAGCCCACGGGCACAACTTAATATCCCTTCACAGATTCCTCAAAGACAGAGTTTACAAACTGGCCAACGTAGTGTAGGCTTTATCTCTCTGAAATGAATGCACACTTCAGAGAGCAGTTTCCTGGAATGCTTATTTCTGGGTTTTATTTCAGGATATTTCACTTTTCACCATAGTCTTCAAGGTGCTGCAAAATATCATGTTTTCAGTTTCACAGGAACAGTGTTCAAACACTGCCTTATGGAAAAAGAGGTATAACTCACAGAGTGGAATGCACATATCACAAAGTTGTTTCTCAGAAAGCATCTCTCCAGTTTTTTTTTCTGAAGATATATCCTATTTCCCCTCAGGCCTGAATGTGCTCCCGAATGTCCCTTCATGAATCTGTATATGACACAGTTATAAAACTGTGTAATAGAAAGAAAGTTTTATCTATGTGAGATGAATAGACATATCTATCACAATGCAGTTGCACAGAAAACTTCTTTCCACCATTTTTGTGAGGACATTTCCTTTTTCACCTTTGCTGTCCATATACTCGTGAATGTACCCTGGTTGCTTTTTCTCCTAATGGGATACCCCAATTCTCTAGAGAAGAAAAGTATAACTCTGTGAGTGGAATGCACACGTCAGAAAGTATCTCCTTGGAAATTTTCTCTCCATTATATATCTGACAATATTTCTGTTTTCACCATAATCCTCAAACCGCTCCTGAGTATCCCTTAACTGAGAAACAAAATTGTGTTTGCTCAATGAAAACAGAAGCCTAACTCTGCGAGTGGAATTCAACTGTCCTAGAGCAGTGTCACAGAAAATTTCATTCTGATTTTTATTGGAGGGTATTACTTTTTCAGCATATTCTTAAGAGTGTTTCCAAATGTCCTTTCTCAGGTTCCACAGAAACGGTGATTTCAAACTGCTCAATCCAAAGAATGATTTATCTCTATGAGATGAATACAAACATCACAAATCAGTTGCTCCAAAAGCTTCTCTGCAGTTTTCATCGGAAGACGTTTCCTTTCTCACCAGAAGGCTCCAGGCACCACTTAATATTCCTTCACAGTTTCCTCAAAGACAGAGTTTCCAAACTGGGCAAGGTAGTGTAAGCTTTAACTCTCCGAAATGAATCCACACGTCAGAGGACAGTTTCTTGTAATGCTTCCTTCAGGTTATATTTCAGGATACTTCACTTTTCACCATAGACTTCAATGCACTGCAAAATATCACATTTTCAGTTTTGCAGGAAACGTGTTCAAACACTGCCTTATGAGAAAAGAGGTATAATTCCCTGAGAGGAATGCACACATCACAAAGCAGTTTCTCAGAAAACTTCTCTCCAGTTTTTATGTGAGGATATCTCCTATTTTTCCACAGGCCTGAATGTGCTCCCTAAAGTCCTTTCGCAAATACGTCCATGATGCAGTTTTAAAACTGCGTAACAGAAATAAAGTATTATCTGTGTGAGATGAATAGACATATCTATCAGAAATCTGTTTCCCATAAAGCTTCTTTCCAGTTTTTGTCTGAGGATATTTCCTCTTTCACCATAGCCGTCTTATACTCCTGAATGTCCCCTGGTAGCTTTTTCTCCAGATGGGATTCCCCAATCCTCTAAACAAGAAAAGTATAACTCTGCAAGTCGAATGCACACATTACAAAGCAGCTCCTCAGAAATCTTCTCTCCAGTATCTATCTGAAGAAATTTCTCTTTTCATTGTAAGCCTCAAAGAGCTACTGAGTATCCCTTAGCTGTCTAACCTAAATCAGTGTTAGAATACTGCTCAATGAATATGGAAGCTTAACTGTGCGAGTGCGCTTCACGTGACCTAGTGCAGTTTCACAGAAAGATACCTTCTGGTTTTTATTGGAGGGTATTTCTTTTCCAGCATATTCTTAGGAGCATTCCCAAATGTCCTTTCTCAGCTTCTACAGAAACAGTGATGTCAAACTGCTCAATAGAAAAAATGATTTACCGCTATGAGATGAATACACACATCAAAAAGTGGTTGCTCTGAAGGCATCTCTCCAGTTTTCATTGGAAGTCGTTTCCTTTCTCACAAGACCAGGGGTGCACTTAATATCCCTTGAAAGATTCCTCAAAGACAGAATTTCCAAACTGGACACCATAGTGTAAGTTTTAACTCCTTGAAATGAATGCTCACGGTGGAGAGCAGTTTTTTGGACGCTTCTTTCAGGGTTTTATTTCAGGATATTTTACTTTTTGCCATAGTCTTCAATGCGCTGCAAAATTTCACATTTTCACTTTTACAGGAACAGTGTTCAAACACTGCCTTACGAGAAAAGAAGCATTACACACTGAGTGGAATGTGCACATCACAAAGCAGTTTCTCAGAAAGCTTCTCTCCTGTTTTTATCTGAAGATATCTCCTTTTCAATGTACACCTGAATGTGCTCCCAAAAGTCCCTTTGCGAATCCGTCCATGATGCAATTTCAAAACTGTGTAATAAAAATAAAGATTCATATATGTGAGATGAATGGACATATCTATCACAAAGCAGTTTCACAGAAAGCTTCTTTCCAGTTTTTGTCTGAAGATATTTCCTTTTTCACCATGTCCATCCATATACCACCGAATGTCCCCAGGTAGCTTTTTCTCCAAACAGGATTCCCAATACTCTATGAGAAGAAAAGTATAACTCTGTGAGGTGAATTCACACATCACAAAGCAGCTCCTCGATAATCTCTCCAGTAACTATCTGAAGATATTTTCTTTTTCACCATAAGCCTCAAAGTGCTCCCGAGTATCCCTTAGCTGACACACCTGAAAGAGTCTTAGAATACGTCTCGTTGAAAATAGTGGCTTAACTGTGCAAGTGGACTTCACGTGATATAGAACAGTTTCACAGAAAGTTTCCTCCTGGTTTTTATCATAGGGTATTTCTTTTTCAGTATATTCTTAAGAGTGTTCCCAAATGGCCTTTCTCAGGTTCCAAAGCAGTTTCTCAGAAAGTTTCTCGCCAGTTTTTATCTGAAGATACCTGCTATTACCCCCTCAGGCCTGAATGTGCTCCCGAATATTCCTTCACGAATCCGTCCATGACGCAGTTTCAAAGCTGTGTAATAGAAAGAAAGTTGTATCTTTGTGAGATGTATAGACATATTATCACAAAGCAGTTTCATAGAAAGCTACTTTCCATTTTTTGTCTTGAGATATTTCCTTTTTCACCATAACCATCCATATACTCCCGAATGTCACTTGGTATATTTTTCTCCAGATGGAATTTCTCAATCCTCTATGAGACGAAAAGCATAACTCTGTGAGTTGAAAGCACACGTCACATAGCAGCTACTCGGAAATCCTCTCTCCAATATCTATCTAAAGACATTTCCATTTTCACTGTAAGCCTCAATGCGCTACCGAGTATACCTTAGCTGACTAACATAAAACAGTGTTAGAATACTGCTCAATGAAAACAGAGGCTTAACTGTGCAAGTGAACTTCACATGACCTAAAGCAGTTTCACAGAAAGTTTTCTTCTGTTTTTTAATGGAGGGTATTTCTTTTTCAGCATATTCTTAAGAGTGTTCCCAAATGTCCTTTGTCAGGTTCCACAAAAGCAGCGATTTCAAACTGCTCAATCGAAAGAATGATTTAACTCTATGAGATGAATACACACATCACAAAGCAGTTGCTCTGAAAGCTTCTGTCCACTTTTCATCAGAAGACGTTTCCTTTCTCACCAGAAGCTTCTGTTCGTCACTTAATACTCCTTCACAGATTCCTCAAAGACAGAGTTTCCAAACTGGGCAATGCAGTGTAAGCTTTAACTCTCTGAAATGAATGCAGACGTCAGACAGCCGTTTCTTGAAATGCTTCTTTCTTGGTTTTATTTCCAGATCTTTCACATTTCGCCATAGTCTTCAATGCACTGCAAAATATCACTTTTTCAGTTTTATAGGAACAGTGTTCAAACACTGCCTTATAGAAAAGAGGTATAACTCCCTGAGTGGAATGCACACATCACAAAGCAGTTTCTCAGAAAGCTTCTCTCCAGTTTTTATCTGAAGATACCTCCTATTTCCCCCTCTGGCTTGAATGTGCTCCTGAATGTCCCTTTGCGATTCCGTCCATGACGCAGTTTCAAAACTGCATAATAGAAAGAAAGTTTTATCTTTGTGAAATGTATAGACATGTTATCACAAAGCAGTTTCATAGAAAACTTCTTTCCAGTTCTTGTCTGGGATATTTCCTTTTTCACCATAGCCGTCCATATACTCCCAAATGTCACCTGGTAGCTTTTTGTCTAGATGAAATTTCTCAATCCTCTATGAGAAGAAAAACATAACTCTTTGTTTGAAAGCACATGTCACATAGCAGCTCCTCGGAAATATTCTCTCCAGTATCTATCTGAAGACATTTCCGTTTTCACTGTAAGCCACAAAGCGCTCCCAAGTATCCCTTAGCTGACTAACCTAAAACAGTGTTAGAATACTGCTCAATGAAAACAGAGGCTTAACTGTGTGAGTGCACTTCACATGATCTAGAGCAGTTTCACAGAAAGTTTCCTTCTCTTTTTTATTGGAGGATATTGCTTTTTCAGCATATTCTTAAGAGCGTTCCCAAATATCCTTGTTCAGGTTCCACAGAAACAGTGATTTCAAACGGCTCAATCCAAAGAATGATTTAACTCTATGAGATGAATACACACATCACAAAGCATTTGCCGGAAAGCTTCTGTCCAGTTTTCAGTGGAAGACGTTTTCTTTCTCACCACAAGTCTCTGGGCTCCACCTCATATGCCTTCACAGTTTCCTCAAAGACAGAGTTTCAAAACTGGGCACTATAGCATAAACTTTAACTCTTTGAAATGAATGCACACGTTAGAGAGCAGTGTCCTGGAACACTTCTTAACGGGGTTTAATTCAGGATATTTCAGTTTTTGCTACAGTCTTCAATGCCCTGCAAAATATCACCTCTTCAGTTTTACAGGAACAGTGTTCAAACACTGGTTTATGAGTAATGAGGTATAACTCCTGGAGAGGAATATACACATCACAATGCAGTTTCTTAGAAAATTTCTCTCCAGTGTTTATCTGAAGATGTCTCCTATTTCCCAAATGCTTGAATGTGCAACCAAATTTCCTTTGTGAATCCATTCATGACGTAGTTTCAAAACTGTGTAATACATCGAAAGTTTTTTCTATGTGATGAATAGACATATCTATCACAAAGTAGTTTCACAGAAAGCTTCTTTCCAGTTTTTGTCTGAGGATATTTCCTTTTTCTCCATACCCGTCCATATACTCTCAAATGTCCCCTGGTATCTTTTTCTCCACACGTCATTCTGAAGTCTTCTATCAGAACAAAAGTAAAACACTGTGAGTGGAATGCAAACGTCACAAAGCAGTTCGTCTGAAATCTATTCTACAGTATCTATCTGAACATATTTCCGTTTTCACCATAAATCTCAAAGTGCAGCCGGGTATCCCTTAGCTGACTAACCTGAAACAGAGTTAGAATACTGCTCAATGAAAACAGAGGCTTAACTGTGCGACTGGACTTCACGTGACCTAGAGCAGTAACACAGAAACTTTCCTTCTGGGTTTTACTGGAGTGTATTTCTTTTCCCGCATATTCTTAAGAACATTCCCAAATGTCCTTTTTCAGGTTCCACAGAAACATTTATTTCAAACTGTTCAATACAAAGAATGATTTAATTTTATGAGGTGAACACACACATAACAAAGCAGTTGCTCCAAAAGTTTCTGTCCAGTTTTCTTCTGTAGACATTTCTTTCTCAACACAAGCCTCCGGGCGCCACTTAGTATCCCTTCACAGATTCCTCAAAGACAGAGTTTCCAAACTGTGCAATGTGCTGTAAGCTTCACCTCTCTGAAATGAATGCACACGTCAGAGAGCAGTTTCTTGGAATGCTTCTTTCTGGGTTTTATTTCAGGATATTTCACTTTTCGATATAGTCTTCAATGTGCTGCAAAGTATCACTTTTTCAGTTTTACAGGAGCAGTGTTCAAACACTGCCTTATGAGAAAATAGGTATAACTCCCTGAGTGGAATGCACACATCACAAAGCACTTTCTCAGAAGGTTTCTCTCTAGTTTTTATCTGAAGATATTTCCTATTTCCCCACAGGCATGAAGGTGCTCCTGAATGTCCCTTTGCGAATCCGTTCATGACACAGTTTTAAATATGCGAAATAGAAAAAACGTTTTATCTATGTGAGTTGAATAGTCATATCTATCATGAAGAAGTTTCACAGAAAGTTTCTTTGAAGTTTCTTTCTGAGAATATTTCCTTTTTCACCTTAGCCGTCCATATACTCCCAAATTACCCCTGGTAGCTCATTCTCCAAATGGGAAAACTCCAATCCTCTATGAAAAGAAAACTATAACTCTGTGTGGAATGTACACATCACAATGCAGCTACTCGAAAATATGCTCTCCAGTATGTGTCTGAAGATATTTCCATTTTCACTGTAAGTATCAAGGCACTCCCGAATATCCTTAGCTGAATAACCTAAAACAGTGTTAGAATACGGCTCAATGAAAACAGAAGCTTAACTGTGCGAGTGGAATTCACATGACCTAGAGCAGTTTCACAGAAAGTTTCCTTCAGGTTTTCATTGGAGTGTATTTTTCTTTCAGCATATTCTTCAGAGTGTTCCCAAATGTTCTTTCTCAGGTTCCACAGAAACAGTGATTTCAAACTGCTCAATTCAAAGAATTATTTAACTCTATGAGATGAATAGACACATCACAAAGCAGTTGCTCTGAAAGCTTCTCTCCCGTTTTCTTCGGTAGATGTTTTCTTTCTCACCACAAGCCCACTGGCACCCAATCCTCTATGAGAAAAAAAGTATAATTCTGTGAGTGGAATGCACACATCACAAAGCAGCTCCTCGAAAATCTTCTCTCCAGTATCTATCTGAGGATATTTTTGCTTTCACTGTAAGCGTCCGAGCGCTCCCGAGTATCCCTTAGTTGACTAACCTGAAACAGCGTTAGAATACTGCTCAATGAAAACAGACGCTTAATTGTGCGTGTGAACTTCACATGACCTAGAGCGGTTTCACAGAAAGTTTCCTTCTGGTTTTTATCAGAAATTATTCCTTTTCAGCATATTCTTAAAAACGTTCCCGAATGTCCTTTCTCAGATTCCACAGGAGCAGTGATTTCAAACTGCTCAATCCAAACAATGATTTAACTCTATGAGATGAATACACACATCACAAAGCAGCTACTCTGAAAGGTTCTCTAAAATTTCCATCGGAAGACGTTTCCTTTCTCAACACAAGCCTCTGTTCACCACACAATATCCCTTCACAGATTCCTCAAAGACAGACTTTCCAAACTGGGCAACGTAGTGTTAGCTTTAACACTCTGAAATGAATGCACACGTCAGAGAGCAGTTTCTTGGAACACTTCTTTCTGGGTTTTATTTCAGGATATTTCACTTTTTGCCATAGTTTTCAATGTGTTACAAAATATCACTTTTTCCGTTTTAGAGGAACAATGTTCAAACACTGCCTTATGAGAAAAGAGGTATAACTCCCTGAGTGGAAGGTTCACATCACAAAGTACTTTCTCAGAAAGCTTCTCTCCAATTTTTTCTGAAGATATCTCCTATATCCCCACAGGCCTGAATGTGCTCGCGAATGTCACTTCACTAAACCATCCATCACACCGTTTATAAACTGTATAATAGAAGGAAAGTTTTATGTATATTAGAAGAATATACATGTCTATCACAAATCAGTTTTACAGAAAATGTCTTTCCACTTTTTGTCTGAGGATATTTCCTTTGTCACCATTGCCGTCCATTTACTCCTGAATATGCAATGGTAGCTTTTTCTCCAAATGGGATTCCCCAGTCCTGTACGGGAAGTAAAGTATAACTCTGTCAGTTGAATGCAAACGTCACAAAGCAGCTCCTCAAAAATCTGCTCTCAAATATCAATCTGAAGATATTTTCATTTTCACTGTAAGCCTCAAAGCTCACCCGAGTATCACTTAGCTGACTAACCTAAAACATTGTTAGAATACTTCTCAATGAAAGCAAAAGCTTAACTGTGCGAGTGGACTTCATGTGACCTAGAGGAGTTTCACAGAAAGTTTTCTTCTGATTTTTATTGGAGGGTATTTCTTTTTCAGCATATTCTTAAGAGCGTTCCCAAATGTCCTTTCTCAGGTTCCACAGAAACAGTGAATTCAAACTGCTCAATTCAAAGAATGATTTAACTCTATGAGATGAATACACACATCACAAAGCAGTTGCTCCTAAAGCTTTGATCCAGTTTTCATTGGAAAACGTTTCCTGTCTCCCCACAAGCCTCCAGGTGGCTTTTAATAGCCCTTCACAGATTCCTCAAATACAGAGTTTCCAAACTATGCAACGTAGTGTAAGCTCTAAATCTCTGATGAATGCACTTGTCAGAGAGCAGTTTTGTGGAATGTTTATTTCTGGGTTTTATTTCAGAATATTTCACTTTTCGCCATAGAATTCACAACGCTGCAAAGTATCACTTTTTCAATTTTACAGGAACAGTGTTCAAACACTGCCTTATGATAAAATTGGTATAACTCCCTCAGGGGAATGCAAAAATCACAAAACAGTTTTTCTGAAAGCTTCTCTCCGGTTTTCATCTGAAGATATCTCCTATTTTCCCACAGCCTGAATGTGCTCCCGAATTCCCTTCAAGAATCCGTCCATGTCGCAGTTTCAAAAGTGCGTAATAGAAAGAAAGTTTTATCTATGTGTGATGAATAGAAATATCTATCTCAAAGCAGTTTTACAGAAAGCTTCTTTCCAGTTTTGTCTGAGGATATTTCCTTTTTCTCCATAGCCGTCCATATATTCCTGAATGTCCCCTGGTAGCTTTTTCTCCAAACGGGATTCCCCCATCATCTATGAGAAGAAAAGTAAAACTCTGTGAGTGGAATGTACATGTCACAATATGGCTCCTTGGAAATGTTCTCTCCAGTATCTATCTGAAGATATTTCTGCTTTCATTGTAAGCCTCTGAGTGCTCCTGAGTATCCCTTAGCTGTCTAACCTAAAAGAGTGTTAGAATACAACTCATTGAATACAGAAGTTTAAATGTAAAAGTAGACTTCATGTGATCTAGAGCAGTTTCACAGAAAGTTTCCTTCTGGTTGTTATCAGAGGGTATTTCCTTTTCAGTATATTTAAGAGTGTTCCCAAATATTCTTTCTCAGGTTCCACAGAAACAGTGATTTCAAACTGCTCAATCCAAAGAATGATTTAACTCTATGGGATGAATACACACATCACAAAGCAGTTGCTCCAAAAGCTTCTCTCCAGTTTTCCACGGAAGAATTTTCCTTTCTTACCACATTCCTCCAGCGCAACTGAATGACACTTCACATATTTCTTAAAGACAGAGTTTCCAAACTGGGTAATGTAGTGTAAGCTTTAACTTTCTTAAACGAATGCACACGTGAGAGAGCCGTTTCTTGGAACGTTTCTTTCTGGGTTTTATTTCCGGGCATTTCACTTTTCACCACAGTCTTCAATGCCCTGCAAAATATCACTTTTTCACTTTTACAGGAACAGTGTTCAAACACCGCCTTATGTGAAAAGAGGTATAACTCCCTATGTGGAATGCACACATAACAAAGCAGTTTCTCAGAAAGATTCTCTCCAGTTTTTATCTGAAGATATTTTCTATTTCCCCACAGGCCTGAAGGTGCTCCCGAATGTCCCTTCGCAAATTTGTCCATGACTCAGTTTCAAATCTGCGTAATAGAAAGAAAGTTTTACGTATGTGAGATGAATAGACATGTCTATCACAAAGCAGTATCACAGAAATCATTTTTCCTGTTTTTGTCTGAGGATATTTCCTTTTTGCCATAGCTATCCATATATTCCTGAATGTCCCCTGGTAGCTTTTTCTCCAAAATGGGATTCCCCCAATCCTCTATGAGAAGAAAAGTATAACTCTGTGAGTTGAATGTACACATCACAAAGCAGCTCCTCTGAAATCTTCTCTCTAGTATCTATCTGAAAATATTTCAGTTTTCAACGTAAGCCTCAAAGCGCTGTCGAGTATCCCTTACCTGACTGAACTAAAACAGTGTTATAATACTCGTCAATGAAAACAGAAGCTTAACTGTATGAGTGGAATTCATGTGACCTAGAGCAGTTTCACAGAAAGTTTCCTTCTAGTTTTCATCGGAAGGTATTCCTTTTTCAGCATATTCTTAAGAACGTTCTCAAATGTCCTTTCTCAGGTTCTACACGAACAGTGATTTCAAACTGCTCAAACCAAACAATGATTTAACTCTAAGAGATGAACAACCACATCACAAAGCAGTTGCTCTGAAAGTTTCTCTCCAATTGTCATCAGAAGACGTTTCCTTTCTCACCACAAGTCTTTGGGTGTCACTTAATAGCCCTTCACAGATTCCTCAAAGACAGAGATTCCAATCTGGGAAACTTACTGTAAGCTTTAACTCTCTGAAATGAATCCACACGTCAGAGAACATTTTCTTGGAATGCTTCTTTCCGAGTTTTATTTCAGAATATTTCACTTTCCACCATAGTCTTCAATGCGCTGCAAAATATCACTTCTTCAGTTTTACAGGAACAATGTTCACACACTGCCTTTATGAGAAAAGTGGTATAACTCCCTGAGTGGAATGCACACATCACAAAACAGTTTCTCAGAAAAATTCTGTCCAGTTTTTTTCTGTAGCTATTTCCTATTTCCCCGCAGGCCTGAATGTGCTCCCGAATGTCCCTTCACGAATCTGCCCATGACGCAGTTTCAAAACTGCATAACAGAATGAAAGTTTTATATATGTGAAATGAATTGACAGATTTATCACAAAGTAGTTTCACAGAAAGCTTTCCAGTTTTTGTCTGAGAATATTTCCTTCATCATCATAGCAATTTATGTCCCCAGTGGCTTTTTCTCCAAACGGGATTCCCCAACCCTCTAGGAGAAGAAAAGTATAACTCTGTGAGTTGAATGCACACGTCACAAAGCAGCTTCTTGTAAATCTTCTCTCCAGTATCTATCTGAAGATATTTCCGTTTTCACTGCAAGCCTCAATGCGCTCCCAAGTATCCTTTAGCTGTCTAACCTAAAACAGTGTTAGAATACTGCTCAATGAAAACAGAAACTTAACTGTGTGAGTTGAATTCACGTGACTTAGAGCAGTTTCACAGAAAGTTTTCTTCTGGTTTTATCCGAGGGTATTTCCTTTTCAGTATATTCTTAATAGTGTTCCCAAATGTCCTTTCTCAGGTTCCACAGAAATAGAGATTTCAAACTGCTCAATCCAAAGAATGATTTAAAACTATGAGATGAATACACACACCACAAAGCAGTTGCTCTGAAAGCTTCTCTCCACTTTTCATCAGAAGACGTTTCCTTTCTCACCACAAGCCTCTGGGTGTCATTTAATACCCCTTTTACAGATTCCTCAAAGACAGATTTTCCAAACTGGGTAATATTCTGTAAGCTTTAACTCTCTGAAATGAATGCACACGCCAGAGAGCAGTTTCTTGGAAGGCTTCTTTCTGGTTTTTTTTTCCAGGATATTTCACTTTCTCCATAGTCTTCAATGCGCTACAAAATATCACTTTTTCAGTTTTACAGGAACAGTGTTCAAACACTGCCTTATGAGAAAACAGATATAACTCCCTGAGTGGAATACACACATCACAAAGCAGTTTCTCAGAATGCTTCTCTCCAGTTTTTATCTGGAGATATTTCCTTTTTCACCACACACCTGTATGTGCTCCTGAATGTCCTCTCGTGAATCTATCCATGACGCAGTTTCAAAACTGTGTAATAGAATGTTTTATGTATGTGAGAAGAATAGACATTCCAATCACAAAGCAGTTTCACAGAAAGCTTCTTTATAGTTTTTGTCTCAGGATATTTCCTTTTTCCCCATGGCCATCTTATACTCCTGAATGTCCCCTGGTAGCTTTTTCTCCAAATGGGATTCCGCACTCCTCTATTAGAAGAAAAGCATAACACTATGAGTGGAATGCACACGTCACAAAGCAGCTCCACGGAAATCTTCTCTCCAGTATCTATCTGAAGATATTTCCATTTTCATCATAAGCCTCAACACGCTCCCGATTTTCCCTTACCTGACTAATCTAAAACACTGTTAGAATACTGCTCAATGAAAACAGAAGCTTAACTGTGCCAGTGGACTTCACGTGACCTAGAGCAGTTTCACAGAAAGATTCCATCTGGTTTTTATCGGAGGCTATTTTCTTTTCAGCATATTCTTAAGAGCGATCCCAAATGTCCTTTCTCAGGTTCCACAGAAACAGTGATTTCAAACTGCTCAATCCAAAGAACGATTTAACTCTATGAGATGAATACACACATCACAAAGCAGTCGCTCCAAAATCTTCTCTCAAGTTTTCTTCGGAAGACGTTTCCTTTCTCACCACAAGCCTCCAGGTGTCACATAATTGCCCTTTACAGAGTCCTCAAAGACAGAGTTTTTAAACTGGGCAACGTAGTGTAAGCTTTAACTCTTTGAAATGAATGCACACGTCAGAGATCAGTTTCATGGAAGGCTTCTTTCTGGGTTTAATGTCAGAATATTTCACTTTTTGCCATAGTCTTAAATGTGCTGCAAATTATTACATTTTCAATTTTACATGAACAGTGTTCAAACAATGCCTTATGATAAAAGTGGTATAACTCCCTGAGTGGAATGCACACATCAGAAAGCAGTTTCTCCAAAAGCCTCTCTCCAGTTTTTATCTGAAGATATCTCATATTTCCCCACAGGCCTGAATGTGCTCCCGAATGTCCCTTTGCGAATCCATCATGAAGCAGTTTCAAAACTGCGTAATAGAAAGAAAGTTTTATCTAGGAGAGATGAATAGACATATCCATCACAAAGCAGTTTCGCAGAAAGCTTCTTTCCAGTTTTTGTCTGAGGTTATTTCCTTTTTCACCATAGCCGTCCATATAATCTCGAATATCCCCTGCTAGCTTTTTCTCCAGATGGGATTCCCGGATACTGTATGCGAAGAAAGATATAACACTGTGAGTGAAATGCACACATCACAAAGCATCTCCTAGAAAATCTTCTCTCCATTACCTATCTGATGATATTTCCGTTTTCACCATAAGCCTCAAAGCGCTAAAAAGTATCCCTTAGCTGACTAACCTAAAACTGTGTTAGAATACACTTCAATGAAAACAGAAGCTTAACTGTGCAAGTGGCCTTCACGTGACCTTCAGCTGTTTCACAGAAAGTTTCTTTCTGGTTTTTATCAGAGGGTATTTCTTTTTCAGCAGGTTCTTAAGAGCGTTCCCAAAAGTCCTTTCTCAGTGTCCACAGAAACAGTGATTTCAAACTCCTCAATCTAAAGAATGATTTAACTCTATGAGATAAATACACATATAACAAACCAGTTACTCTGAAAGCTTCTGCCCACTTTTCATCAGAAGACGTTTCCTTTCTCACCACAGGCCTCCAGGTGTCACTTAATGTCCCTTCACACATTCTTCAAAGACAGAATTTCCAAACTGGGTAACGTTCAGTAAGCTTTAACTCTCTGAAATGAATGCAAACGTCAGAGAGCAGTTTCTTGGAAGGCTTCTTTCTGGTTTTTTTTCAGGATATTTCACTTTTCTCCATAGTCTACAATGCACTGCAAAATGTCACTTTTTCAGTTACAGGAACAGTGTTCAAACACTGCCTTATGAGAAAACAGGTATAACTGCCTGAGTGGAATGCACACATCACAAAGCAGTTTCTCAGAACACTTCTCTCCAGTTTTTATCTGGAGATATTTCCTTTTTCACCACACGCCTGCATGTGCTCTTGAATGTCCTTTCACAAATCTATCCATGATGCAGTTTCAAAGCTGTGTAATAGAACGTTTTATCTATGTGAGTTGAATAGACATCCCAATCACAAAGCAGTTTCACAGAAAGCTTCTTTACAGTTTTTGTTTCAGGATATTTCTTTTTTCCCCATGGCCATCTTATACTCCCGAATGTCCCCTGGTAGCTTTTTCTCCAAACGGGATTGCCCAATCTTCTATGAGAAGAAAAGTATAACTCTGTGAGTGGAATGCACACTTCACAAAGCAGCTCCTCAGAAATCTTCTCTCCAGTATCTATCTGAAGATATTTCCGTATTCACCGTAAGCTTCAAAGGGCGCCAGTGTATCCCTAGCTGACTAACCTAAAACAGTGTTAGAATACTGCTCAATGAAAACAGAAGCTTAACTGTGCACGTGCACTTCACGTGACCTAGAGCAGTTTCACAGAAAGTTTCCTTCTGGTTTTTATCAGAAGGTATTTCTTTTTCAGCATATTATTAAGAGCGTTCCCAAATGTCCTTTCCCAGGTTCCACAGAAACAGTGATTTCAAACTGCTCAATTCAAAGAGTGATTTAAATCTATGAGATGAATACACACATCACAAAGCAGTTGCTCCCAAAGCTTTCCTCCAGTTTTCATTGGAAGACGTTTCTTTTCTCACCACAACCCTCCGTGCACCACTTAATATCCCTTCATATATTCCTCAAAGACAAAGTTTACAAACTGGACAATGTAGTGTAAGCTTTAACACTCTGAAATGAATGCATACGTCAGAGAGCAGTTTTTTGGAAGGTTTCTTTCTGGGTTTTATTTCAGGATATTTCACTTTTCGCTGTAGTGTTCAATGTGCTGCAAAGTATCACTTTTTCAGTATTACAGGAAGAGTGTTCAAACACTACTTTATGATAAAAGTGGTATAACACCCTGAGTGGAATGCACACATCACAAAGCAGTTTCACAGAAAGCTTGTTTCTAGTTTTTGTCTGAGGATATTTCCTTTTTCTTCATAGCCATCCATTTACTCCGAATTTTCCCGTGGTAGCTTTTTCTCCAAACGGGGTTCCTCAATCCTCAATGAGATGAAAAGTATAACTCTGTGAGTGAAATGCACATGTCCCAAAGCAGCTCCTCGGAAATATTCTCTCCAGTATCTATCTGAAGGTATTTCCGTTTTCACCGTAAGCCTCAAAGCACTCCTGAGTATCCCTTAGCTGACAACCTTATACAGTGTTAGAATACTGCTCAATGAAAACAGAAACTTAACTGTGTGAGTGGAATTCACGTGACCTAGAGCAGTTTCACAGAAAGTTGATTTTGTGACTTCTTCCGGAGGATATTTCTTTTTCAGCATATTCTTAAGAGCGTTCCCAAGTTTTCTTTCTCAGTTTCCACAGAAACAGTGATTACATCTCTCCAGTTTTCATCGGAAGACGTTTCCTTTCTCACAAGACCAGGGGTGCCACTTAATATCCCTTCAAAGATTCCTCAAAGAGAGAGTCTCCAAACTGCGAAATGTAGTGTAAGCTTTAACTCTTTGAAATGAATGCACACGTCAGAGAGCAGTTTCTTGGACGCTTCTTTCTGGGTGTTATTTCAGGATATTTCACTTTACACCATAGTAAAGTGAAACGCGCTGCAATATTTCACTTTTTCACTTTTACAGTGCGCTGCAATATTTCACTTTTTCACTTTTACAGTGAAGATATTTCCTTTTTCACTGTAAGCCTCAAAGCGCCCCCAAGTATCCTTTAGCTGACTAAACTAAAACAGTGTTAGAATACTGCTCAATGAAAACAGAAACTTAACTGTGCGAGTGGACTTCACGTGACCTAGAGCAGTTTCATAGAAAGTATCCTTCCGGTTTTTATCAGAGGATATTTCTTTTTCAGCATATTCTTAAGAGCGTTACCAAATACAATTTCTCAGTTTCCACAGAAACAGTGATTTCAAATTGCTGAATCCAAAGAATGATTAAACTCTATGAGATGAATACACACATCACAAAGATTTGCTCCAAAAACTTATCTTCAGTTTTCATTGGAAGACGTTTCCTTTCTCACCACGAGCCTCCGGGCACCACTTAATATCCCTTCACAGATTCCTCAAAAACACAGTTTCTAAACTAGGCAATGTAGTGGAAGCTTTAACTCTCTGAAACGAATACACACATCAGAACGCAGTTTCTTGGAACACTTCTTTCTGGGTTTTATTTCAATATATTTCACCTTCATAGTCTTCAATGTGCTGCAAAATATTACTTTTTCAGTTTTACAGGAACAGTTTTCAAACACTGCCTTATAGAAAAGAGGTATGACTCCCTGAGTGGAATGCACACATCACAAAGCAGTTTCTCAGAAAGCTTCTCTCCAGTTTTTTTCTGAAGATATCTCCTTTTTCTCCATACCCCTGAATGTGCTCCCGAATGTTCCTTCATGAATTCGTCCATGATGCAGTTTCAAAACTGCATAATTGACAGAAAGATGTATCTATGTGAGATGAATAGACATATCTATCCCAAAGGAATTTCACAGAAAGCTTCTTTCCAATTTTTGTCTGAGGATATTTGTTTTTTCACCGTAGCCATCCATATACTCCTGAAGGTCCCCTGGTAACTTTTTCTCCAAACGGGATTCCCAATTCTCTGTGAGAAGAAAGGTATAACTCTGTGAGTGGAATGCACACATCACAAAGCAGCTCCTCCGAAATCTTCTCTCTAGTATCTATCTGAAGATATTTCCATTTTCACCATAAGCCTCAAAGTGCTGTTGAGTATCCCTTACCTGAATAAACTAAAACAGTGTTAGACTACTGCTCAGTGAAAACAGAACCTTAATTGTACGAGTGGAATTCACGTGACCTAGGGCAGTTTCACAGAAAGTTTCTTTCTGATTTCCATCGGAGAGTATTTCTTTTTTGGCATATTCTTAAGAGTGTTCCCAAATGTCCTTTCTCAGGTTCCACAGAAACAGTGATTTCAAACTGCTCTAACCAAAGAATGATTTAACTCTTAGAGATGAATACGCACATCACAAACAGTTACTCTGAAAGCTTCTCTCCAATTATCATTGGAAGACGTTTCCTTTCTCACCACAAGCCTTAGGATGTCACTTAATAGCCCTTCACAGATTCCTGGAATGCTTCTTTATGAGTTTTATTTCAGGATATTTCACTTTTCACCATAGTCTTCAATGCGCTGCAAAATATCATTCTTTAGTTTTACAGGAACAATGTTCACATACTGCCTTCTGAGAAAAGTTGTCTAACTCCCTGAGTGGAATGCACACATCACAAAGCAGTTTCTCAGAAAAAGTCTCTCCAGTTTTTTTCCTGTAGATATTTCCTATTTCCCCACAGGCCTGAATGTGCTCTGCAATGTCCCTTCACGAATCTGCCCATGACTCAGTTTCAAAACAACATAACAGAAAGAAAGTTTTATCTATGTGATACTAATTGACATATCTATCACAAAGTAGTTTCACAGAAAGCTTCTTCCCAGTTTTTTTCTGAGAATATTTCCTTTATCATCATACCCCTCCATGTCCCCTTGTAGCTTTTTCTCCAAACAGGATTCCCCAACCCTCTATGAGAAGAAAAGTGTAACTCGGTGAGTAGAATGCACACGTCACAAAGCAGATTCCTCGAAATCTTCTCTCCAGTATCTATCTGAAGATATTTCCGTTTTCACCGTAAGCTTCAATGCATTCCCGAGTATCCCTCAGCTGTCTAACCTAAAACAGTGTTACAATACTGCTCAATGAAAACAGAAGCTTAACTGTGTGAGTGAAATTCACGTGACCTAGAGCAGTATCACAGAAAGTATCCTTCTGGTTTTATCTGAGGGTATTTCTTTTTCAGCATATTCTTAAGAGTGCTCCCAAATGTACTTTCTTATGTTCCACAGAAACAGTAATTTCAAACTGCTCAATCGAAAGAATGATTTAATTCTAAGAGATGAATACACACATCACAAAGCAGTTGCTCCAAAAGCTTCTCTCCGATATTCTTCAGAAGATGTTTCCTTTCTCACCAAAAGCCTCTGGGTGTCACTTAATAGCCCTTCACAGATTCCTCAAAGACAGAGTTTCCAAACTAGGCAACGCAATGTAAGCTTTAACTCTCTGTAATGAATGCACATGTCAGAGAGCATTTTCTTGGAATGCTTCTTTCTGGGTATTATTTCAGGATATTTCACTTTTGGCCACAGTCTTCAATGAGCTGCAAAATATCACTTTTACAGATTTACAGGAACAGTGTTCAAACGCTGTCATAGGAGAAAAGAGGTATAACTCACTGAGTGGAATGCACACATCACAAAGCAGTTTCTCAGAAAGTGTCTCTCCAGTTTTTATCTGATGATATCTCTTATTTAACCACAGACCTGAATGTGCTCCCAAATGACCCTTCGTGAATTCTTCCATGAAAGAGTTTCAAAACTGCGTAATAGAAAGAAAGTTTTATCTATGTGAGACGCATAGACACATCTATCAATAATCAGTTTCACAGAAAGTTTCTTTCCAGTTTTTGTCTGAGGATATTTCCTTTTCCCCCATAGCCCTCTTATACTCCCAAATGTCCCCTGGTAGCTTTTCTTACACATGGGATTCCTCAATCCTCCATGAGCAGAAAAGTATAACTCTGTGAGTGGATAGCACACCTCACAAAGCAGCTCCATGGAAATCTTCTCTCCAGTATCTATCTGAAGTTATTTACACATTCACCATGAGCCTCAACGCACTCCCGAGTATCACTTAGCAGATTAACCTAAAACAGTGTTAAAATACTGCTGAATGAAAACAGAAGTTTAGGTGTGCAAGTGGACTTCCCATGACCTGGACCAGTTTCACAGAAAGTTTCCTTCTGGTTTTCATTGGAGGGTATCTCCTTTTCAGCATATTCTTAAGAGCATTCCCAAATGTCCTTTCTCAGGTTCCACAGAAACAGTAATTTAAAACTCCTCAATCCACAGAATGATTTAACTCTGTGAGATGAAAACACACATCACAAAGCAGTTGCTCCAAAAGCTTCTCTCCAGTTTTCATTGGAAGACGTTTCCTTTTTCGCCACAAGCCTCTGTTCGCCACTTAATATCCCTTCCCAGATTACTCAGAGTTACCAAACTGAGCAACGTAGTGTAAGCTTTAACTCTTAAAATGAATGCATTCCTCAGAGAGCGGTTTCTTGGAACGCTTCTTTCAGCGTTTTATTTTCGAATATTTCACATTTAGCTTAGTCTTCAATGCATTGAGAAACATCACATTTTTTCAGTTTTAAAGAAACATTGTTCAAACACTGCCTTATGAGAAAAGGGTATAAATTTCTGAGTGAAATGTACACATCACAAAGCAGTTACTCAGAAAGTTTCTCTCGCGTTTTTATCTGGAGACATTTCCTATTTCCTCAAAGGATGGAATGTGCACCCGAATGTCCCTTCGTGAATCCATCCATGATGCAGTTTCATAACTGCGTAATAGAAATAACGTTTTATCTATGTGAGATGAATAGACACATCTATCCAAAGCAGTTTCATAGAAAGCTTCTTTCCAATTTTTTGTCTGAGTACATTTCCTTTTTCATCATAGCCGTCCATATACTACCGAATGTTCCCTGGTAGCTTTTTCTCCAAACGGGATTCCCCAATCCACTATGAGTAGAAAAGCACAACTCTGTGAGTGGAATGCACATGTCACAAAGCAGCTCCTCGGAAATCTCCTCTCCAGTATCTATCTGAAGATATTTCCGCTTTCACTGTAAGCCTCAAAGTCCTCCCAAGTATTCCTTAGCTGACTAACCTAAAATATTGTTAGAATACTGCTCAATCAAAACAGAAGCTAAACTGTGTGAATGGAATTCACGTGACCCAGGGGAGTTTCACAGAGAGTTTCCTTCTGGTTTCTATTGGAGGGTATTTATTTTTCAGCACATTCATAAGAGCGTTCTCAAATGTCCTTTCTCAGGTTCCACCGAAACAATGATTTCAAACTGCTCAATCCAAAGAATGATGTAACTCTATGAGATGAATACACACATCACAAAGCAGTTGCTATGAAAACTTCTGTCCAGTTTCCATCGGAAGACCTTTCCTTTCTTGAAACAAGCCTCCGAAGGCCACTTAATATCCTTTCACAGATTCACGAAAGACAGAGTTTACAAACTGGGCAATGTAGTGTAAACTTTAACACTCTGAAATGAATACACACGTCAGAGAGCAGTTTCTTGGAATGCTTCTTTCTGAGTTTTATTTCAGGATATTTCAATTTTCACCATAGTCTTCAAGGCACTGCAAAATATCACTTTTCCAGCTTTACAAGAACAGTGTTCAAACACTACCTTTGGAGAAAAGAAGTATAACTCCCTGAGTGAAATGCACACATCACAAAGCAGTTTCTCTGAAAGCTTCTCTCAGGTTTTTATCTGAAGATAGCTCCTATTTCCCCACAGGCCTGAATGTGCTCCCCAATGCCCTCCATGAATCCGACCACGTTGCAGTTTCAAAACAGCTTAATAGAAAGTTTTATCTATGTGAGATGAATAGACATATCTATCACAAAGCAGTTTAACAGAAACTTTCTTTATAGTTTTTGTCTAAGGGTATTTCCATTCTCCCCATACCCGTCTTATACTCCTGAATGTCCTCAGTAGCTTTTTCTCCAAACGGGATTCCCCAATCCTCTATGAGAACAAAAGTATAACTCTGTGAGTGGAATGCACACGTCACAAAGCAGCTCCTTGATAATCTCCTCTCCAGTATCTATCTGAAGATATTTCGGCTTTCACTATAAACCTCAAATCCCTCTGAAGTATCCCTTAGCTGACTAACCTAAAACAGTGTTAGAATACTTCTCAATGAAAACAGAAGCTTAGCTGTGCGAGTGGAATTAACATGACCCAGAGGAGTTTCACAGATAGTATCCTTCTGGTTTTTATTGTAGTGTATTTCTTTTTCAGCATATTCTTAAAGGCGTTCCCAAATGTCCTTTCTCAGGTTCCTCAGAAACAGTGATTTCAAACTGCTCAATCCAAAGAATGATTTAACTCTCTGAGATGAATACACACATCACAAAGCAGTTCCTCCGAAAACTTCTCTCCAGTTTTCATTGGAAGATGTTTCCTTTCTCTAAACAAGCCTCCGGCGCCACTTAATAACCCTTCACAGATTCCTCAAAGACAGAGTTTCCAATCTGAGAAGCATATTGTGAGCTTTAACTCTCTGAAAGGAATGCACACGTCAGAGACCAGTTACTTGGAATGCTTCATTCTGGGTTTTCTTTCAGGATATTTCACTTTTCGCCATGCTCTTCAATGCACTGCAAAATATCACTTTTTCATTTTAACAGGAACAGTTTTCAAACACTGCCTCATGGAAAAAGAGGTATAACTCCCTGAGACGAATGCACACATCACAAAGCAGTTTCTCAGAATGCTTCTTTCTCTTTTTTATCTGAAGATATCTCCTATTTCCCCACAGACCTGATTGTGCTCCCGAATGTCCCTTTGCAAATCTGGCCATGATGCAGTTTCAAAACTGAGTCATAGAAAGAAAGTTTTGTCTATGTGAGATGAATAGATATATCTACCACAAAGCAGTTTCACAGAAAGCTTCTTTCCAGTTTTTGCCTGAGGACATTTCGTTTTTCACCTTAGCAGTCCATATACACCTGAATGTCCCCCAGTTCCTTTTTCTCCAACCTGGATTCCCCCATCCTCTCTTAGAGGAAAAGTATAACTCTGTGAGTGGAATGCACACGTCTCAAAGCATCTCCTCGGAAATATTCTCTCCAGTATCTATCTCAAGATATTTCCATTCTCACCATAAGCCTCAAAGCACTCCCGAGTATCTCTTAGCTGACTAACCTAAAACCATGTTAGAATACCGCTCAATGAAAACAGAACTTTAACTGAGCGTATGGACTTCAAGAGACCTAGAGCAGTTTCACAGAAAGAGTCCTTCTAGTTTTTATCGGAGGATATTTCTTCTTTAGCATATTCTTAAATTTCTTCCCAAATGTCCTTTCTCAGGTTCACAGAAACAGTTATTTCAAACTGCTGAATCCAAAGAATAATTTAACTATATGAGATGAATACACACATCACAAAGCAGTTGCTCCGAATGCTTTTATCCAGTTTTCATCGGAAGGCGTTTTTTTTCTCACCAAAAACCTCCTGGCACCATAATATCCCTTCACAGATTCCTCAAAGACAGAGTTTCCAGACTGGGCAACGCAGTCTAAACTTTAACTCTCTGAAATGAATGCACACTTTGGAGATCAGTTTCTTGGAATGCTTCTCTCTGGATTTAATTTCAGGATATTTCACTTTTCGCCATAGTCTTCAATGTGTTGCAAAGTATCATTTTTTCAGTTTTACAGGAAGAGTGTTCAAACACAGCTTTATAAGAAAAGAGGTATAACTCACTGAATGGAATGCACACATCACAAAGCAGTTTCTCAGAATGTTTCCCTCCAGTTTTCATCTGAAGATATTTCCTATTTCTCCACAGGACTGAATGTGATCCCAAATATCCCTTAACGAATCCATCCGTGATGAAGTTTCAAAACTGCGTAAAAGAAAGTACTTTCTATGTGAGATGAATAGATGTATCTATCACAAAGCAGTTTAACAGAAAGCTTCTTTCCAGTTTTTGTCTGAGGATATTTCCTTTTTCACCATAGCCATCCATGTACTCCCGAATGTCCCCTGGTAGCTTTTTCTCCAAAGGGGATTCCCCAATCCTCTATGAGAAGAAAAGTATAAATCTGTGAGTGGAATGCACACGTCACAAAGCAGCTCCTCGGAAATCTTCTCTCCAGTATCTATCTGAAGATATTTCTGCTTTCACCATAAGTCACATAGTGCTCCCAACTATCCCTTTGCTGACTACCCTGAAACAGTGTTAGAATACTGCTCAATGAAAACAGAAGTCTAGCTGTGCGAGTGGACTTCACATGACCTATAGTAGTTTCACAGAAAGTTTCCTTCTGGTTTTTATTGGAGGTTATTTCTCTTTCAAAATATTCTTAAGAGCGTTCAAAAATGTCCTTCCTCAGATTCCACAGAAACAGTGCTTTCATATTGCTAAATCCAAAGAATGATTTAACACTATGAGATGAATACCCATATTACAAAGCATCTGCTCTGAAATCTTCCCTCCAGTTCTTATCAGAAGATGTTCCCTTCTCACCATATGCCTCCATGCGCCACTTAATACCCCTTCACAGATTCGTCAAAGACATAGTTTCCAAACTGGACAATGTAGTGTAAGCTTTAACTGTCTGAAACGAATGTCCAACTCAGAGAGCAGTTTCTTTGAACCCTTCTTTCTGGGTTTTATTTCAGGATATTTCACTTTTCACCATAGTCTTCAATGCACAGCAAAGTATCACTTTTTCAGTTTTACAGGAACAGTGTTCAAACACTGCCTTATGAGAAAAGAGGTATAACTGAATAAGTGGAATGCACACATCATAAAGTAGTTTCTCAGAAAGCTTCTCTCCAGTTTTTTTCAGAAGTTATCTCCTATTTCCCCACAGACCTGAGTGTGCTACTGAAAGTCCCCACATGAATCCATAATGAAGGAGTTTCAAAACTGAGTAATAGGAACAATGTTTTATTTATGTGAGATGAATATACATATCTATCACAAAGCAGTTTCACAGAAAGCGTCCTTCCAGTTTTTGTCTGAGGATACTTCCTTTTTCACCATAGCCGTACATATACTCCCAAATGTCCCCTGGTGGCTTTTTCTCCAAACAGGATTCCCCAATCCACTAAGAGAAGAAACGTATAAATTTGTGAGTGGAATGCACACGTCACAAAGCAGCTCCTCGGAAATTTTCTCCTCACTATCTACCTGAAGGATTTCTGTTTCCGCCGTAAGCCTCAAAGTGCTCCCAAGTATCCTTAAACTGAATAACCTAATAAAGTGTTAGAATACTGCTCAATGAAAACAGAAGCTTAACCGTGCAAGTGGAATTCACGTGACCTAGAGCAGTTCCATAGAAAGTTTATTTCTGTTTTTTATTGGAGGGTATTCCTTTTTCAGCATATTCTTAAGAGCTTTCCCAAATGTCCTCTCTCAGTTTTCACAGAAAGAGTGATTTCAAGCTGCTCAATCCTAATAATGATTTATTTCTATGAGAGGAATACACATATCACAAAGCAGTTGCTCCAAAAGCTTGTCTCCAGTTTTCATCAGAAGACGTTTCCTTTATCACCACAAACCTCTGTGCGCCATTTAATATCCTTTCACAGATTCCTCAAAGACAGATTTCCAAACTGGCAACGTAGTGTAGCTATAATTCTCTGAAATGAATGCATACATCAGATAGCAGTCTCTTGAAACACTTCTTCCTGGGTTTTATTTCAGGATATTTCACTTTTTGCCATAGTCTTCAATGTGCTGCAAAATGCGCTGTGCATTCCACTCAGGGAGTTACACTTTTTTTCTCATAAGGTAATGTTTGAACACTGTTCCTGTAAAACTGAAAAAGTGATGCCTTGTAGTGCATTGAAGCCTACGACAAAAAGTGAAATATCCTGAATTAAAACCCAGAAAGAAGCGTTCCAAGAAACTGATCTCAGACGTGTGTATGCATTTCAGAAAGTTAAAGCTTACACTACGTTGCCCAGTTGGGAAACTCTGTCTTTGAGGAATCTCCGAAAGGATACTAAGTGGCACCCAGAGGTTTGTGGTGAGAAAGGAAACGTCTTCCGAAGAAAACTGGAGAGAAGTTTTCGGAGCAACTGCCCTGTGATGTGTGTATGCATCTCATAGAGTTACATCATTCTTTGTATTGAGCGGTTTGAAATCACTGTTTCTGTGGAAACTGAGAAAGGACATTAAGGAACACTCTTACAGATATACTGAGAAAGAAATACCCTTAGATAATAACTAGAAGGAAACTTTCTCTGAAACTGCTCTAGGTCATGTGAAATCCACTCGCACAGTTAAGCTTCTGTTTTCATTGAGCAGCATTCTAACACTGTTTTAGGTCAGTCAGCTAAGGGATACTCAGGAGCACTTTGAGGCTTATGGAGAAAGCGGAAATATCTTCAGATAGTTACTGAAGAGAAAATTTCCAAGGAAGTCCTTTGTGACGTGTGTATTCCACTCACAGAGTTATACTTTTCTTCTCAGTAGAGGAATGGGAAATCCCGTTTGGAGAAAAAGTTACCAGGGAACATTCAGGAGTATATGGATTGCTACGGTGAAAAAGGAAATATCCTCAGATAAAAACTGGAAGGAAGCTTTCTGTTAAACAGCTTTCTGATAGATATGTCCATTCATCTCACATAGATAAAACATTCTTTCTATTATGCAGTTTTGAAACTGCATCATGGACGGATTCGCGAAGGGACATTCGGGAGCACCTTCAGGCCTGTGGGGAAATAGGAAATATCTTCAGATAAAAACTGGACAGAATCTTTCTGAGAAACTGCTTTGTGATGTGCGCATTTCACTCAGAAAGTTATACCTCTTTTCTCAAAAGGCAGTGTTTGAACACTGTTCCTGTAAAACTGAGAAAGTGATATTTTGTGGTGCATTGTAGACTGTGGAAAAAATTGAAATATCCTGAAATACAACCTAGAAAGAAGTATTCCACAAAACTGTGCTCTGACGTGTGCATTCATTTCAGAGAGCTAAAGCTTACACTACATTGCCCAGTTTGTAAACTCTGTCATGAGGAATCGCTGAAGGGATATTACATGGTGCCCGGAGGCTTGTTTTGAGAAAGGAAAGATCTTCCAATGGAAACTGGACAGAAGCTTTTGGAGCAACTGTTTTGTGATGTGTGTATTCATCACATAGAGTTAAATCATTCTCTGGATTGAGCATTTTCAAATCACTGTTTCTGTTCAACCTGAGAAAGGACATTTGGGAACACTCTTAAAAATATGCTGAAAAAGATATACGCTCCAATAAAAACCAGGAGGATACCATCTGTGAAACTCCTCTGGGTCACGTGAATTCTACTCGCAAAGCTAACCTTCTGTTTTCATTGAGCAGTATTCTAACACTGTTTTAGGTTAGTCAGCTAAGGGATACTTGGGTTGGCATTGAAGTTTGTAGTGAAAGCCGAAATATCTGCAGATAGATACTGGAAAGGAGATTTCCAAGGAGCTGCTTTGTGATGTGTGCATTCCACTCACAGCGTTATATTTTTCTTCTCATAGAGGATTGGGGAATCCCGTTTGGAGAAAAAGCAACTAGGGAACATTCGCGAGTATATGGATGGCTGTATTGAAAAAGGAAGTATCCTCAGACAAAAACTGGAAAGAAGCTTTCTGTGAAACTGCTTTGTGGAAGATATGTCTATTCTTCTCACATAGATAAAACTTTCTTTCTATTACGCAGTTTTGAAACTGTGTCATGGTTGGATTCGCGAAGGGCATTGGGGAGCACATTCAGGCCTGTGGGGAAATAGGAGATATCTTCAGATAAGAATCTGAGAGAAGCTTTCCGAGAAACTGCTTTGTGATGTGTGCATTCCAATAAGGGAGTTATACCACTTTTCTCATAAGGCAGTGTTTGAACACTATTTCTGTAAAACTGAAAAAGTGATATTTAGAAATGCAATGAGGACTATGGTGAAAAGTGAAATACCCTGAAATAAAACTCAGAAAGAAGCATTCCAAGAAACTGCTCTCTGACGTGTGCATTCATTTCAGAGAGTTAAAGCTTAAGCTATGTTGCCCAGTTTGGAAATTCTGTCTTTGAGGAATCTGTGAAGGGATATTAAGCAGCACATGGAGGTTTGTGGTGAGAAAGGAAACGTCCTCTGATGAAAACTGGAGAGAAGCTTTCGGGGCAACTGCTTTGTGATGTGTGTATTCCTCTCATAGAATTAAAACATTCTTTGGATTGAGGAGCTTGAAATCACTGTTTCTGTGAAACCTGAGCGAGGACATTTGGGAATGCACTTAAGAATATGCTGGAAAAGGAACACCCTCCTATAAAAACCAGAAGGAAACATTCTGAAACTGCTCTAGGTCACGTGAATTCCACTCTCACAGTTAAGCTTCTGTTTTCATTAAGCAGTATTCTAACACTGTATTAGATTATTCAGCTAAGGGATACTCGGGAGCTCTTTGAGGCTTACGGTGAAAACAGAAATACTTCAGATAGATACTGAAAAGAGGATTTCCGAGGAGCTGCTTTGTGACGTGTGCATTCCACTCACAAATTTATACCTTTCTTCTCTTAGTGGATTGGTGAATCCCCTTTGGAGAAAATGCTACCAAGGGACATTCGGTAGTATATGTATGGCTATGGTGAAAAAGGAAGTATCTTCAGACAAAAACTGGAAAGAAGCTTTCTGTGAAACATTTTGGGTTAGATATGTCTATTAATGTTCACGTAGATAAAACATTCTTTCTATTATGCAGTTTTGAAATTGCCTCATGGACGGATTTGCAAAGGGACATTCGGGTGCACATTCCATCCTTTGAGGAAATAGGAAATGTCTCCAGATAAAAACGTGAGAGAAACTTTCTGAGTAACTGCTTTGTGATGTGTACATTTCACTCAGAAATTTATACCTTTTTCTCATAAGGCAGTGTTTGAACAATGTTTCTTTAAAACTGAAAAAAGTGATATATTTCAGCACATTGAAGACTATGAGGAAATGTGAAATATCCGGAAATAAAATGCTGAAAGAAGTGTTCCAAGAACCTGCTCTCTGAGCAGTGCATTCATTTTAGAGAGTTAAAGCTTACACTAAGTTGCTCAGTTTGGAAACTCCGTCTTTGAGTAATCTGGGAAGGGATATTAAGCGGTGAACGAAGGCTTGTGGTGAAAAAGGAAACGTCTTCCGATGAAAATTGGAGAGAAGAGTTCGGAGCAACTGCTTTGCGATGTGTGCGTTCATCTCAGATTTAAATCATTCTTTAGATTGAACAGTTTGAAATCACAGTTTAAGTGGAACCTGAGAAAGGACATTTGGGAACGCTCTTAAGAATATCCTGAAAAAGAATACCCTCTGATAAAAAACAGAAGAAAACTTTCTGTGAAACTGTTCTAGGTCACCTGAATTCCACTCGCACAGTTAAGGTTCTGCTTTCATTCAGCAATATTCTAACACTGTTTTAGGTTTGTCAGCTAAGGGACACTCAGGAGCGCTTTGAGTCTTACAATGAAAATGGAAATATCTTCAGATAGATATTGGAGAGAAGATTTCCAATGTGCTGCTTTGCATCCTGTGCATTCCACTCACAGAGTTATATTTTTCTTCTCATAGAGGGTTGGGGAATCCCATTTGGAGAAAAAGCTACCAGGGGACATTCACGAACGTATGGACGGCTACGGTGACAAAGGAAGTATCCTCAGAGAAAAACAGGAAAGAAGCTTTCTGTGAAACTGATTTGGGATAGATATGTCTATTCATCTCACACAGATAAAACTTTCTTCTATTACACAGTTTTGTAACTGCATCATGGATGGATCACAAGGGGAATTTCTGAAACACATTCAGGCCTCTGGGGAAATAGGAGATATCTCCAGACAAAAACTGGAGAGAAGTTTTCTGAGAAACTCCTTTGTGATGTGCACATTCCATTCAGGTATTTACACCTCTTTTCTCATAAGGCAGTGTTTGAACACTGGTTCTGTAAAACTGAAAAAGTGATATTTTGCAGCACATTGAAGACTATGATGAAAAGTGTAGTATTCTGAAATAAAACCCGGACTGAAGCTTTCCAAGAAACTGCTCTCTGACCTGTGCATTCATTTCAGAGGGTCAAAGCTTACACCGCATTTCCAGCTTGGAAACTCTGTCTTTGAGGAATGTGTGAAGGGATATTAAGTGGCGCATGGAGGCTTGTAGTGAGAAAGGATATGTTTTCCAATGAAAGCTGGAGAGAAGCTTTTGGAGCAACTGCTTTGTGATGTGTGTTTTCATCTCACAGAGTTAAATCATTCTTTGGATTGTGCAGTTTGAAATCACTGTTTCTGTGGAACCTGAGAAAGGACATTTGGGAACGCTATTAAGAATATGCTGAAAAAGAAATACCCTCCGATAAAAACCAGAAGGAAACTTTCTGTGAAACTGTTCCAGGTCACAAGAAGTCCACTGGCACACTTAAACTTCTGTTTTCATTCAGAAGTATTTTAACACTGTTTTAGGTTAATCTGCTAAGCAATACTCGGGAGTGCTTTGAGGCTCACGGTGAAAGTGTAAATATCTTCAGATAAATACTGGAGAGAAGATTTCCGAGGAGCTGCTTTGTGATGTGTGCTTTCCACTCAGAGAGTTATACTTTTCTTCTCATAGAGGATTGGGGAATCCCATGTGGAAGAAAAGCTACCAGGGGACATTTGGGAGTATAAGATGGCTATGGGGGAAAAGGAAATATCCTCAGACAAAAACTGGAAAGAAACTTTCTGTGAAACTGCTTTTTGATAGGTACGTCTATTCATCTCACATAGATAAAAATTTCTTTCTATTATGCAGTTTTGAAACTGCGTCATAGATGGATCACGAATGGGTCATTCAGGAGAATATTCCAGCCTGTGGGGTAATAGGAGATATCTTCAGATAAAAACTAGAGAGAAGCTTTCTGAGAAACTGCTTGTGATGTGTGCATTCCATTCTGGGAGTTTTACCTCTTTTCTCATAAGGCAGTGTTTGAACACTGTTCCTATAGAACTGAAAAAGTGATATTTTGCAGCGCATTGAAGACTATGCCAAAAAGTGTAATATCCAGAAATAAAACCCAGAAAGAAACGTTCCGAGAAACCGTCCTTGGATGTGTGCATTCATTTCAGAGAGTTAAAGCTTACACTACGTTGAACAGTTTGGAGACTCTGTCTTTAAGAAACCTGTGAAGACATATTAAATGGTGCCCAGAGGCTTGTGGTGAGAAAGGAAACGTCTTCCAATTACAACTGGACAGAAGCTTTCAGAGCAACTGTTTTGTGATGTGTATTCATCTCGTGGAGTTAAATCATTCCTTGGACTGAGCAGTTTGATATCACTATTTCTATGGAACCTGAGAAAGGACATTTGGGAATGCTCTTAGGAATATGCTGTAAAATATATACCCTCCGATATGAACAAGAAGGAACTTTCTGTGAAACTGCTCTAGGTCACGTGAATTTCACTCACGCAGTTAAGCTTCTGTTTTCATTGTGTAGTATTCTTACACAGTTTTAGTTTAGTCAGCTAACAGATATTCTGGAGCGTTTTGAGGCTTATGGTGAAAAAGGAAATATCTTCAGATAAAAACTGAAGAGAAGATTTCTGAGGAAGTGCTTTGTGACGTGTGCATTCCTCTCACAGAGTTATACTTTTCTTCTCATAGAGGATTGGGGAATCCCGTTAGGAGAAAAAACGACCAGGGGACATTCAGGAGTATATGGACGACAATGTTGAAAACGGAGATATCCTCAGGCAAAAATTGAAAAGAAGCTTTCTGTGAAACTGATTTGGAATAAATATGTCTATTCAACTCATATAGATAAAACTTTGTATTACACAGTTTTGAACCTACACCATGGGCGGATTCACGCAGGGGCATTCATAAGCACATTCAGGCATATGGTGAAAAATGAGATACCTTCCGATAAATACTGGAGAGAAGCTTTTGGAGCAACTGCTTTGTGATGTGTGTATTCATCTCATAGAGTTAAATCATTCTTTGGATTGAGCAGTTTGAAATAACTGTTACTGTGGAAATTGACAAAGGACATTAGAGAATGCTCTTACGGTTATGCCGAAAAAGAAATTCCCTCCGATTAAAAACTAGAAGGAAACTTTCTATGAAACTGCCCTAGGTCACGTGAAGTTCACTCGCACAGTTAAGCTTCTGTTTTCACTGAGCAGTGTTTTAACACTATTTTAGGTTAGTCAGCTAATGAATACTAGGGAGCGCTATGAGGCTTACGGTGAAGAAGGAAATATCTTCAGATAAAACCTGAAGAGAAGATTTCCGAGGAGCTGCTTTGTGACGTATGCATTCTTCTCACAGAGTTATACTTTTTTTCTCATAGATGATTGGGGAAACCCGTTTGGAGAAAAAGACACCAGGGGACATTCCAGAGTTTATGGATGGCTATATTGAAAAAGGAAATATCATCAGACAAAAACTGGAAAGAAGCTCTCTGTGAAACTGCTTTGTGATAGATATGTCTATTCATCTCACATAGATAAAACTTTCTATTACGCAGTTTTGAAACTACGGCATGGATGGTTTCACAAGGGGACGTTCGGGAGCACATTCAGAAATGTGGGGAAAAAGGAAGGATATTCAGATAAAAACTGGAGAGAATGCCTCTGTGAAAGTGCTTTGTGATGTGTGCATTCCATTCAAGGAGTTTTACCTCTTTTCACATAAGGCAGTGTTTCAATGCAGTTCCTGTAAAACTGAAAAAGTGACATTTTGCAGCGCATTGAAGACTGTGACGAAAAGTGAAATATTCTGAAATAAAATCCAGAAAGAAGCATTCCAAGAAATGGCTTTCTGATGTGAGCTTTCATTTCAGATAGTTAAAGCTTACACTACATTGCCCAGTTTGGAAACTCTGTCTTTGAGGAATCTATAACGGGGTATTAAGTGGTGCACGGAGGCTTTTGGTGAGAAAGGAAAGGTCTTCTGATGAAAACTGGAGAGAATACTTCAGAACAACTGCTCTGTGATGTGTGTATTCATCTCATAAAATTCAATCATTCCTTGGATTGAGCCATTTGAAATCACTCTTTCCATGGAAACTGAGAAAGGACATTTGGGAACGCTCTTAAGAATATGCTGAGAAAGAAATACCCTCCGTTAAAAACCAGAAGGAAACTTTCTGTGAAACTAATCTGGGTCACGTGAAGGCCACTCGCACAGTTAAGCTTCCATCTTCATTGAGCAGTATTCTAAAACTGTTTTAGGTTAGTCAGCTAAGGGATACTCGGGAGCACTTTGAGGTTTATGGTGAAAACGGAAGTATCTTCAGATACATACTGGAGAGAAGATTTCTGAGCAGCTGCCTTGTGATGTGTACATTCCACTCACAAAGTTATACTATTCTTCTCATAGAGGATTTCGGAATTCCCTTTGGAGAAAAAGCTACCAGGGGACATTCAGGAGCACATGGACGGCTATGGTGAAGAAGGAAATATCCTCAGACAAAAACTGGAAAGAAGCTTTCTGTGAAACCACTTTGTGATAAATATGTCAATTCATCTCACATAAAAGAAAATTCTTTCTATTGCATAAATCTTTCTAATGCAGTTTTGAAACCGCATCATGGATGGATTTCTGAAGGAACATTCGGGAGCACATTCAGGCCTGTTGGGAAATAGGAGATATCTTCAGGTAAAAACTGTAGAAAGTCTTTCTGAGAAACTGCTTTGTAATGCAAGCATTCCTCTCAGGGAGTTATACTTCTTTTCTCCTAAAGCAGTGTTTAAACACTGTTCCTGTAAAACTGAAAAAGTGATATTTTGCAGCTCATTGAAGACTGTGGCGAAAAGTGAAATATTGTGAAATAAAACACATTAAGAAGCATTCCAAGAAGCTGCTCTCTGACGTGTGCATTCATTTCAGAAAGTTAAAGCTTGCAATACGTTGCCTGTTGGGAACTCTGTCTTTGAGGAATCTGTGAAGGGCTATTAAGTGACACCTGGAGGCTTGTGGTGGGAAAGGAAACGTCTTCCAATGAAAACTGGATAGAAGCTTTCGGAGTGACTGCTTTGTGATGTATGTATTCATCTTATAGAGTTAAATCGTTCTTTGGATTGAGCAGCTTGAAATCACTGTTTCTGTGGAACCTGAGAAAGGACATTTGGGAATGCTCTTAAGAATATGTGGAAAAGGAAATACCTTCCGATAAAAAACAGAAGGAATCTTTCAGAGAAACTGCTCTAGGTCACGTGAAGTCCACTCGCACTGTTAAGTTTCTGTTTTCATTGAGCAATATTCTAACACTGTTTTAGATTAGTGAGCTAAGGGATACTAGGGAGTGCTTTGAGGCTTATGATGAAAATGGAAACATCTTCAGATAGATACTGGGGAGAAGATTTCTGAGGAGCTCCTTTGTGATGTTTGCATTCCTCTCACAGAGTATACTTTTTTTCTCATAGAAGATTGGGGAATTCTGTTAGGAGAAAAAGCTACCATGGGACATTCATGAGCATATGGATGGCTATGTTGAAAAGGAAATATTTTCAGAGAAAAACGGGAAAGAAGCTTTCTGTAAAACTGCTTTGTGATAGATATGTCTAATTATCTCACATAGATAAAATTTTCTTTTTATTATGCAGTTTTGAAACTGTGTCTTGGACGGATTTACGAAGGGAAATTCGAGAGCATATTCAGGCCTGTGGGGAAATAGAAAATATCTTCAGATAAAAACTGGAGAGAAGCTTTTTGAGAAACTACTTTGTTATGTGTGCATGCCACTCAGGGAGTTATATTTCTTTTCTCAAAAGGCAGTGTTTGAACACTGTTCCTGTAAAACTGAAAAAGTGATATTTTGCAGCTCATTGAAGACTGTGGAGAAAAGTGAAATATCCTGTAATAAAACTCAGAAAGAAGTTTTCCAAGTAACTGCTCTCTAACGTGTGCATTCATTTCAGAAAGTTAAAACTTACACTACATTGTCCAGTTTGGAAACTCTGTTTTTTTTAGGTATCTGGGAAGGGATATTAAGTGGTGCCCATGGGCTTGTGATGAGAAAGAAAACGTCTTCTGATGAAAACTGTAGAGAACCTCTCGGAGCAACTACTTTTTGGTGTGTGCATTCATCTCATAGAGTTAAATCATTCTTTGGTTTGAGCAGTTTGAAATCACTGTTTCTGTGGAACCTGTGAGACGACATTTAGGAATGCTCTTAAGAATATGCTGAAAAAGAAATACACTCCGATAAATACCAGAAGGAAACTTTCTGTGAAACTGCTCTACGTCACTTGAAGTACACTCGCACAGTTAAGCTTCTGTTTTCACTCAGCAGTATTCTAACACTGTTTTAGGTTGGTTAGCCAAGGGATAGCTGAAAGTGCTTTGAGGCATGCGGTGAAAGAGGAAATATCTTCAGAGAAATACTGGAGAGAAGATTTCCAAGGACCTGCTGTTGACGTGTGTATTCTACTCAGAGAGTTGAAAAAGAAATAGGCTCCGATAAAACCCAGAAGGAAAGTTTCTGTGAAACTGCTCTAGGTGACATGAAGTCCAGTTGTACAGTTTAGCTTCTGCTTTAACTGAGCAGTATTCTAACACTGTTTTGGGTTAGTCAGCTAAGGGATACTCTTTAGCACATTGAGGCTTACGGTGAAAACTGAAATATGTTCAGATAGATACTGGAGAAAAGATTTCTGTTTTCACTGAGCAGTATTCTAACACTATTTTAGGTTATTCAGCTCAGGTACACTTGGGAGGGCTTTGAGGCTTATGGTGAAAGTGGAAATATCTTCAGATAGATACTGGAGTGGAGATTTCAAGGAGGTGCTTTGTGATGTGTGCATTCCACTCACAGAGTTACACTTTTCTTCTCATAGAAGATTGGGGAATCCTGTTTGGAGAAAAAGCTAGCAGGGGACATTCAGGAGTATACGGACAGTATGGTGAAAAAGGAAATATCCTCAGACAAAAAATGGAAAGAAGCTTTCTGTGAAACTGCTTTGTGGAAGATATGTCTATTCATTTCACATAGAAAAAATTTTCTTTCTATTACGTAGTTTTGAAAGTGCATCATGGATGGATTCACGAAGGGACTTTCAGAGCACATTCAGCAAAGTGGGGGAATAGGAAATATCTCCAGATAAAAACTGGAGAGAAGCTTTCTGAGAAACTGCTTTGTGATGTGTGCATTCCACTCAGGGAGTAATACCACTTTTCTCATAAGGCAGTGTTTGAACACTGTTCCTGTAAACCCGAAAAGGTGATTAAAAAAAAGGATACGATTACAAAACTGTGTAATATAAAGAAAGTTACATCTATGTGAGATGAATAGACATATCTATCACAAAGCAGTTTCACAGAAAGCTTCTTTCCAGTTTTTGTCTGAGGATACTTCCTTTTTCAATACAGCCATCCATATACTCCCGAATGTCTCCGGGTTGCTTTTTCTCCAAACGGGATTCCCCAATACTCTATGAGAACAAAAGTATAACTCTGAGAGTGGAATGCACACGTCACAAAGCAGCTCTTCAGAATTCTTTTCTCCAGTTTTTATCTGAAGATATTTCCTTTTTCACTGTATGACTCAAAGCGATCCTGATTATCATTTTGCAGACTAAACAAAAACAGTGTTAGAATACTGCTCAATGAATACAGAAGCTTAACTGTGCGAGTGGACTTCATGTGACCTAGAGCAGTTTCACTGAAAGTTTCCTTCTGATTTTTATCAGAGGATACTTCTTTTTCAGCGTATTTCTAAAACGTTCCCAAATGTCCTTTCAAACAAAACAGTTGCTCCGTAAGTTTCTCTCCAGTTTTCATTGGAAGACCTTTCCTTTCTCTAAACAAGCCTCTGGGCGCCACTTAATATCCCTTCACAGATTCCTCAAAGAGAGAGTTTCCAATCTGAGGAACTTATTGTGAGCTTTAACTCTCTGAAAGGTATGCACACGTCAGAGACCAGTTACTTGGAATGCTTCATTCTGCGTTTTATTTCAGGATATTGCACTTTTCACCATAGTCCTCAAAGTGCTGCAAAATATCACATTTTCAGTTTTACAGGAACAGATTTCAAGCACTGCCTCATGAGAAAACAGGTATAACTCACTGAGAGGAATGCACACATAACAAAGCAGTTTTCCAGAAAGCTTCTCTCCAGTTTTTATCTGAAGATGTTTTCTATTTCCCCACAGGCATGAATATGCTCTCAAATGTCCCTTCGCGAATCCTTCCATGATGCAGTTTCAAAACTGCGTAATAAAAAGAAAGCTTTATCTGTTTGAGAAGAATAGATATATCTATCACAAAGCGGTGTCACAGAAAGCTTCTTTCCCGTTTTTCTCTGAGAATATTTCCTTTTCAACATAGCCGTCCATATACTCCTGAATGTCTCCTGATCGCTTTTTCTCCAAACGGGTTTTCCTAATCCTTTATGAGAAGAAAAGTATAACTCTGTGAGTAGAATGCACATGTCACAAAGCAGTTCCTCAGAAATCCTCTCTCCAGTATCTATCTGAAGATATTTCTGCTTTCACCGTAAGCCTCATAGCGCTCCCGTGTATCCCATAGCTGACTAACCTAAAACAGTGTTAGAATACTGCTCATTGAATACAGAACCTTAACTGTGCGAGGGGACTTCATGTGACCTAGAGGAGTTTCACAGAAAGTTTTCCTCTGCTTTTTATCAGAGGGTATTTCTTTTTCAAAATACTCTTAAGAGAATTCCCAAATGTCCTTTCTCAGGTTCCACAGAAACAATGATTTTAAACAACTTGATCCAAAGATTGATTTAAATCTATGAGATGAAGAGACACATAACCAAACATTTACTTTCAAAGCTTCTCTCCAGTTTTCATCAGAAGACGTTTACTTTCTCACCACAAGCCTCAAGGCAACTCTTAACATTTCTTCACAGTTTCCTCAAAGACAGTTTCCAAACTGGACAACGTAGTGTAAGTTTTAACTCTCTGAAATGAATGCACACGTCAGGGAGCAATTTCTTGGAACTTTCTTTCTGGGTTTTATTTCAGGATATTTCACTTTTTGCCATAGTCTTCAATGCTCTGTAAAATATCACCTTTTCAGTTTTACAGCAAAAGTGTTGAAACACTGTCTCATGAGAAAAGAGGTATAACTCCCAGACTGGAATGCACACATCACAAAGCAGTTTCTCAGAATGCTTCTCTGCCGTTTTTATCTGAACGTATGTCCTATTTCCCCACAGACCTGAATGTGCTCCGGAATGTACCTTCGTGAATCCGTCCATGATGCAGTTTCAAAACTGTAATAGAAAGAAAGTTTTATTACGTGAGATGATTAGACAAGTGTATCCAAAAGCAGTTTCACAGAAAGCTTCTTTCCAGTTTTTGTCTGAGGATATTTCCTTTTTCACCATAGCCATCCACATACTCCTGAATGCCCCCTGGTTGTTTCTTCTCCAGACGTAATTACCCAATCCTCTATGAGTAGAAAAGTGTAACTCTGTGAGTAGCATGCACATGTCACAAAGCAGCTCCTCCGAATTCTTCTATCCAGTATCTATCTGATATTTCTGTTTTCACCGTAAGCCTCAAAATGCAACCGAGTATCCCTTAGCTGACTAACCTAAAACAGTGTTAGGATACTGCTCAATGAAAACAGAAGTTTAACTGTGCAAGAGGACTTCACGTGACCAAAAGCAGTTTCACAGAAAAGTTCCTTGTGGTTTTCTCGGAGTGTAGTTCTTTTTCAGCATATTCTTAAGAGTGTTCCCAAATGTCCTTTCTCAGATTCAACAGAAACAGTGATTTCAAAGTGCTCAATCCAAAGAAAGATTTAACTCTATGAGATGAATACACACATCACAAAGCAGTTGCTCCAAAGCTTCTGTCCAGTTTTCAATGGAAGACTTTTCCTTTCTCACCACAAGCCTCCGGGCGAACCTTAATATCCTTTCACAGATTCATCAAGGACAGAGTTTCCAAACTGAGCAACGTAGTGTAAGCTTTAAATCTCTGAAATGAATGCACACGTCAGAGAGCAGTTTTTTGGAATGTTTCTTTCTGGGTTTTATTTCAGGATATTTCACTTTTCGCCATAGTCTTCAATGTGCTGCAAAATTTCACTTTTTCAATTTTACATAACAGTGTTCAAACACTGACTTATGAGAAAAGTAGTATAACTCCCTGATTGGAATGGACTCATCACAAAGCAGTTTTTGAGACAGCTTGTCTTCAGTTTTTATCTGAAGATATCTTCTATTTCCCCACAGGGCTGAATGTGCTCTTGAATGTCCTTTCGTGACTCCGTGAAGACGCCATTTCAAAACCGCATAATACAAATAAAGTTTTATCTATGGGAAATGAATAGACATATCTGTGACAAATCAGTTTCACAGAAAGCTTCTTTCCAGTTTTTGTCTGAGGATATTACCTTTTTCACCTTAGCCATCCATATACTCGCAAATGTCCCCTAGTTGCTTTTTCTCCAAACGGGATTCCCCAAACCTCTATGAGAAGAAAAGTATAACTCTGTGAGTGGAATGCACACGTCACAAAGCAGCTCCTCGGAAATCTCTCCAGTATCTATCTGAGGATATTTTGGCATTCACTATAAACCTCAAAGCCCTCCCAAGTATTCCTTAGCTGACTAAACTAAAACAGTGTTAGAATACTGCTCAATGAAAACAGAAGCTTAACTGTGCCAGTGGAAATCACATGACACAGAGGAGTTTCACAGAAAGTTTCTTTCTGGTTTCTTTTCAAGTGTATTTCTTTTTCAGCATATTCTTAAGAGTGTTCCCAAATGTCCTTTCTCAGGTTTCACAGAAACAGTGATTTCAAACTGCTCAATCCAAAGAATGATTTAACTGTATGAGATGAATACACACATCACAAAACATTTCCTCCGAAAACTTCTGCCCAGTCTTCTGGAAAGACATTTCCTTCCTCAAAACAATTCTACGGGCACCATTTAATATCCCTTCACAGAGTCCACAAGGCAGTTTACAAACTGTGCAATTTAGTGTAAGCTTTAACTCTCTGAAATGATTGCACACCTCACAGAACAGTTTATTGGAATGCTTCTTTCTAGGTTGTTTTTCAGGATATTTCAATTTTTGCCATAGTCTACAATGCGCTGCAAAATATCACATTTTCTGTTTTACAGGAACAGTGTTCAAACACTGCCTTTTGAGAAAAGAGGTATAACTTCCTGAGTGAAATGTGCACATCACAAAGCATTTTCTCAGAAAGATTCACTCCAGGTTTTATCTGAAGATATTTCCTATTTCCCCACAGGCCTGTTGGTGCTCCCGAATATCCCTTCACGAATCCGTCCATGATGCAGTTTCAAAACTGCACAATAGAAAGAAAGTTTTATCTATGTGAGATGAATGGACATATCTATCACAAAGCAGTTTAAGAGAAAGCTTCTTTCCAGTTTTTGTCTGAGGATATTTCCTTTTTCACCATAGCCATCCATATACTCCCAAATGTCTCGTGGTAGCTTTTTCTCCAATTGGGATTCCCCATTCCTCTATGAGAAGAAAAGTATAACTCTGTGAGTGGAATGCACACGTCACAAAGCAGCTCCTTGGAAATCTTCTCTCCAGTATCTATCTGAAGATTTTTCCGCTTTCACTGTAAGCTTCAAAGTGCTCCCGAGTATCCCTTAGCTGCCTGACCTAAAACAGTGTTAGAATGCAGCTCAATGAAAACAGAAGCTTAACTGTGCGAGTGAATTTCACGTGACGTCGAGCAGTTTCAGAGAAGGTTTTCTTCTACTTTTTATCGGAGGTTATTTCTGTTTCAGCATATCTGTAAGAGTGTTCCCTAATGTCCTTTCTCAGTTTCCACTGAAACAGTGATTTGAAACTGCTCCATACAAAGAATGCTTTAACTTTATGAGGTGATTACCCACTGAAAACTTCTCTACAGTTTTCTTCGGAGGACGATTCCTTCCTCACCACAAGCCTCTGGGCGCCACTTAATATTCTTTCACAGATTCCTCAAAGACAGAGTTTACCAACTGGGCAACGTAGTGTAAGCTTTAACTCTCTGAAATGTGTACACACATCAGAGAGAAGTTTCTTGGAACGCTACTTTCTGGGTTTTATTTCAGAATATTTCACTTTTTGCCATAGTCTTCAATGCGCTGCAAAGTATTGCTTTTTCAGTTTTACAGGAACAGTGTTCAAACATTGCCTTATGAGAAAAAAGTATAACTCCCTGAGTGGAATGCACACATCACAAAGCAGTTTCTCAGAAAGCTTCTCTACAATTTTTATCTGAAGGTATCTCCTATTTCCCAACTGGTCTGTATGTGCTCCAGAGTGTCCCTTCACAAATCCATCCAGGACGCAGTTTCAAAACTGAATAAAAGAATGTTTTATCTATGTGAGATGAATAGACATATCTATCACAAAGCAGTTTCACAGAAAGCTTCTTTATATTTTTTGTCTGAGGGTATTTCCTTTTTCCCCATAGCCATCTTTTACTCCCAAATGTCCCCTGCTAGCTTTTTCTCCAAACGGGATTCCCCAATCCTCTATGAGAAGAGAAGTAAAACTCTGTGAGTGGAATGCACATGTCACAAAGAAGCTCATCTGAAATCTTCTCTTCAGTATCTATCTGAAGTTATTTCCGTTTTTAATGTAAGCCGCAAAGTGCTCCCAATTATCCCTTAGCTGTCTCACCTAAAACAGTGTTAAAATATTGCTCAATGAAAACAGAAACTTGACTGTGCGAGTGCAGTTGATGTGAGTTACAGCAGTCTCATAGAAAGTTTCCTTCTGGTTTTTATCGAAGAGCATTTCCTTTACAGCATATTCTTAGGAGTGTTCCCAAATGTCCTTTCTCAGGTTCCACAGAAACAGAGATTTCAGTCTGCTCAATCCAAAGAATGATTGAAAACTATGAGATGAATACACACATCAGAAAGCAGTTGCTCTGAAAACTTCTCTCCACTTTTCATCGGAGGACGTTTCCTTTCTCACCAAAAGCATCCAGGTGTCACTTAATATCCCATCACAGATTCCTCAAGGACAGAGTTTCCAAACTGGGCAACGTTCTGTAAGCTTTAACTCTCTGAAATGAATGCACACGTCAGAGAGCAGTTTCTTGGAAGGTTTCTTTCTGGTTTTTTTTTTTTTTCAGTATATTTCACTTTTCGCCATAGGCTTCAGTGCACTGCAAAATACCACTTTTTCAGTTTTACAGGAACAGTGTTCAAACACTGCCTTATGAGAAAAGAGGTATAACTCCCTGAGTGGAATGCACACATCACAAACTGTTTCTCAGAAAGCATCTCTCCACTTTTAATCTGAAGATATCTCCTATTTAACAACAGGCATGAATGTGCTCCCGAATGTCCCTTCATGAATCCGTCCTTGATGCAGTTTCAACACTGTGTTATAAAAATAAAATTTTCTCTATGTGAGATGAATAGACATAATAATCACAAAGCAGTTTCACAGAAAGCTTCTTTCCAAGTTTTGTCTGAGCATAATTCCTTTTTCACCATAGCTGTCCATACAATCCAGAATGTCCCCTGGTATTTTTTTCCAAATGAGTTTCCCCAATCTCTATGAGAAAAAAAGTATAATTCTGTGAGTGGAATGCACAAGTCACAAAGCAGCTGCTCGGAAATCTGCTCTACAGTATCTATCTGAAGATATTTACATCTTCACCATAAGCCTCAAAACATTCTCGAGTATCCCTTAACTGACAAACCTAAAACAGTGTTAGAATACTGCACAATGAAAACAGAAGCTTAACTGTGTGAGTGTAATTCACATGACCTAGAACAGTTCACAGAAAGATTCCTTCTGGTTTTTTTCGGAGGGTATTTCTTTTTCAGCATGTTCTTAAGAGTGTTCCCAAATGTCCTTTCTCAGGTTCCACAGAAACAGTGATTTGAAACTGCTCTATGAAAAGAGTGATTTAACTCTATGAGATGAATACACACATCACAAGGCAGTGGCTCCAAAAGCTTCTCTCCAGTTTTCATCGGAAGACATTTCCTTTCTTACCACAAGCCTCCCGGCGCCACTTAATATTCCTGCACAGATTCCACAAAAACAGAGTTTCCAAACTGGGCAATGTAGTGTAAGATTTAACTCTCTGAAATGAATGCACATGTCAGATTGCAGTTTCTTGGAACGCTTCTTTCTGGGTTTTATTTCAGGATATTTCACTTTTTGCCATAGTTTTCAATGCAGAGCAAAATATAACTTTTTCAGTTTTACAGGACCAGTGTTCACACATTGCCTTATGTGAAAAGAGGTAAAACTCCTTGAGAGGAATGCACACATCACAAAGCAGTTTGTCAGAAAACTTCTCTCCAGTTTTTATCTGAAGAAATTTCCTTTTTCCCCACATTCCTGAATGAGCTCCCGAATGTCCCTTTATGAATCCATCCATTACACAGTTAGGAAACTGCATAATATAAAGTTATATCTATGTGAGATGAATAGACATATCTACCACAAAGTAGTTTCACAGAAAGCTTCTTTCCAGTTTTTGTCTGAGGATATTTCCTTTTTCTATACAGCCATCCATATACTCCCAAATGACCCCTGGTTGCTTTTTCTCCAAACGGGATTCCCCAATACTCTATGAGAAGGAAAGTATAACTCCGTGAGTGGAATGCACAAGCCACAAACCAGCTCCTCAGAAATTCTCTCTCCAGTTTTTATCTGAAGATATTTCCTTTTTCACCGTATGCCTCAAAGTGATCCCAATTATCACTTCACAGACTAAACAAAAACAGTGTTAGAATACTGCTCAATGAAAACAGAAGCTTAACTGTGAAGAGTGGACTTCACATGACCTAGAGCAGTTTCACCGAAAATTTCCTTCTGGTTTTTATCACAGGGTATTTCATTTTCAGCATATTCCTAAAGCGTTACCAAATGGACTTTCAGACAAAACAGTTGCTCCGAAAGCTTCTCTCCAATTTTCATTGGAAGACGTTTCCTTTCTAATCACAAGCCTCTGGGCGCCACTTAATATCCCTTCACAGATTCCTCAAAGACAGAGTTTGCAATCTGAGGAACGTATTGTAAGCTTTAACTCTCTGAAAGGAATGCCCATGTCAAAGACCAGTTACTTCGAATGCTTCATTCTGGGTTTTATTTCACGACATTTCACTTTTTGCCATAGTCTTCAATGTGCTGCAAAATATCACTTTTTCAGTTTTACAGGAACAGTTTTCAAACACTGCCTCATGAGAAAAGAGGTATAACAACCTGAGAGGAATGCACACATCTCAAGCAGTTTCTCAGAAGTCTTCTCTCCAGTTTTTATCTGAAGATATCTCCTATTCCCCACGGGCCTGATAGCGCTCCCGAATGTCCCTTCGCGAATCCGTCCATCACGCTGTTTCAAAACTGAGTCATAGAAAGAAAGTTTTATCTATGTGAGAAGAATAGACATAACTATCACAAAGCAGTTTCACAGAAAGCTTCTTTCCAGATTGTGTCTGAGGATATTTCCTTTTTCACCATAGCCATCCATATACTATCGAATGTCCCCTGGTAGCATTTTCACCAAGAGGGATTCTCCAATCCTCTAGGAGAGGAAAAGTATAACTCTGTGAGTGTAATGCACACGTCTCCAAACATCTCCTCGGAAATCTCTTCTCCAGTATATATGTCATGATATTTCCATTCCCACCATAAGCCTCAAAGCACTCCCGAGTATCCCTTAGCTGACAAACCTAAAACAATGTTCGAATACTGCTCAATGAAAACAGAACCTTAACTGAGCATATGGACTTCAAAAGACCTAGAGCAGTTTCACAGAAAGATTCCTTCTGTTTTTTATCAGAGGGTATTTCTTCTTTAGCATATTCTTAAACGTTTTCCCAAATGTCCTTTCACAAGTTCCACAAAAACAGTTATTTCAAACTGCTGAAACCAAAGAATAATTTAACTCTATGAGATGAATACACACATCACAAAGAAGTTGCTCCCGAAGCTTCTCTCCAGCTTTCATTGGAAGACGTTTGTTTTCTCACCACAAGCCTTCGGGCGCCTCTTAATATCCATTCACAGACTCATCAAAGACAGAATTTCCAAACTGGAAATCGTAGTGTAAGCTTTATCTCTCTGAAATGAATGCACAAGTCAGAGATCAGTTTTTTGGAAGGTGTCTTTCTGGGTATAATTTCAGGATATTTCACATTTTTCCATAGTCTTCAATGTACTGCAAAGTATCACTTTTTCAGTTTTACAGGAACAGTGTTAAAACACTACCTTATGATAAAAGTGGTAAAACTGAATAATCGGAATGTACACACCACAAATCAGTTCCTCAGAAAGCTTCTCTCCAGTTTTTGTCTGAAGATATCTCCTATTTCTCCACATGCCTGAATGAGCTCCTGAAAGTCCCTTTGTGAATCCATCATGAAGCAGTTTCAAAACTCTGTAATAAAAGAAAGTATTATCTATATGAGATGAATAGACATATCTATCACAAAGCAGTTTCACAGAAAGCTTCTTTATAGTTTTTGCCTGAGGATATTTCCTTTCTAACCATTGCCATCCATATAATCCCGAATGTTCCCTGGTAGGTTTTTCTCCAAACGGGATTCCCCAATCCTCTATGAGAAGAAAGGTATAACTCTGTGAGAGGAATGCACACATCACAAGGCAGCTCCCCGGAAATCTTCTATCCAGTATCTATCTGATGATATTTCCGTTTTCACCGTAAGCCTCAAAACACTCTTGAGTATCCCTTAGGTGACTAATCTAAAACAGTGTTAGGATACTGCTCAATGAAAACAGAAGCTTAAGTGTGCAAGTGGCCTTCATTTGACCTACAGCAGTTTCACAGAAAGTTTCCTTCTGATTTTTAATGGAGGGTATTTCTTTTACAGTATATTCTTGAGAGCATTCCCAAATGTCTTTTCTCAGGTTCCACAAACAGTGATTTCAAAGTGCTCAATCCAAAGAATGATTTAACTCTATGAGATGAATAAAGAGATCACAAACAGTTGCTCCAAAAGCTTCTATCCAGTTTTCATTGGAAGACGTTTTCTGTCTCACCACAAACCTCCAGGTGCCACTTAATATCCCTTCACAGATTCCTCAAAGGCAGAGTTTCCAAATTGGGCAATGCAGTGTAAGGTTTACCTCTCTGAAATGAATGCACAGTTCGGAGAGCAGTTTCTCGGAACGCTTCTTTCTGGGTTTTATTTCCGGATATTTCACTTTTTGCCATAGTCTTCAATGTGTTGTTAAATATTGCTTCTCAGTTTTGCAGGAACAGTGTTCAAGCACTGCCTTACGAGAAAAGAGGTATAATTCCCTCAGTGGAGTGCACACATCACAAAGCAGTTTCTCAGAATGCTTCTCTGCAGTTTTTATCTGAAGATATCTCCCATTTCCCCACAGGCCTGAATGTGCTCCCAAATGTCCCTTCGCAAAATCGTCCATGATGTAATTTCAAGCTGCATAATAGAAAGAAAGTTTTATCTATGTGAGATGCATAGATGTATCTATCATAAGGCAATTTCACAGAAAGCTTCTTTACAGTTTTTGTCTGAGGATATTTCTTTTTTCACCATAGCCGTCCATGTACTCCAGATTGTCCCCTGGTTTCTTTTTCTCCAAATGGGATTCCCCAATCGTCTATGAGAAGAAAAGCAAAACTCTGTGATTGGAATGAGCATGTCACAAAGCAGCTCCTCAGAAATCTTTTCTCCAGTATCTATCTGAAGATATTTTCGCTTTCACCTAAGATTCAAAGCGCTTCCTAGTATCCCTTAGCTGACTCATTAAAACGGTGTTAGAATACTGCTCAATGAAACCAGATGCTTAACTGTGTGAGGGGACTTCATATGACCTAGAGCAGTTTCACAGAAAGTTTCCTTCTGGTTTTTATCAGAGGGTTTTCCTTTTTCAGCATATTCTTAAGAGCATTCCCAAATGGCCTTTCTTAGGTTCCACAGAAACAGTGATTTAAAACTTCTCAATTCAATGGATGATTTAACTCTATGAGATGAATACACACATCACAAAGCGGTTGCTCTGAAAGCTACTGTCCAGTTTTCATGGGAAGAAGTTTCCTTTCTCACCACAAGCCTCCAGTCGCCACTTAATATCAGTTCACAGATTCCTCAAAGACAGAGTTTACTAACTGAGCATCACAGTGTAAGGTTTAACTCTCTGAAATGAATGCACCCATCAGAGAGCTGTTTCCTGCAACACTTCTTTCAGGTTTTTATTACAGGACATTTCACTTTTCACCATAGTCTTCAAAGCGTAGCAAAATATCACGTTTTCAGTTTCACAGAAACATTGTTCAATCACAGACTTATGAGAAAAGAGGTATAATTCCCTGAGTGGAATGTACACATCACAAAGCAGTTTTTCAGAAAGCTTCTCCCCCGTTTTTATCTGGAGATATTTACTATTTCCCTTCAGGCCGTAATGTGCGCCCAAATGTCCCTTCGTGAATCCTTCCATGATGCAGTTTCAAAACTGCATAATAGAAAGAAAGTTTTATCTATGTGAGATGAATAGACATATCTACCCCAAATCAGTTTCACAGAAAGTTTCTTTCCAGTTTTTTTCTTAGAATGTTTGCTTTTTCACCATAGCCATCCATATACTCCAGAATGTCCCCTGGTAGCTTTTTCTCCAAACGGGATTCCTCAATCCTCTATGAGAAGAAAAATATAACTCTGTGAGTGGAATGTACACATCACAAAGCAGCTCCTCAGAAATCTCCTCTCCAGTATCTATCTGAAAATATTTCCGCTTTCACCATAAGCCTCAAGGCGCTTCCAAGTAACTGTTAGCTGACTAACCTAAAACAGTGTTAGGATACTGCTTAATGAAAACAGAAGCTTAACTGTGTGAGAGGCCTTCACTTGACCTAGAGCACTTTCACATAAAGGTTGTTTCTGATGTTATCAGAGGGTATTTCTTTTTCAGCACACTTTAAGAGCATCCCCAAATGTCCTTTCTCAGGTTCCACAGGAACAGTGATTTCAAACTGCTCAATCCAAAGGTTGATTTAACTCTATGAGATGATTACACACATCACAAAGCAGTTGCTCTGAAAGCTTCTGTCCAGTTTTTATTGGAAGACGTTTCGTTTCTCACCACAAGCCTCCTGGAGACACTTGATAACCCTTCACAGATTCCTCAAAGACAGAGTTTACAAACTGGGCAATGCAGTGTAAGCTTTAAGTCTCTGAAATGAATGCACACGTCAGAGAGCACTTTCTTAAAAAGCTTGTTTCTGGTTTTTATTTCAGGATATTTCACTTTTCCCCATAGTCTTCAATGCACTGCAAATTATCACTTTTTCAGTTTTACAGGAACAGTGTTCAAACACTGCCTTATGAGATAATTCGTATAACTCCCTGAGTGGAATGCACACATTACAAAGCAGTTTCTCTGAATGCTTCTCTCCAGTTTTTATCCAAAGATATTTCCTATTTCCCCACATTCCTGAATGTGCTTTGAATGTCCCTTCATGAATCAGTCCGTGACGCAGTTTCAAAACTGCATAATAGAAAGTTTTATCTATTCGAGATGAATAGACATATCTATTACAAAGCAGTTTCACAGAAATCTTTATTCCAGCTTTTGTCTGAGAATATTTCCTTTATCATCATAGCCGTCTATGTCCCCTGGTATCTTTTTCTCCAAACGGGATTCCTCAACCCTCTATGAGAAGAAAAGTATAATTCTGTGAGTGGAATGCACACGTCACAAAGCAGCTCCTCGGAAATCTTCTCTCCAGTATCTATCTGAAGATATTTGTGTTTCCACTGTAAACCTCAAAGAGCTCCTGAGTATCCCTTAGTTGACAAACCTAAAAAAGTGTAAGAATACTGCACAATGAAAAAAGAAGATTAAATGTGCGAGTGGACTTCACGTGACCTAGAACAGTTTCACAGAAAGTCTCCTTCTGTTTTCTTTCGGATGGTATTTATTTTTCTGCATATTCTTAGGAGCATTCCCAAATATCCTTTCTCAGGTTCCACAGAAACGTGATTTCAAATGCTCAATCCAAAGTATGATTTAGCTCTATGAGATGAATACACACATCACAAAGCAGTTGCTCCGAAATCTTCTCTCCAGTTTTCAATGGAAGATATTTCCTTTCTCACCACAAGTCCAAGGTCTCCACTTAATATCCCTACACAGATTCCTCAAAGACAGAGCTTGGAAAATAGTCAACGTAGTGTAGGTTTTACCTCTCTGAAATGAATACACATATCAGAGAGCAGTTTCTTGGAACGCTTCTTTCTGGATTTTACTCAAGATATTTCACTTTTTTCCATAGTCTTCAATGTGCTGCAAAATATCACCTTTTCAGTTTTACAGGAACAGTTTTCAAACACTGCCTCATGAGAAAAGAGTTATAACTCCCTGAGTGGAATGTACACATCACAAAGCAGTTCCTCAGAAACTTTCTCTCCAGTTTTTATCTGGAGACATCTCCTCTATCAGTGTATGCCTGAATGTGCTCCCAAATGTCCATTTGTGAATCTGTACATGATGCAGTTTCAAAACCGCATAATAGAAAGAAACTTCTATCTATGTGAGATGAATAGACATATCTTTCACAAAGCACTTTCACAGAAAGCTTCTTTCCAGTTTTTGTCTGAGGATACTTCCTTTTTTATCATAGCCATCCTTCTGCTCCCGAGTGTCCCCTGGTAGCATTTTCTCCAAATGGGATTCCACAATCCGCTAAGAGAAGAAAGGTATAAATCTGTGAGTGGAATGCACATGTCACAAAGCAGCTCCTCGGAAATCTTCTCTCCAGTATCTATCTGAAGATATTTCCGTTTTCACCATAAGCTTCAAAGCACTCCCGAGTATCCCTTAGCTGAAAAACCTAATGCAGTGTTAGAATACTGTTCAATGAAAACAGAAGCTTAATTGTGTGAGTGGATTTCACGGGACCTAGAGAAGTTTCATAGAAAGTTTCCTTCTGATTTTTATTGGATGGTATTCCCTTATCAGCATATTCTTAAGAGCATTCCCAAATTTCCTCTCTCAGGTTACACAGAAACAGTGATTTCAAACTACTCAATCCAAAGAATGATTTAATTCTATAAGAGGAATACACACATCACAAAGCAGTTGCTTCAAAAGCTTCTCTCCAGTTTTCATCGGAAGACGTTTCCTTTCTCACCACAAACCTCCATGTGCCACTTAATATCCCTTCACAGATTCCTCAAAGACTGAGTTTCCAAACTGGACAACGTAGTGTAAGCTTTACCTCTCTGAAGTGAAGGCACACGTCAGAGAGCAGTTTCGTGGGATGCTTCTTTCTGGGTTTTATTTCAGGATATTTCAATTTTCAGAATAGTCTTCAATTCGCTGCAAAATATCACTTTTTCAGTTTCTCAGGAACAGTGTTCAAACACTGCCTTATGAGAAAAGAGGTATAAATCCGTGAGTGGAATGCACACATCACAAAGCAGTTTATCCAGAAGCTTCTCTCCGGTTTTTATCTAAAGATATCTCCTATTTCACCACAGGACTGAATGTGCTCCCAAATGTCCCTTCGCGAATCTGTCCGTGACGCAGTTTCAAAACTGCATAATGGAAAAAAGGTTTATCTATGTGAGATGAAGAGAGATGTGTATCACAAAGCAATTTCACAGAAAACTTCTTTCCAGTTTTTCTCTGAGGATATTTCCTTTTTCACCATAGCCGTCCATATACTCCCGAATGTCCCCTGGAATCTTTTTCTCCAAACTGGATTCCCCAGTCTCCTAAGAGAGGAAAAGTACAACTCTGTGAGGGGAATGCAAAAGTTACAAAGCAGCTCCTGGGAAATCTTCTCTCCATTTTCTGTCTGAATATATTTTCGTTTTCACCGTAAGTCTCAAAGCGCTCACGAGTATCCCTTAGCTGACTCACCCAAAACAGTGTTAGAATACTGCTCAATGAAAACAGAAGCTTAACTGTGTGAGTGAAATTCATATGACCTAGAGCACTTTCACAGAAAGTTTCCTTCTGGTTTTTATCAAAGGATATTTCTTTTTCAGCATATTCCTAAGAGCATTCTCAAATGTCCCTTCTCAGCTTCCACAGAAACAGTGATTTCCAACTGCTCAATCCAAATGTTGTTTTAATTCTATGAGATGAATACACACATCACAAAGCAGTTGCTCCAAAAGTTTCTCTCCAGTTTTCATCGAAAGTTGTTTCCTTTCTCAACACAAGCCTCTGGGTGCCACTTAGTATCCTTGCACAGATTCTGCAAAGACAGAGTTTCCAAACTGAGACACGTAGTGTCAGCTTTAATTCTTTGAAATGAATCCACACGTCAGAGAGAAGTTTCTTGGAACGCTTCTATCTGCGTTTTATTTCAGGATATTTCACTTTTCGTCATAGTCTTCAATGCACTGCGAAGTATCACTTCTTCAGTTTTTCAGGAACAGTGTTCACATACTACCTTATAAGAAAACTGGTAAAACTGCCTGAGTGGAATGCACACGTCCCAAAGCAGCTCCTCAGAATTCTTCTCTCCAGTATCTATCTGAGGATATTTCCTCATTCATTGTAAGAATCAAAGCGCTCCCAACTATCCCTTGGCTGACCAACCTAAAACAGTGTTAGAATACTGCTCAATGAAAACAGAAGCTGAACTGTGCGAGTGGACTTCACAGGACGTAGAGTAGCTTCACAGAAAGTTTCCTTCTGGATGTAATTGGAGTGTATTTCTTTTTCAGCGTATTCTTAGGTGCGTTCCCAAATGTCCTCTCACAGATTTCACAGAAACAGTGATTTCAAACTGCTCAACCCAAAGAATGATTTAACTCTATGAGATGAATACACACATCAAAAAGTAGTTGCTCAGAGACCTTCTCTCCAGTTTCCATTCGAATATGTTTCCTTTCTCACAACAAGCTCTCGGGTGCCACTTAATATCCCTTCACAGATTCCTCAAAGGTAGAGCTTCCAAACTGGGCAATGAAGCATAAGCTTTAACTCTCTGAAATGAATACATGTGTAAGAGACCAGTTTCTTGGAACACTTCTTTCTGAGTTTTATTTCAGGATATTTCACTTTTCGCCATAGTCTTCAATGCGCTGCTAATGTTAGTTTTTCAGTTTTACAGGTACAGTGTTCAAACACTGCCTTTTGAGAAAAGAAGTATAATTCCCTAAGTGGAATGCACACATCAAAAAGCAGTTTCTGAGAAAGCTTCTCTCCAGTTTTTATCTGGAGATATTTCCTATTTCCCCACAGTCCTGTATGTGCTCTCGAATGTCCCTTCGCAAATCCATCCATGACGCAGTTTCAAAACTGCATAATAGAAAGTTTTATGTATGAGAGATGAATAGACATATCTATCACAAAGCATTTTCACAGAAAGCTTCTTTTTACTTTTTTTCTGAGGATATTTCCTTTTGCCCCATACCAGTCTAATACTCCCAAATGTCCCCGGGTAGCTTTTTCTCCAAATGGGATTACCCAATCCTCTATGAGAAGAAAAGTATAACTCTGTGAGTGGAATGCACACGACACAAAGCAGCTCCTCAGAAGTCTTCTCTCCGGTATCTATCTGAAGATATTTCCGTTTTCATCGTAAGCCTCAAAGTGATCCACTGTATCCCTTAGCTGACTAACCTAAAACAATGTTAGAATACTGTTCAATGAAAACAGAAGCTTAACTGTGCGAATGGAATTCACGTGACCTAGAGCAGTTTCACAGAAAGTTTCCTTCCGGTTTTTATTGGAGGATATTTCCTTTTCAGCATATTCTTAACAGCATTCCCAAATGTCCTTTCTCAGGTACCACAGAAACAGTTATTTCAAACTGCTCAATACAAAGAACGATTTAACTCTATGATATGAATACACACATCACAAAACATTCATTCCGTAATCTTCTCTCCAGTTTTCTTTGGAAGACGTTTCCTTTCTCACCACAAGCCTATGGGTGTCACTAAATAGCTCTGCACAGATTCCTAAAAGACAGTGTTTCCAAATTGTGCAATGTAGTGTAAGCTTTAACTCTCTGAAATAAATGCACACGTCTCAGATCAGTTTTGGAAGGCTTCTTTCTGGGTTTAATTTCAGGATATTTCATTTTTTGCCATAGTCTTCAATGCGCAGCACAGTATCACTTTTTAAGTTTTACAGGAACAGTGTTCAAACACTGCCTTATGATAAAAGTGGTATAACTCCCTGACTGGAATGCACAGATCACAAAGCAGTTTCTCAGAAAGCTTCTCTCCAGTTTTTATCTGAAGGTAGCTCCTATTTCCCCACAGGCCTGAATGTGCTCCCAAAAGTCCCCTCGCGAATCCATTATGAAGCAGTTTCAAAACTGCATAATGGAAAGAAAGTTTTATCTTTGAGAGATGAATAGACCTATCTATCCCAAAGCAATTTCACAGAAACTTTTTTCCAGTTTTAGTCTGAGGTTATTTCCTTTTTAACCATAGCTGCCCAAATAATCCTGAATGTTCTCTGGTAACTTTTTCTTCAGAAGGGATCCCCCAGTCCTATATGAGAAGAAAGGTGTAACTCTGTGAGTGGAATGCACACATCAGAAGGCAGCTCCTCAAAAATCTTCTTTGCAGTATCTATCTGACGATATTTCCATTTTCACCGTAACACTCCTTGTGCTCTCGAGTATCCCTAAGCTGACTAACCTAAAACAGTGTTGGGCTACTGTTCAAGGAAAACAGATGCTTAACTGTGTGAGTAGCCTTCACACGACCTAGAGCAGTTTCACAGAAAATTTCCTTGTGGTTTTTATCAGAGGTTATTTCTTTTTCAAAATATTCTTAAGAGTGTTCCCAAATGTCCTTTCTCAGGTTCCAAAGAAACAGTGATTTCAAACTGCTCAATACAAAGAATGATTTAACTCTATGAGATGAATACCCATATCGCAAAGAAGTTGCTCCAAAAGCTTCTCTCCATTTTTCATCAGAAGACGTTTACTTCTCACCATATGCCTCCAGGCACCATTTAATACCCTTTCCCAGATTCCTCAAAGACAGAGTTTCCAAACTGGACAACGTAGTGTAAGCTTTACCTCTCTGAAATGAATGCACCAGTCAGAGAGCAGTTTCCTGGAACGCTTCTTTCCGGGTTTTATTTCAGGATATTTCACTTTTCGCCATACTCTACAATGCTCTGCAAAATACCACTTTTTCAGTTTTAAAGGAACAGTGTTGAAACACTGCCTTATGAGAAAAGAGGTATAACTCCCATAGTGAAATGCACATGTCACAAAGCAGTTTCTCAGAAAGCTTCTCTCAGGTTTTTATCTGAAGATATCTCTTATTACCCCCTCAGGCTTGAATGTGCTCTAGAATGTCCCTTCATGAATCCGTCCATGACGCAGTTTCAAAACTGCAAAATAGAAAGAAAGTTTTATCTTTGTGAGATGTATAGACATATTATAACATAGCAGTTTCATAGAAAGCTTCTTTCCAGTTTTTGTCTGGGGATATTACCTTTTTCACCATAGCTGTCCATATACTCCCAAATGTCACCTGGTAGCTTTTTGTCCAGATGGAATTTCTCAATCCTCTATGAGAAGAAAAGCATAACTCTGTGAGTGGAAAGCACACATCAAAAAGCAGCTCCTAGGAAATCTTCTCCCCAGTATCTATCTGAAGTCATTTCCGTGTTCACTGTAAGCCTCAAAGCGCTCCTGAGTATCCCTTAGCTGACTATCCTAAAGCAGTGTTAGAATACTGCTCAATGAAAACAGAAGCTTAACTGTGCTAGTGCACTTCATGTGACCTAGAGCAGTTTCACAGAAACTTTCATTCTGGGTTTTATCGGAGTCTATTTCTTTTTCAGCATATTCTTAAGAGCGTTCTCAAAAGTCCTTTCTCAGGTTCCACAGAAACAGCGATTTCAAACTACTCAATCCAAGAAATGATTTATGTCTACGAGATGAATACATACATCACAAAGCAGTTGCTTCGAAAACTTCTCTCCAGTTTTCATTGGAAGACATTTCCTTTCCCACCACAAGACTTTGGGCTCCACTTAATAAAGCATCACAGATCCCTCAAAGGCAGAGTTTCCAAACTGGGCAATGTAGTGTAAACTTTAAGTTTCTGAAATGAATGCACACGTCAAAGAGCAGTGTCCTAGAACACTTCTTAATGGGTTTTATTTCAGGATATTTCACTTTTCACCACAGTCTTCAATGCCCTGCAAAATATCACTTCTTCAGTTTTACAGGAACAGTGTTCAAACTCTGCTTTATGAGAAAAGAGGTATAACTCCCTGAGAGAAATGCACACATCACAATGCAATTTCTTGGAATGCTTCTCTCCAGTGTTTAACTGAAGATGTCTCCTATTTCACAACAGGCTCGAATGTGCCCCTAATGTTCCTTCGTGAATCCATCCATGACGGAGTTTCAAAACTGCTTAGTAAAAAGAAAGTTTTTTCTATGTGAGAAGAATAGACATATCTATCACAAAGTAGTTTCACAGAAAGCTTCTTTCCAGTTTTGTCTGAGGATATTTCCTTTTTCTCCATAGCCATCCATATACTCTCGAATGTCCCCTGGTATCTTTTTCCCCAAATGTCATTCCGAAATCCTGTATGAGAAAAAAAGTATAACACTGTGAGTGGAATGCACAGGTCACAAAGCAGTTCCTCGGAAATCTTTTCTCCAGTATCTATCTGAACATATTTCCGTTTTCACCATAAACCTTAAAGCACAGCCGAGTATCCCTTGGCTGACTAATCCAAAACAGTGTTAGAATACTGCTCAATGAAAGCAAAAGCTAAACTGTGTGACTGGACTTCACCTGACCTAGAGCAGTTTCACAGAAACTTTCCTTCTGGGTTTTATCGGAGTGTATATGTTTTTCAGCATATTCTTAAGAGCGTTCCCAAATGTCCTTTCTCAGGTTCCACAGAAACATTGATTTCAAACTGTTGAATCCAAAGAATGATTTAATTCTATGAGGTGAATGCACACATCACAAAGCAGTTGCTCCGAAAGCTTCTGTCCAGTTTTCATCAGTAGACGTTTCCTTTCTCACCACAAGCCTCTGGGCGCCACTTAATATCCCTTCACAGATTCCTCAAAGACAGAGTTACCAAACTGGGCAATGTAGTGTAAGCTTTACCTCTCTGAAATGAATGCACACGTCAGAGACCAGTTTCCTGGAACACTTCTTTCTGCGTTTTATTTCAGGATATTTCACTTTTCATCATAGTCTTCAATGCACTGCAAAATATCACTTTTTCAGTTTTACAGGAACAGTTTTCAAACACTGCTTTATGAGAAAAGAGGTATAACTCCCTGAGTGGAATGCACACATCACAAAGCAGTTTCTCAGAAAGCCTCTCTCCAGTTTTTATCTGAAGATATCTCCTTTCTCACCGTATCTCTGAATGTGCTCCCGAATGTCCCTACGTGTATCCGTCCAAGACTCAGTTTCAAATCTGCGAAATAGAAAGTATTATCTATGTGTGATGAACAGACATATCTATCACAAAGCAGTTTCACATAAAGATTCTGTCAAGTTTTTGTCTGAGAATATTTCCTTTTTCACCTTGGCCGTCCATATACTGCCAAATGTCCCCTGGTAGTTTTTTCTCCAAACGGGACTCCCTCAATCCTCTATGAGAAGAAAAGTATAGCTGGGCACGGTGGCTCCAGCCTGTAATCCCAGCACTTTGGGAGGCCGAGATGGGTGGATCACGAGGTCAGGAGATTGAGACCATCCTGGCTAACACGGTGAAACCCCGTCTCTACTAAGAAATACAAAAAACTAACCGGGCGAGGTGGCGGGCGCCTGTAGTCCCAGCTACCTGGGAGGCTGAGGCTGGAGAATGGCGTGAACCCGGGAGGCGGAGCTTGCAGTGAGCTGAGATCCGGCCACTGCACTCCAACCTGGGCTACAGAGTGAGACTCCGTCTCAAAAAAAAAAAAAAAAAGAGAAGAAAAGTATAACTCTGTGTGGAATGTACACGTCACAAAGCAGCTACTTGGAAATATGCTCTCAATTATCTGCTTGAAGATATTTCGGTTTTCACCGTAAGTCTCATAGCACACTCGAGTATTCCTTAGCTGACTAACCTAAAACAGTATTAGAATACTGCTCAATGAAAACAGAAGCTTAACTGTGTGAGTGGAATTCACATGACCTAGAGCAGTTTCACAGAAAGTTTTCTACTGGTTTTTATCAGAGGGTATTTTTTTTTCAGTATATTCTTAAGAGCGTTCCCAATGTCCTTTCTCAGGTTCCACAGAAACTGATTTCAAACTGTTCAATACAAAGAATGATTTAAGTCTATGAGATGAATACACACATCACAAAGCAGTTGCTCTGACAGCTTCTATCCAGTTTTCATCGGAAGACGTTTCCTTTCTAACCACAAGCCCACAGGTGCCACTTCATACCCCTTCACAGATTCCTCAAAGACAGAGCTTCCAAACTGGACAACATACTGTAAGCTTTAACTCTCTGAAATGAATGCACAAGTCAGAGAAGTTTCATGGAAGGCTTCTTTCTGTGTTTTATTTCAGGATATTTCACTCTTCACCATAGTCTTCAATGCACTGTAAACTATGACTTTTCCAATTCTACATGAACAGTGTTCTAATACTGCCTTTTGAGAAGAGAGGTATACCTCCCTGAGTGGAATGTACACATCACAAATCACTTTCTCAGAAATCTTCTCCTCAGTTTTTATCTGAAGATATCTCCTATTTCTCCACAGGCTTGAAGGTGCTCACGAATCTCCCTTCGCGAATCTGTACATGATGCAGTTTAAAAACTGTGTAATAGAATGAATGTTTTATCTATGTGAGATGAGTAGACATACCTATCAGAAAGCAGTTTCACAAAAAGCTTCTTTCCAATTTTAGTCTGAAGATATTTACTTTTTCATCATAGCCTTCCATGTACTCCCAAATGTCCCCTGGTAGCTTTTACTCTAAACGGGATTCCCCTATCCTCTACGAAAAGAAAAGTATAACTTTGTGAGTGGAATTCACATGTCACAAAGCAGGTCCTCGGAAATCTTCTCTCCAATATCTATCTGAAGACATTTTCATTTTCACCATAATCCTCAAAGTGTTCCCCAATTATCCCTTAGCTTAATAACCTCAAACAATGTTAGAATACTGCTCAATGAAAACAGAAGCTTAACGGTGTGAGTGAAATTCACGTGACCCAAAGCAGTTTCACAGAAAGTTTCCTTCTGGTTTTTATCAGAGGGTATTTCTTTTTCAGCATATTCTTAAGAGCGTTCCCCAATGTCCGTTCTCAAGTTCCACAGAAACAGTGATTTCAAACTGCTCAATTGAAAGAATGATTTAAGTCTATGAGATGAACACACACATCACAAAGCAGTTGCTCTGAAAGCTTCTCCCCAGTTTTCATCAGAAGACGTTTCGTTTCTCACCACAAGCCTCCGGGTGTCACCTAATAGCCTTTCACTGATTCCTCAGAGACCAAATTTTCAAACTGGACAATGCAATGTAAACTTTAACTCTCTCAAATGAATGCACACGACAGAGAAAAGTTTCTTGGAACGCTTCTTTCTGGATTTTATTCCAGGATATTTCACTTTTTGCCATAATCTTCAACGCGCTGCAAAATTTCAGTTTTACAGGAACAGTGTTCAAACACTGCCTTATGAGAAAAGTGGTATAACTCCCTGATTGGAATGCATTCATCATAAAGCATTTTCTCAGAAAGCTTCTTTCCAGTTTTTACCTGAAGTTTTCTCCTGTTTCCACACAGGACTGAATGTGCTCTTGAATGTCCCTTTGTGAATCCATCCATGACGCAGTTTCAAAACTGCATAATACCAATAAAGTTTTAGCTATGTGAAATAAATAGACATAACTATCACAAATCAGTTTCACAGAAACCTTCTTTCCAGTTTTTGTCTGAGGATATTTCCTTTTTCACCTTAGCCATCCATATACTCACGAATGTCCCTTGGTTGCTTTTTCTTCAAATGGGATTCCCCAATCCTCTTTGAGAAGAAAAGTATAACTCTGTCAGTGGAATGCATACATCCTAAAGCAGGCCCTCGGAAATCTTCTCTCCAGTATCTATCTAAACATATTTCTGTTTTCTCCATAAGCCTCAAGGCACTCCTGAGTGTCCTTTAGCTGACAAACCTAAAACAGTGTAAGAATACTGCTCAGTGAAAACAAAAGCTTAACTATGCGAATGGAATTCACCTGACCTAGAGCAGTTTCACAGAAAGATTCCTTCTGGTTTTTATTGGAGGGTATTAGTTTTTCAGCATATTCTTAAGAGCGTTTCCAAATGTCCTTTCTCAGGTTCCATAAAAACAGTGATTTCAAACTGCTCAATCCAAAGAATGATTTACCTCTATGAGATGAATAGAGACATCACAAAGCAGTTGCTCTGAAAACTACTCTGCAGTTTTCACCGGAAGACGTTTCCTTTCTCAACACAAGCCTCCAGGTGTCACTTAATAGCCCTACACAGATTCCTCAAAGATGGAGGTTCCCAAATGGGCAACGTAGTGTAAGCTTTAACTCTCTGAAATGGATGCACACATCAAAGAGCAGTTTCTTGGAACGCTTCTTAATGGGTTTTATTTCAGAATATTTCACTTTTCATCACAGTCTTCAATGGGCTGCAAAATATCACTTTTTCAGTTTTACAGGATCAGTGTTCAAACACTGCCTTATGAGAAAAGAGGTATAACTCCCTGAGTGGAATGCACACATCACAAAGTAGTTTCTCAGAATGCTTCCCTCCAGTTTTTATCTGACGATATTTCCAATTTCCCCATGGGCCTTAAGGTGCTCCTGAATGTCCCATCACGAATCAGTCCATGACGCAGTTTCACATCTGGGTAATAGAAAGAAGATTTTATCTATGTGAGATGAATAGAGATATATGTCACAAAGAAGTTTCACAGAAAGTTTCTTTCAAGTTTTTTTCTGAGGATACTTCCTTTTTCACCATAGCCGTCCATATACTCCTGAATGTCCCCTGGTAGCATTTTCTCCAAACGGGATTCCTCAAACCACCTAGAGAAGAAAGGTATAAATTTTTGAGTGGAATGCACACATCACAAAGCAGCTCCTCTTAAATCTTCTCTTCAGTATCTATCTGAAGTATTTGTTTTCACCGTAAGCCTCAAAGCGCTACTGAGTATCATTAAGCTGAGAAACCTAATACAGTATTAGAATACTGCTCAATGAAAACAAGCTTAACTGTGCAAGTGGAATTCACGTGACCTAGAGCAGTTTCATAGAAAGTTTCCTTTTGGTTTTTATTGGAGGATATTCCATTTTCAGCATATTCTTAAGAGTGTTTCCAAATGTTCTCTCTCAGGTTCCACAGAAACAGTGATTTCAAGCTGCTCAATCCAAACAATGATTTAATTCTATGAGAGGAATAAACACATCACAAAGCAGTTGCTCAGAAAGCCTCTCTACAGTTTTCATCAGAAGGGGTTTCCTTTCTCACCACAAACCTCCATGCACTGCTTAATATCCCTTCATAGATTCCTCAAAGCCAGTTTCCAAACTGGGCAACGTTGTGTTAGCTATAACTCTCTGAAATGAATGCACACGTCAGATAGCAGTTTCTTGGAACGCTTCTTTCTGAGTTTTATTTCAGGGTATTTCCCTTTTTGCCATTGTCTTCAATGCATTGCAAAATATCACTTTTTCAGTTTTACAGGAACAGTGTTCAAACATTGCCTTATGAGAAAAGAGGTATAACGCCCTGAGTGGAATGCACACATCACAAAGCAGTTTCTCAGAAAGCTTCTCTCCTGTTTTTATCTCATGATGTCTCTTTTTTCATCATACGCCTGTATGTGCTCCTAAAAGTCCCTTTGCGATTCCATCCATGACTCAGTTTCAAAACTGAATAATAAAAAGAAAGTTTTATGTATGTGAGTTGAATGGACATATTTATCACAAAGCAGTTTCCGAGAAAGCCGCTTTCCAGTTTTTATTTGAGGATATTTCCTTTTTCACCATATCCGTCCATATACTCCGAGTGTCCCCTTGTATCGTTTTCTCCAAATGGAATTCCCCAATCCTCTATGAGAAGAAAAGTATAACTCTGTGAGTGGAATTCACACATCACAAAGCAGCTCCTTGGAAATCTTCTCTCCAGTATCTATCTGAAGAAATTTTCATTTTCACCATAAGCCTCAAAGCCCTCCCGAGTATCCCTTAGCTGACACACCTAAAAGAATATTAGAATACTGCTCTTTGAAAACAGTAGCTTAACTGTGCAAGTGGACTTCACGTGACCTAGAGCAGTTTCACAGAAAGTTACCTTCTGATTTTTATCGGAGGGTATTTCTTTTGAAGCATATTCTTAAGAACATTCCCAAATGTCCTTTCTCAGGTTTCACAAAAGCAGTGATTTCAAACTGCTCAATCCAAAGAATGATTTAATTCTATGAGATGAATACACACATCACAAAGCTGTTGCTCCAAAATCTTCCCTCCATTTTTTATTAGAAGATGTTTCCTTTCTCATCACAAGTCTCCGAGTGCCACTTAATATCCCTTCACAGATTCCTCAAAGACAGAGTTTCCAAACTGGGCAACATTTTGTAAGCTTTATCACTCCAAAAAGAATGCACATGTCAGACAGTAATTTCTTGGAATGCGTCTTTCTGGTTTTTATTTTAGGATATTTCACTTTTCGCCATAGTCTTTAATGCGCTGCAAAATATCACTTTTCCAGTTTTGCAGGAAAAGCATTCAAACACTGCCTTTTGAGAAAAGAGATCTAACTCCCTGAGTGGAATGCACACATCACAAAGCAGTTTCTCAGAAGGATTCTCTTTAGTTTTTATCTGGAGATATTTCCTATTCCCCACATTCCTGAATGTGTTCCGAAAGTCCCTTCATGAATCTGTCAATGATGCACTTTCAAAACTGCGTAATAGAAAGAAACTGTTATCTATGAGAGATGAATAGACATATCTCTCACAAGTCTGTTTCACAGAAAGCTTCTTTCCAGTTTTTGTCTGAGGATATTTCCTTTTTCACGATAGTCTTTCCTATACTGCCCAATGTCCCCTGGTAGATTTTACTCCTAACGGGATTCCCCAATCCTCTATGAGAAGAAAACTATGACTCTGTGAGTAGTATGCACACGTCACAAAGCAGCTACTCGGAAATCTCCTCTCCAGTATTTCTCTGAAGATATTTCCTCTTTCACTGCATGCCTCAAAGCACTTTCAACTATCCCTTGCCTAACCAACCTAAAACAGTGTTAGAATACTGCTGAATGAAAACAGAAGCTTAACTGTGCGAGTGTACTTCAAGTGACGTAGAGCAGTTTCACAGAAAATTTCCTTCTGGTTTTAATCGGAGTGTATTTCTTTTTCAGCATATTCTTAGGAGCGTTGCCAAATGTCCTCTCACAGGTTCCACAGAAACAGTGATTTCAAACTGCTCAAACCAAAGAATGATTTAACTCTATGAGATGAATACACACATCAAAAAGTAGTTGCTCCGAGAGCTTATCTCCAGTTTTCATCAGAAGACGTTTCCTTTCTCATCACAAGCCCATGGGCACCACTGAATATCCCTTCCCAGACACCTAAAAAAAAAAAGAGTTTCCAAACTAGACAACATAGTGTAAGTTTTAACTCTCTGAAATGAATGCACACGACAGAGAGCAGTTTCTTGGAACGCTTCTTTCTCAGTTTTATTACAGGATATTTCAGTTTTCACCACAGTCTTCAATGAGCTGCAAAATATCACTTTTCTAGTTTTACAGGAACTCTGTTCAAACACTGTCTTTTGTGAAAAGAAATATAACTCCCTGAGTGGCATGCACACATCACAAAGCAGTTTCTCAGAAAGCTTCTCTCCAGTTTTTATCTGAAGATATTTTCTATTTCCCCACAGGCCTGAATACACTCTGGAATGGTTCTTCGCAAATCCATACATGACACAGTTTCAAAACTGAGTAATAAAAAGAAAGTTTTATCTATGTGAGATGAATAGACATATTTATCACAAAGCAGTTTCACAGAAAGCTACTTTCCAATTTTTGTTTGAGGATATTTCCTTTTCAACATAGCTGTCCAAATACTCCAGAATGTCCCCTGGTAGCTTTTTCTCCTAATGGAATTCCCCAATCCTCTCCAAGAGGAAAAGTATAACTCTGTGAGTGGAATTCACCCAATCCAAAGGAGCTCCTCGGAAATCTTCTCTCCAGTATCTATCTGAAGATATTTCCATTTTCATCATAAGCCTCGAAGTGCTCCCGAGTATTCCTTAGCTCACTAACCTAAAACAGTGTTAGAATCCTGATCAATGAAAACAGAAAGTTAACAGTGCGAGTGGACTTCATGGGACCAAGAACAGTTTCACAGAAAAATTCCTTCTGGTTTTATCAGAAGGTATTTCCTTTTCCGCATATTCTTAAGAGTGTTCCCAAATGTACTTTCTCAGGTTCCACAGAAACAGTGATTTCAAGCTGCTCAATCCAAGATATGATTTAACTCTATGAGATGAATACATACATCACAAGGCAGTCGCTCTGAAAGCTTCTCTCCAGTTTTCATCGGAAGACATTTCCTTTCCCACCACAAGCCTCCAGGTGTCACTTAATAGCTCTTCACAGATTCCTCAAAGACAGAGGTTCCCAAATGACAACGTACTGCAAGCTTTAACTTTCTGAAACGAATGCACACGTCAGAGAGCAGCTTCTTGGAACACTTCTTAATGTGTTTTATTTCACGATATTTCACTTTTCACCACAGTCTTCAATGAGCTGCAAAATATCACTTTTTCAGTTTTACAGGAACAGTGTTCAAAGACTGCTTTATGAGAAAAGAAGTATAACTCCCTGAGAGGAATGCTCACATCCCAAAGCATTTTTTTCAGAAAAATTCTCTCCAGGTTTATCTGAGGATATCTCCTATTTCACAACAGGCCTGAATGTGCCCCCCAATGTTCCTTCAGGAATCCATCCATGATGCAGTTTCAAAACTGCATACTAGAAAGAAAGTTTGTTCTATATGAGATGAATTGACATATCTATCACAAAGTAGTTTCAGAGAAAGCTTCTTTCTAGTTTTTGTCTGAAGATATTTCCTTTTTCACCATAGTGGTCCATATGCTCCCTAAAGTCCCCTGGTAGCTTTTTCTCCAAATGGCATTCCAAAATCCTCTATGAGAAGAAAAGAATAACTCTGTGAATGGAATGTACACATCACAAGGCAGTTGCTCGGAAATCTTCTCTCCAGTATGTATCTGAGGATAATTCCGTTTTCACTGTAGACCTCAAAGCACTCCCGAGTATCCCTTAGCTGACAAACCTAAAACAGTTTTAGAATACTGCTCATAGAAAATGGAAGCTTAACTGTGTGAGTGGCCTTCACGTGACCTAGAGGAGTTTCACAGAAAGTTTCCTTTTGGTTTTTGTCTGAGGGTATTATTTCTCAGCATATTCTTAAAAGCTTTCCTAAATGTCCTTTCTCAGGTTCCACAGAAACAGTGATTTCAAACTGCTCATCCAAAGAATGATTTAACTCTATGAGATGAATACACACATCACAAAGCAGTTACTTCGAAAGCTTCTCTCCAGTTTTCATTGGAAGGCATTTCCTTTCTGATCAAAAGCCTCCGGGCGCCACTTAATATCCTTTCCCAGATTCCTCAAAGACAGAGTTTCCAAACCAGACAAAGTAGTGCAATTTTTAATTCTCTGAAATGAATGCAGGCGTCAGAGAGCAGTTCCTTGGAATGCTTCTTTCTGGGTTTTATTTCAAGATTTTTCACTTTTCACCATAGTCTTCAATGTGCTGCAAAATATCAGTTTTCCAGTTTTACAGGAACAGTATTCAAACACTGCCTTTTGGGAAAAGAGGTATAACTCCCTGAGTGGAATGCACACATCACAATGCATTCTCTCAGAAAGCTTCTCTCCAGTTTTTATCTGAAGATAGCTCCTATTTCCCCACAGGCCTGAAAGGTGTCCCAAATGTCCCTTCACAAATCCGTCCATGACACAGTTTAAAAACTGCAATATAGAGAGAAACCTTTATCTATGTGATATGAATAGACATATCTATACCAAAGCGGTTTCACAGAAATCTTTCCAGTTTTTGTCTGAGGATATTTCCTTTTTCACCATAGCCGTCCATATACTCCGGAATGTCCCCTGGTAGCTTTTTCTCCAAAAGGGATTCCCCAAACCTCTATGACAAGAAGAGTATAACTCTGTGAGTGGAATGCACACGTCACAAAGCAGCTCCTTGGAAATCTTCTTTCCAGTATCTATCTGAAGATATTTCTGTAATTACCATAAGCCTCAAAGTGCTTCCGAGGGTTCCTTACCTGACTAACCCAAAACAGTGGTAGAATACTGCTAAATGAAAACAGAAGCTTAAGTGTGTGAGTGGCCTTCACGTGACCTAGAGCAGCTTCTCAAAAAGTTTCCTTCTGTTTTTCATCAGAGGGTATTTCATTCTTAGCATATTCTTAAGAGTATTCCCAAGTGTCCATTCTCAGGTTCCAGAGAAACAGTGATTTCAATCAGCTCAATCCAAAGAGTGATTTAACTCTTTGAGATGAATACACACATCACAAAGCAGTTGCTCCCAAACCTCTCCAGTTTTCATCAGAAGACGTTTCCTTTCTCACCACAAGCCTCCGGGTCCCTCTTAATATCCCTTCACAGATTCCTCAAACACCGAGTTTCCAAACTGGAAAAGATAGGGTAGGCTTTAACTCTCTGAAATGAATGCACACATCAGAGAGCAATTTCTCTGAATGCTTCTTTCTGAGTTTTATTTCAGGATATTTGACTTTTTGTCGTAGTCTTCAATGTGCTGCAAGGTATCACTTTTTCAGTTTTATAGCAACAGTGTTCAAACACTGCCTTAAGAGAAAATAGGTTTATAACCTTGAGTGGAATGCACACATCACAAAGCAGATTCACAGAAATCTTCTCTCCTGTTTTTATCTGAAGATATTTCCTTTTTCACGGAATGCCTCAAAGCGCTCCTGATTATCACTTCACAGACTAAACAAAAACAGGGTTAGAATACTGCTCAATGAAAACAGAAGCTTAACTGTGCGAGTGGACTTCACGTGACCTAGAGCAGTTTCACAGAAAGTTTCCTTCTTGTTTTTATCAGAGGGTATTTCTTTTTCAGCATATTCCTAAAAGCATTCCCAAATGTCCTTTGAAACAAAACAGTTGCTCTGAAATCTTCTGCCCAGTTTTCATCAGAAGACCTTTCCTTTCTCAAAACAAGCTTCTGGGTGACACTTAATATCCCTTCACAGATTCCTCAAAGACAGAGTTTCCAATCTGAGGAGCGTAATGTGAGCTTGAACTCTCTGAAAGGAATGCACACTTCAGAGACCAGTTTCATGGAATGCTTCATTCTAGGTTTTATTTCAGGATATTTCACTTTTTGCCATAGTCTTCAATGTGGTGCAAAATATCGTTTTTCAGTTTTACAGGGACAGTTTTCAAACACTGCCTCATGAGAAAAGAGGTATAACACCCTGAGAGGAATGAACACATCACAAAGCAGTTTCTCAGAAAGCTTCTCTCCAGTTTTTATCTGAAGATATCTCCTATTTTCCCACAGATCTGATTGTGCTCCCGAATGTCCCTTCACAAATCCATCCGTGATGAAGTTTCAAAACTGAGTCATCAAAAGAAAGTTTATCTATGTGAGATGAGTACACATATCTATCACAAAGCAGTTTCACAGAAAGGTTCTTTCCTCTTTTTGTCTGAGGATATTTTCTTTTTCACCATAGCCATCCATATACTCCCGATTGTCCCCTCGTAACTTTTTCTGCTAGTGAGATTACCATTCCTCCATGAGAAGAAAAGGAAATCTCTGAGTGGAATGCACACATCACAAAGCAGCTCCTCGGAAATTTTCTCTCCAGTATCTATCTGAAGATATTTTCGTTTTCACCATAAGCCTGAAAGTGCTCACTACTATCACTTAGCTGACACACCTAAAACAGTGTCAGAATACTGCTCAATGAAACCCGATGCTTAACTTTTGGAGCGGACTTCAAGTGACCTAGAGCTGTTTCACAGAAAATTTTCTTCTGGTTTTTATCAGAGGGTATTTCTTTTTCAGCATATTCTTAAAAGTGTTCCCAAATGTCCTTTCTCAGGTTCCACAGAAACAATGATTTCAAAGTGCTCAATCCAAAGAATGATTTAACTCCACGAGATGAATACACACATCACAAAGCAGTTGCTCAGAAAACTTCTGTCCAGTTTTCATCGGAAGAAGTTTTCTTTCTCACCACAAGCCTCTGTGCACCACTGAATATGCCTTCACAGATTCCTCAAAGACAGAGTTTCCAAACTGGTCAACATAGTGTAAGCTTTAAAACTGAAAGGAATGCACACGTCCAAGGGCGGTTTCCTGGAACGCTTCTTTCTGCGTTTTATTTCAGGATATTTCACTTTTCACCATACTCTTCAATGCGCTGCAAAATATCACTTTTTCAGTTTTACAAGAACAGTGTTCAAACACTGCCTTATGAGAAAAGAGGTATAACTCCCTGAGTGGAATACACACATCACAAAGCAGTTTCTCAGAAAGCTTCTCTCCAGTTTTTATCTGAAAATATTTCCTATTCCCCCAAAGACCTGAATATTCTCCCGAATGTCCCTTTGCGAATCCGTCTATGACACAGTTTCAAAACTGCATAATAGAGAGAAAGTTTTATCTGTGTGAGATGAATAGACATATCTATCACAAATCAGTTTCACCGATAACTTCTTTTCAGGTTTGTCTGAGAATGTTTCCTTTTTCACAATAGCCGTCCATATACTCGCAAGAGTCCCCTGGTAGCTTTTTCTCAGAAGGGATTCCCCAATCCTCTACGAGATTGAAAGTATAACACTGTGAGAAGAATGCACAGGTCACAGAGCAGTTCACCGTTGGCCTCAAAGTGCTCCTGAGTATCCGTTAGCTCACAAACCTAATACAGTGTTACAATATTGAGTAATGAAAACAGAAACTGAACTGTGTGAGTGGCCTTCATGTGACCTAGAGCAGTTTCTCAGAAAGTTTTCTTGTGGTTTTTTTCGGAGGGTATTACTTTTTCAGCATATTCTTAAGAGCATTCCCAAATTTTCTTTCTCAGGTTTCACAGAAACAGTGATTTCAAATTGCTCAAACCAAAGAATGATTTAGCTCTATGAGATGAATACACACATCACAAAGCAATTGCTCTTAAAGCAGCTCTCCAGTTTTCATCAGAAGTCGCATCCTTTCTCACAGCAAGACCAGTGGTGCCACTTAATATCCCTTCAAAGATTCCTCAAAGACAGAGTTTCCAAACTGGGCAACATAGTGTAAGCTTTAATGCTTTGAAAGGCATGCACACGCCAGAGAGCAGTTTCTTGGACACTTCTTTTTGGGTTGTATTTCAGGATATTTTACTTTTCAACGTAGTCTTCAATGCGCTGCAAAGTATCATTTTTCACTTATACAGGAACAGTGTTCAAACACTGCCTTATGAGAAAAGAGGTATAATGCCCTGAGTGGAATGCGCACATCACAAAGCAGTTTCTCAGAAAGCTTCTCTCCCGTTTTTATCTGAAGATATCTCCTTTTTCATCATACACCTGTATGTGCTCCCGAAAGTCTTTTTGTGAATCCGTCTATGACAGAGTTTCAAAAGTGCATAATAAAAAGAAAGTTTTTTGTATATGAGATGAATGGACTATCTATCACAAAGCAGTTTCACAGAAAGCTACTTTCCAATTTTTGTTTGAGGATATTTCCTTTTCACCATATCTGTCCATATACTCCCGAATGTCCCCTGGTAGCGTTTTCTCTAAACGGAATTCCCCAATCCTATATGAGAAGAAAAGTATAACTCTGTGAGTGGAATTCACACATCACAGAGCAGCTCCTCGGAAATCTTCTCTCCAGTATCTATCTGAAGATATTTTCGTTTTCACCATAAGTCTAAAAGCACTTCCGAGTATCCCTTAGCTGACACACCTAAAAGAGTGTTAGAATACTTCTCCTTGAAAACAATAGCTTAACTGTGCGTGTGGACTTCCTGTGACCTACAGCAGTTTCACAGAAAGTTTCCTTCTGTTTTCTTTTGCAGGGTATTTCTTTTGAAGCATATTCTTAAGAGCGTTACCAAATGTCCTTTCTCAGGTTCCACAGAAACAGTGATTTCAAACTGCTCAATCCAGGGAAATAAATTTATTAGATGAAAACACATATCACAAAACAGTTGCTCCAAAATCTTCTCTCCAGTTTTCATCGGAAGTTGTTTCCTTTCTCACCACAAACCTCCAGACACCACTAAATATCGCTTCACAGATCCCTCAAAGACAGAGTTTCCAAACCGGAAAAAGTAGTGAAAGCTTTAGCACTCTGAATTGAATACACACGTCAGAGAGCAGTTTCTTGGAATGCTTCTTTCTCGGTTTTATGTCAGGATATTTCATTTTTTTCCATAGTTTTCAAAACGCTGCAAAATATCAGTGCTTCAGTTTTACAGGAACTGTGTTCAGGCACTGCTTTTTGAGAAAAGAGGTGTAACTCCCTGAGTGAAATGCACACATCACAAAGCTGTTTCTCAGAAAGCGCCTCTCCAATTTTCATCTGAAGATACCTCCTATTTAATGACAGGCACAAATGTGCTCCCGATTGTCCCTTCACAAATCCGTCCATGATGCAATTTCAAAACTGCATTATAAAAATAAAATTTAATCTATGTGAGACGAATAGACATATTAATCACAAAGCAGTTTCACAGAAAGCTTCTTTCCATTTTTTGTCTGTGGATAATTCATTTTTCACAATAGCCATCCATACTATCCCAAATGTCCCTTGGTAGCTTTTTCCCAAAAGGGTTTCCCCAATCTCTATGGAAGAAAAGTAAACTCTGTGAGTGGAATGCACAGGTCACAAAGCAGCTCCTCAGGAATCTGCTCTACAGTATCTATCTGAAGATATTTCCATTTTCACCATAAGCCTCACAGCGTTCTCAAGTATCCCTTAGCTGACAAACCTAAAACAGTATTAGGATAGTGCTCAATGAAATCAGAAGCTTAACTATGCGAGTGGAATTCATGTGACCTAGAACAGTTTCACAGAAAGATTCCTTCTGGTTTTTTTTTTTTTTTCGGAGGGTATTTCTTTTTCAGCGTATTCTAAAGAGCGTTCCAAATGTCCTTTCTCAGGTTCCACAGAAATCCTGATTTCAAACTTCTCAATGCAAAGAATGATTTAACTCTGTGAGATGAATACACACATCACAAGGCAGTTGCTCTGAAAGCTTTTCTCCATTTTCATTGGAAGACATTTCCTTTCTTACCACAAGCCTCCGGGCGCCACTTATATTCCTGCACAGATTCCTCAAAGACAGAGTTTCCAAACTGGGTAACGTATTGTAAGCTTTAACTCTCTGAAATGAATGCACATGTCAGAGAGGAGTTTCTTGGAACGCTTCTTTCTGAGTTTTATTTCAGGACATTTCACTTTTCTCCATAGTCTTCAATGCACTGCAAAATATCACTTTTTCAATTTTACAGGAACAGCATTCACACATTGCCTTATGCGAAAAGAGGTAAAACTCCTTGAATGGAATGCACACATCACAAAGCAGTTTGTCAGAAAACCTCTCTCCAGTTTTTATCTGAAAAAATTTCTTTTTCCCCCACATTCCTGAACGAGCTCCCGAATGTCCCTTTGCTAATCCATCCATTGCGCAGTTACAAAACTGCGTAATATAAAGAAAGTTATATCTATGTGAGATGAATAGACATATCTATCCCTAAGCAGTTTCACAGAAAGCTTCTTTCCAGTTTTTGTCTGGGGATATTTCCTTTTTCAATACAGCTATCCATGTACTCCCGAATGTCAGCTGGTTGCTTTTTCTCCAAACGGGATTCCCCAATACTCTATGAGAATAAAAGTATAACTCTATGAGTGGAATGCACACGCCACAAAGCAGCTCCTCAGAAATTTTCTCTCCAGTTTTTTTCTGAAGATATTTCCTTTTTCACCATATGCCTCAAAGCGATCCCAATTATCACTTTGCAGACTAAACGAAAACAGTGTGAGAATACTGCTCAATGAAAACAGAAGCTTAACTGTGCGAGTGAACTTCACGTGACTTAGAGCAGTTTCACTGAAAGTTTCCTTCTGGTTTTTATCACAGGGTATTCCTTTTTCAGCATATTCCTAAAACTTTCCCAAATGTCCTTTCAAACAAAACAGTTGCTCCAAAAGATTCTGTCCAGTTTTCATCGGAAGACCTTTCCTTTCTCTAAACAAGCCTCCGGGTGCCGCTTAATATACCTTCACAGATTCCTCAAAGACTGAGTTTCCAATCTGAGGAACGTATTGTGAGCTTTAACTCTCTGAAAGGAATACACACGTCAGAGACCAGTTACCTGGAAAGGTTCATTCTGGGTTTTATTTCAGGATATTTCACTTTTTGCCATAGTCTTCAATGCGCTGAAAAATATCGCTTTTTCAGATTTACAGGAACAGTTTTCAAACATTGCTTCATGAGAAAAGAGGTATAAGTCCCTGAGAGGAATGCACACATCACTAAGCAGTTTCTCAGAAAGCTTCTCTCCAGTTTTTAACTGAAGATATCTCTTATTTCCCCACAGGCCTGATTGTGCTCCTGAATGTCCCTTCGCAAATCTGCCCATGACGCAGTTTCAAAACTGAGTCATAAAAAGAAAGTTTTATCTATATGAGATGAATAGACATATCTATCACAAAGCAGTTTCACAGAAAGCTTCTTTCCAGTTTTTGTCTGCGGATATATCCTTTCTAACCATAGCCATCTATATAATCCCGATGTTCCCTGGTAGGTTTTTCTCCACATGGGATTCCCCAATCCTCTATGAGAAGAAAGGTATAATTATGTGAATGGAATGCACACATCACAAGGCAGCTCCTCAGAAATCTTCTCTCCAGTATCTATCTGATGATATTTCCGTTTTCACCGTAAGCCTCAAAGTGCCCCCGAGTATCCCTTAGCTGACTAACCTAAAATAGCATTAGAATACTCCTCAATGAAACCAGAAGCTTAGTTGTGCAAGTGGACTTCACGTGACCCAAAGCAGTTTCACAGAAAGTCTTCTTCTGGATTTTATCAGAGGGTATTCCTTTTTCAGCATATCCTTAAGAGCGTTCCGAAATGTGCTTTCTCAAGTTCCACAGAAACAGTGATTTCAAACGGCTCAATCCAAAGAATGATTTAACTTTATGAGATGAATACACACGTCAAAAAGTAGTTGCTCCAAAAGGTTCTTTCCAGTTTTCATCGGAAGACATTTCCTTTCTCACCACAAGCCTCCAGATGTCACTTAATACCCCTTCACAGATGCCTCAAAGACAGAGTTTCCAAATTGGTCAGTGCAGTGTAAGATTTAACTCTCTGAAATGAATGCACACATCAGAGAGCAGTTTCTTGGAACGTGTCTGTCTGGGTTTTATTTCAGGATATTTCACTTTCTGCCTTAGTCTTCAATGTCCTGCAAAGTTTCTCTTTTTCAGTTTTACAGGAACAGTGTTCAAACACTACCTTATGAGAAAACAAGTATAAGTCCCTGAGTGGAATGTTCACATCACAAAGCAATTTCTCAGAAAGCTTCTCTACAGTTTTTATCTGAAGATATCTCCTATTTCCCCACAGGCCTGAATTTGCTCACCAATGTCCCTTCGTGAATCCATCCATTTCTCAGTTTCAAAACTGTGTAATAGAAAGAAAGTTTTTTCTACGTGAGATGCATAGACCTATCTATCGCAAAGCAATTTCATAGAAAGCTTCTTTCTAGTTTTTGTTTGAGAACATTTCCTTTTTCAATATAGCCATCAATAAACTCCCGAATGTCCCCTGGTTGCTTTTTCTCCAAACATGATTCCCCAATCCTTTATGAGAAGAAAAGTATAACTCTGTGAGTGTAAAGCATTCGTCACAAAGCATCTCCTCAGAAATATTCTCTCCAGTTTTTATCTGAAGATACTTCCTTTTTCACCGTATGCCTCAAAGCTCTCCTGATTATCACTTCCCATACTAAACAAACCCAGTGTTAGAATACTGCTCAATGAAAACAGAAGCTTAACTGTGTGAGTGGACTTCACGTGATCTAGAACTGTTTTACAGAAAGTTTCCTTCCGGTTTTTATCAGAGGGTATTTCTTTTTCCGCATATTCTTAAAAACATTCCCAAATGTCCTTTCTCAGGTTCTACAGAAATAGTGAATTCATAGTGCTCAATCCAAAGAATGATTTAACTCTATGAGATGAATACATACATCACAAAGCAGTTGCTCCAAAAGCTTCTCTCCAGTTTTCAACGGAAGACGTTTCCTTTCTCACCACAAGCCTCTGGGCACCACTTAATATCCCTTCACAGATTTCTCAAAGACACTGTTACCAAACTGAGCAAGGCAGTGTAAGTTTTAACTCTCTGAAATGAATGCACATGTCAGAGAACAGTTTCTTGGAATGCTTCTTTCTGAGTTTTATTCAGGATATTTCACTTATCACCATAGTCTTCAACACACTGCAAAATATCACTTTTTCAGTTTTAGAGGGACAGTGTTCAAACACTGCCTTATGAGAAAACAAGGATAAGTCCCTGACTGGAATGTACACATCACAAAACAGTTTCTCAGAAAGCTCCTTTCCAGCTTTTATCTGTAGATATCTCCTATTACCCTCTGGCCTGTATGTGCTCCCAAATGTCCCTTTATGAATCTGTCCATGACACAGTTTAAAAACTGCATAATAGAAAGAAAGTTTTATCTATGTGAGATGAATAGATATATCTATCACAAATCTGTTTCACAGAAAACTTCTTTCCAATTTTTGTGTGAGGATACTTCCTTTTTCAACATAGTCGTCCATATACTCGCGAATGTCCCCTGGTAGCTTTTTCTCCAAATGGGATTCCCCAATCCTCTATGAGAAGAAAGGTATAATTCTGTGAGTGGAATGCACACGTCACAGAGCAACTCCTCGGAAATCTTCTCTCCAGCATGTATCTGAAGATATTTGCTTTCACCATAAGCCTCAAAGCCCTCCTGCGTATCCATTAGCTGATTCACCTAAAAACGTGTTAGAAAACAGAAGCTTAACTGTGCATGTGTACTTGACGTGACTCTGTGCAGTTTCACAAAAAGTTTCCTTCAGGTTTTTATCTTAGGGTATTTCCTTTTCAACATATTCTTAAGAGCATTCCCAAATGCTCTTTCTCAGTTTCTACAGAAACAGTGATTTCAAACTGCTCAATCCAAAGAATGATTTAACTCTATGAGATGAATACACACATCACAAAGCAGTTGCTCCAAAAGCTTCTCTCCAGCTTTCAACGCAAGACGTTTCCTTTCGCACCAGAAGCTTCTGGGCACCGCTTAATATCCCTTCACAGACTCCTCAAAGACAGAGTTTACAAACTGGGCAACGTAGTGTAAGCTTTAACGCTCCAAAATGAATGCCCAGGTCAGACAGCAGTTTCTTGGATCACTTCTTTCTGGGTTTTATATTAGGATATTTCACTTTTCGCCATAGTCTTCAATACACTGCAAAATATCATTTTTTCAGTTTTATAGGAACAGTGTTCACACACTGCCTTATGAGAAAAGAGGCATAACTCCCTGAGTGGAATGCAGGCATCACAAAGCAGTTTCTCAGAAATCTTCTCTCCACTTTTTATCTGAAGAAGTTTCCTTTTACCCACATTCCTGAATCTGCTCCAAAAGTCCCTTTGTGAATCTGTCCATGAGACACTTTCAAAACTCTGTATAGAAAGAAAGTTTTATCTATGTGAGATGAATAGACATATCTATCACAAATCAGTTTCACAGAAAGCTTCTTTCCAGTTTCTGTCTGAGGATATTTCCTTTTTCACCGTAGCCATCCATATACTCCTGAATGTCCCCTGGTAGTTTTTTCTCCAAACGGGTTTCCCAAATCCTCTATAGAAGAAAAGCATAACTCTGCGAGTGGAATGCACACATCACAAAGCAGCTCCTCAGAAGTCTCCTCTCCAGTATCTATCTGAAGATATTTCTGCTTCCACCGTAAGCCTCAACGCTTTCCCAACTCTCCCTTGGCTGACCAACCTAAAACAGTGTTAGAATACTGCTAAATGAAAATATAAGCTTAACTGTGCGACTGAACTTCACGTGACCTAGAGCAGTTTCACAGAAAGATTCCTTCTGGTTTTTATCGGAGTATATTTCCTTTTCAGCATATTCTTAAGACCGTTCCCAAATGTCCTTTCTCAAGTTCCACAGTAACAGTGATTGGAAACAACTTACTCCAAAGAATGATTTAACTCTATGAGATGAATACACACTTCACAAAGTGGTCCCTCCGAAAGCCTCTCTCTAATTTTCTTCAGAAGGCATTTTCTTTCTCACCACAAGCCTCTGGGTGTCACTTAATAGCCCTTCACAGATTCCTCAAAGATGGAATTTCCGAATTGGGCAACGTAGTGTAAGCTTTAACTCTGAAATGAATGCACATCTCAAAGATCAGTTTCTTGGAAGGCTTCTTTCTGGGTTTAATTTCAGGATATTTCACTTTTTGCTGTAGTCTTCAATGTGCTGCAAAGTATCACTTTTTCAGATTTACAGGAACAGTGTTCAAACACTGCCTTATGATAAAAGTGGTATAATTCCCTGAGTGGAATTCACAGATCACAAAACAGTTTCTCAGAATGCTTCTCTCCAGTTTTTATCTAAAGATATCTCCTATTTCCTCACAGGCCTTAATGTGCTCCTGAAAGTCCCTTCGCGAGTCCATCATGAAGCAGTTTCAAAACTGGGTAGTAGAAAGAAAGTTTTATCTATGTGAGATGTATAGACACATCTATCACAAATCATTTTCACAGAAAGCTTCTTTCCAGTTTTTGTCTGAGGATACTTCCTTTTTAACCATAGCAGTCCATATAATCCCGAATGTTCCCTGGAAGGTTTTTCTTCAGATGGGATTCCCTAATCCTCTATGAGAAGAAAGGTATAACTCTGTGAGTGGAATGCACAAGTGACAAGGCAGCTCCTCGGAAATCTTCTGTCCAGTATCTATCTCATGATATTTCCATTTTCACCGTAAGAATCAAAGTGCTCCTGAGTATCCTTTAACTGACTAATCTAAAAGAGTGTTAGGGTACTACTCAATGAAAACTGAAGCTTAACTGTGCGAGTGGCCTTTACGTGACCTAGAGCAGTTTCACAGAAAGATTCCTTCTGGTTTTTAACGTAGGGTATTTCTTTTTCAGCATATTCTTACAAAGGTCCTTTCTCAGTTTCCACAGAAACAGTGATTTCAAACTGCTCAATCCAAAGAATGATTTAACTCTAAGAGATGAATAAACAGATCAGAAAACAGTTGCTCCAAAAGCTTTTTCCAGTTTTCATCGGAGGACGTTTCCTTTCTTACCACAAACCTCCAGGCGCCACTTAATATCCCTTAACAGATTCCTCAAGGACTGATTTTCCATACTGGACAACGCAGTGTAAGGTTTAACTCTCTGAAATGAATGCACACGTTGGAAAGCAGTTTCTTGGAATGCTTCTTTCTGGATTTTATTTCAGGATATTTCACTTTTTGCCATAATCTTCAATGCACTCTAAAAATATCACTTTTTCGGTTTTACAGGAACAGTGTTCAAGCACTGCCTTATGAGAAAAGAGGTAAAGCTCCCTGAGTGGAATGCACACATCACAAAACAGATTCTCAGAGTGCTTCTCTCCAGTTTTTATCTGAAGATATCTCCTAATTCCCCACAGACCTGAATGTGCTCCCGAAAGTCCTTTCATGAATCCATCATGAAGCAGTTTCAAACCTGGGTATTAGAAAGAAAGTTTTATTTATGTGAGATGAATAGACATCTCTATCACAAAGCAGTTTCAAAGAAAGCTTCTTTCCAGTTTATGTCTGTGGATATTTACTTTTTAACCATAGCTATCCATATAGTCATGAGTGTCCCATGGTAGCTTCTTCTCCAAACGGAATTCCCCAATCCTCTATGAGAAGAAAAGTATAACTCTCTGAGTGGGATGCACACCTCAGAAAGCAACTCCTCAGAAATCTTCTCTCCAGTATCTATCTGAATATATTTCCGCTTTCACCATAAGCCTCATAGCGTTTCCGAGTATCCCTTAGCTGAGTAACCTAAAACAGTGTTAGAATACTGCTCAATGAAAACAGAAGCTTAACTGTGCGAGTAAACTTCACGTGACCTCTAGTAGTTTCATAGAAAGTTTCCTTCAGGTTTTTATCAGAGATTATTTCTTTTTAAAAATATTCTTAAAAGCGTGCCCAAATGTCCCTTTCTCAGGTTCCACAGAAACAGTGATTTCATATTGCTCAATCCAAAGAATGATTTAACACTATGAGATGAATACCCATATCACAAAGCAGTTGCTATGAAAGCTTCTCTCCAGTTTTCATCAGAAGACGTTTTTTTCTCACCATATGCCTCCCGACACCACATAATACCCCTTCACTGATTCCTCAAACACAGAGTTTCCAAAAAAGACTACGTTGTGTAAGCTTTCACTCTCTGAAATGAATGCACAAATCAGAGAGCAGTTTCCTGGAATGTATTTTTCTGGGTGTCACTTTGGGTATTTCATTTTTTGCGATACACTTCAGTGCGCTGCAAATTATCACTTTTTCAGTTTTACAAGAACATTGTTCAAACACTGCCTTATGAGAAAAGGGGTATAAATCCCTGAGTGGAACACACACATCACAAAACACTTTCTCAGAAAGATTATCTCCAGTTTTTATCTGAAGATTTACCCTATTTTCCCCTAAGGCCTCAATGTGCTCCTGAATGTCCCTTCGCGGATCCGCACATGACGCAGTTTCAAAACAGCGTAATAAGAATAAAGTTTTATCTATGTGAGTTGTGTAGACATATTATCACAAAGCAGTTTCACAGAAAGATTCTTTCCAGTTTTGGTCTGACTATATTTCCTTTTTCACCATAGCCATCCATATACTCCCGAATATCCTGTGGTAGCTTTTTCTCCAAACGGGATTCCCCAAAACTCTATGGGAAGAAAAGTAGAATTCTGTGAGTTGAATGCACACATCACAAAGCAGCTCCTGGAAAATCTGCTCTCCAGAATCTATCTGAAGATATTTGCATTTTCACCATAAGCCTCAAAGCGCTCCTGAGTATCCCTTAGCTGACTCACCTAAAACAGTCCTGGAATACTGCTCAATGGAAACAGAAACTTAACTGTGTGAGTGGAAGTCACATGACCTAGACCAGTTTCACAGGAAGATTCCTTCTGGTTTTTATCAGAGGGTATTACTTTTTCAGCATATTATTAAGAGCGTTCCCAAACGTACTTTCTCAAGTTCCACAGAAACAGTGATTTCAAACTGCTCAATACAAAGAATGATTTAACTCTATGAGATGAATACACACATTACGAAGCAGTTGCATCGAATTTCGTCTCCAGTTTTCTTCGGAAGACGTTTCCTTTCTCACCAGAAACCTCCAGGCGTCACTTGATAGCCCTTCACAAATACCTCAAAGACAGAGGTTCCCAACTGGGCAACATAGTGTAAACTTTACCTCTCTGAAATGAATGCACACGTCAGAGAGCAGATTCCTGGAATGTTTCTTAATTGGTTTCATTTAAGGATATTTCACTTTTCACCACAGTTTTCAATGTGCTGCAAAATATCACTTTTTCAGTTTTACAGAAACCGTGTTCAAACACTGCCTCATGAGAAAAGAGGAATAACTCCCTGAGTGGAATGTACACATCACAAAACAGTTTCTCAGAAAGCTTCTCTCCATTTTTTATCTGAGGATATCTCCTGTTTACCCCTCAGGCCTGTATGTGTTCCCAAAAGTCCCTTTGCGAATCCATCCATGACGCAGTTTCAAAACTGCATAATAAAAACAAAGTTTTATGTATGTGAGATGAATGGACATATTTATCCCAAAGCAGTTTCAGAGAAAGTCGCTTTCCAGTATTTGTTTGAGGATATTTCCTTTTTCACCATACCCTTCCATATACTCCGAGGGTCCTCTTGTAGCATTTTCTCCAAATGGAATTCACCAATCCTCTATGAGACGAAAAGTATAACTCTGTGAGTGGAATTCACACATCACAAAGCAACTCCTCAGAAATCTTCTCTCCAGTATCTATCTGAAGATATTTTCGTTTTCACTGTAAGCCTCAAAGCGCTCTTAAGTATCCCTTAGCTGACACACCTAAAAGAGTGTTAGAATATTGCTCTTTCAAAACAGTAGCTTAACTGTGCAAGTGGACTTCACGTGACCTAGAGTAGTTTCACAGAAAGTTTCCTTCTGATTTTTATCAGAGGGTATTTCTTTTTCAGTATATTCTTAAGAGTGTTCCCAAATGTCCTTTCTCAGGTTTCAGAGAAACAGTGATTTCAAACTGCTCAATCCAAAGAATGATTTAACTCTATGAGATGAATACACACATCACAAAACTGTTGCTCCGAAAGCTTCCCTCCGGTTTTCATTGGAAGATATTTCCTTACTCACCAGAAGCCTCCGTGTGTTACTTAGTAGCCCTTCATAGATTCCTCAAAGACAGAGTTTCCAAACTGCGCAACGTAGTGTGAGCTTTAACTCTCTGAAGTGAATGCACACGTCAGAGAGCAGTTTCTAGTAACGATTCCTTCTGGGTTTTATATCAGGATATTTCACTTTTCCCCATAGTCTTCAATGTGCTGCAAAATATCACTTCTTCAGTTTTGCAGGAACAGTGTTCACACACTGCCTTATGATAAAAGAGGTATACCTACCTAAGTGGAATGCACACATCACAAACCAGGTTCTGAGAAATGTTCTCTCCAGTTTTTATATGGAGATGATTCCTATTTCCCCACAGGCCTGAATGTGCACCCAAATGTCCCTTCGCCAATCCGTCCATGATGCAGTTTCAAAACTGTGTAATAGAAAGAATGTTTTATCCACATGAGATTAATAGACATACCTATCACAAAACGGCTTCACAGAAAGCTTCTTTCCAGTTTATGTCTGAGGATACTTCCTTTTTCAACTTAGCCATCCATATACTCCGGAATGTCCCCTGGTAGCCTTTTCTCTAATGGGGTTTTCCCAATCCTCTATGAGAAGAAAAGTGTAACTAAGTGAGTGGAATGCAAACATCACAAAGCAGTTCCTCGGAAATCTTTTCACAAGTATCTATCTGAAGATATTTCTGCTTTCATAGTAAGCCTCAAAGCCCGTCCAAGTATCCCTGAGCTGAATCACCTAAAACAGAGTTAGAATACTGCTCAATGAAACCAGAAGCTTGACAGTTCGAGTGGAATTCAGGTGACCCAGAGGAGTTTCACAGAAAGATTCCTTCTGGATTTTATCGGAAGGTATTTCTTTTTCAACACATTCTTAAGAGAGTTGCCAAATGTCCTTTCTCAGGTTCCACAGAAACACTGATTTCAAACTGCTCAATCCAAAGAATGATTTAACTCTATGAGATGAATACACACATCACAAAGCAGTTGGTCCGAAAGCTTCTGTCCAGTTTTCATTGGAAGACGTTACCTTTCTCACCACAAGCCTCTGAGCGCAACTTAATATCCTTTCACAGATTCCTCAAAGACAGAGTTTCCAAACTGGGCAACATTTTGTAAGCTTTATCGCTCACAAATCAATGCACACGTCAGACAGCAGTTTCTTGGAATGCTTCTTTCTGGGTTTTATTTTAGGATATTTCACTTTTCACCATTGTTTTCAATGTGCTGCAAAATATCACTTTTCCAGTTTTACAGGAACAGTGTTCAAACACTGCCTTAGGAGAAAAGAGGTATAACTCCCTGAGTGGAATGCACACATCACAAAGCAGTTTCTCAGAAAACTTCTCTCCATTTTTTATCTGGAGATATTTCCTATTTCCCCACATTCCTGAATGTGTTCCAAAAGTCCCTTCGTGAATCTATCAATGATGCACTTTCAAAACTGCATAATAGAAAGAAACTGTTATCTATGAGAGATGAATAGACATATCTCTCACAAATCTGTTTCACAAAAGCTTCTTTCAGGTTTTTGTCTGAGGATATTTTCTTTTTCACCATAGCCTTCCATATACTCCCGAGTGTCCCCTGGTAGCTTTTTCTCCTAACGGGATTCCCCAATCCTCTATGAGAAGAAATGTATAACTCTGTGAGTAGGATGCACACGTCACAAAGCAGGTCCTTGGCAATCTCCCCTCCAGTATTTCTCTGAAGATATTTACTCTTTCACCACATGCCTCAAAGCGCTTTCAACTATCCCTTGGCTGACCAACCTAAAACAGTGTTAGAATACTGCTGAATGAAAACAGAAGCTTAACTGTGCGAGTGTACTTCAAGTGACGTAGAGCAGTTTCACAGAAAATTTCCTTCTGAATTTTATCGGAGTGTATTTCTTTTTCAGCATAATCTTAGGAGCGTTCCCAAATGTCCTCTGCCAGGTTCCACAGAAATAGTGATTTCAAACTTCTCAATCCAAAGAATGATTTAACTCTATGAGATGAATACACACATCAAAAGTAGTTGCTCCGAGAGCTTATCTCCAGTTTTCTTCAGAAGTCGTTTCCTTTCTCATCACAAGCCCATGGGCGCCACTTAATATCCCTTCCCAGATACCTAAAAAAAAAAACAGAGTTTCCAAACTGGACAACATAGAGTAAATATTAACTCTCTGAAATGAATGCACACGTCAGAAAGCAGTTTCTTGGAAAACTTCTTTCTGAGTTTTATTACAGGATATTTCACTTTTTGCCACAGTCTTCAATGCGCTGCAAAATATCACTTTTCCAGTTTTACAGGAGCAGTGTTCAAACACTGCCTTTTGAGAAAAGAAATATAACTCCCTGAGTGGCATGTGCATATCACAAAGCAGTTTCTCAGAAAGCTTCTCTCCAGTTTTTATCTGAAGATATTTTCTATTTCCCCACAGGCCTGAATATGCTCTCGAATGTCCCTTCGCAAATCCGTCCATGATGCAGTTTCAAAACTGTGTAATAGAAAGAAAGTTTTATCTATGTTAGATGAATAGACATATGTATCATAAAGCAGTTTCACAGAAAGCTTCTTTCCCATTTTTCTATGAGAATATTTCCTTTTCAACATAGCCGTCAGTATACTTCTGAATGTCTCCTGGTAGCTTTTTCTCCTAACGGAATTCCCCAATCCTCTATGAGAACAAAAGTATAACTCTGTGAGTGGAATGCACACGTCACAAAGGAGCTCCTCAGAAATCTTTTTTCCAGTATCTATCTGGAGATATTTCCGTTTTCTTCGTAAGCCTCAAAGCGTTCCCGAGTATCCCTTAGCTCACTAACCTAAAACAGTGTTAGAATACTGCTCAATGAAAACACAAAGTTAATAGTGCAAGTGGACTTCACGTGACCTGGAGTAGTTTCACAGAAAGATTCCTTCTGGTTTTTATCGGAAGGTATTTCCTTTTCTGCATATTCTTAAGAGCGTTCCCAAATGTCCTTTCTCAAGTTCCACACAAACAGTGATTTCAAGCTGCTCAATCCAAAGAATGATTTAACTCTATGAGATGAATACATATATCAAAAAGCAGTCGCTCTGAAAGCTTCTCTCCAGTTTTCATCAGAAGACGATTCCTTTCCCACCACAAGCCTCCGGGTGTCACTTAATAGCCCTTCACAGATTCCTCAAGGACAGAGTTTCCCAACTCTGTGGAAACGTAGTGCAAGCTTTAACTTTCTGAAATGAATGCACACGTCAGAGAGCAACTTCTTGGAACACTTCTTAACGTGTTTTATTTCATGATATTTCACTTTTCGCCACAGTCTTTGATGCGCTGCAAAATATAACTTTTTCAGTTTTACAGGAACAGTGTTCAAACCCTGCTTTATGAGAAAAGAAGTATAACTCCCTGAGAGGAATGCTCTCATCACAAAGCAGTTTCTCAGAAAGATTCTCTCCAGTTTTTATCTGAAGATATCCCCTATTTCCCAACAGGCCTGAATGTGCTCCTGAATGTTCCCTCAGGAATCCATCCATGATGCAGTTTCAAAACTGCATACTAGAAAGAAAGTTTTTTCTATGTGAGATGAATTGACATACCTAACTCTCTGAAATGAATGCACACTACAGAGAGCAGTTTCTTGGAACACTTCTTTTTGGGTTTTATTTCAAGATATAACAGTGTTCAAGCACTGCCTTATGAGAAAAGAGGTATAACTCCCTGAGTGGAATGCACACATCACAAAGCAGTTTCTCAGAATGCTTCTCTGCAGTTTTTATCTGAGGATATCTCCTATTTCCCCACAGGCCTGAATGTGCTCCCAAATGTACCTTTGCCAATTCGTCCATGACGCAGTTTCAAGCCACGTAATAGAAAGTTTTATCTATGTAGATGAATAGACGTATCTATCATAAAGTAGTTTCACAGAAAGCTTCTTTACAGTTTTTCTCTGAGGATATTTCCTTTTTCAACATAGCCGTCCATGTACTCCTGAATGTCCCCTGCTAGCTTTTTCTCCAAACGGGATTCCCCAATCCTCTATGAGAAGAAAAGTAAAACTCTGTGAGTGGAATGCACACGTCACCAAGAAGCTCCTCAGAAATGTTCTCTCCAGTATCTATCTGAAGATTTTTCCTTTTTTGTCGTAAGCCTCAAAGCACTCCCCAGTATCCCTTATCTGCCTCACCTAAAACAGTGTAAGAATACTGCTCAGTGAAAACAGAAGCTTAATTGTGTGAGTGCAATTCACATGACCTAGAGCAGTTTCACAGAAAGTTTCCCCCTTTTTTTTTTTTGGAAGGTATTTCTTTTACAGCATGTTCTTAAGAGCATTCCCAAATGTCCTTTCTCAGGTATCACAGAAACAGTGATTTCAAACTGCTCAATCCAAAGGTTGATTTAACACTATGAGACGAATACACACCTCACAAATCAGTTGCTCCAAAAGCTTCTCTCGAATTTTCTTCAGAAGACGTTTCCTTTCTCACCACAAGCCTCCAGGTGCCACTTATTATCCCTTCACAGATTCCCGAAAGTCAGAGTTTCAAAATGGGCAACCTAGTGTAAGTTTTAACTCTCTGAAATGAACGCACACGTCAAAGAGCAGTTTCTTAGAATGCTTCCTTCTGGGTTTCATTTCAGGATATTTCACTTTTCCCAATAGTCTTCAATTCGCTGCAAAATATCACTTTTTCAGTTTTACAGCAACAGAGTTCAAACATTGTCTTACGAGAAAAGAGTTATAACTCCCTGAATGGAATGCACACATCACAAAGTTTTTCTCAGAAAACTTCTCTTCAGTTTTTATCTGAAGTTATTTCCTATTCCCCCCGAGGCCTGAATGTGCTCCCGAATGTCCCTTCATGAATTGGTTAATTACGCAGTTTCAAAACTGTGTAATAGAAAGTTTTATCTATGTGAGATGAATAGACATATTTATCACAAAGCAGTTTCACAGAAAGCTTCTTTCCAGGTTTTGTGTGAGGATATTTCCTTTTTCACCATAGCCATCCATATAATCCAGAATGTCCCCTGGTAGCTTTTTCTCCAGAGGGGATTCTTCAATCCTCTATGAGAAGAATGGTATAACTTTGAGAGTGGGAAGTACACGTCACAAAGCAGCTACTCAGAAATCTTCTTTCCAGTATCTATATGAAGATATTTCTGTTTTCACCATATGCCTCAAAGCGCTCCTGAATATCACTTCACAGACTAAATAAAAACAGTGTTAGAATACTGCTCAGTGAAACAGAAGCCGAATTGCCGGAGTGGACTTCATGTGACCTTAAGAACTTTCACAGAAAGTTTCCTTCTGGTTTTTATCGGAGGGTACTTTTTTGTCAGCATATTCTTAAGAACGTTCCCAATTGCCGTTTCTCAGGATTCACAAAAACAGTGATTTCAAACTTCTCAATCCAAAGGATGATTTAACTCTATGAGATGAATACACACATCACAAACAGTTGCGTGGAAAGCTTTCATCCAGTTTTCATCGGAAGACGTTTCCTTTCTCACCACAAGCGTCTGGTGGTCACTTAATATAACTTCACAGATTCCTCAAACACAGATTTTCCAAATTGGGCAACGTAGTGTAAGCTTTAAGTCTCTGAAATTAATGCAATCATCAGAGAGCAATTTCTTGGAATGCTTCTTTCTGGGTTTCATTTCAGGATATTTCACTTTTCACCATAGTCTTCAATGCACTGCAAAAATCACTTTTTCAGCTTTAGAGGAACAGTGTTCCATCACTGTCTTAAGAGAAAAGAGTTATAACTCCCTGGGTGGAATGCACACATTACAAAGCAGTTTCTCAGAAAGCTTCTCTCCAGTTTTTATCTGAACATATCTCCTATTTCCCCACAGGACTGAATGTGCTCCCAAATGTCCCTTCGCGAATCCGTCCCAGACACAGTTACAAAACTGCGTAATAGAAAGAAAGTTTTATCTTTGTGCGACAAATAGACATATCTATTCCAAATCAGTTTCTCAGGAAGTTTCTTTCCAGTTTTTGTCCAAGGATAGTTCCTTTTTCTTCATATCGTCCATGTACTCCCAAATGTCCCCTGGTAACTGTTTCTCCAAAAGGGTTTCCCACTCCTCTATGAGAAGAAAAGTATAACTCTGTGTGTGGAATGCACATGTCACAAAGCAGTTCCTCAGAAATCTCTCCATTATCCATCTGGTGATATTTCCATTTTCAAGGTAAGCCTCAAAGCTCTCCCGATTATCCCTTAGCTGACTAACCTGAGTGTTCGAATACTACTCAATGAAAGCAGAAGGTTAACTCTGGGATTGGACTTCACGTAACCTAGAGCACTTTCACAGAAACTTTCCTTCTGGTTTTTATTGGAGGGTATTTCTTTTTCAGCATATTCTTAAGAGCGTTCCCAAATGTCCTTTCTCAGGTGCCACAGAAACAGTGATTTCAAGCTGCTCAATCCAAATAATGATTTAACTCTAAGAGATGAATACACGCATCACAATGTAGTTGCTTCGAAATTTTCCCTCCACTTTTCATTGGAAGACGTTTCCTTTCTCACCACAGGCGTGCGGGTGTCACTTAATAGACCTTCACAGATTCCTCAAAGACAAAGTTTCCAAACTGGGCAATGCAATGTAAGCTTTGACTATCTCAAGTGGATGCACATGACAGAGAGCAGATTCTTGGAATGCTTCTTTCTGGGTTTTCTTACATGATATTTCTCTTTTGGTCATAGTCTTCAATTTGCTGCAAAGTATCACTTTTTCAGTTTTACAGAAACAGAGTTCAAACACTGTTTTATGAGAAAAGAGGAATAACACCCTGAGTGGAATGCACACATCACAAATCAGTTTCTCAGAAATCTTCTCTCCAGTTTTTATCTGAAGATATCTACCTTTTCACCATACGCCTGAACCTGCTAATGAATGTTCCTTCCCTAATCTGTCCATGACGCAGTTTCAAAACGGCGTAATAGAAAGACAGTCTTATCTATGTGAGATGAATAGATATATTTATCAAAAATCAGTTTCACATAAAGAGTCTTTCCACTTTTTGTCTGAGTATATTTCCTTTTTCACCATAGCCTTCCATGTACTCCCAATTGTCCCCTGGTTTCTTTTTCTCCAAACGGGATTCCCCAATCCTCTATGAGAAGAAAAGCAAAACTCTGTGAGTGGAATGTGCCCATCACAAAGCAGCTCCTCAGAAATCTTCTCTCTATTATCTATCTGAAGATATTTTCCCTTTCACCGTAAGCCTCAAAGCGTTTCCGAGAATCCCTTAGCTGACTCACCTAAAACAGTGTTAGAATACTGCTCAATGAAACCAGCTGCTTAACTGTGTGAGGGGACTTCACATGACGTAGAGCAGTTTCACAGAAAGTTTCCTTCTGGTTTTTATCTGAGGGTTTTTCTTTTTCAGCATATTCTTAAGAGCGTTCCCAAATGTCCTTTCCCAGGTTCCACAGAAACAGTGACTTAAAACTCCTCAATCCCAAGAACGGTTTAACTCTGTGTGATGAAAACACACATCACAAAGCAGTTTCTCCAAAAGCTTCTCTCCAGCTTTCATTGGAAAACGTATCCTTTCTCACCACAAGTCTCCATGCGCCACTTAATATCCCTTCACAGATTCCTCAAAGACAGAGTTTCCAAATTGGCATCACAGTGTAAGCTTTAACTCACTGAAATGAATGCACAGGTCAGAGAGCAGCTTCTTGGAACGCTTCTGTCTGGATTTTATTTCAGAATACTTCACTTTTCGCCATAATCTTCAAAGGGTGGCAAAATATCACTTTTTCAGTTATACAGAACCAGTGTTCAAACACTGCCTTATGAGAAAAGAGGTATAAATCCCTGAATGTAATTCACACATCACAAAGGAGTTTCTCAGAAAGCTTCTCTCCAGTTTTTATGTGACGATATCTCCTATTTCTCCACAGGCCTGAATGTGCTCCAGAAATTCCCCTCACGATCCATCCATGACGCAGTTAAAAAACTGTGTAATAGAAGAAAGTTTTATCTATGTGAGATGAATAGACATATCTATCCCAATACAGTTTCACAGAAATCTTCTTTCCAGTTTTTCTCTGAGGATACATCCTTTGTCACAGTAGCCATCCATATGCTCATGAAAATCCCCTGGAAGATTTTTCTCCAAATGGGATTCCCCAACCCTCTATGAAAAGAAAAATATAACTCTGTGAGTGAAATGCACACGATGCAAAGCAGCACCTCTGAAATCTCTCCAGTATCTCTCTGAAGATATTTCCATTTTTATCACAAGACTCAAAGTGCTCCTGAGTATCCCTTAGCTGACAAACCTAAAACAGTGTTAGAATACTGCTCAATGAAAACAGAAGCTTAACTGTGTGAGTGGAATTCACGTAACCTAGAGCACTTTCACAGAAAGTTTTCTTCTGGTTTTTATAGGAGGGTATTCCTTTTTCAGCATATTCTTAAGAGAGTTTCCAAATGTCTTCAATTAGGTTCCACAGAAACAGTGATTTCAAACTGCTCAATCCAAAGAATGATTTAACTCTAGGAGATGAACACACACATCACAAACCAGTTGCTCCGAAAACTTCTCTCCAGTTTTCATCGGAAGACATTTCCTTTCTCATCACAAGCCTCTGCTCGCCACTTAATATCCCTTCCTAGATGTTTCAAAGCCAGAGTTTCCAAACTGAGCAACATAGTGTAACCTTTAACTCTCTAAAATGAATACACTCCTCAGAGAGCAGTTTCTTGGAGTGCTTGTTTCAGGGTTTTATTTCCGGATATTTCACATTTCGCCATAGTCTTCAATGGGCTGAAATATATCACTTTCTTCAGTTTTAAAGAAACATTGTTCAAACACTGCCTTATGAGAAAAAGGTATAAATTTCGAGAGAAATGTACACATCACAAAGCAGTTTCTCAGAAAATTTCTCTCCCGTTTTTATCTGGAGACATTTCCTATATCCTCAAAGGATGGATTGTGTGCCCAAATGTCCCTTCACGAATCCGTCCATGATGCAGTTTCATAACTGCGTAATAGAAAGAAAGTTTTATCTGTGTGAGATGAGTAGACGTATCTATCACAAAGCAATTTCATAGAAAGCTTCTGTCCAATTTTTTGTCTGAGGACATTTCCTTTTTCATCATAGCCATCCATAGACTCCCGAATGTCCCCTGGTAGCTTTTTCTCCAAACGGGATTCCCCATTCCACTATGAGAAGAAAAGTATAACTCTGTGAGTGGAATGCACATGTCACAAAGCAGCTCCTCGGAAAACTCCTCTCCAGTATCTATCTGAAGATATTTCCGCTTTCTCTGTAAGCCTCAAAGCCCTCCTGAGTATCCTTTAGCTGACTAACGTAAAACATTATTAGAATACTGCTCATTGAAAACAGAAGCTTAACTGTGTGAGTGGAATTCACATGACCCAGAGGAGTTTCACAGAAAGTATCCTTCTGGTTTTTATTGTAGGGTATTTCTTTTTCAGCACATTCTTAGTAGCGTTCCCAAATGTCCTTTCTCAGGTTCCACCGAAACAGTGATTTCAAAGTGCTCAATCCAAAGAATGATGTAACTCTATGAGATGAATACACACATCACAAAGCAGTTTCTCTGAAAGCTTCTGTCCAGTTTCCATTGGAAGACCTTTCCTTTCTCCAAACAAACCTCCAGGGGCCACTTAATATCCTTTCACAGATTCCCCAAAGATAGAGTTTACAAACTGGACAATGTAGTGTAAGCTTTAACATTCTGAAATGAATGCACACGTCAGAGAGCAGTTTCTTGGAACACTTATTTCTGGGTTTTATTTCAGGATCTTTCAATTTTTGGCATAGTCTTCAAGGCACTGCAAAATATCACTTTTCCAGTTTCACAAGAACAATATTCAAACACTGTCTTTTGATAAAAGAAGCGTAACTCCCTGAGTGAAATGCACATATCACACAGCAGTTTCTCAGAAAGCTTCTCTCAGGTTTTTATCTGAAGATATCTCCTATTTCCCCACAGGCCTGAAGGTGCTCCCCAATGCCCTTCACGAATCTGACCATGATGTAGTTTCAAAACTGCATAATAGAAAGAAAGTTTTATCTATGTGAGATGAATAGACATATCTATGACAAATCAGTTTCACAGAAACTTCTTTCCAGTTTTTGTCAGAGAATATTACCTTTTTCACCTTAGCCATCCATATACTCGCGAATGTCCTCTAGTTGTTTTTTCTCCAAACGGGATTCCCCAATCCTCTATGAGAAAAAAAGTATAACTCTGTGAGTGGAATGCACACATCTCAAAGCAGCTCCTCGGAAATCTCCTCTCCAGTATCTTTCTGAAGATATTTCGGCTTCCACTATAAACCTCAAAGCTCTCGCAAGTATCCCGTAGCTGACTAACCTATATCAGTGTTAGAATACTGCTCAATGAAAACAGAAGGTTAACTGTGTGAGTGGAATTCACGTGACACAGAGGAGTTTCACAGATGTATCCTTCTGGTTTTTATTGGAGTGTGTTTTTTTTTCAGCATACTCTTAAGAGCATTCCCTATTTTCCTTTCTCAGGTTCCACAGAATCAGTGATTTGAAACTGCTCAATCCAAAGAATGATTTAACTCTATGAGATGAATACATACATCACAAAACATTTGCTCCAAAAACTTCTGTCCAGTTTCCATCGGAAGACGTTTCCTTTCTCAAAACAAGCCTCTGGGCGCCACTTAATATACTTTCACAGATTCCTCAAGACAGAGTTTACAGACTGGGCAACAGAGTGTAAGCTTTAGCTCTCTGAAATGAATGCACACATCAGAGAGTAGTTTCGTGGAACGCTTCTTTCTAGGTTTTACTTCAGGATATTTCAATTTTTCCCATAGTCTAAAACGCGCTGCAAAATATCACTTTCTCAGTTTACAGGAACAGTGTTCAAACACTGCCTTTTGAGAAAAGAGGTATAACTTCCTAAGTGAAATGCGTACATCACAAAGCAGTTTCTCAGAAAGCTTCTCCCAGTTTTTATCTGTAGGTCTTTCCTATTTACCCACAGGCCTGAAGGTGCTCCCGAATGTCCCTTCATGAATCCGTCCATGACGCAGTTTCAAAACTGCATAATAGAAAGAATGTTTTATCTATGTGAGATGAATGGACATATCAATCACAAAGCAGTTTGAGAGAAAGCTTCTTTCCAGCTTTTGTCTGAGGATATTTCCTTTATAACCATAGCTGTCCATATACTCTTGAATGTCCCCTGGTAGCCTTTACTCCAAACGGGATTCCCCATTCCTCTACTGAGAAGAAAAGTATAACTCTGTGAGTGGAATACACACGTCACAAAGCAGCACCTTGGAAATCTTCTCTCCAGTATCTATCTGAAGATATTTCCGCTTTCACCGTAAGCCTCAAAGTGCTCCCGAGTATCCCTTAGCTGACTGACCTAAAACAGTGTTAGAATACTGCTCAATGAAAACAGATGCTCAACTGTGTGAGTGGATTTCACGTGACCTAGAGCAGTTTCAGAGAAGGTTTCCTGCTAATTTTAACCTGAGGGTATTTCTTTTTCAGCATATCTGTAAGAACTTTCCCTAATGTCCTCTCTCAGTTTCCACAGAAAGAGTGATTTCAAACTGCTCAATACAAAGAATGATTTAACTCTGTGAGATGCATACATACATCACAAAGCAGTTGCTCCGAAAATTTATCTACAGTTTTCTTCAGAAGACCTTTCCTTTCTCACCACAAGCCTCCTGGTGCCACTTAATATCCTTTCACAGATTCCTCAAAGACAGAGTCTCTCAACTGGGCAACGTACTGTAAGCTTTAACTTTCTGAAATGTATACACACGTTAGAGAGCAGTTGGTTGGAACGCTTTTTTGGGGGGGTTTTAATTCAAGATATTTCACTTTTCTCCATAGTCTTCAAAGTGTTGCAAAGTATCACTTTTTCAGTTTACAGGAACAGGGTTCAAACATTGCCTTATGAGAAAAAAGGTATAACTCCCTGAGTGGAATGCACACATCACAAAGCACTTTCTCAGAAATCTTCTCTCCAGTTTTTATCTATATTTATATAACATTTTCCCACTGGCCTGAATGTGCTCCCTAATGTCCATTCGAGAATCCGACCATGACGCAGTTTCAAAACTGCATAATAGAAAGAAAGTTTTATCTATGTGAGATGAATAGACATATCTTCCACAAAGCAGTTTCACAGAAAGCTTCTTTCCAGTTTTTGTCTGAGGATATTTCCTTTTTCAACATAGCTGTCCATATACTCCCAAAAGTCCCCTGGTAGCTTTTTCCCCAAATGGGATTCCCCAATCCTCCATGAGAAGAAAAGTGTAACTCTTTGAGTGGAATGCACATGTCACAAAGTAACCCCTCGGAAATCTTCTCTCCAGTATCTATTTGAAGATATTTACGCTTTCACCATGAGCCTCAAAGCACTCCCGAGTATCGCTTAGGAGATAAACCTAAAACAGTATAAGAGTACTGCTGAATGAAAACAGAAGTTTAAGTGTGCGATTTGACTTCTGGTGACCTGGAATAGTTTCACAGAAAGTTTCCTTCTGGTTTTCATCAGAGGGTATTTCTTTTTCAGCATGTTTTTAAGAACGTTCTCAAATGTCCTTTTCAGTTTCCACAGAAACAGTGATTTCAAACTGTTCAATCCAAAGAACTATTTAACTCTGTGAGATGAAAACACACGTCACAGAGCAGTTGCTCCAAAAGCTTCTCTCCAGCTTTCATCGGAAGACGTATCCTTTCTCACCACAAGGCTCCGTGTGCCATTTAATATCACTTCACAGATTCCACAAAGACAGAGTTTCCAAACTGGCAACGCAGTGTAACCTTTAAACCTCTGAAAGGAATGCACAGGTCAGAGAGCAGTTTCTTGGAAAGTTTCTTTCTGGGTTTTTTTTTCAGAATACTTCACTTTTTGCCATAGTCTTCAATGTGCTGCATAATATTACTTTTCCAGTTTTACAGGATCAGTGTTCAAACACTGCCTTATGAGAAAAAAGGTATGACTCCCTGAATGGAATGCACACATCACAAAGGCATTTCTCAGAAAGCTTCTCTCCAGTTTTTATCTGAAGATATCTCCTATTTCCCCACAGGCCTGAATGTGCTCCAGAAATTCCCTTCGTGATCCCTCCATGATGCAGTTAAAATACTGTGTAATACAAAGAATGTTTTATCTGTCTGAGATAAATAGACATATCTATCACGAATCAATTTCACAGAAAGTTCCTTTCCAGTTTTTCTCTGAGGATACTTCCTTTGTCACCGTAGCCGTCCATATGTTCATGAAAGTCCCCTGGTAGCTTTTTCTCCAAATTGGATTCCCTAATCCTCTATGAGAAGGAAAGTATAACTCTGTGAGTGGAATGCACTTGTCACAAAGCAGCTCCTCGGAAATCTCCTCTCCAGTATCTATCTGAAGATATTTCCACTTAGGAGCCTGAAAGCCCTCCTAAGTATCCCTCAGCTAACTGACCTAAAACAGTGTTAGAATAATGCTCAATGAAAACAGAAGCTTAACTGTGCGAGTGGACTTCACATGACCCAGAGTAGTTTCACAGAAAGTCTCCTTCTGGTTTTTATCAGAGGGTATTCCTTTTTCAACATACTCTTAAGAGCGTTCCGAAATGTCCTTTCTCAGCTTCCACAGAAACCTTGATTTCAATCTGCTCAATTCAAAGGATGATTTAACTCTCTGAGATGAATAAACAAACCACAAAGCAGTTGTTCTGGAAGCTTCTCTCCAGTTTTCATTGGAAGACATTTCCTTTCTCACCATAAGCCTTCAGGTGCCACTTAATATCCCTTCACATATTCCTTAAAGATGGGAGTTTGCAAACTGGGCAATGTAGTGTAAGCTTTAACTCTGTGAAATGAATGCACACGTCAGAGACAAGTTTCTTGGAACGCTTCTCTTAGGATTTTATTTCAGGATATTTCACTTTTCACCATAGCCTTCAATGCTCTGAAAAATATCACTTTTTGACTTTTAGAGGAACGATATTCAAACACTGCCTTACGAGGAAAGAGGTATAACTCCCTGAGTGGAATGTACACATAACAGAGCAGTTTCTCAGAAAGTTTCTCTCAAGTTTTCATCTGAGGATATCTCCATTTTCACCATATGCCTGAATGTGCTCCCTAATGTCCATTCACGAATCCATCCATGACGCAGTTTCAAAACTGCATAATTGAAAGTTTTATCTATGTGAGGTGAATAGACACATCTGTGACATAGCAGTTTCGCAGAAAGCTTCTCTCCAGTTTTTCTCTGAGGATATTTTCTTTTTCAACATACTCGTCCATATACTCCTGAATGTCCCCTGGACTTTTTTTCTCCACACGGGATTCCCCAATCCTCTATGAGAAGAAAAGGATAACTCTGTGAGAGGAATGCACACATCACAATGCAGCTCCTTGGAAATCTTCTCCCCAGGATCTATCTATTGATATTTCTTTTTTCACCATAAGCCTCAAAATGCTCCAGAGTTGGCCGGGCGTGGTGGCTCAAGCCTGTAATCCCAGCACTTTGGGAGGCCGAGACGGGTGGATCACGAGGTCAGGAGATCGAGACCATCCTGGCTAACACGGGGAAACACCGTCTCTACTAAAAAAATACAAAAAACTAGCCGGATGAGTTGGAAGGCGCCTGTAATCCCAGCTACTCGGGAGGCTGAGGCAGGAGAATGGCGTAAACCTGGGAGGCGGAGCTTGCAGTGAGCTGAGATCCCGCCACTGCACTCCAGTCCGGGCGACAGAGCAAGACTCCGTCTCAAAAAAAAAAAAAAAAAATGCTACAGAGTATCCCTTAGCGGACTAACCTAAAACAGTGTTAATATACACCTCAATGAAAAAGGAAGCTTACCTGTGCGAGTGGACTTCACATGACCGAGAGCAGTTTCGCAGAAAGTTTCCTTCTGGTTTTTGTCTGAGGTTATTTCTTTTCAAGCATATTCTTAACAGCATTACCAGATGTCCTTTCTCAGGTTCCACAGAAACAGTGATTTCAAACTGCTCAATCCATAGAATGATTTAAATTTATGAGATGAATTAACACATCACAAAGCTGTTGCTCCGAAAGCTTCTCTCCAGTTTTCATCAGAAATCGTTGCCTTTCTCAGCACAAGCCTGCGGTCGCAACTTAATATCCCTTCACAGATCCCTCAAAGACAGGGTTCCAAACTGGGCAATGTAGTGGAAGCTTTAACACTCTGAATTGAATGCACAAGTAGAAGAACAGTTTCTTGGAATGCTTCTTTCTGAGTTTTACTTCCGGATATTTTGGTTTTTGCCGTAGTCTCAATGTGCTGCAAAATATCACTTTCTCAGTTTTACAGGAACAGTGTTCAAACACTGCCTTATGAGAAAAGAGGTATAACTCCCTGAGTGGAATGCTTACATCAAAAAGCAGTTTCTCAGAACGCTTGTCTCCAGTTTTTATCTGAAGGTATCTACTATTTACCCACAGGCCTAGATGTGTTCCGGAATGTCCCTTCGTGAATCCGTCCATGACACAGTTTCAAAACTGCGTAATAGAGAAAAACTTTTATCTATTTTTGATGAATAGACATATCTATCACAAAGCACTTTCACAGAAATCTTCTTTACAGTTTTTGTATGAGGATATTTCCGTTTTCACCATAGCCATCCATTTAATCCCAAATGTTCCCTGGTAGCTTTTTCTCCAGACGGGATTCCCAATCCTCTATGAGAAGAAAGGTATAACTCTGTGAGTGGAATGCACACGTCACAAACCAGTTTCTCAGAAAGCTTCTCTCCAGTATTGATCTGAAGATATTTCCTATTTTCCCACAGTCCTGAATGTGCTCCCAAATGTCCTTTCGCGAATCCATCCTTCACACTGCTTGAAAACTGCGTAATAGAAAGAAATTTGTATCTATGTGAGGTGAAGAGATATATCTATTGCAAAGCAGTTTCACAGAAAGGTTCTTTCCAGTTTTTGTCTGAGGATATTTTCTTTTTCACCTTAGCTATCCATACACTACTGAATGTCCCCTGGTAGCTTTTTCTCCAAACGGGATTCCTCAATCCTCTATGGGAAGAAAAGTATAACTCTGTGAGTGGAATGCACACGTCACAAAGCAGCTACTCAGAAATCTTCTCTCCAGTATCTATCTGAAGATATTTCTGTTTTCATTGTTAGACTCAAAGTGTTCCCGAGTATCCCTTAGCTGACCATCCTAAAACACTGTTCGAATACTGCTCAATGAAAACAGAAGTTTAACTGTGTGAGTGGAATTCATGTGACCTAGAGAAGTTTCACAGAAAGTTTCCTTCTGATTTTTATGGGAGGGTATTCCTTTTTCAGCATTTTCTTAGAGCGTTCCCAAATGTCCTTTCTAAGGTTTCACAGAAATAGTGATTTCAAACTGCTCAATCCAAAGAATGATTTAACTCTATGAGATGAATACACACATCACAAAGCAGTTGCTCCGTAAGCTTCTCCCCGGTTTTCATCGGAGACGTTTCCTTTCTCACCACAGACTTCCGGGCACACTTAATATCCCTTCGCAGATTCCTCAAAGACAGAGTTTCCAAACTTGGCAATGTAGTGTGAGCTTTAACTCTCTGAAATGAATGCACACGTCAGAGAGCAGTTTCTTGGAATGCTTCTTTCTGGGTTTTATTTCGGGATGCTTCACTTTTGCCATAGCCTTCTATGCCCTGCAAATATCACTTTTTCAGTATTAGAGGAACTGTGTTCAAATACTGCCTTATGAGACAAGAGGTAAAAATCCCTGAATTCAATGCACACTACATAAAGCAGTTTCGCAGAAAGATTCTCTCCAGTTTTTATCTGAAGATATCTCATATTTCCCCACAGGCCTGAATGTGCTCCCAAATGTCCCTTCGCGAATCCATCCGTGATGCAGTTTCAAAACTGCGTAATAGAAAGAAAGTTTTATCTATGTGAGATGAATAGACATATCTCTCCCAAAGCAGATTCACAGAAAGCTTCTTTCCAGCTTTTGTCTGAGGATATTTCCTTTTTCATAGTAGCAGTCCGTATACTCCCGAATGTCCCCTGGTAATATTTACTCCAAATGGGATTCCCAATCCTCTATGAGAAGAAAAGTAAAACTCTGTGAGTGGAATGCACACATCACAAAGCAGCTCTTCAGAAACTTTCTCTCCAGTATCTAGCTGAAGATATTTGCTTTCACCGTAAGCCTCAAAGCACTCCCGAGTATCCGTTAGCTGATTCACCTAAAAGAGTGAAAACTGCTTAATGAAAACAGAAGCTTAACTGTGTGTGTGGACTTGACGTGACCTAGAGCGGTTTCACAGAAAGTTTTCTTCTGGTTTTTATCAGAGGGTATTTCTGGTTTTTATCAGAGGGTATTTCTTAAGAGCGTTCCCAAATGTCCTTTCTCAGGTTCCACAGAAACAGTGATTTCAAACTGCTCTATTCAAAGAATGATTTAACTCTATGAGATGAATACACACATCACAAGGCAGTTGCTCCAGAAGTTTCTCTCCAGTTTTCATCGGAAGATGTTTCCTTTCTCACCACAAGCCCATGGGCACCACTTAATATCCCTTCACAGATTCCTCAAAGACAGAGCTTCCAAACTGGTCAACTTAGTGTAGGTTTTCACTCTCTGAAATGAATGCACACGTCAGAGAACACTTTCTTGGTACACTTCTTTCTGGGTTTTATTTGAGGATATTTCACTTTTCGCCATATTCTTCAAGGCGCTGCAAAATATCAGTTTTTTCAGTTTTACAGGAACAGTGTTCAAACACTGCCTTGTGAGAAAAGAGGTATAACTCCCTGAGTGGAATGCACACATCACAAAGCAGTTTCTCAGAAAGCTTCTCTCCAGTTTTTATCTGAAGATATCTCTTATTTCCCCACAGGCCTCAATGTGCTCCCGAATGACCCTTCACGAATCCGTCCATTATGCAGTTTCAAAACCACATAATAGAAAGAAAGTTTTATCTATGTGAGATGAATAGACATATCTATCCCAAAGCAGTTTCACAGAAAGTTTCTTTCCAGCTTTTGTATGAGGATATTTCCTTTTTCACAATTGCCGTCCATATACTCGTGAAAGTACCCTGGTAGTTTTCCTCCAAACAGGATTCCCCAATCCTCTATGAGAAGAAAAGTATAACTCTGTGAGTGGAATGCACAGGTCAAAAAAAAGCTCCTCGGAAATCTTCTCTCTAGTATCTGTCTGAGGATATTTCTGTTTTCAACATATTCCTCAAAGCGCTCCTGAGTATGCCTTAACAGACAAACCTTAAAGAGTGAAAGAATACTCCTCAATGAAAACAGAAGCTTCACTCTGCGAGTGGAATTCATGGAACCTACCACAGGTTCACAGAAAGTTTCATTCTGTTTTTTATCAGAAGATATTACTTATTCAGCATATTCTTGAGAGCATTTCCAAATGTCCTTTCTCAGGTTCCACAGACACAGTTATTTCAAACTGCTCAATCCAAAGAATGATTTATCTTCATGAGATGAACACAGACATCAAAAATCAGTTGCTCCAAAAGCTTCTCTGCAGTTTTCATCGGAATACGTTTCCTTTCTCACCACAAGGCTCCGGGCAACACTTAATATCCCTTCATAGATTCCTCAAAGACAGAGTTTCAAAACTGCACAACACAAGGTAACCTTTAAATCTCTAAAATGAATGCACACGTCAGAGGGCAGTTTCTTGGAATGCTTCTTTCAGGTTTTATTTCAGGATATTTCACTTTTCGCCATAGTCTTCAAAGTGCTGCAAAATATCACTTTTTCAGTTTTACAGGAACAGTGTTCAAACACTGTCTTGTGAGAAAAGAGGTATAACTCCCTGAGTGGAAGGCAAATATCACAAAGAAGTTTCTCAGAAAGCTTCTCTCCAGTTTTTATCTGAAAATATCTCCTATTTTTCCACAGGCCAGAATGTGCTCCTGAAAGTCCCATTTCAAATCCATCCATGACTGCGAAACAGAAAGTTTTATCTGTGTGAGATGAATAGACATATCTATCACAATTCAGTTTCACAGAAAGCTTCTTTCCGGGTTTTGTCTGAGGATTTTTTTTCTCACCATAGCTGTCCATATACTCGTGAATGTCCCCGGTAGCTTTTCTCCAACCGGAATTCCCCAGTCCTCTAGCAGAAGAAGAGTATAGCTCTGTGAGTGAAATACACACTTCACAAAGCAGCTCCTTGGACATCTTCTCTACTGTATCTATTTGAAGATATTTCCGTTTTCACCATAAGCCTCAAAGCACTCCTGAGTATCCCTTAGCTGACTAACCTAAAACTGTGTTAGAATGCTGCTGAATGAAAACAGAAGCTTAACTGTGTGAGTGGAATTCTAGTGACCTAGAGTACTTTCACAGAAAGATTTCTTCTGGTTTTTATTGGAGGGTATTCCTCTTTCAGCATATTCTTAAGAGAGTTTCCAAATGTCTTCTCTCAGGTTCCACAGAAACAGTGATTTCAAACTGCTCAATTCAAAGAATGATTTAACTCTAGGAGATGAATACACACATCACATAACAGTTGCTCCGGAAGCTTCTCCCCAGTTTTCATTGGAAGACGTTTCCTTTCTCACCACAAGCCCACGGACACCACTTAATATCCCTTCACAGATTCCTCAAAGACAGAGCTTCCAAACTGGGCAGCGTAGCATAAACTTTAACTCTCTGAAATGAATATACAGGTCAGAGAGTAGTTTCTTGGAACGCTTCTTTCTGAGTTTTCCTTTTAGGATATTTCACCTTTCACCATTGTCTTCATTGCACTGCAAAATATCAGTTTTTCAGTTTTACATGTACAGTGTTCAAACACTTCCTTTTGAGAAAAGACGTATAACTCCCTGAGTGGAATGCACACATCACAAAGCAGTTTCTCAGAACACTTCTCTCCAGTTTTTATCTGGAGATATTTCCTTTTTCACCACATGCCTGTATGTGCTCCCGAATGTCCTTTCACGAATCTATCCTTGACGCAGTTTCAAAACTACGTAGTAGAACGTTTTATCTATGTGAGATGAATAGACATACCAATCACAAAATAGTTTCACAGAAAGCTTCTTTATAGTTTTTGTCTGAGGATATTTCCTTTTTCCCCATAGCCACCTTATACTCCCGAATGTCCCCTGGTAGCTTTTTCTAGAAACGAGATTCCCCAATCCTCTATGAGAAGAAAAGTATAACACTATGAGTGGAATGCACACTTCACAAAGCAGCTCCTCAGAAATCTTCTCGCCGGTACGTATTTGAAGATATTTCCGTTTTCATCGTAAGCCTCAACACACTCCCGATTATCCTTTACCTGACTAATCTAAAACACTGTTAGAATACTGCTAAATGAAAACAGAAGCTTAACTGTGCGAGTGGACTTCACGTGACCTAGATCAGTTTCACAGAAAGATTCCTTCTGGCTTTTATAGGAGGCTATTTTCTTTTCAGCATATTCTTAAGAGCGATCCCAAATGTCCTTTCTCAGGTTCCACAGAAACAGTGATTTCAGACTGCTCAATCCAAAGAACGATTTAACTCTGAGATGAATACACACATCACAAAGTAGTCTCTCCAAAATCTCTCCAGTTTTCTTCAGAAGACGTTTCCTTTCTCCCCACACGCCTCCGGGTGTCACATAATCGTGCTTCACAGATTCCACAAAGACAGAGTTTCCAAATTGGACAACATACTCTAAGCTTTAACTCTCTGAAATAAATGCAAACGTCAGAGATAAGTTTCTTGGAGGTCTTCTTTCTGGGTTTAATTTCAGGATATTTCACTTTTTGTCATAGTCTTAAATGCACTGCAAATTATCACATTTTCAATTTTACATGAACAGTGTTCAAATACTGCCTTATGATAAAAGTGATATAACACCTTGAATGGAATGCATATATCAGAACGCAGTTTTTCCGAAAGCTTCTCTCCAGTTTTTATCTGAAGATATCTCCTATTTCCACACAGGCCTGAATATGCTCCCGAATGTCCCTTCACGAATTCATCATGAAACAGTTTTAAAGCTGCATAATAGAAAGAAATTTTTATCTATGAGAGATGAGTAGACATATCCATCACAAAGCCACTTCACAGAAAGCTTCTTTCCAGTTTTTGTCTCAGGATATTTCCTTTTTTACCATAGCCATCCATATAATCTGCAACGTTCCCTGGTAGCTTCTTCTCCAGACGGGATTCCCCAATCCTCTATGTGAAGAAAGATATAACTGTGTGAGTGTAATGCAAACATAATAAGGCAGCTCCTCGGAAATCTTCTCTCCCGTATCTATCTGATGATACTTCCGTTTTCACCATTAGGCTCAAAGCGCTTCCGAGTATCCCTTATCTGACTAATCTAAAACACTGTTAAGATACTGTTCAATGAAAACAGAAGCTTAACTGTGCAAGTGGCCTTCACGTGACCTAGAGTAGTTTCACAGAAAGTTTCCTTCTGGTTTTTATCGGAAGGTGTTTCTTTTTCAGCATATTCTTAAGAGCGTTTCCAAATGTCCTTTCTCAGTGTCCACAGAAACAGTGATATCAAACTCCTCAATCCAAAGAATGATTTAACTCTTTTGAGTTGAATACACACATAACAAAGCTGTTGTTCCAAAAGCATTCATCCAGTTTTCACTGGAAGATGTTTCCTTTCTCACCACAAGCCTCCGGGCACCACTTAATATCCCTTCACAGATTCCTCAAAGACAGAGTTTCCAAACTGTTCAACGTAGTGTAAGTTTAACTCTCTGAAATGAATGCACACGTCAGAGAACACTTTCTTGGTACACTTCTTTCTCGGTTTTATTTCAGTATATTTAACTTTTCACCACAGTCTTCAATGTACTGCAAAATATCACATTTTCAGCTTTACAGGAACAGTGTTCAAACACTGCCTTATGAGAAAAGAGGAATAACTCCCTGAGTGGAATGCACACATCACAAAGCAGATTCTCAGAAAGCTTCTCTACAGTTTTTATCCAAAGATATCTCCTATTTCCCCACAGGCCTGAATGTGCTCCCAAATGTCCCTTCGTGAATCCGTCCATGTTGCAGTTTCAATACTGCATAATAGAAAGAAAGTTTTATCTATATGAGATGAATAGATGTATCCATCACAAAAGAGTTTCAAAGAAAGTGTCTTTCCAGTTTCTGCCAGAGGATATTTCCTTTTCCATCATAGCCATCCATATACTCCCAAATGTCCCCTGGTAGCTTTTTCTCCAAACGGGACTCCCCAGTCCTCTATGAGAGGAAAAGTAAAACTCTGTTAGTGGAATGCACATGTCACAAAGTAGCTCCTCGGAAAACTTCTCTCCAGTTTTTATTTGAAGATATTTCCTTTTTCACCGTATGCCTCAAAAAGCTCCCAATTATTGCTTCACAGAATAAACAAACACAGTTGTAAAATAGTGTTCAATTAATACAGAAGCTTAACTGTGCAAGTGGACTTCATGTGACCTAGAACAGTTTCACAGAATGATTCCTTCTGGTTTTTATCAGAGGGTATTTCTTTTCCAGCATATTCTTGAGAGTGTTCGCAAGTGTCCTTTGTCAGGTTCCACAGACACAGTGATTTCAAACTCCTCAATCCAAAGAATGATTTAACTCTATGAGATGAATACACACATCACAAAGCAGTTGCTCCGAAAGCTTCTATCCAGTTTTCATCAGAAGACGTTTCCTTTCTCACCACTAGCCTCTGGGCGCCATTTAATATCCCTTCACAGATTCCTCAAAGACAGTGTTTTCAAACTTGGCAGCATAGTGTAAGCTTTAACTCTCTGAAATGAATGCACACGTCAGAGAGAAGTTTCTTGGAACGTTTCTTTCTGGGTTTTACTTCAGAATATTTCACTTTTCACCATAGTCTTCAATGCGCTGCAAAATATCACTTTTTCAGTTTTACAGGAACAGTGTACAAACACTGCCTAATGAGAAAAGAAGTATAGTTCCCTGAGTGGAATGCACACATCACAGAGCAGTTTCTCCAGAAGTTTCTCTCCAATTTTTATCTGAAGTTATCTCCTATTTCCCACCAGGACTGAAAGTTCTCCCGAATGTCCCTTCGCGAATCAGTCCATGATGCAGGTTCGAAACTGCATAATAGAAAGAAAGTTTTATCTATGTGAGATGAATAGAGATATCTACCACAAAACAGTTTCACAGAAAGCCTCTTTCCAGTTTTTCTCTGAAGATACTTCCTTTTTCACCATTGCCGTCCATATACTCCGGATTGTCCCCTGGAAGCTTCTTCTTCAAATGGGATTCTTCAATCCTCTATGGGAAGAAAAGTATAACTCTGTCAGTGGAGTGCACATGTCCCAAAGAGGCTCCTCAGAAATCTTCTCTACAGTATCTCTCTGAAGATATTTGCGTTTTCACCGTAAGTCTCAAAGTGTCCACCAAAACCCTCCGTCGCCATTTAATATCTCTTCACAGATTCCTCAAAGTCAGAGTTTCCTAACTGGACAACGTAGTGTAAGCTTTACCTCTCTGATATGAATGCACACGTCAGAGAGCTGTCTCTTGTAAGGCTTCTTTCTGGGTTTTATTTCAGGATATTTCACTTTTCACCATAGTCTTCAAAGCACTGAAAATATCACTTTTTCAGTTTTACAGGACAGTGTTCAAACAGTGACTTATGAGAAAAGAGGTATAACTCCCTGAGTGGAATGCACACATCACAAAGCAGTTTCTCAGAAAGCTTCTCTACAGTTTTTATCTGAATATATATAATATTTACCCACAGACCTGAATGTGCTCCCGAATGTCCATTTGGGAATCCGTCCATGACGCAGTTTCAAAGGTGCTTAATAGAAAGAAAGTTTTGTCTATGTGAGATGAATAGACATATCTTCCACAAAGCAGTTTCACAGAGAGCTTGTTTCCACTTTTTGCCTGAGGATATTTCCTTTTTTACCATAGCCGTCCGTATACTCCTGAATGTCCCCTGCTAGCTTTTTCTCCAAACAGGATACCCCAATCCTCTATGAGAAGAAAAGTACAACTCTGTGAGGGGTATGTACACGTCACAAAGCAGCTCCTCGAAATCTCCACTCCAGTATCTATCCGAAGATATTTCCACTTTCACAATAAGCCTCAAATCCCTCCCAAGTATTGCTGAGCTGAATAACAAAAAACAGTGTTAGAATACTGCTCAATGAAAACAGAAGCTTAACTGTGCGAGTGGAATTCACGTGACCCAGAGTAGTTTCACAGAAAGTTTCCTTCTGGTTTTTATCTTAGGGTATTTCTTTTTCAGCACATTCTTAAGAGCATTCCCAAATGTCCTTTCTCAGGTCCACAGAAACACTGATTTCTAATTGCTCATTCCTAAGAATGATTTATCTTTATGAGATGAATACACACATCACAGAGCAGTTGCTCCGAAAGCTTTTGTCCAGTTTTTATCGGAAGACATTTCCTTTCACACTGCAAGCTATCCGGGCGCCACTTAATATCCCTTCACAGATTCCTCAGAGACAGAGTTTCCAAACTGGACAACGTAGTGTAAGCTTTAAGTCGCGCTGCAAAATATAAATGTGCTGAAAGATATCACTTTTTCAGTTTTACAGGAACAGTGTTCAAACACTGCCTTATGAGAAAAGATGTAAAACTCCGAGTGGAATGCACACATCACAAAGCAGTTTTTCAGAAAACTTCTCTCCAGTTTTTATCTGAAGATATCTCCTATTACTGCACAGGCCTGAATATTCTCCCGAATGATCCTTCGTGAATCCATATATGACGCAGTTTCAAAACTGCATAATAGAAAGAAAGTTTTATCTATGTGAGATGATTAGACATATTTATCACAAATCAGTTTCACTGAAAGCTTCTTTTCAGTTTTTGTCTGAGAATATTTCCTTTTTCACCATAGCCATCAATATACCCACGAATGTCCCCTGTTAGCTTTATCTCCAAATGGGATTCCTCATTTCTCTATGAGATGAAAAGTATAACTCTGTGAGAGGAATGCACATATCACAAAGCAGCTTGTCAGAAATCTTCTCTCCAGTATCTATCTGAAGATATTTTCGTTTTCACTCTAAGCCTCAAAGCACATCCGAGTATCCCTTAGCTGTCTAACCTAAAACAGTGTTAGAATACTGCTCAATGAAAACAGAAGCCTAACAATGCGAGTGGACTTCATGTGACCTAGAGCAGTTTCACAAAATGTTTCCTTGTGATTTTTTGTAGGTTATTTCTTTTTCAGCATATTCTTAAGAGAGATCCCAAATTTTCATTCTCAGCTTCCACAGAAACAATGATTTCAAACTGCTCAAACCAAAGATTGATTTAACTCTATGAGATGAATACACACATCACAACGCTGCTGCTCCAAAAGCGTCTGTCCAGTTTTCATATGAAGCCGTTTCCTTTCTCGCAACAAGATCAGGGGTGCCACTTAATATCCCTTCAAAGATTCCTCAAAGACAGAGTTTTCAAACTGGGCAACGTAATGTAACCTTTAACTCTCTGATATGAATGCACACGTCAGAGAGTAGTTTCTTGGACGCTTCTTTCTGGGTTTCATTTCAGGATATTTCACTTTTCGCCATAGTCTTCAGTGTGCTGCAAAATATCACTTTTTCAGTTTTACAGGAACATTGTTCAAACACTGCCTGATGAGAATAAAGGTGTAACTCTCTGAGTGGAATGTACACATCACAAAGCAGTTTCTCAGAAAGCTTATCTCCCGTTTTTATCTGGAGATATGTCCTCTTTCCCCTCAGGCCGGATGGTGCGCCTGAATGTAACTTTGCAGATTCATCCATGATGCAGTTTCAAAACGGCATAATAGAAAGAAAGTTTTTCCTGTGTGAGATGAATAGACATATCTATCACAAAGCAGTATCACAGAAAGCTCCTTTCCAGTTTTTGTCTGATGATATTTCCTTTTTCAAAAAAGCACTGCATATACTCAAGAATGTCCACTGGTCGCTTTTCCTCCAAACGGGATTCCCCAATCCTCTATGAGAAGAAAAGTATAACTTTGTGAGTGGAATGCACATGTCACAAAGCAGCTCCTTGGAAATCTTCTCTCCAGTTTTTATTTGAAGTTATTTCCTTTTTCACCATAAGCCTCAAAGCGCCCCCAAGTATCATTTACCTGACTGACCTAAAACAGTGTTAGAATACTGCTAAATGAAAACAGAAACTTAACTGTGTGAGTGGACTTCACGTAACCTAGAGCAGTTTCACAGAAAGTATCCTTCTGTTTTTTATCGGAGGGTATACATTTTTCAGCACATTCTTAAGAGCGTTACCAAATATAATTTCTAAGGTTCCACAGAAACAATGATTTCAAACTGCTCAATCCAAAGAATGATTAAACTCTATGAGATGAATACACACATCTTCTCTTCAGTTTTCATCAGTAGAATAGTCTTTGATGCGCTGCAAAATATCACTTTTTCAGTTCTACAGGAACAGTTTTCAAACACTGCCTTATGAGAAAAGAGGTATAACTCCCTGAGTGGAATGCACACATCACAAAGCAGGTTCTCAGAAAGGTTCTCTCCAGTTTTTATCTGAAGATATCTCCTTTTTTACTGTACCCTTGAATGTGCTCCCAAATGTCTCTTCACGAATTCGTCCATGACGCAGTTCCAAAACTGCGTAATTGAAAGAAAGTTTTATCTATGTGAGATGAGTAGACATATCTATCCCAAAGCAGTTCCATAGAATGCTTCTTTCCAGTTTTTGTTTGAGGATATATCCTTTTTCACCAGAGCCTTCCGAATACTCCTGAATGTCCCCTGGTAACTTTTTCTCCAAACAGGATTCCCAAATCTCCATGAGAGGAAAAGTATAATTGTGTGAGTGGAATGCACATGCCACAAAGCAGCTCCTTCAAAATTTTCTCTCTAGTACCTATCTGAAGATATTTCCGTTTTCACCGTAAGCCTCGAAGCGTTGTCAAGTATCACTTACCTGACTAAACTAAAACAGTGTTAGAATACTGTTCAAAGAAAACAGAAGCTTAATTGTATGAGTGGAATTCACGTGACCTGGAGCAGTTTCACAGAAGGTTTCCTTCTGGTTTTCATTGGAGGGTATTTCTTTTTTGGCATATTCTTAAGAGCGTTCCCAAATGTCCTTTCTCAGGTTGCACAGAAACAGTGATTTCAAACTACTCAAACCAAAGAATGATTTAACTCTAAGGGATGAATGCACACATCACAAAGTAGTTGCTCTGAAAGCTTCTCTGCAATTATCATCGGAAGACTTTTCGTTTCTCACCACAAGCCTCCGGTTGTCATTTAATAGCCCTTCAGAGATTCCTCAAAGACAGAGTTTCCAATCTGGGAAACGTATTGTAAGCTTTAACTCTCTGAAATGAATCCACACGTCAGAGAACATATTCTTGGAACGCTTCTTTCCGAGTTTAATTTCAGGATATTTCATTTTTCACCATAGTCTTCAATGTGCTGCAAAATATCACTTCTTCAGTTTTACAGCAACAATGTTCACACACTGCCTTATGAGAAAAGAGGTATAACTCCCTGAGTGGAATGCACACATCACGAAGCAGTTCTCAGAAAATGTCTCTCTAGTTTTTATCTGAAGATATGTCATATTCAACCACAGGCCTGAATGTGCTCCTGAATGACCCTTCACGAATTCATCTATGATGCAGTTTCAAAACTACGTAATAGAAACAAGGTTTTATCTATGAGATGAATAGACATATCTATCATAAAGCAGTTTCACTGAAAGTTTCTTTCCAGTTTTTGTCTGAGGATATTTCCTTTTTCCCCATAGCCGTCTTACACTCCCAAATCTCCCGTGGTATCTTTCCTCAACATGGGTTTCCCAATCCTCTATGAGAAGAAAACTATAACTCTGTGAGTGGAAAGCACAAGTCACAGAGCAGCTCCTCGGAAATCTTCTCTCCAGTATCTATCTGAAGATATTTACACTTTCACTGTGAGCCTCAAAGCACTCCTGAGTATCGCTTAGCAGATTAACCTAAAACAGTGTTAGAATACTGCTGAATGAAAACAGAAGTTTAAATGTACAACTGGACTTCCCGTGAGCTGGAACAGTTTCACAGAAAGTTTCCTTCTGGTTTTAATTGGAGAGTATTTCTTTTTCAGCATATTCTTAAGAGCGTTTCCAAATGTCCTTTCTCAGGTTCCACAAAAACAGTGATTTAAAACTGCTCTATCCAAAGAACGATTTAACTCTGTGAGATGAAATCGCACATCACAAAGCAGTTTCTCTGAAAGCATCTATCCACCTTTCATTGGAAAACATATCATTTCTCACCACAAGCCTCCATGCGCCACTTAATATCCCTTCACAGATCCCTCCAAGGCAGAGTTTCCAAACTAGCAATGCAGTATATGCTTTAAATCTTTGAAATGAATGCACAGGTCAGAGAGCAGCTTCTTGGAACGCTTCAGTCTGGGTTTTATTTCAGAATACTTTACTTTTCACCATAGTCTTCAATGCGCTGCAAAATATCACTTTTTCAGTTTTGGAGAACCAGTGTTCAAACACTGCCTTATGAGAAAAGAGGTATAAATCCCTGAACGGATGCACACATCACAAAGTAGTTTTTCATAAAACTTCTCTCCAGTTTTTATCTGAAGACATCTACTATTTCCCCACAGGCCTGAATTTGCTCCAGAAATTTCCCTCGCGATCCATCCATGACGCAGTTACAAAACTGTGTAATAGAAGAAAGTTTTATCTGTGTGAGATGAATAGACATATCTATCCCAATACAGTTTCACAGAAAGCTTCTTTCAAGTTTTTCTCTGAGGATACTTTCATTGCCACCATAGCCATCCATATGCTCACGAATATCCCCTGGTGGCTTACTCTCCAAACGGGATTCCTCAACCCTCTATGAGAAGAAAAGTATAACTTTGTGAGTGGAATACACACGAAGCAAAGCACCACCTCGGAAATCTTCTCTCCAGTATCAATCTGAAGATATTTCCATTTTCATTATAAGACTCAAAGCCCTCCTGAGTATCCCTTAGTTCACAAACCTAAAACAGTGTTAGAATACTGCTGAATGAAAGCTGAAGCTTAACTGTGTGAGTAGAATTCACGTGACCTAGAGCAGTTTCACAGAATGTTTTCTTCTGGTTTTTATCGGAGGGAATTCCTTTTTCAGCGTATTCTTAAGAGCGTTCCCAAATGTCCTTTCTCAGGTTCCACAGAAACAGTGATTTCAAAATGCTCAATCCAAGGAATGATTTAACTCTATGAGATGAACACACACATCACAAATCAGTTGCTCCGGAAGCTTCTCTCCAGTTTTCATCGGAAGACGTTTCCTTTCTCACCACAAGTCTCCATTCCCCACTTAATATCCCTTCCCAGATTACTCAAAGACAGAGTTTCCAAACTGAGCAACGTAGTGTAAGCTTTTACTCTCTTTAACGAATGCACTCCACAGAGAGTTTCTTGGAACGCTTCTTTCAGCATTTTATTTCTGGATATTTCACACTTCGCCATAGTCTTCAATGCACTGAAAAATATCACTTTTTTCAGTTTTAGAGAAACATTTTTAAACACTGCCTTATAAAAAAAGGAATACATTTCTGAGTGAAATGTACACATCACAAAGCAGTTTCTCAGAAAGTTTCTCTCCCGTTTTTATCTGGAGACATTTCCTATATCCTCAAAGGATGTAATGTGTGCCCGAATGTCCTTTCACGAATCCGTCCATGATGCAGTTTCATAACTGTGTAATAGAAAGAATGTTTTATGTATGTGAGATGATAAAGACGTATCTATCTCAAAACAGTTTCATAGAAAGCTTCTTTCAAATTTTTTGTCTGAGGACATTTCCTTTTTTATCATAGCCATCAATATATTCCCGAATGTCCCCTGGTAGCTTTTTCTCCAAACGGGATTCCCCAATCTACTATGAGAAGAAAAGTATAACTCCGTGAGTGGAATGCACACGTCACAAAGCAGCTCCTCCAAAATCCCCTCTCCAGTATCTATCCGAAGATATTTCTGCTTTCACTGTAAGCCTCGAAGCCCTCCTGAGTATCCTTTAGCTGACTAACCTAAAACAGTGTTAGAATACTGCTCAATGAAAACAGAAGCTTAACTGTGTGAGTGTACTTCACGTGACCTAGAGTAGTTCAGAGAAGGCTTCCTTCTAATTTTTATTGGAAGGCATTTCTTTTTCAGCATATCCATAAGAGAGTTCCCAAATGTCCTTTCTCAATTTCCACAGACAGTGATTTGAAACTGGTCAATCCAAAGAGTGATTTAAATCTATGAGATGAATACACACATCACAAAGCAGTTGCTTCCAAAGCTTTTCTCCAGTTTTCATTGGAAGACATTTCCCTTCTCACCTCAAGCCTCCAGGCACCACTTAATATCTCTTCATATATTCCTCAAAGACACGGTTTACAAACTGAGCAATGTAGTGTAAGCTTTAACTCTCTGAAATGAATGCACACCTCAGAAAGCAATTTTTTGGAAAGTTTCTTTCTGGGTTTTATTTCAGGATATTTCCCTTTTCACTGTAGGGTTCAATGTGCTGCAAAGTATCACTTTTTCACATTTACAGGAAGAGTATTCAAACACTACTTTCTGATAAAAGTGGTATAACACCCTGAGTGGAATGCACACATCACAAAACACTTTCACAGAAAGCTTCTTTCCAGTATTTGTCTGAGGATATTTCCTTTTTCTCCATAGCAGTCCATATAATCCCAAATGTCCCCTCGTAGATTTTTCTTCAAATGGGGTTCTGTAATCCTCTATGAGGAGAAAAGTGTAACTCTGTGTGGAATGAAAAGATCAAAAAGCAGCTCCTCAGAAATCTTCTCTCCAGTATCTATCTTAAGATATTTCCGTTTTCACCATAAGCCTCAAAGCACTCCCGAGTGTCCTTTAGCTGTCTAACCTAAAACAGTGTTAGAATATTTCTCAATGAAAACAGAAGGTTAGCTGTGTGAGTGGAATTGAGGTGACCCAGAGCAGTTTCACAGAGAGTTTCCTTCTGGTATTTATTGGAGGGTATTTCTTTTTCAGCATATTCTTTACAGCATTCCTAAATGTCCTTTTTAAGATACCTCAGAACAATGATTTCAAACTGCTCAATCCAAAGAATGATTTAACTCTATGAGATGAATAAACACATAACAAAGCAGTTGCTCCAAAAGCTTCTGTCCAGTTTTTATTGAAACGTGTAGTTTGTTACCACAAGCCTCCCAGCACCACTTAATATCCCTTCACAGATTCCTCATAGACTGAGTTACTAAACTGGGCAATATAGTGTAAGCTTTACCTCTCAGAAATGAATGCACACGTGAGAGACTGGTTTCTTGGTCTCTTCTTTCTGGGTTTTATTTCAGGATATTTCACTTTTTGCCATAATCTTCAATGCACTGCAAAATATCACTTTTTCAGTTTTACAGGAACAGTGATCAAGCACTGCCTTATGAGAAAAGTGGTAAAGCTCCCTGAGTTGAATGTTCACATCACAAAGCAGATTCTCAGAATGCTTCTCTCCAGTTTTTATCTGCAGATCCCCTATTTCCCCACAGGCTTGAACGTGCTCCCGAAAGTCTCTTCACAAATCCATCATGAAGCAGTTTCAAAACTGGGTAATGAAAGAAAGTTTTATCTATGTGAGATGAATAGACATATCTATCACAAAACAGTTTCACAGAAACTTTCTTTCCATTTTTTGTCTGAGGATATTTCATTTTTCCCCATAGCCGTCTTATACTCCCTAATGTCCCCTGGTAGCTTTTTCTCTAAATGGGATTCCCCAATCCTCTATGAAAACAAAGTAAAACTCTGTGAGTGGAATGCACATGTCACAAAGTAGCTCCTCGGAAATCTTCTGTCCAATATCTATCTGAAGATAATTCCATTTTCATCGTAAGCCTCAAAGCGCTCCCGAGTATCCGTTAGCTTACTAACCTAAAACAGTGTTAGAATACTGCTCAATGAAAACAGAATCTTAACTGTGTGAGTGAACTTCATGTGAACTAGAGCAGTTTGACAGAAAGATTCCTTCTGGTTTTTGTCAGAGGATATTTCCTTTTCTGCATATTCTTAAGAGTGCTCCCAAATGTCCTTTCTCAGGTTCCACAGAAACGGTGATTGAAAACTGCTCAAACCAAAGAACGATTTAACTCTATGAGATGAATACACACATCACAAAGCAGTCGCTCCAAAAGCTTCTCTCCAGTTTTCATCGGAAGACGTTTCCTTTCCCATCACAAACCTCCGGGTGACACTTAATAGCCCTTCACAGATTCCTCAAAAACAGAGGTTCCCAACTGGGCAAAGTAGAGCAAGCTTTAACTTTCTGAAATGAATGCACAAATCAGAGAGCAGCTTCTTGGAACGATTCTTAATGTGATTTATTTCAGGATATTTCACTTTTTGACAGTCTTCAATGCACTGCAAAATATCACTTTTTCAGTTTACAGGAACAGTGTTCAAACACTACTTTATGAGAAAAGAAGTATAACTCCCTGAGATGAAAACTCGCATCGCAAAGCAGTTTTTCAGAAAGATTCTGCCCAGTTTTTATCTGAAGATATCTCCTATTTCCCAACAGTCCTGAATGTGCTTCCATATGTCCCTTCGCGAATCCGTACATGACGCAGTTTCAAAACTGCATCATAGAAAGAAAGTTTTATCTTTGTGAGATGTATAGACATATTATCACAAAGCAGTTTCATAGAAAGCTTCTTTCCACTTTTTGTACGGGTATATTTCCTTTTTCACCATAGCCGTCCATATACTTCTGAATGTCACCTGGTAACTTTTTCTGCAGATGGAATTTCTCAATCCTTTATGAGAAGAAAAGCATATCTCTGTGAGTGGAAAGCTCATGACACAAAGCATCTCCTCGGAAATCTTCTCTCCAGTATCTATCTGAAGGCATTTCCGTTTTCAATGAAAGCCTCAAAGCGCTCCCGAGTATCCCTTAGCTGACTAACCTAAAACAGTGTTAGAATGCTGCTGAATGAAAACAGAAGCTTAACTGTGCGAGTGGACTTCACGTGACCTGGAACAGTTTCACAGAAAGTTTCTTTCTGGTTTTTTATCGGAGGCTATTACTTTTTCAGCATATTCTTAAGAGCGTTCCCAAATGTCCTTTCTCAGTTTCCACAGAAACAGTGATTTCAAACTGCTCAATCCAAAGAATGATTTAACTCTATGAGATGAATATATACACCACAAAGCAGTTGCTCCAAAAGCTTCTGTCCAGTTTTCATCGGAAGACGTTTCCATTCTCACCACAAGACCCCGGGCTCCACTTAATATCCCTTCACAAATTCCACAAAGACAGAGTTTCCAAACTGGGCAATGTAGTGTAAAGTTTATCTCTCTGAAATGAATGCACACATCAGAGAACAGTGTCCTGGAACACTTCTTAATGGGTTTTATTTCAGGATATTTCAGTTTTTGCCACAGTCTTCAATGCCCTGCAAAATATAACTTCTTTGGTTTTACAGGAACAGTGTTCAAACACTGCTTTATGAGAAAAGAGGTAAAACTCCTTGAGAGGAATGCACACATCACAATGTAGTTTCTTAGAAAGCTTCTCTACAGTGTTTATCAGAAGATGTCTCCTATTTTCCAACAGGCTAGAATGTGCCCCAAATGATCCTTCGTGAATTCATCCAAGACACAGCTTCAAAACTGTGTAATAGAAAGAAAGTTTTTTCTATGTGTGATGAATACACATATCTATCACAAAGTAGTTTCACAGAAAGTTTCTTTCCAGTTTTTTTCTGAGAATATTTCCTTTTTCTCCATTGCCATCCATATGCTCTCGAATTTCCCCTGGTATCTTTTTCTTCAAACGTCATTCCGAAATCCTCTATGAGAAGAAAGGTGAAACACTGTGAGTTAAATGCACACTTCACAAAGCAGTTCCTCAGAAAGCTTTTCTCCAGTATCTATCTGAACATATTTCCGTTTCCACCATAAACCTCAGAGCGCAGCTGAGTATCACTTAGCTGACTAACCCAAAACAGTGTTAGAATACTTCTCAATGAAAATCAAAGCTTAACTGTGGAAATGGACTTCACGTGACCTAGAGCAGTTTCACAGAGACTTTCCTTCTGGGTTTTATCAGAGTGTATTTCTTTTTCAGCATATTCTTAAGAGGGTTTCCAATTGTCCTTTCTCAGGTTCCAGAGAAACATTGATTTCACACTGCTCAATCCCAAGAATGATTTAATTCTATGAGGTGAATACACACATCACAAAGCAGTTGCTCCAAAACTTTCTGTCCAGTTTTCATTGGTAGACGTTTCCTTTTTCACCACAAGCCTCCGGGCGTGACTTAATATCCCTTTACAGATTCCTCAAAGACAGAGTTACCAAACTAGGAAATGCAGTGTAAGCTTTAACTCTCTGAAATGAATGCACACATGAGAGACCAGTTTCTTGAAACGCTTCTTTCTGGGTTTTATTTCAGGATATTTCACTTTTTGCCATAGTCTTCAATGCGCTGCAAAATATCACTTTTTCACTTTTACAGAAACAGTGTTCAAACACTGTCTTGTGAGAAAAGAGGTATAACTCACTGAGTGGAATGCACACATCAGAAGCACTTTCTTAAAAAGTTTCTTTCCAGTTTTTATCTGAAGATATTTCCTATTACCCCAGAGGTGTGAAGGTGCTCTCGAATGTCCCTTTGCGAGTCCATCCATGACTCTGTTTCAAATCTCCAAAAGAGAAAGAAGAGAGTTATCTATGTGTGATGAATGGACATATCTATCACAAAGCAGTTTCACAGAAAGCTTCTTTCATGTTTCTGTCTGAGAATATTTCCTTTTTCACCATAGCCATCCACATACTCCCAAATGTCCCCTAGTAGCTTTTTCACCAAACGGGTTTCCCTAATCCTCTATGTGAAGAAAAGTTTAACTCTGCGAGTGGAATGCAAACATCACAAAACAGTTTCTCAGAAAGCTTCTCTCCAGTTTTTATCTGAAATTATTTCCTATTTCAACACCTTCTTGAATGTGCTCCGAATGCCCCTTCGCGAATCCGTCCATGATGGAGTTTCAAAACTGCATAACAGTCAGAAAGTTTTATCTGTGTGAGATGAAATGACGTATCTATCCCAAAGCAGTTTCAAAGAAAGCTTCTTTCCAGTTTTTGTCCGAGGATATTTCCTTTTTCATCATAGCCGTCCATGTACTCCGGAATGTCCCCTGGTAGCTTTTTCTCCAATGGGATTCCCCAATCCACTATGAGAAGAAAAGCATTACTCTGTGAGTGGAATGCAGACGTCTCAAAGCAGCTCCTTGGAAATCTCCTCTCCAGTATCTACTGAAGATATTTCCTTTTTCAGCATAAGACTCAAAGCGCTCCCGAGTATCCCTTAGCTGACTAAACTAAAACACTGAAAACAGAAGCTTAACTGTGGAGGGGAACTCATGTGACCTAGAGCAGTTTTACATAAAGTTTCCTTCTGGTTTTTATCAGAGGGTATTTCGTTTTCAGCATATTCTTCAGAGCATTCCCAGATGTTCTTTCTCAGGTTCTACAGAAACAGTGATTTCTAAATACTCAATCCAAAGAACGATTTAAATCTATGAGATGAATACACACATCACAAAGCAGTTGCTCTGAAAGCTTATCTGCAGTTTTCATCAGAAGAAGTTTTCTTTCTCACTGCAAGCCCATGGGCGCCACGTCATATCCCTACACAGATTCCTCAAAGACAGAGCTACCAAACTGGGCAATGTAGTGGAAGCTTTAACTCTCTGACATGAATGCACACATCAGAGAGCAGTTTCTTGGAACGCTTCTTTCTGGGTTTTATTTCAGGATATTTCACTTTTCGCCATAGTCTTAAATGCTCTCCAAAATATCAACTTTTCAGTTTCACAGGAACAGTGTTCAAACACTGCCTTATGAGAAAAGAGTTACAACTCCCTGAGTGGAATGCACATGTCACAAGTCTGTTTCTCAGAAAGCTTCTCTCCAGTTTTTTTCTGAAGATATCTCCTATTTCCCTTGAGGCATGAAAGTTCTCCCGAATGTCCCTTTGCAAATCCAGCCATAATACAGCTTTGAAACTGCATAATAGAAAGAAAGTTTTATCTATGTGAGATGAATAGACATATCTGTCCTAAAGCAGTTTCACAGAAAGCCTCTTTCCAGTGTTTGTCTAAGGAGAGTTCCTTTTTCACCACAGCCATTCGAATACTCTGGAATGTCACCTGGTAACTTTTACATCAAACGGGATTTCCCAATCCTCTATGAGAAGACAAGTTTAACTCTCTGAGTGGAATGCACATGTCACAAAGCAGCTCATTGGAATTCTTCTCTCCAGTATCTATCTGAAGATATTTCTGTTTTCACGGTAAGCTTCAAAGTGCTCCTGATTATCCGTTAGCTGACTAACCTAAAACAGTGTTAGAATACTTCTCAATGCAAACAGAAACTTAATTTTGTGAGTGGACTTCATATTACCCAGAACAGTTTCACAAACAGCTTCCTTCTGCTATTTATCGGAGGGTATTTCTTTTTCAATATATTCTTAAGAGTGTTCCCATATGTCCTTTCTCAGGTTCCACAGAAACAGTAATTTCAAAGTGCTCAATCCAAAGAACGATTTAGCTCTATGAGATGAAAACACACATCACAAAGCAGTTGCTCCAAAAGCTTCTCTCCAGTTTTCAGTGGAGGACATTTTCTTTCTCACCCCAAGCCTCGGGGTGCCACTTAATATCATTTCACAGATTCCTCAAAGACAGAGCTTCCAAACTGGGCCACGCAGTGTAAGCTTTAACCCTCTGAAATGAATGCACACGTCAGAGAGCAGTTTCTTGGAACGCTTCTTTCTGGGTTTTATTTCAGGATATTTCACTTTTCGCTATACTCTTCAATGCACTGCAAAATATCACTTTTTTTTGTTTTACAGGAACAGTGCTCAAACACTGTCTTATGAGGAAAGAGGTATAACTCCCTGTGTGGAATGCACACATCACAAAGCACTTTCTCAGAAAGCTTCTCTCCAGTTTTTATCTGAAGGTAATTTCTCTTTCCCCACACCCCTGAGTTTGCTCTTGAATGTCCCTTCGCGAATCCGTCCATGATGCAGTTTCAAAATTGCGTAATACAAAAAAGTATTATCTATGTGAGATGAATAGATATATTTCTTACAAAGTAGTAACACAGACAGCTTCTTTCCTGTTTTTGTCTGAAGATAGCTCCTTTTTCACTATTGCCATCCATATACTCCCGATTTTCCCCTGGTAGCTTTTTCTCCAAACGGGATTCCCCAATCCTCTATGAGAAGGAAAGTATAACTCTGTGAGTGGAATGCACAAGTCACAAAGCAGCTCCTCAGAAATCTTCTCTCTGGTACGTATCTGAAGATATTCCCGTTTTCACCACAAGTCTCAAAGTGCTCACGAGTATCCGTTAGCTGACTAACCTAAAACAGGGTGAGAATACTGCTGAATGAAAACAGAAGCTTAACTGTGCGAGTGGACTTCATGTGATTTAGAGCAGTTTCACAGAAAGTTTCCTTCTGGTTTTTATCAAAGCATATTTTGTTTTCAGCATATTCTCGAGAGCATTCAAAATGTGTCCTTCTCAGGTTCCACAGAAACAGTGATTTCAAACTGCTCAATCAAAAGAATGATTTAACTGTGTGAGATGAATACACACATCACAAATCAGTTGCACTAAATCTTCTCTCCAATTTTCAGCAGAAGACGTTTCCTTTCTTGCCACAAGCCTGGAGGCACCACTAAATATCCCTTCACAGATTGCTTAAAGGCAGAGTCTCCAAACTGTTCAATGTAGTTTAAGCTCTAACTCTGTGAAAAGAATGCACATGTCAGAGAGCAGTTTCTTGAAACATTTCTTTCAGGGTTTTATATCAGGATATTATTAAAATTTTTGCAATAGTCTTCAATGCTCTGCAGAATATCACTTTTACAGTTTTACAGGAACAGTGTTCACACACTGCCTTATACAAAAAGAGGTATTACTCCCTGAGTGGAATGCACATATCACAAACCAGTTTCTCAGAAAGCTTCTCTCCAGTTTTTATCTGAAGATATTTCCTATTTTTTCACAGTCTTGAATGTGCTCCCAAATGTAACTTCACGAATCCGTCCATTACGCAGGTCCAAAAGTGTGTAGTACAAAGAAAGTTTTATCTATGTGAGATGAATAGACAAATCTATCACAAATCAGTTTCACAGAAAGCTTCTTTCCAGTTTTTGTCTGAGAAAATTTCCTTTGAAAATTTCCTTTTACACCATAGCCGTCCATATAGTTCTGAATAACCCCTGGTAGCTTTTTCTCCTAACGGGATTCCCCAATCCTGTATGGGAAGAAAAGTATAACTCTGTGAGTTGAATGCACATGTCACAGAGCAGTTCCTTGGAAATCTGCTCTCCAGTATGTATACGAAGATATTTTCGTTTTCACCATAATCCTATAAGCACTCTCGAGTATCCCTTAGCTGACTTACCTAAAAGAGTGTTATTATACTTCTCAATGAAAACAGAAGCTTAACTGTGCGAGTGATATTCACGTGACCTAAACCAGTTTCACAGGAAGTTTCCCTCTGGTTTTTATCAGAGGGTATTACTTTTTCAGTGTATTCTTAAGAACATTCCCAAATATCCTTTCTGAGGTTCCACAGAAACAGTGATTTCAAACTGCTCAATTCAAACAATGATTTAAGTCTATGAGATGAATACACACATCACAAAGCAGTTGCTCTGAAAGCTTCTCTGCAGTTTTCACCGGACGACGTTTCCTTTCTAACCACAAGCCTCCAGGTGTCCCTTAGTAACCCTACACAGATTCCTCAAAGATGGAGGTTCCCAACTGGGCAACGTAGTGTAAGCCTTAACTCTCTGAAATGGATGCACACATCAAAGAGCAGTTTCTTGGAACACTTCTTTTTTTTTTTTTTTTTTTTTTTTTTTTTTTTTTTTTTTTTTTTTTGGAGACGGAGTCTCACGCTGTTGCCCAGGCTGGAGTGCAGTGGCGCGATCTCGGCTCACTGCAAGCTCCGCCTCCCGGGTTCCCGCCATTCTCCTGCCTCAGCCTCCTGAGTAGCTGGGACTACAGGCGCCCGCCACCGCGCCCGGCTAATTTTTTTTGTATTTTTAGTAGAGACGGGGTTTCACTGTGGTCTCGATCTCCTGACCTTGTGATCCGCCCGCCTCGGCCTCCCAAAGTGCTGGGATTACAGGCTTGAGCCACCGCGCCCGGCCCCTTGGAACACTTCTTAATGGGTTTTATTTCAGAATATTTCTCTTTTTATCACAGTCTTCAATGCACTGCAAAATATCAGTTTTTCAGTTTTACAGGAACAGTGTTTAAACAATGCCTTATGTGAAAAGAGGTATAACTCACTGAGTGGAATGCATACATCACAAAGCAGTTTCTCAGAATGCTTCTCTCCAGTTTTTATCTGAAGATATTTCCATTTTCAACACATTCCTGAATGTGTTCCGAAAGTCGCTTCACAAATCTTTCAATGACGCACTTTCAAAAATGCTTAATAGAAAGAAACTGTTATCTATGAGAGATGAATAGACATATCTATCACAAATCAGTTCACAGAAAGCTTCTTTCCAATTTTTTCTGAGGATATTTCCTTTTTCACCGTAGCCTTCCATATACTCCCGAATGTCCCCTGGTAGCTTTACCTCCTACCCGGATTACACAATCCTCTGTGAGAAGAAAAGTATAACTCTCTGAGTAGAATGCACACGTCACAAAGCAGCTTATCAGAAATCTCCTCTCTAGTATTTCTCAGAAGATATTTCCTCTTTCACCGTATGCCTCAAAGCGCTTTCAACTATCCCTTGGCTGACCAACCTAAAACAGTGTTAGAATACTGCTGAATGAAAACAGAAGCTTAACTGTGTGAGTGGACTTCACGTGACCTAGAGCAGTTTCACAGAAAGATTCCTTCTGGTTTTTATCGGAAGATATTTCCTTTTCCTCATATTCTTAAGAGCGTTCCCAAATGTCCTTTCTCAGGTTCCACAGATAAAGTGACTTCAAATTGCACTATCCAAAGAACGATTTAACTCTATGAGATAAATACACACAACACAAAGCAGTCGATTGGAAAACTTCTCTCCAGTTTTCATGGGAAGACGTTTCCTTTCCCACCACAAGCCTCTGGGTGTCACTTAATAGCCCTTCACAGATTCCTCAAGGACAGAGTTTCCCAACTCTGTGGAAACGTAGTGCAAGCTTTAACTTTCTGAAATGAATGCTCAAGTCAGAGAGCAGCTTCTTGGAACGCTTCTTAATGTGTTTTATTTCATGATATTTCACTTTTTGCCACAGTCTTCAATGTACTGCAAAATATCACTTTTTCAGTTTTACAGAAACAGTGTTTAAACACTGCTTTATGAGAAAAGAAGTATAACTCCATGAGAGGAATGCTCACATCACAAAGCAGTTTCTCAGAAAGATTCTCTCCAGTTTTCATCTGGAGATATCTCCTTTTTCCCAACAGTACTGAATGTGCTCCTGAATATTCCTTCAGGAATCCATCCATGATACAGCTTCAAAACTGCATAATAGAAAGAAAGTGCTTTCTACGTGAGATGAATAGACATATCTATCACAACGTAGTTTCACAGAAAACTTCTTTCCAGTTATTGTCTGAGGATATTTCCTTTTTCACCGTAGCCTTCCATATGCTCCCGAATGTCCCCTGGTAGTTTTTTCTCCAAATGGCATTCCGAAATTCTCTTTGAGAGGAAAAGTATAACTCTGTGAGTGGAATGTACACATCACAAGGCAGTTCCTCAGAACTCTTTTCTCCAGTATGTATCTGAAGATACTTCCATTTTCACTGTAAACCTCAAAGCGCTCCCGAGTATCCCTTAGCTGACTAACCTAAAACAGTTTTAGAATGCTGCTCAATGAAAATGGAAGATGAAGTGTGTGAGTGAAATTCACGTGACCTAGAGCAGTTTCACAGAAAGTTTCCCTCTGCTTTTCATCAGAGGGTATTTCTTTCTCAACATATTCTTAAGAGCATTCCCAAGTGTCCTTTCTCAGTTTCCACAGAAACAGTGATTTCAAATGGCTCAATCCAAGGAATGATTTAACTTTATGAGATGAATACACACATCACAGAGCAGTTGTCCTGAAAGCTTCTCTCCAGTTTTCATTGGAAGGCGTTTTCATTCTCAACATAGCCTCCATGCACCACTTAATATCTCTTTACAGATTTCTCAAGGACAGAATTTCCAAACTGAGCAATGAAGTTTAAGCTAACTCTCTCAAATGTATGCACACGTCAGAGTGCAGTTTCTTGGAACGCTTCTTTCTGGGTTTTATAACAGGATATTTCACTTTCACCATAATCTTCAATGTGCTGCAAAATGTTACTTTTTCAGTTTAAGAGGAATAGTTTTCAAACACTGCCTTATGAGAAAAGAAGTATAAGTCTCTGACTGGAATGTTCACATCGCAAAGCAGTTTCTCAAAAAGCTTCTCTCAAGTTTTTATCTGAGGATATCTCCTTTTTTACCATATGCCTGAATGTGCTCCCAAATGTCCCTTCACGAATCCATTATGACACAGTTTCAAAACTGCATAATAGAAAGTTTTATCTATGTGAGATGAATAGACATATCTTTGACAAAGAAGTTTCACCGAAAGCTTCTTTCCAGTTTTTGTCTGAGGATATTTTCTTTTTCAGCATAGTCGTCAATATCCTCCTAAATGTCCCCTGGTTGTTTTTTCTCCAAAGGGGATTCCCCAATCATCTATGAGAAAAAAAGTATAACTCTGCGAGAGGAATGCACATGTCACAAAGCAGATCCTCAGAAATATTCTCTTCAGTTTTTATCTGAAGATAATTTCTTCTTCACCATAAGCCTCATAGTGCTCCCTAGTATTCGTTAGCTGACTAACATAAAACAGTGTTAAAATACTGCTCAGTGAAAACAGAAGCTTAACTGTGCATGTGGAATTCACATGACCTAGAGCAGTTTCAGAGAAAGTTCTGTCTTGCTTTTATCGGAGGGTGTTTCTTTTTCACCATATTCCTAAGAGCGTTCCCAAATGTCCTTTTTCAGGTTCCATAGAAACAGTGATTTCAAACTGCTCAGTCCAAAGTATGATTTAACTCCATGAGATGAATACACACATCACAAAGCAGTTGCTCTGAAAGCTTCTCTCCAGTTTTTATCAGAAGACATTTCCTTTCTCACCACAAGCCTCCGGATGCAACTTAATTTCCTTTCACAGATTCCTCAAAGACAGAGTTACCAAGCTGGGCAATGTAATGTAAGCTTTAACTATCTGAAATGAATGCACACGTCAGAGAGCAGTTTCTTGCAACATTTATTTCTGGGTTTTATTTCAGGATATTTCACTTTTCCATATAGTCTTCAATGCGCTGCAAAATATCACTTTCTCACTTTTACAGGAACAGTGTTCAAGCACTGCCTTATGAAAAAAGAGGTATAAATCCCTGAGTGGAATGCACACATCACAAAGCACTTTCTCAGAAAGTTTCTCTCCAGTTTTTATCTGAAGATACTTTCTATTTCCCCAGAGGTGTAAAGGTGCTCCTCAATGTCCCTTTGCGAATGCGTCCATGACTCAGTTTTAAATCTGCAAAATAGAAAGAAGGTTTCATCTATGTGAGATGAATAGACATATCTATCACAAAGCAGTTTCACAGAAAGCTTCTTTCAAGATTCTGTCTGAGAATATTTCCTTTTTCACCTTAGCTGTCCATACACTCCCAAATGTCCCCTGGTAGCTTTTTCTCCAAACAGGACTCCCCCAATCCTCTATGAGAAGAAAAGTATAACTCTGTGTGGAATGTACACAATTCAAAGCAGCTACTCGGAAATATGCTCTCCAGTATCTCTCTGAAGATATTTCCGTTTTCACCATAAGTATCAAAGCACTCCCGAGTATCCCTTAGCTGACTAACCTACAACAGTGTTAGAACACAGCTCAATGAAAACAGAAGCTTAACTGTGCGAGTGGAATTCACATGACCTAGAGCAGTTTCACAGAAAGTTTCCTTGTGGTTTTTATCGTAGGGTATTTTTTTTTTCAGCATATTCTTAAGAGCGTTCCCAAGTGTCCTTTCTCAGGTTACAAAGAAACAGTGATTTCAAACTGTTCAAGCCAAAGAATGATTTAACTCTATGAGATGAATACACACATTACAAAGGAGTGGCTCTGAAAGCTTCTATCCAGTTTTAATTGGAAGATATTTCCTTTCTAACCACAAGCCTCCAGGCTCCACTTAATATCCTTTCCAAGATTCCTCAAAGACAGAGCTTCCAAACTGGACAACGTACTGTAAGCTTTAACTCTCTGAAAGGAATCCACACGTCAGAGAGCAGTTTCTTGAAATGCTTCTTTCTAGGTTTTATTTCATGATATTTCACTCTTTGCCATAACCTTCAATGCACTGTGAAATATGATTTTTTCTACTTTTACAGGAATAGTGTTCAAAGACTGCTTTTTGAGAAGAGAGGCACAGCTCCCTGAGTGGAATGCGCACATCACAAAGCAATTTCTCCGAAAGCTTCTCTCCAGTTTTTATCTGAAGATATCTCCTATTTCTCCACAGGCCTGAAGGTGTTCCTGAATGTCCCTTCATGAATCCATCCATGATGCAGTTTAAAAACTGCGTAATAGAATGCAAGTTTTATCTATGTGAGATGAATTGACATATCTATCACAAAGCATTTTCACACAATGCTTCTTTCCAGTTTTCACCTGAGGATATTTCCTTTTTCATCATAGCCTTCCATGTACTCCCGAATGTCCCCTGGTAGCTTTTTCTCTAAAGAAGATTCCCCAATCCTCTATGAGAAGAAAAGTGTAATTCTGAGAGTGGAATGCACATGTCACAAAGCAGGTCCTCAGAAATCTTCATCCAGTATCTATCTTAAGATATTTCTGGGGCAGAACAAGATGGCCGAATAGGAAGAGCTCCAGTCTCCAACTCCCAGCGCGAGCGACACAGAAGACCGGTGATTTCTGCATTTTCAACTGAGGTACTGGGTTCATCTCACTGGGGAGTGCCGGACGATCGGTGCTGGTCAGCTGCTGCAGCCCGACCAGCGAGAGCTGAAGCAGGGTGAGGCATTGCCTCACCTGGGAAGCGCAAGGGGGAAGGGAATCCCTTTTCCTAGCCAGGGGAACTGAGATACACAACACCTGGAAAATCGGGTAACTCCCACCCCAATACGGCACTTTAAGCAAACAGGCACACCAGGAGATCATATCCCACACCTGGCCGGGAGGTTCCCACACCCACGGAGCCTCCCTCATTGCTAGCACAGCAGTCTGTGATCTACCGGCAAGGCAGCAGCGAGGCTGGGGAAGGGGCGCCCACCATTGCTGAGGCTTAAGTAGGTAAACAAAGCTGCTGGGAAGCTCGAACTGGGTGGAGCTCACAGCAGCTCAAGGAAACCTGCCTGTCTCTGTAGACTCCACCTCTGGGGACAGGGCAATAACAAACACAGCCGAAACCTCTGCAGATGCAAACGACTCTGTCTGACAGCTTTGAAGAGAGCAGTGAATCTCCCAACACGGAGGCTGAGATCTGAGAAGGGACAGACTCCCTGCTCAAGTGGGTCCCTGACCCCTGAGTAGCCTAACTGAGAGACATCCCCCACTAGGGGCAGTCTGACACCCCACACCTCACAGGGTGGAGTACACCCCTGAGAGGAAGCTTCCAAAGCAAGAATCAGACAGGTACACTCGCTGTTCAGAAATATTCTATCTTCTGCTCCCTCTGCTGCTGATACCCAGGAAAACAGGGTCTGGAGTGGACCTCAAGCAATCTCCAACAGACCTACAGCTGAGGGTCCTGACTGTTAGAAGGAAAACTATCAAACAGGAAGGACACCTACACCAAAACCCCATCAGTACATCACCATCATCAAAGACCAGAGGCAGATAAAACCACAAAGATGGGGAAAAAGCAGGGCAGAAAAGCTGGAAATTCAAAAAATAAGAGCGCATCTCCCCCGGCAAAGGAGCGCAGCTCATCGTCAGCAATGGATCAAAGCTGGACGGAGAATGACTTTGACGAGATGAGAGAAGAAGGCTTCAGTCCATCAAATTTCTCAGAGCTAAAGGAGGAATTACGTACCCAGCGCAAAGAAACTAAAAATCTTGAAAAAAAAGTGGGAGAATTGATGGCTAGAGTAATTAATGCAGAGAAGGTCATAAACGAAATGAAAGAGATGAAAACCATGACATGAGAAATACGTGACAAATGCACAAGCTTCAGTAACTGACTCGATCAACTGGAAGAAAGAGTATCTGCGATTGAGGATCAAATGAATGAAATGAAGTGAGAAGAGAAACCAAAAGAAAAAAGAAGAAAAAGAAATGAACAAAGCCTGCAAGAAGTATGGGATTATGTAAAAAGACCAAATCTACGTCTGATTGGGGTGCCTGAAAGTGAGGGGGAAAATGGAACCAAGTTGGAAAACACTCTTCAGGATATCATCCAGGAGAACTTCCCCAACCTAGTAGGGCAGGCCAACATTCAAATCCAGGAAATACAGAGAACGCCACAGAGATACTCCTCGAGAAGAGCAACTCCAAGACACATAATTGCCAGATTCACCAAAGTTGAAATGAAGGAAAAAATCTGAAGTGCAGCCAGAGAGAAAGGTCGGGTTACCCACAAAGGGAAGCCCATCAGACTAACAGCAGATCTCTCAGCAGAAACTCTACAAGCCAGAAGAGAGTGGGGGCCAATATTCAACGTTCTTAAAGAAAAGAATTTTAAACCCAGAATTTCATATCCAGCCAAACTAAGTTTCATAAGTGAAGGAGAAATAAAATCCTTTACAGATAAGCAAATGCTTAGAGATTTTGTCACCACTAGGCCTGCCTTACAAGAGACCCTGAAGGAAGCACTAAACATGGAAAGGAACAACCGGTACCAGCCATTGTAAAACATGCCAAAATGTAAAGACCATCGAGGCTAGGAAGAAACTGCATAAACTAACGAGCAAAATAACCAGTTAATATCATAATGGCAGGATCAAGTTCACACATAACAATCTTAACCTTAAATGTAAATGGACTAAATGCTCCAATTAAAAGACATAGACTGGCAAATTGGATAAAGAGTCAAGACCCATCAGTCTGCTGTATTCAGGAGACCCATCTCACACGCAGAGACATACATAGGCTCAAAATAAAGGGATGGAGGAAGATTTACCAAGCAAATGGAGAACAAAAAAAAGCGGGGGTTGCAATCCTAGTCTCTGATAAAACAGACTTTAAACCATCAAAGATCAAAAGAGACAAAGAAGGCCATTACATAATGGTAAAGAGATCAATTCAACAGGAAGAGCTAACTATCCTAAATATATATGCACCCAATACAGGAGCACCCAGATTCATCAAGCAAGTCCTTAGAGACTTACAAAGAGACTTAGACTCCCATACAATAATAATGGGAGACTTCAACACTCCACTGTCAACAGTAGACAGATCAACGAGACAGAAAGTTAACAAGGATATCCAGGAATTGAACTCATCTCTGCAGCAAGCAGACCTAATAGACATCTATAGAACTTTCCACCCCAAATCAACAGAATATACATTCTTCTCAGCACCACATCGTACTTACTCCAAAATCGACCACGTAATTGGAAGTAAAGCACTCCTCAGCAAATGTACAAGAACAGAAATTATAACAAACTGTCTCTCAGACCACAGTGCAATCAAACTAGAACTCAGGACTAAGAAACTCAGTCAAAACCGCTCAACTACATGGAAACTCAACAACCTGCTCCTGAATGACTAATGGGTACATAACGAAATGAAGGCAGAAATAAAGATGTTCTTTGAAACCAATGAGAACAAAGATACAACATACCAGAATCTCTGGGACACATTTAAAGCAGTGTGTAGAGGGAAATTTATAGCACTAACTGCCCACAAGAGAAAGCAGGAAAGATCTAAAATTGACACTCTAACATCACAATTAAAAGAACTAGAGAAGCAAGAGCAAACACATTCGAAAGCTAGCAGAAGGCAAGAAATAACTAAGATCAGAGCAGAACTGAAGGAGATAGAGACACAAAAATCTCTCCAAAAAATCAATGAATCCAGGAGTTGGTTTTTTGAAAAGATCAACAAAATTGACAGACCACTAGCAAGACTAATAAAGAAGAAAAGAGAGAAGAATCAAATCGATGCAATTAAAAATGATAAAGGGGATATCACCACCGACCCCACAGAAATACAAACTACCATCAGAGAATACTATAAACACCTCTACGCAAATAAACTGGAAAATCTAGAAGAAATGGATAATTTCCTGGACACTTACACTCTTCCAAGACTAAACCAGGAAGAAGTTGAATCCCTGAATAGACCAATAGCAGGCTCTGAAATTGAGGCAATAATTAATAGCCTACCAACCAAAAGAAGTCCAGGACCAGATGGATTCACAGCTGAATTCTACCAGAGGTACAAGGAGGAGTTGGTACCATTCCTTCTGAAACTATTCCAATCAATAGAAAAAGAGGGAATCCTCCCTAACTCATTTTATGAGGCCAATATCATCCTGATACCAAAGCCTGGCAGAGACACAACAAAAAAAGAGAATTTTGGACCAATATCCCTGATGAACATCGATGCAAAAATCCTCAATAAAATACTGGCAAACCGGATTCAGCAACACATCAAAAAGCTTATCCACCATGATCAAGTAGGCTTCATCCCTGGGATGCAAGGCTGGTTCAACATTCGCAAATCAATAAACATAATCCAGCATATAAACAGAACCAAAGACAAGAACCACATGATTATCTCAATAGATGCAGAAAAGGCTTTTGACAAAATTCAACAGCCCTTCATGCTAAAAACGCTCAATAAATTCGGTATTGATGGAACGTACCTCAAAATAGTAACAGCTATTTATGACAAACCCACAGCCAATATCATACTGAAAGGGCAAAAACTGGAAAAATTCCCTTTGAAAACTGGCACAAGACAGGGATGCCCTCTCTCACCACTCCTATTCAACATAGTGTTGGAAGTTCTGGCTAGGGCAATTAGGCAAGAGAAAGAAATCAAGGGTATTCAGTTAGGAAAAGAAGAAGTTGAACTGTCCCTCTTTGCAGATGACATGATTGTATATTTAGAAAACCCCATTGTCTCAGCCCAAAATCTCCTTAAGCTGATAAGCAACTTCAGCAAAGTCTCAGGATACAAAATTAATGTGCAAAAATCACAAGCATTCTTATACACCAGTAACAGACAAACAGAGAGCCAAATCAGGAATGAACTTCCATTCACAATTGCTTCAAAGAGAATAAAATACCTAGGAATCCAACTTACAAGGGATGTAAAGGACCTCTTCAAGGAGAACTACAAACCACTGCTCAGTGAAATCAAAGAGGACACAAACAAATGGAAGAACATACCATGCTCATGGATAGGAAGAATCGATATCGTGAAAATGGCCATACTGCCCAAGGTCATTTATAGATTCAATGCCATCCCCATCAAGCTACCAATGAGTTTCTTCACAGAATTGGAGAAAACTGCTTTAAAGTTCATATGGAACCAAAAAAGAGCCCGCATCTCCAAGACAATCCTAAGTCAAAAGAACAAAGCTGGAGGCATCACGCTACCTGAATTCAAACTATACTATAAGGCTACAGTAACCAAAACAGCATGGTACTGGTACCAAAACAGAGATATAGACCAATGGAACAGAACAGAGTCCTCAGAAATAATACCACACCTCTACAGCCATCTGATCTGTGACAAACCTGAGAGAAACAAGAAATGGGGAAAGGATTCCCTATTTAATAAATGGTGCTGGGAAAATTGGCTAGCCATAAGTAGAAAGCTGAAACTGGATCCTTTCCTTACTCCTTATACGAAAATTAATTCAAGATGGAGTAGAGACTTAAATGTTAGACCTAATACCATAAAAATCCTAGAGGAAAACCTAGGTAGTACCATTCAGGACATAGGCATGGGCAAAGACTTCATGTCTAAAACACCAAAAGCAACGGCAGCAAAAGCCAAAATTGGCAAATGGGATCTCATTAAACTAAAGAGCTTTTGCACAGCAAAAGAAACTACCATCAGAGTGAACAGGCAACCTACAGAATGGGAGAAAATTTTTGCAATCTACTCATCTGACAAAGGGCTAATATCCAGAACCTACAAAGAACTCAAACAAATTTACAAGAAAAAAACAAACAACCCCATCCAAAACTGGGCAAAGGATATGAACAGACATTTCTCAAAAGAAGACATTCATACAGCCAACAGACACATGAAAAAATGCTCATCATCACTGGCCATCAGAGAAATGCAAATCAAAACCACAATGAGATACCATCTCACACCAGTTAGAATGGCGATCATTAAAAGTCAGGAAACAACAGGTGCTGGAGAGGATGTGGAGAAATAGGAACACTTGTACACTGTTGGTGGGATTGTAAACTAGTTCAACCATTATGGAAAACAGTATGGCGATTCCTCAAGGATCTAGAACTAGATGTACCATATGACCCAGCCATCCCATTACTGGGTATATACCCAAAGGATTATAAATTATGCTGCTATAAAGACACATGCACACGTATGTTTATTGCAGCACTATTCATTCCAATAGCAAAGACTTGGAATCAACCCAAATGTCCATCAGTGACAGATTGGATTAAGAAAATGTGGCACATATACACCATGGAATACTATGCAGCCATCAAAAAGGATGAGTTTGCGTCCTTTGTAGGGACATGGATGCAGCTGGAAACCATCATTCTTAGCAAACTATCACAAGAACAGAAAACCAAACACCGCATGTTCTCACTCATAGGTGGGAACTGAACAATGAGATCACTTGGACTCAGGAAGGGGAACATCACACACAGGGGCCTATCATGGGGACGGGGGAGGGGGGAGGGATTGCATTGGGAGTTATACCTGATGTAAATGATGAGTTGATGGGTGCAGCACACCAACATGGCACAAGTATACATATGTAAGAAACCTGCATGTTATGCACATGTACCCTACAACTTAAAGTACAATAATAATAAATAAATTTAAAAAAAAAAGATATTTCTGTATTCACCATAAGCCTCAAAGCACCCCCCAGTTATCCCTTAGCTGAATAACCTAAAACAATGTTAGAATACTGCTCATTGAAAACAATAGCTTAACTGTGTGAGTGAAATTCACGTGACCTAGAGCCGTTTCACAGAAAGTTTACTTCCAGTTTTTATCGGAGGTTATTTTTTTTCAGCACATTCTTAACAACGTTCAAAAATGTCCTTTCTCAGATTTCACAGAAAGAATGATTTCATACTGCTCAATCCAAAGAATGATTTAACTGTATGAGATGAATACACACATCACAAAGCAGTTGCTGTGAAATTTTCTCTCCAGTTTTCATTGGAACATGTTTCCTTTCTCACTACAAGCCTCCGGGTGCCAGTAAATATCCCTTCACAGATTCCTTAAAGACAGAGTTTACAAACTGGGCAATGTACCGTAAGCTTTAACTCTCTGAAATGAATGCACACGTCAGAGAGCAGTTTCCTGGAACGCTTCTTTCTGGGTTTGATTTGAGGATATATCACTTTTCGTCATAGTCTTCAACGTGTTACAAAAGATCACTTTTTCAATTTTACAGGAACAGTGTTCAAACACTGCCTTATGAGAAAAGAGGTATAACTCCCTGAGTGGAACGCACACATCACAAAGCAGTTTCTCAGAAAGCTTCTTTCCAGTTTTCATCTGAAGATATTTCCTATTTCCCCACATTCCTGAATGTGCTCCTGAACATCCCTTGGCGAATCCGTCCTTGATGCAGTTTCAAAACTGCGTAATAGAAAGCTTTATCTATGTGAGATGAATAGATATATCTATCCCAAAGCAGTTTCACTGAAAGCTTCTCTCCAGTTTTTGTCTGCGGATATTTCCTTTTTCACCATAGCCATCCATATACTACTGAATGTCCTCTGGTTACATTTTCTCCAAAGGGGATTCCTCAATCCAGTAAGAAAAGAAAGGTATAAATTTGTGAGTCGAATGCACACGTCACAAAGCTGCTCCTCAGAAATCTCCTCTTCAGTATCTATCTGAAGATATTTCCGTTTTCACCATAAGCCTCAAAGCACTACTGAGTATCCCTTAGCTGAAATATCTGAAACAGTGTTAGAATACTCCTCAATTTAAACAGACTTAAATGTGTCAGTGGACTTCACGTGACCTAGAGTAGTTTCACAGAAAGTTTCCTTCTGGATTTTATCAGAGGGTTTTCCTTTTTCAGCATATTCTTAAGCACATTCCCAAATATCCTTTCTCAAGTTCCACAGAAACAGATATTTCAAACTGCTCAATTCAAAGAATGATTTAAAACTATGAGATGAATACACACATCATAAAGCAGTTGCTCAAGCTTCTCTCCAGTTTTCATCAGAAGACGTTTCGTTTATCACCAGAAGCCACTGGGAGCCAGTTAATATCACTTCACAGATTGAAACTCCTCAATGTCAGAGTTTCCAAACTGGGCAACGTAGTGTAAGCTTTACATCTCTGAAATGAATGCACACATCAGAGATTAGTTTCATGGAACACTTCTTTCAGGGTTTTATTTCTGGATATTTCACTTTTCACCATAGTCTTCAAAGCGCTGCAAAATATCATTTTTTTGGTTTTACAGGAACATTGTTCAAACACTGCCTTATGAGAAAGGAGTTGTAACACCCTGAGTGGAATGTACACATCACAAAGTAGGTTCTCAGCAAGGTTCTCTCCCGTTTTTCTCTGGAAACATTTCCTATTTCCTCAAAGGGTGGAATGTGTGCCCGATTGTCTCTTCGTGAATCCGTCCATTATGCAATTTCAAAACTGCGTAATAGAAAGAAAGTTTTATCTATGTGAGATGAATAGACATATCTACGACAAAGCAGTTTCACAGAAAGCTTCTTTCCTGTTTTTGTCTGAGGATACTTCCTTTTGCACCATAGCCATCCAGACACTACCGAATGTCCACTGGTAACATTTTCTCCAAACGGGATTCCCCAATCTACTAAGAGAAGAAAGGTGTAAATTTGTGAGTGGAATGCACATGTCACAAAGCAGCTCCTCAGAAACCTTCTCTCCAATATCTATCTGAAAATATTTCCGTTTTCATCGTATGCCTCAAAGCGCTCCCGAGTATCCCATAGCTCACTAATGTAAAACAGTGTTAGAATACTGCTCAATGAAAACAGAAGCTTACCTGTGTGAATGGACTTCACGTGACCCAGAGCAGTTTCACAGAAAGATTCCTTCTGGTTTTTATCGGAGTGTATTTCTTTTTCAGTATATTCTTAAGAGCGTTCCCAAATGTCCCTTCTCAGGTTCCACAGAAACAGTGATTTCAAATTGTTCAATCCAAAGAATGATTTAACTCTATGAGATGAATACAAACATCACAAAACAGGTGCTCCAAAATCTTCTGTCCAGTTTTCATCGGAAGACCTTTCTTTTCTCAAAACAAGCCTCCAGGCGCCACTTAATATCCTGTCACATATTCCTCAAGACAGAGTTTACAAGCTGGGCAATGTAGTGTAAAATTTAGCTCTCTGAAATGAATGCACACGTCAGAGAGCAGTTTCTTGGAACGCTACTCTCTAGGTTTTATTTCAGGATATTTCAATTTTTACCATAGTGTACAATGCACTGGAAAGTATCACTTTTTCAGTTTTACTGGAACAGTGTTCAAACACTGCCTTTTGAGAAAAGAGGTATAGCTTCCTGTGTGAAATGCACACATCACAAAGCAGTTTCTCAGAAAGCTTCTCTCCAGTTTTTATCTGCAGATATTTCCTATTTCCCCACAGGCCTGAAGGTGCTCCCGAATGTCCCTTCGTGAATCCGTCCATGACGCAGTTTCAAAATGCATAATAGAAAGAATGTTTTATCTATGTGAGATGAATGGACATATCTATCACAACGCAATTTAACAGAAAGCTTCTTACCAGTTTTTGTCTGAGGATATTTCCTTTTTCACCGTAGATTTCCATGTACTCCCGAATGTCCCCTGGTAGCTTTTTCTCCAAATGAGATTCCCCAATCCTCTATGAGAAGAAAAGTATAACTCTGTGAGTGGAATGCACATGTTACAAAGCAGCTCCTTGGACATCTTCTCTCCAGTATCTATCTGAAGATATTTCCGCTTTCACCGTAACCCTCAAAGCACTCCTGAGTATCCCTTAACTGACTGACCTAAAACAGTGTTAGAATGCTGCTCAATGAAAACGGAAGCTTAACTGTGCGAGTGGATTTTACGTGACCTAGAACAGTTTCAGAGGAGGTTTCCTTCTAGTTTTATCAGAGGATATTTCTTTTTCAGCATATCTGTAAGAGCGCTCCCTAATGTCCTTTCTCAGTTTCCACAGAAACAGTGATTTCAAACTACTCAATCTAAAGAATGATTTAACTCTATGTGAGGAATACACACATCACAAAGCAGTTGCTTCGAAAGCTTCTCTCCAGTTTGCATCCGAAGAGGTTTCCTTTCTCACCACAAACCTCCGTGCACCACTTAATATCCCTTCATAGATTCCTCAAAGACAGAGTTTCCGAACTGGGCAACGTGGTGTAAGCTTTAACTCTCTGAAATGAAGTCAAACGTCAGAGGGCAGTTTCATGGAATGCTTCTTTCTGAGTTTTATTTCAGGATATTTCCCCTTTCATCATAGTCTTCAATTCGCTGCAAAATATCACTTTTTCAGTTTTACAGGAACAGTTTTCAAACATTGCCTTATGAGAAAAGATGTATAACTCCCTAAGTGGAATGCACACATCACAAAGCAATTTCTCAGAAAGCTTCTCTCCAGTTTTTATCTGAGGATATCTCCTATTTCCCAGCAGACCTGAATGTGTTCCCAAAAGTCCCTTTGCGAATCTGCTCATGAAGCAGTTTTAAAACTGCATAAAAGGAAGAAAGCTTTATCTATGTGAGATTAATAGGGATATATATCCCAAAGCAGTTTCACAGAAAGCTTCTTTCCAGTTTTTGTCTGAGAATATTTCCTTTTTCATCATTGCCATCCATATCCTCCTGAAAGTCCCCTGGATGCTTTTTCTCCATATGGGATTCCCCAAAATTCTATGAGAAGAAAAATTTAACTCTGAGTGTGATGCACATGTCACAAAACAGCTCCTCGGATATCTTCTCTGCATTATCTATCTGAAGACATTTCCGTTTTCACCATAAGCCTCAAAGCACTAAAGAGTATCACTTAGCTGACTAACCTAAGACAGTGTTGGAATACTGCTCAATGATAACAGAAGCTTAAATGTTCGAATGGAATTCACGTGACCTAGAGCAAAAGTTTCCTTCTGGTTTTTTTGGGAGGGTATTTCTTTTCAGCATATTCTTAAGAATGTTCCCAAATGTTCTTTCTCAGGTCGCAGAGAAACAGTGATTTCTTAGTGTTCAATCCAGAGAAATATTTAACTCTATGAGATGAATACATACATCACAAAGTGGTTGTTCCAAAAGCTTCTCTCACTTTTTCATAGGAAGACGTTTCCTTTCCCACCACAAGCCTCTGGGTGCCACTTAATATCCCTTCACAGATCCCTGAAAGACGGAGTTTTCAAACTGGTTAATGTAGTGTAAGCTTTAACTATCTGAAATGAATGCACACATCACAGAACACTTTCTTGGCATGCTTCTTTCTGGGTTTTATTTCAGGATATTCCACTTTTCACCATAGTTTTCAATGCGCTACACAATATCACTTTTTCAGTTTTATGGGAACAGTGTTCAAACACTGCCTTATGAGAAAAGAAGTATAACTCCCTGAGAGTAATGCACACATCACAAAGCTGTTTCTTAGAAAGCTTCTCTCCAGTTTTTATTGGCAGATATCTACTATTTCCCAACAGGCCTGAATGTGCTGCCAAATGTTTCTTCATGAATCCATCCATGACAGAGTTACAAAACTGCGTAACAGAAAGAAAGATTTTTCTATGTGAGACGAATAGACATATCTATCACAAAGTAGTTTCACAAAAAGCTTCTTTCCAGTTTTTGTTTGAGGATATTTCCTTTTTCACCATAGCCCTCCATATATTCCTGATTGTCCCCTGATAGCTTTTTCTCCAAATGGCATTCTGAAATCATCTATGAGAAGAAAAGTATAGTTCTGTGAGTGGAATGCACACGTCACAAAGCAGCTCCTCGGAAACCTTCTCTGCAATATCTCTCTGAAGATATTTCCATTTTCACCAGCTCCCGAGTGTCCTTTAGCTGACTAACCTAAAACAGCGTTAGAATACTGCTCAATGAAAATGGAAGCTTAACTGTACGAGTGGATTTCGTGTGACTTGGAGGAGTTTCACAGAAAGTTTCCTTCTGGTTTTAATCTGACGGTATTACTTTTTCAGCATATTCTTAACAGCATTCCCAAATGTCCTTTCTCAGGTTCCTCAGAAACAGTGATTTCAAACTGCTCAATCCAAAGGATGGTTTAAATCCATGAGATGAATACACACATCACAAAACGGTTGCTCCAGAAGTTTCTGTCCAGTTTTCATTGGAAGACCTTTCCTTTCTCAAAACAAGCCTCTGGTCGCCACTTAATATCCCTCCACAGATTCCTCAAAGACAGAGTTTAAAAACCTGGCAACGTAGTGAAAGTTTTAACTCTCTGAATTGAATGCACATGTCAGAGAGCAGTTTCTTGGAACACTTCTTTCTGGGTTTTATTTCAGGATATTACAATTTTTGCGGTGTCTACAATGTGCTCCAAAATATCACTTTTTCAGTTTTACAGGAACAGGGTTCACACACTGCCTTTTGTGAAAAGAGGTAAAACTCCCTGAGAGGAATGTACACATCACAAAGCAGCTTCTCAGAAAACTTGTCTCCAGTTTTTAACTGAAGGTATTTCATTTTTCCCCACAGGCCTGAATGTGCTCCCGAAGGTCCCTTCGTGAATCTGTCCATGATGCAGTTTTCAAACTGCGTAATAGAAAGAAAGTTTTATCTGTGGGAGATGAAAAGACTTATCTATCAGAAATCAGTTTCACAAAAAGCTTCTTTCCAGTTTTTTTCTGAGGATATTTCCTTTTTCAACATAGCCATCCACATTCTCCCGAATGTTCCCTGTTCGCTTTTTCTCCAAACGGGATTCCCCAATGCGCTATTAGAAGAAAAGTGTAACTCTGTGAGTGGAATACACACGTCACAAAGCAGCTCCTCGGAAATCTTCTCTCCAGTGTCTATCTGAAGATATTTCATTTTCACCGTAAGCCTGAAAGTGCTCCCTAGTATCCCTTAGCTGACTCACCTAAAACAGTGTTAGAATACTGCTCAATGAAACCAGATGCTTAATTGTGTGAGGGGACTTCAGGTGACCTAGAGCAGTTTCACAGAATGTTTCTTTCTGTTTTTTATCAGAGGGTATTTCTTTTTCAGAATATATTAAGAGCATTCCCAAATGTCCTTTCCTAGGGTCCACAGAGTGATTTCAAACAGCTCAATTCAAAGTGTGATTTAACTCTATGAGATGAATACACACATCGCAAAGCAGTTGCTCCTAAAGCTGCTCTCCAGTTTTCATCAAAAGACATTTAGTTTCTCAACACAAGTCCCCCGATGCCACCTAATATCCCTTCACACGTTCCTCAAAGACAGAGTTTCCAAACTGGGCAACATAGTGTAAGCTTTAACTCTCTGAAATGAATGCACATGTGAGAGAGCAGTCTCTTGGAATGCTTCTTTCTGGGTTTTATTTCAGGATACTTCACTTTTGCCATAACCTTCTATGCCCTGCAAATATCACTTTTTCAGTTTTAGAGGGACAGTGTTCAAACACTGCCTTATGAGAAAAGAGGTAAAAGTCCCTGAGTAGAATGCACACTACACAAAGCAGTTTCATGGTGGCTCAAGCCTGTAATCCCAGCACTTTGGGAGGCTGAGATGGGCGGATCATGAGGTCAGGAGATTGAGACCATCCTGGCTAACACGGTGAAACCCCGTGTCTACTAAAAAAAAAATACAAAAAAGTAGCCAGGAGAGGTGGCAGACACCTGTAGTCCCAGCTACTCGGGAGGCTGAGGCAGGAGAATGGCGTAAATTTGGGAGGCAGAGCTTGCAGTGAGCTGACATCCGGCCATTGCACTCCAGCCTGGGTGACAGAGTGAGACTCTGTCTCAAAAAAAAAAAAAAAGAAATCTTCTCTACAGTTTTTATCTAATGATATTCCCTATTGCCCCACAAGCCTGAATGTGCTCCTGAATGTCCCTTCGCAAATCCGTCCATGACACAGTTTCAAAACTGCATAATAGAAAGAAAGTTTCATCTATGTGAGATGAATAGACAGATCTACAACAAAGCAGTTTCACAGAAAGCTTCTTTCCAGTTTTTGTCTGAGGATATTTCCTTTTTCAACATAGCCATCCATATACTCCTGAATGTCCCTGGGTAACTTTTTCTCCAAACGGGTTTCCACAATCCTCGATGAGAGGAAAAGCATAACTCTGTGAGGGGAATGCACACGTCACAAAACAGCTCCTCGAAAATCTTCTCTCCAGTATCTATCTGAAGATATTTCCGTTTTCACTGCAAGCCTCAAAGAGCTCCTGAGTATCCCTTAGCTGACAAACCTGATACAGTGTTAGAATACTGCTCAATGAAAACAGAAACTTAACTGTTCAAGTGGACTTCTCGTGACCTAGAGCAGTTTCTCAGAAAGTTTCTTCCTTGTTTTTTTCGGAGGGTATTTCTTTTTCAGCATATTCTTAAGAGCATTCCCAAATTTTCTTTCTCAGTTTCCACAGAAACAGTGAATTCAAACTGCTCAAACCAAAGAATGATTTAACTATATGAGATGAACACACACATCACAAGGCAGTTGCTCCAAAAGCTTCTCTCCAATTTTCATCAGAAGACATCTCCTTTTTCACCACAAGACTCCAGGTTCCACTTAATATCCCTTCACAGATTCCTCAAAGACAGAATTTCCAAACTGGGCAACATAGTGTAAGCTTTAACTCTCTGAAATGAATGCACACAACAGAGATCAGTTTCTTGGAATGCTTCTTTCAGTGTTTTATTTCAGAATATTTCACTTTTCACCATACTCTTCAATGCACTGCAAAATATCACTTTTTCAGTTTTACAGGAACAGTGTTCACACACTGCCTTATGTGAAAAGAGTTAAAACTCCCTGAGTGGAATCCACACATCACAAAGCAGTTTCTCAGAAAGCTTCTCTCCAGATTTTATCTGAAGATACCTCCTATTTCCCCACAGGCCTGAATGTGCTCAGGAATGTCCCTTCATTAATCCATCCATGATGCAGTTTCAAAACTGTGTAATGGAATGAAAGTTTTATCTATGTGTGATGAATAGACGTACCTATCACAAAGCAGTTTCATAGAAAGCTTCCTTCCAATTTTTGTCAGAGAATATTTGCTTTTTCATCATTGTTGCTCATATACTCCTGAATGTCCCCTGGTAGCTTTTTCTACAAACAAGATTCCCCAGTCCTCTAGGAAAAGAAAAGTATAATTTTATGAGTGGAATGCACATGTCACAAAGCAGTGCCTCAGAAATCTTCTCTCTAGTATCTATCTGAAGATATTTCCGTTTTCACAGTAAACCTCAAAAAGCGCTCCCGAGTGTCCCTTAGCTGACTAACCTAAAACAATGTTAGAATGCTGTTCAATGAAAACAGAAGCTTAACTGTGTGAGTGGAATTAATGTGATCTACAGCAGTTTCACAGAAAGTTTCCTTTTGGTTTTTATCAGAGGGTATTTCTTTTTAAGCATATTCTTAAGAGCTTTCCCAAATGTCCTTTTTCAGGATCCACAGAAACAGTGATTTCAAACTGCTCAAACCAAAGAATGATTTAACTCTAAGAGATGAATACACACATCTCAAAACAGTTGCTCCAAAAGCTTCTGTTCAATTTTCTTCTGAAGACACTTCCTTTCTCACCATAAGCCTCCGGGTGTCACTTAATAGCCCTTCACAGATTCCTCAAAGACAAAGTTTCCAAACTGGGCAACATAGTGTAAGCTTTAACTCTCTGAAATGAATGCACAGGTCACAGAACAGTTTCTTGGAACGCTTCTTCTAGGTTTTATATCAGGATATTTCACATTTCACCATTGTCTTCAATGTGCTGTGACATATCACTTTTTCAGTTTTACAGGAAAAGTGTTCAAATACTGTCTTATGAGAAAAGAGACATAATACCCTGAGTGGAATGCACACATCACAAAGCAGTTTCTCAGAAAGCTACTCTCCAGATGTTATCTGAATATATCTCCTTCTTCACCGTAAAATTGAATATGCTCCTGAATGTTTGTTCCTGAATCCGTCCATGATGCAGTTTCAAAACTGCATAATAGAAAGACAGTTTTATCTATGTGAGATGAATAGACATATCTATCACAGAGCAGTTTCACAGAAAGCTTCTTTCCATTTTTTGTCTGAGGATAGTTCCTTTTTCACCATAGCCGTCTAAATAACCCCGAATGTCCCCTGGTAACATTTTCTCCAAAGGGGATTCCCCAATCCTCTATGAGAAGAAAAGTAAAACTCTGTGATTGGAATGCACACATCACAAAGCAGCTCCTCGGAAATCTCCTCTCCAGTTTTTATCTGAAGATATTTCCTTATTCACCATAAATCTAAAAGTGCTCCCGAATATCACTTCGCAGACTAAATAAAAACACTGTTAGAATACTGTTCCTTGAAAACAGAAGCTTAACTGTGCGAGTGGAATTCACATGACCCAGAGCAGTTTCGCAGAGAGTTTCCTTCTGGTTTTTATTGGAGAGTTTTTTTCCCGCATATTCTTAAGAGCATTCCCAAATGTCCTTTCTCAGGATCCACAGAAACAGTGATTTCAAACTGCTCTATACAAAGGATGATTTATATCAATGAGATGAATACACACATCACAAAGCAGTTGCCCCAAAAACTTCTCTCTGGTTTTCATTGGAAGACGTTTCCTTTCTCACCACAATCCTCTGGGCACCACTGAATATCCCTTCACAAATTCCTCAAAGACAGAGTTCCCAAACTGTTCAACGTAGTGTAATCTTTAACACTTTGAAATGAATGCACACGTCAGAGAGTAGTTTGTGGAACGCTTTACTTCTTTCTGGGTTTTATTTCAGGATACTTCACTTTTTGCTATTGTCTTCAATGAGCTGAAAAATATCACTTTTTCATTTTTATAGGAAGAGTTTTGAAACACTGCTTCAAGAGAAAAGAGATATAACTCCCTGAGAGGAATGCACACATCACAAAGCAGTTTCTCAGAAAGCTTCTCTCCAGTTTTTATCTGAAGATATCTCCTATTTCCCCACAGGCCTGATTGTGCTCCCAAATGTCCCTTCGTGAATCTGCCCATGATGCAGTTTCAAAACTGAGTCATAGAAAAAAAGTTTTATCTATGTGAGATGAATAGACATATCTATTACAAAGCAGTTTCACAGAAAGCTTCTTTCCAGTTTTTGTCTGAGGATAGTTCCTTTTTCATCTTAGCCATCCATATACTCTCGAATGTCCCCTGGTTGCTTTTTCTCCAAACCGAATTCCCCAATCCTCTCTGAGAGGAAAAGTATAACTCTGTGAGTGGAATGCACACATCTCAAAGCATCTCCTCAGAAATCTTCTCTCCAGTATCTATCTCATGATATTTCCGTTCTCACCAGAAGTCTCAAAGTACTCCCGAGTATCCCTTAGCTGACTAACCTAAAACAATGTTAGAATACTGCTCAATGAAAACAGAACTTTACTGAGCGTATGGACTTCAAGAGACCTAGAGCAGTTTCACATAAAGATTCCTTCTGGTTTTTATTGGAGGGTATTTCTTCCTTAGCACATTCTCAAGCGTTTTCCCAAATGTCCTTTCTCAGGTTCCACAGAAACAGTTATTTCAAACTGGTGAATCCAAAGAATGATTTAACTCTATGAGATGAATACATATATCACAAAGCAGTTGCTCTGAAAGCTTCTCTCCAGCTTTCATTGGAAGACGTTTCCTTTCTCATCACAAGCCTCCGGGTGCCACTTTATATCCCTTCACAGACTCCTCTAAGGCAGACTTTCCAAATTGGGAAACGTAGTGTAAGCTTTAACTGTCTGAAATGAATGCACACGTCAGAGATCAGTTTCTTGGAAGGCTTCTTTCTGGGTTTAATTTCAGGATATTTCACTTTTTGCCATAGTCTTCAATGTGCTGTAAAGTATCACTTTTTCAGTTTTACAGGAACAGTGTTCAAAGACTGACTTATGATAAAAGAGGTAAAACTCCCAGAGAGGAATGCACACATCACAAAGCAGTTCCTCAGAAAGCTTCTCTCCAATTTTTATCTGAAGATGTCTCCTATTTCTCCCCAGGCCTGCATGTGCTCCTGAAAGTCCCTTCGCGAATCCATCATGAAGGAGTTACAAAACTGTGTAATAGAAAAAAGTTCTATCTATGAGAGATGAATAGACATATCTATCACAAAGCAGTTTCACAGAATGCTTCTTTCAAGTTTTTGTCTGAGGATATTTCCGTTCTATCCATAGCCGTCCATATAATACCGAACGTTCCCTGGTAGGTTTTTCTCCAGACGGGATTCCCCAATCTTCTATGAGAAGTAAGGTATGACTCTGTGAATGGAGTGCACACGTCACAAGGCAGCTCCTCGGATATCTTCTGTCCACTATCCATCTGATGATATTTCCATTTTCACGGTAAGCCTCAAAGCCCTCCCGAGTATCCCTTAGCTGACAAACCTAAAACAGTGTTGGGATACTGTTCAATGAAAGCAGAATCTTAACTATGAGAGTGGCCTTCACGTGACCCAGAGGAGTTTCACAGAAAGTTTCCTTCTGGTTTTTAACGGAGGGTATTTCTTCTTCAACATATTCTTAAGAGCGTTCCCAAATGTCTTTTCTCAGGTTCCACAGAAACAGTGATTTCAAACTGCTCAATCCAAAAAATAATTAAACTCTACGAGATGAATACACACATCACAAACCATTTGCTCCAAAAGCTTCTCTTCAGTTTTCATCGGAAGACGTTTTCTTTCTCAACACAAGCCTCCGGGCGCCACTTAATATCCCTTCACAGTTTCCTCAAAGACAGAGTCTCCAAACTGGGCAACGTAGTGGAAGCTTTAACCCTCTGAAATGAATACAGACGTCAGAGTGCAGATTCTTGGAACGTTTCTTTCTGGGTTTTATTTCAAGATATTTCAATTATCGCCATAGTCTTCAATGGGCTGCAAAATATCACTTTTTCAGTTTTACAATAACAGTTTTCAAACACAGTTTTATTAGAAAAGAGGTATAACTCCCTGAATGGAATGCACACATCACAATGCAGTGTCTCAGAAAGCATCTCCCCACTTTTTATCTGAAAATATCTCCTTTTTCAGCATACCCCTGAATGTGCTCCCAAATGTCCCTTCGTGAAACCGTCCATCACGCAGTTTCAAAACTGCCTAATTGAAAGACGTTTTTATCTATGTGAGATGAATAGACATATCCATCCCAAAGCAGTTTCACAGAACGCTTCTTTCCAGTTTTTGTCTGAGGATATTTCCTTTTTCACCATAGCCGTCCATATAATGCTGAATGTCCCCTGGTAACTTTTTCTCCAAACGGGATTCCCAGTTCTCTATGAGAGGAATAGTATAACTCTGTGAGTGGAATACACACGTCACAAAGCAGCTCCACGGAAATCTTCTCTCTAGTATCTATCTGAAGTGGTTTCCTTTTTCACCATAAGCCTCAAAGCGCTGTCAATTATCCCTTACCTGACTAAACTAAAACAGTGTTAGAAAACTGCTCAATGAAAACAGAATCTTAATTGTACGAGTGAAATTCACGTGACCTAGAGCAGTTTCACAGAAAGTTTCCTTCTGATTTTCATCAGAGGGTATTACTTTTTCGGCACATTCTTAAGAGCATTCCCAAATGTCCTTTCTCAGGTTCCACCAAAACAGTGATTTCAAACTGCTTAGTCCAAACAATGATTTAAGTCTATGAGATGAATACACACATCACAAAGCAGTTGCTCTGAAAGCTTCTTTCCAGCTTCCATTGGAAGACCTTTCCTTTCCTGAAACAAACCTCTGGGGTCCACTTAATATCCTTTAACAGATTCCCCAAAGAAAGAGTTTAAAAACTGGGCAACGTAGTGTAAACTTTAACCCTCTGAAATGAATGCACACGTCAGAGAGCAGTTTCTTGGAACGCTTCTTTCTGGGTTTTATTTCAGGATATTTCACTTTTCACCATAGTCTTCAATGGGCTGCAAAGTATCACATTTTCAGTTTTATATGAACAGTGTTCAAATGCTGCCTTATGAGAAAAGAGGTATAACTGAATAAGTGGAATGCACACATCACAAAGCAGTTTCTCAGAAAGCTTCTCTCCAGTTTTTTTCAGAAGATATCTCCTATTTCCCCACTGGTGTGAATGTTCTCCTGAAAGCCTCTTCGCGAATCCATCATGAAGGAGTTTCAGAACTGTGTAATAAAAACAATGTTTTATTTATGTGAGATGAATAGACATATCTATCGCAAAGCAGTTTCACAGAAAGCATCTTTCCAGTTTTTGTCTGAGGATATTTCCCTTTTCACCATTGCTGTCCACATAATCCCGAGTGTTCCCTGGTAGCTTTTTCTCCAGACGGAATTCCTAATACTCTATGAGACGAAAGTTATAACTCTGAGTGAAATGCACACGTCACAAGGCAGCTCCTCAGAAATCTTCTCTCCAGTACCTATCTGATGATATTTCCATTTTCACTGTAAGACTCAAAGTGCTCCTGAGTATCCCTTAGCTGACTAACCTAAAACTGTGTTCGGGTACTGCTAAATGAAAACAGAAGAATAACAGTGTGAGCGACCTTCACGTGACCTAGAGCATTTTCACAGAAAGATTCCTTCTGTTTTTTAACGAAGAGTATTTCTTTTTCAGCATATTCTTAAGAGCATTCCCAAATGCCCTTTCTCAGGTTTCAGAGAAACAGTGATTTCAAACTGCTCAATCCAAGAGTTGATTTAACTCTATGAGGTGGATACAAAACTCACAAAGCAGTTGCCCCGAAAGCTTCTATCCAGTTTTCTTCAGAAGATGCTTCCTTTTTCACCACAAGCCTCCAGGCACCTCTTAATAACCCTTCACAGATACCACAAATACAGAGTTTCAAAATAGGCAACCTAGTGTAAGCTTTAACTCTCTGAAATGAATGCACATGTCATAGAGCAGTTTCTTGGAATGCTTCTTTCTGGGTTTTATTTCAGGATATTTCACTTTTCCCCATAGTCTTCAATTTGCTGAAAAATATCACATTTTCAGATTTACCAGACCAGAGTTCAAACACTGCCTTATGAGAAAAGAGTTATAACTCCCTGAGTGCAATGCACACATCACAAGGCAGTTTCTCAGAAAGCTTCTTTCCAGTTTTTATCTGAAGTTATCTCCTATTCTCCCCTGAGCCCTGAATGTGCTCCCGAATGTCCCCTCACGAATCGGTTAATGATGCAGTTTCAAAACTGCGTAACAGAAAGTAAGTTTAATCTGTGTGAGGTGAATAGACATTTCCATCACAAAGCAGTTTCACAGAAAGTTTCTTTCCAATTTTTGTGAGAGGATATTTCCTTTTTCACCATGGCCGTCCATATACTCCCAAATGCCCCCTGGTAGCTTTTTCTCCAAATGGGATTCCTCCATCCTCTATGAGAAGAAAGGTATAACTGTGTGAGTGGAAATCACACATCACAAAGCAGCTCCTCAGAAATCTTCCTTCCAGTATCTATCTGAAGATATTTCCGTTTTCACCATATGCCTCAAAGCACTCCCGAATATCACTTCAGTGACTAAACAAAAAGAGTGTTAGAATACTGCTCAGTGAAAACAGAAGATTAACTGTGCAAATGGACTTCACGTGACCTAGAGAAGTTTCACAGAATATTTCCTTCTGGTTTTATTGGAGGCTATTTCTTTTTCAGCATATACTTAAGAGCATTCCCATATGTCCTTTTTCAGTTTTCACAGAAACAGTGACTTCAAACTGCTCAATCCAAGGAATGATTTAACTCTAAGAAATGAATGCACACATCAGAAAGCAGTTGTGATGAAAGCTTCTGTCCAGTTTTCATTGGAAGACCTTTCCTTTCTCACCACATGCCTGTGGGCATCACTTAATATAACTTCACAGATTCTTCAAATACGGATTTTCCAAACTGGGTAACGTAGTGTAAAGTTTAACTCTCTGAAATGAATGCACACGTCAGAGAGCAGTTTCTCACAATGCTTCTTTCTGGGTTTCATTTCAGGATATTTCATTTTTCACCATAGACTTCAATGTGCTGCAAATATCACCTTTTTCAGTTTTAGAGAAACAGTGTTCGAACACTGCCTTATGAGAAAAGACGTATAACTCCCTGAGTGAAATGCACACATCACAAAGCAGTTTCTCAGAAAGCTTCTCTCCAGTTTTTTCTGAAGATATTTCCTATTTCCCCACAAGTCTGAATGTGCTTCCGAATGTCTCTTCACGAATCCATCCAAGACACAGTTTCAAAACTGCATAATAGAAAGTTTTATCTTTGTGAGATGAATGGACATATCTATCTCAAATCAGTTTCACTGAAAGCTTCTTTCAAGTATTTGTCCGAGGATATTTCCTTTTTCATCATAACGGTCCATGTACTCCAGAATGTCCCCTGGAAATTTTTTCTCCAAACGGGCTTCCCAAATTCCCTTTGAGAACAAAAGTATAACTCTGTGAGTGAAATGCACAAATCACAAAGCAGCTCCTCGGAAATCTCCTTTCCTTTATCCATCTGAAGATATTTCCGTTTTCACCATGAGCCTCAAAGTGCTCCCGAGTATCCCTTAGCTGACTAACCTGAAACAGTGTTAGAATACTGCTCAATGAAAACAGAAGGTTAACTGTGTGAGTGGAATTCACGTGACCTAGAGCAGTTTCACAGAAAGTTTCATTCTGGTTTTTATCTGAGTGTATTCCCTTTTCAGCATATTCTTAAGAGCGTTCCCAAATGTCCTTTCTCATGTTCCACAGAAATGGTGATTTCACACTGCTGAAACCAAAGAATGATTGAATTCTATGAGATGAATTCAAACATCACTAAGCAGTTGCTACAAAAGCTTCTCTCCAGTTTTCATCAGAGGACATTTAATTTCTCACCACAAGCCTCTGGGCCCCATTTAATATCCCTCCACAGATTCCTCAAAGACAGAGTTTTCAAACTGGTCAATGTAATCTAAGCTTTAACTCTCTGAAATGAATGCACACGTCAGAGAGCAGTTTCTTGGAACGCTTCTTTCTGGGTTTTATTTCAGGATATTTCACTTTTCACCGTAGACTTCAATGCGCTGTGCAACATCACTGTTTCAGTTTTACACGATCATTGTTCAAACACTGACTTCTGAGCAAAGAGATATAACTCCGTGAGTGGAACGCACATATCAGAAAGCAGTTTCTAAGAAAGTTTCTTTCCAGGTTTTATCTGAAGACATCTCCTATTTCCCCACAGGCCTGAAGGTGCTCTCGAATGTCCTGTCGTGAATCTATCCATGACGCAGATTGAAATCTGCATAATAGAAAGAAAGTTTTATCTATGTGAAATGAATAGACATATCTATCACAAAGTATTTTCACAGAAAACTTTTTTTCCAGTTTTTTTCTGAGGATATTTCCTTTTTCACCATAGCCATCCATATAATCCTGAATTTCCCCTGGTAACATTTTTCTCCAAACGGTATTCCCCCAATCCTCTATGAGAAGAAAAGTATAACTCTGTGAGTGGAATCTACACTTCACAAAGTAGCTCCTCGAAAATCCACTCTCCAGTATCTGTCTGAGGATATTTTCATTTTCACTGTAAGTCTCAAAGTGCTCCCGAGTATCCATTAGGGACTAACCCAAAACAGTAGTAGAATACTGCAAAATGAAAGGAGAAGCTTAACTGTGCAAGTGGACTTCACGTGACCTAGAGCAGTTTCTCAAAAAGTTTCCTTCTGGTTTTTATTGGAGGGTATTACTTTTTCAGCATATTCTTAAAAGTGATCCCAAATGTCCTTTCTCAGGTCCCAGAGGAACAATGACTTCAAACTGCTCAATCCAGAGAATGATTTAACTCTCTGAGATGAATACACACATCACAAAGCAGGTGCTCCGAAAGCTTCTCTCCCATTTTCATCAGAAGTCGTTGCCTTTCTCACCACAATCCCCCGATCGCCACTTAATATCCCTTCACAGATCCCTCAAAGACAGAGTTTCCAAACTGGGCAACGTAGTGGAAGCTTTAACACTCTGAATTGAATACACACGTTAGAGTGCAGTTTCTTGGAACGTTTCTTTCTGGGTTTTATTTCAGGATATTTCACTTTTCACCATAGTCTACAATGCGCTGCAAAATATCACTTTTTCAGTTTTACAGGAACAGTGTTCAAACACGGCCTTATGAGAAAAGAAGTATAACTTCCTGGGCGGAATGAACACATCACAAAGCAGTTTCTCAGAAATCTTCTCTCCAGTTTTTATCTGGAGGTATTTCCTATTTCCCAACATTCCTGAATCTGCTCCGAAAGTCCCTTCGCGAATCCATCATGATGCATTTTAAAAATGGCGTAATAGAAAGAAAGTTTTATCTACGTGAGATGAATAGATATATCTTTCACAAATCTGTTTCACAGAAAGCTTCTTTCCAGTTTCTGTCTGAGGATATTTCCTATTTTACCATAACCATCCATATACTCCTGAATGCCCCTGCTACGTTTTTCTCCAAACGGGATTCCCCAATCCTCTATGAGAAGAAAAGTATAACTCTGTGAGTGGAATACACATGTCACAAAGCAGCTCCTCGGAAATCTTCTTTCCAGTATCTACCTGAAGATATTTCCGTTTTCACTGCAAGCGTGAAAGTGCTCCCAACTATCCCTTACCTGACTAACCTAAAACAGTGTTAGAATACTGCTCAATGAAAACAGAAGTTTAACTATGTGAGTGGACTTCATATGACCTATATTAGTTTCACAGAAATTTTCCTTCTGGTTTTTATCGGATGTTATTTCTTTTTTGAAATATTCTTAAGAACGTTCCCAAATGTCCTTTCTCAGGTTCCACAGAAACAGTGATTTCATATTGCTCAATTCAAAGAATGATTTAAAACTATGAGATGAATATCCATATCACAAAGCAGTTGCATCGAAAGCTTGTCTCCAGTTTTCATCAGAAGACATTTCGTTCTCACTATATGCCTCCAGGAGTCTCTTAATACCCCTTCACAGATTCCTCAAAGACAGAGTTTCCAAACTGGACAACGTAGTGTAAGCTTTAACTCTGAAATGAATGCCCAAGTCAGAGAGCAGTTTCTTGGAACACTTCTTTCTGGGTTTCATTTCAGGATATTTCACTTTTTGCCTTGCTCTTCAATGTGCTGAGAAAGTTTCTCTACAGTTTTTATCCAAATATATCTCCTATTTACCCACAGGCCTGAATTTACACTCGAATGTCCCTTCACGAATCTGTCCATGTTGCCGTTTCAAAACTGCATAACAGAAAGTTTTTTCTATGGGAGATGAATGGACATATATATGACAAAGCGGTTTCGCAGAAAGCTTCTTTCCAGTTTTTGTCTGAGGATATTTCCTCTTTCACCATAGCCATCCACATAATCCCAAATGTGCCGTGGTAGCTTCTCCTCTAAATGGGATTCCTCAATCCTCTATGAGTAGAAAAGTATAACACTGTGAGTCAAATGCACTTGTCACAAAGCAGGACCTCGGATATCTTCTCTCCAGTATCTATCTGAAGATATTTCCGTTTTCACTGTAATCCTCAAAGCTCCCCCCAATTATCCCTTAGCTGAATAACCTAAAATAATGTTAGAATATGGCTCAGTGAAAACAGAACCTTAACGGTGTGAGCAAAATTCACGTGAGCTTGAGCAGTTTCACAGAAAGTTTCTTTCTGGTTTTTATTGGAGGGTATTTCTTTTTCAGCATATTCTTAAGTGCGTTCCCAAAAGTCCATTCTCAGGTTCCACAGAAACAGTGATTTCAAACTGCTCAATCGACAGAATGATTTAACTCTATGAGAGGAATACACACATCACAAAGCAGTAGCCCCAAAAGCTTCTCTTCAGTTTTCATCGGAAGATGTTTCGTTTCTCACCACAAGCCTCTGGGTGTCACCAAATAGCCCTTCACCGATTCCTCAAAGACAGAATTTTCAAACTGGGCAATGCAATGTAAGCTTTGACTATCTCAAGTGAATGCACACGACAGAGAGCAGATTCTTGGAATGCTTCATTCTGGGTTTTATGTCAGGATATTGCACTTTTCGCCATAGTCTTCAATGTGCTGCAAAGTTTCACTTATTCACTTTTACAGGAACAGTGTTCAAACACTGCCTTATGAGAAAAGTGGTATAACTCCTTGATTGAAATGCGTTCATCAAAAAGCAGTTTCTCAGAAAGCTTCTCTCCAGTTTTTACCTCAAGTTTTCTCCTATTTCCAGACATGCCTGAATGTGCTCTCGAATGTCCCTTCGCGAATCCGTCCATGACACGGTTTAAAAACTGCGTAATACAAATAAAGTTTTATCTATATGAAATGAATAGACATATCTATCAAAAATCAGTTTCACGGCAACTTTTTTTCCAGTTTTTGTCAGAGGATATTTCCTTTTTCACCTTAGCCATCCATATACTCGCGAATGTCCCCTGATTGCTTTTTCTCCAAATGAGACTTCCCAATCCTCTTTGAGAAGAAAAGTATAACTCTGTGAGTGGAATGCACACATCTCAAAGCAGCTCCTCAGAAATCTTCTCTCCAGTATATATCTGAAGAGATTTCTGTTTTCACCATAAGTCTCAAGGTGCTCCTGAGTGTCCTTTAGCTGACAAACCTAAAACAGTGTAAGAATACTGCTCAATGAAAACAGAAGCTTAACTGTGCAAGTGGTATTCACCTGATCTAGAGCAGTTTCACAGAAAGATTTCTTCTGGTTTTTTTTGGAGGGTATTACTTTTTCAGCATATTCTTAAGAGCGTTTCCAAATGTCCTTTCTCAGGTTCCACAGAAACAGTGATTTCAAACTGCGCAATCCAAAGAATGATTTAACTCTATGAGATCAATAGAGACATCACAAAGCAGTTGCTCTGAAAGCTTCTCTGCAGTTTTCATAGGAAGACATTTCGTTTCTTACCACAAGCCTCAGTGCGCCACTTAATATCACTTCATAGATTCCTCAAAGACAAAGTTTCCAAACTGGGCAATGGAGTGTCAGCTTTAACTCTCTGAAAGTAATGACCACGTCAGAGATCACTTTCTTGGAACGCTTCTTTCTGGGTTTTATTTCAGGATATTTCACTTTTCACCATAGTCTTCAATGTACTGCAAAATATCACTTTCTCAATTTTACAGGAGCTGTGTTCAAACACTGCCTTATGAGAAAAGAAGTATAAGTCCCTGAGTGGAATGTTCACATCACAAAGCAGTTTCTCAGAAAGCTTCTCTTGTATTTTTATCTGAAGATATTTCCTCTTTCCTCACAGTCCTGAGTGTGCTCCCAAATGTCCCTTCGCGAATCCGTCCGTGATGCAGTTTCAAAACTGTGTATAGAGAGAATGTTTTATCTATGTGAGATGAATACACATATCTATCCCAAAGCAGTTTCACAGAGAGTTTCTTTCCAGTTTTGTTTGAGTATATTTCCTTTTTCATCGTAGCCATCCATATACTTCCAAATGTCTCCTTGTATCATTTTCTCCAAATGGGATTCCCCAATCCTCTATGAGAAGAAAAGTATAACTCTGTGAGTGGAATCCTCATGTCACAATGCAGCTCCTTGGAAATCTTCTCTCTAGTATCTCTCTGAAGGCATTACTTTTTTTCACCGTAAGCCTCAAAGTGCTCCCGAGTATCCCTTAGCTGACTAATCTAAAACAGTGTTAGAATACTCCTCAATGAAAATGAATATAGAAGCTTAACTGTGCGAGTTTAATTCACGTGACCTAGAGCAGTTTCACAGAAAGTTTCCTTCTGGTATTTATCGGAGGGTATTTCATTTTCAGCATATTTAAGAGCGTTCCGAAATGTACTTTCCCAGGTTCCACAGAAGCAGTGATTTCAAGCTGTTCTATCTAAAGAATGATTTATCTCTATGGGATGAATACACACATCACAAAGCAGTGGCTCCGAAAGCTTCTCTGCAGTTTTCATCATAAGACATTTCATTTCTCTCCACAAGCCTCCAGGGGTCACTTAATAGCACTTCGCAGATACCTCAAAGACAGAGTTTCCAAACTGGACAAAGCAATGTAAGCTTTATCTCTGTGAAATGAATGCAAACGTCACAGAACAGTTTCTTCAAACGCTTTTTTCTGGGTATTTTTTCAGGATATTTCACTTTTCGCCATAGGCTTCAATGTGCTGCAAAATGTCACTATTTCAGTTGTACAGGAACAGTATTCAAACACTGCCTTATGAGAAAAGTGTCAAAACACCCTGAGTGGAATGCTCACATCACAAGTCAGTTTCTGAGAAAGCTTCTCTGAAGTTTTTTTCTGAAGATATCTCCTATTTCCCCACAGGCCTGAAAGTGTTCCCAAATGTCCCCTCGCAAATCCGTCCATGGCCCAGTTTAAAAACTGTCTAATAGAAAGAAAGTTTTATCTATGTGAGATGAATAGACATATCTATCACAAACCAGTTTCACAGAAAGCTTCTTTCCAGTTTTTGTCTGAGGATAGTTCCTTTTTCATCATTGTGATTCATATACTCCCGAATGTCCCCTGGTAGCTTTTTCTCCAAAAGGGATTCCCCAATACTGTATGAGAAGAAAAGTATAACTCTTTGAGTGTAATGTACACGACACAAAACAGCTCCTGGGGAATCGGCTCTCCAGTATCTATCTCAAGACTGTTCCATTTTCACCGTATGCCTCAAATCACTCCGGAGTATCCCTTAGCTGACTAAACTAAAACAGTGTTAGAATACTGCTCAATGAAAACAGAAGCTTAAATATTCGAGTGCAATTCACATGATCAAGAGCAGTTTCACAGAAATTTTCCTTCTGGTTTTTATCTGAGGGTATTTCTTTTTCAGCATATTCTTAAGAGCATTCCCAAATGTTCTTTCTGAGGTTGCACAGAAACAGTGATTTCAAACTGCTCAATCCAAAGAACGATTTAATTCTATGAGGTGAATACACACATCACAAAGCAGTTGCTCGGAAAGCTTCTCTTCAGTTTTCATTGTAAGACATTTCCTTTTCACCACAAGCCTATGGACGCAACTTAACATCCCTTCACAGATTTAATAATGACAGAGGTTCCAAACTGGGCAACGTAGGGTAAGCTTATTTCTCTGAAATGAATGCTCATGTAGGAGAGCCGTTTTTTGGAATGCTTCTTTCTTGGTTTTATTTCCTTATATTTCACTTTTCACCATAGTCTTCAATGCACTGCAAAATATCACTTTTTCCGTATTACAGGAACAGTGTTTAAACACTGCCTCATGAGAAGAGTTATAACTCCCTGAGTGGAATGCACACATCACAAAGCAACTTCTGTGAAAGCTTCTTTGCAGTTCTTATCTGAAGATATCTCCTATTTCCCCCTCATGCCTGAATGTGCTCCTGAATGTCACTTCTCAAATCTGTCCATCACGCTGTTTCAAAACTGTGTAGTAAAAAGAAAGGTTTATCTATGTGAGATGTAGAGACATATTATCACAAAGCAGTTTCACAGAAATCTTCTTTCCAGTTTTTGTCTGTGGATATTTCCTTTTTCACCATAGCGATCTATATACTCCCAAATGTCCCCCGGTAGCTTTTTCTCCAATCGGGATTCCCCAATCCTCTATGAGAAGAAAAATATAACTCTTTGAGTGGAATGCACACATCAACAAAGCAACTCCTCGGAAATTTTCTCTCCAGTACCTATCTGAAGATATTTCTGTTTTCACCATAAACCTCAAAGCACTCCCGAGTGTCCCTTAGCTGACTAACCTAAAACAGTGTTAGAATACTTCTCAATGAAAACAGAAACTTAACTGTGCAAGTGGACTTCACGTTACCTAGAGCAGTTTCACAGAATGTTTCCTTCTGTTTTTTATCAGAGGGTATTTCTTTTTCAGCATATTCTTAAGAGTGTTCCCAAATGTCCTTTCTCAGGTTCCTCAGAAACAGTGATTTCAAACTGCTTAATCCAAAGATTGATTTAAGTGTATGAGATGAATACACACATCACAAAGCAGTTGCTCCAAAAGCTTCTCTCCAGTTTTCATTGGAAGACGTATCTTTTCTCACAAAAATCCTAAGGGCGCCATTTCATATGCCTTCACAGATTGCTCAAAGACAGTTTCCAAACAGAGCATCATAGTGTAAGATTTAACTCTCTGAAATGAGTGCACACGTCAGAGAGCAATTTCTTGGAACACTTCTTTCTGGGTTTTATTTCAGAATATTTCACTTTTCGCCATAGTCTTCGATGCTGTGCAAAATATCACATTTTCAATGTTACAGAAACAGTGCTCAAACACTACCTTATGAGAAAAGAGATATAACCCCGACTGGAATGCGCACATCACAAAGCAGTTTCTCAGAAAGCTTCTCTTCTCTTTTTATCTGAAAATATTTGCTATTGCCTCACAGTCCTGAACGTGCTCTCGAATGACCCTTCGCGAATCCGTCCATGATGCAGTTTCAAAACTGAGTCATAGAAAGAAAGTTTTACCTATGTGAGATGAATAGACATATCTATCACAAAGCAGTTTCACAGAAAGCCTCTTTCCAGTTGTTGTCTGAGGATACTTCGTTTTTCACCGTAGCTGTCCATATACTCCCAAATGTCCTCTGGTAGTTTTTTTCTCCAAACGGGATTCCACAATCCTCTATGAGAAGAAAAGTATAACTATGTGACTGTAATGTCCACATCACAAAGCAGCTTCTCAGAAATCTGCTCTCCAGTATCTGTTGGAAGATATTTCCACTTTCACGGTAAGCCTCAGAACGCTCCCAAGCATCCCTTAGCTGACTATCCTAAAACAATGTTGGAATACTGCTCAATGGAAACTGAAGCTTCTCTGTGTGAGTTGACTTGACGTGACCTAGAGCAATTTCACAGGAAGTTTCCTTCTGGTTTTAATCAGAGGGTATTTCTTTTTCAGCGTATTCTTAAGAGCGTTCCCAAGTTTCCTTTCTGAGGTTCCACAGAAATAGTGATTTCAAACTGCTCAATCCAAAGAAAGAATTATCTCTATGAGAGGAATACACACATGACAAAGCAGCTGTTCCGAAAGCTTCTCTTCACTTTTCATCGGAAGATATTTCCTTTCTCACCACAAGCCTCTGTGCGCTACTTCATATCCCTTCACAGATTCCTCAAAAACGGAGTTTTCAAACTGGTCACCATTGCATAACCTTTAACTCTCTGAAATGAATGCACAAGTCAGAGAGCAGTTTCTTGGAATGCTTCTTTCTGAGTTTTATTTCAGGATATTTCACTTTTCACCGAAGTGTTCAATGCACTGCCAAATATCACTTTTTCAGTTTTACAGGAACAGTGTTCAAACACTGCCTTATGAGAAAAAAGGTATAATTCCCTGAGTGGAATGTGCACAACACAAAGCAGCTTCTCCGAATGCTTCTCTCCAGTTTTTATCTGAAGATGTCTCCTATTTCCCCTCAGGCCTGAATGTGCTCCTGACTGTCCCTTTGCAAATCCGTCCATGACGCAGGTTCAAAACTGTGTAATAGAAAAAATGTTTTATCTATGTGAGATGTATAGACATAACTATCACAAAGCATATTCACAGATAGCTTCTTTCTGTTTTTTTCTGACGGTATTTCCTTTTTCAACATAGCCATCCATTTAAACCCGAAAGTACCCTGGTAGCTTTTTCTCCAAATGGGATTCCCAAAAACCTATGAGAAGAAAAGTATTTAGAATCTGTGTTTAGAATGCACACGTCAGAAAGCATTTCCTTGGATATCTTTTCTCCTGTTTCTATCTGAAGATAATAGCTTTTTCCCCTCAAAGTGTTCCGGAATATCACTTCTCAGACTAAACAAAAACAGTGTTAGAATATTGTTCAATTAAAGCAGAAGCTTAACTGTGTGAGTGGAATTCTTGTGACACAGAGCCGTTTCACAGAAAGTTTCCTTCTGGTTTTTATTGGAGGGTATTTCTTTTTCAACATATTCTTTAGAGCGTTCCCAAATGTCCTTTCTCAGGTTCCTCAGAAACAGTGATTTCAAACTGCACAATCGAAAGAATGATTTAACTCTATGAGATGAATAAACACATAACAAAGCAATTGCTCCAAAAGCTCCTGTCCAGTTTTTATCGGAAGACGTTTAGTTTTTTACCACAAGCCTCCCGGCGCCACTTAATATCCCTTCATAGATTCCTCAAAGACAGAGTTTCCAAACTGTTCAACGTAGTGTAAGCTTTAACTCTCTAAATGAATGAATACATCAGACAGCATTTTCTTGGTGTGCTTCTTTCTGGGTTTTATTTCAAGATATTTCACTTTTCGCCATAGTCTTCAATGCATTGCAAAATATCACTTTTTCAGTTTTACAGGAGCAGTGTTCAAACACTGCCTTATGAGTAAAGAGGCATAACTCCTTGAGTAGAATACACACATCACAAAGTAGTTTCTCAGATAGCTTCTCTCCCGTTATTATCTGAAGATATATCCTTTTTCCCCACAGGTCTGAATGTGCTCCCAAATGTCCCTTCACGAATCCGTTCATGATGCAGTTTCAAAACTGCATAATAGAAAGAAAGTTTTATCTATATGATATGAATAGACATATCTAACACAAATCAGTTTCACAGAAAGCTTCTTTCCAGTTTTTGTCTCAGGATATTTCCGTTTTCACCATAGCCACCCATATACTCCCGAATGTCCCCTGATCGCTTTTTCTCCAAACGGGATTGTCCAATTCTCTATGAGAAGAAAAGTATAACTCTATGAGTTGAATGCACATGTCACAAAGCAGATCCTCAGAAATCTTCTCTACAGTATCTATCTGAAGATATTTTCATTTTCACCATAATCGTAAAAGCGCTCCCGAGTATCCCTTAGCTGAATCATCTAAAACAGTGTTATGATACTTCTCAATGAAAACAGAAGTTTAACTGTGCAAGTGATATTCACGTGACCTTAACCAATTTCACAGGAAGTTTCCTTCTGGTTTTTATTGGATGGTATTACTTTTTCAGCATATTCTTAAGAACATTCCCAAATGTCCTTTCTGAGGTTCCACAGAAACAGTGATTTCAAACTGCTCAATTCAAACAATGATTTAAGTCTATGAGATGAATACACACATCACAAATCAGTTGCTCCGAAAGCTTCTCTGCAGTTTTCACCAGAAGACGCTTCCTTTTTCCACACAAGCCTCCAGGTGTCACTTAATAGCCCTACACAGATTCCTCAAAGATGGAGGTTCCCAACTGGGCAACGTAGTGTAAGCTTTAACTCTCTTATATGGATGCACACATCAAAGAGCAGTTTCTGGGAACGCTTCTTAATGGGTTTTATTTCAGGATATTTCACTTTTGGTCACAGTCTTCAATGTGCTGCAAAATATCACTTTTTTAGTTTTAGAGGAATAGTGTTCAAACACTGCCTTATAAGAAAAGAGATATAATTCCCTGAGTGGAATGCACACATCACAAAGCAGTTTCTCAGAATGCTTCTCTCCAGTTTTTATCTGAAGATGTCTCCTTTTTCAAGGTACACCTGAATGGGCTTCCTAATGTCCCTTCCCGAATCCATCCATAATGCAGGTTCTAAACTGCGTAATATAAAGAAAGGCTTATTTATGTGAGATGAATATGCAAATGTATCACAAAGCAGTTTCACAGAAAGCTTCTTTCCAGTTTTTTTCTGAGGATATTTCCTCTTTCACCATAGCCATCCACATAATCCCGAATGTCCCGTGCTAGCTTTTTCTCTCAACGGTATTCCGTAATCCCCTCTGAAAAGAAAAGTATAAATCTGTGAGTTGAATGCACATGTAACAAAGCAGCTCCTCAGAAATCTGCTCTCCAGTATCCATCTGAAGATATTTCCGCTTTCACCATAAGCCTCAAAGAGCTCCCGAGTATCACTTAGCTCACTAACCTAAAACAGTGTTAGAATACTGCTCAATGAAATCAGAAGCTTAACTGTGTGAGTGGAATTCCCATGACCAAGAGCAGTTTCACAGAAAGTTTCCTTCTGATTTTTATCAGAGGGTATTTCTTTTTCAGCATATTCTTAAGAGCATTCCCAAATATCATTTCTCAGATATCACAGAGACAGGGATTTCAAACTGCTCTATCCAAAGAATGATTTAACTCTATGAGATGAATACACACATCCCAAGGCAGTTGCTCTGAAAGCTTCTCTCCAGTTTTTATTGGAAGACATTTCCTTTCTCACCACAAGCCTTCGGGCACCACTTATTATCCCTGCACAAATTCCACCAAGGAAGAGTTTCCAAACGGGGCAACATAGTGTAAGTTTTAAATATCTGAAGTGAAAGCACATGTCAGACAGACGTTTCTTGGAACATTTCTTTCTGAGTTTTATTTCAGAATATTTCACTTTTCGCCATAGTCTTCAAAGCACTGAAAAACATCACTTTTTCAGTTTTACAGGAACAGTGTTCTAACACTGCCTTATATGAAAAGAGATAAAACTCCTTGAGTGGAAAGCACACATGACAAAGCACTTCCTCAGAAACTTTCTCTCCAGTTTTTATCCGAAGATATTTCCTTTTTCCCCAAGTTTCTGAATGTGCTCCAGAATGTCCCTTTGTGAATCCGTCCATGACGCAGTTCCAAAACTGCCTAATAGCAAGAAAGTTTTTTCCATGTGAGAAGAATAGATATATCTATTACTAAGCAGTTTCACAAAGATCTTCTTTCCAGTTTTTGTCTGAGGATATTTCATTTTTCAATATAGCCATAAATAAATTTTCAAATGTCCCCTGGTTGCTTTTTCTTCAAACTAGATTCCCCAATACTCTATGAGAAGAAAAGTATAACTCTATGAGTGGAATGCACACATCACAAAGCATCTCCTCAGAAATCTTCTCTCCAGTTTTTATCTGAAGATACTTCCTTTTTCACCGTATGCCTCAAAGTGTTCATTATCACTTCGCAGACTAAACAAAAACAGTGTTAGAATATTGCTCAATGAAAACAGCTTAACAGTGTGAGTGGACAACACGTGACCTAGAGCACTATCACAGAAAGTTTCCTTCTGGTTTTTATTGGAGGGTATTTCTTTTTCAGCATATTCTTAACAGCGTTCCCAAATGTCCTTTCTCAGGTTCCACAGACACAGTGATTTCAAACTGATCAATCGAAAGAATGATTTAACTCTAAGAGATGAATACACACATCACAAAGCAGTTGCTCTGAAAGCGTCTCTCCAGTTTTCAACGGAAGACGTTTTCATTCTCAACACAAGCCTCCATGTGCCACTTAATATCTCTTCACAGATTTCTCAAAGACAGAGTTTCCATACTGAGCAATGCAGTGTAAGCTTTAATTCTCTGAAATGAATGCACATATCAGAGTGCAGTTTCTTGGATCATTTCTTTCTGGGTTTTATATCAGGATAATTCACTTTTCACCATAGTCTTCAATGTGCTGCAAAATATCACTTTTTCCGTTTCAGAGGAACTGTGTTCAAACACTGCCTTATGAGAAAAGAAGTATAATTCCCTGAGTGGAATATTCACATCACAAAGCAGTTTCTCAGAAAGCTTCTCTCAAGTTTTTATCTGAGGATATCTTCTTTTTCACTGTATGCCTGAATGTGCACCCGAATGTCCCGTCGTGAATCCATCCATGACACAGTTTCAAAACTGAATAATAGAAATTTTTATCTACGTCAGATGAATAGACATATCTGTGACAAAGAAGTTTCACAGAAAGCTTCTTTCCAGTTTTTGTCTGAGGACATTTCCATTTTCATCATAGTCGTTCATATCCTCTGAATGTCCCCTGGTCGTTTTTTCTCCAAACGGGATCCCCAATCATCTAGGAGAAAAAAAGTATAACTCTGTGAGAGGAATGCACATGTCACAAAGCAGCTCCTCGGAAATCTTCTCTTCACTTTTTATCTGAAGATATTTCCTTCTTCACCATAAGCCTCAAAGCTCTCCCTAGTATTCGTTAGCTGACTAACCTAAAACAGTGTTAAAATACTGCTCACTGAAAACAGAAGCTTAACTGCACAAGTGAAATTTACTTGACCTAGAGCAGTTTCACAGAAAGTTCTTGTTTTTATCGGAGGGTATTTCTTTTTCAGCATATTCCTAAGAGTGTTCCTAAATGTCCTTTCTCGGGTTGCATGAGAAAGTGATTTAAAATTGCTCAGTTCAAAGAATGATTTAAATCCATGAGATGAATACACACATCACAAAGCAGTTGCTCTGAAAGCTTCTGTCCAGTTTTCATCAGAAGACATTTTCTTTCCCACCACATGCATCCAGGTGCTACTTAATGTCCTTTCACAGATTCCTCAAAGACAGAGTGTCCAAGGGCAACGTAATGTAAGCTTTAACTCTCTGAAATGAATGCACTTATCAGAGGGCAGTTACTTGTTACTTGTTACTTGTTTCTTTCTGGGTTTTATTTCACGATATTTAACATTTAGGCATAGTCTTCAATGCACTGCAAAATATCACTATTTAGTTTTACAGGAACAGTGTTCAAACACTGTCTTATGAGAAAAGAGGTATAAATCCCTGAGTGGAATGCACAAATCACAAAGCAGTTTCTCAGAAAACTTCTCTCCAGTTTTTATCTGAAGATATACCCTTTTTCCCCACAGGCCTGAATATTCTCCCGAAAGCCCTTTCGCGAATCCCTATATGACGCAGTTTCCTTTTTTTTTTTTTTTTGACAGTCTCACTCTGTCACACAGGCTGGAGTGCAGTGGCATGATCTCGGCTCACTGCAACCTCCACCTCCCAGGTTCAAGAGATTCTTCTGCCTCAGCCTCCCGAGTAGCTGGGACTACAGGCGCACGCCACCACGCCCGGCTAATTTTTGTATTTTTAGTACAGACGAAGTTTCACCATATTGGCCAGGCTGGTCTCGAACTCCTGACCTCGTGATCCACCCACCTCAGCCTCCCAAAGTGCTGGGATTACAGGCGTGACCCACCGCGCCTGGCCTGACGCAGTTTCAATCTGCGTAATGGAAAGAATGTTTTATCTATGTGAGAAGAATAGACATATCTATCACAAATCAGTTTCACCGAAAGCTTCTTTTCAGTTTTTGTCTGAGGGTATTTCCTTTTTCACTATAGCTGTCCATATACTCATGAATGTCCCCTGGTAGCTTTTTCTCCAAACAGGATTCCCCAATCCTCTATGAGAAGAAAAGTATAACTGTATGAGTGGAATGCACACGTCCCAAAGCAGCTCATCGGAAATATTCTCCCCAGTATCTATCTGAAGATATTTCCATTTTCACTGCAAGTCTCAAAGCGCTACTGAGTATCCCTTAGCTGACAACCTTATACAGTGTTAGAATAGTACTCAATGAAAACGGAAACTTAACTGTGTGAATGGAATTCACTTGACCTGGAGCGGTTTCACAGAAAGATTATTTTGTGGCTTTTTCGGAGGATATTTCTTTTTCAGCATATTCTTAAGAGCGATCCCAAATTTTCTTTCTCAGTTTCACACAGAAACAGTGAATTTAAACTGCTCTAACCAAAGAATGATTTAACTCTATGAGATGAATGCACAAATCACAAAACAGTTGCTCTTAAAGCATGTTTCCAGTTTTCATCGGAACTCGTTTCCTTTCTCACAGGATGAGGGGTGTACATATTATCCCTTCAAAGATTCCTCAAATAAAGGGTTTTCAAACTTGGCAACGTAGTGTAAGCTTTAAATCTTTGAAATCAATGCACACGTTGGAAAGCAGTTTTTTGGATGCTTCTTTCTGGCTTTTATTTCAGGATATTTCACTTTTCACCATAGTCTTCAATGCGCTGCAAAGTATCACCTTTTCAGATTCACAGGAATAGTGTTCAAACACTGCCTTATGAGAAACGAGGTATAACACCCTGACTGGAATGCACACATCACAAAGCAGTTTCTCAGAAAGCTTCCCTCCCTTTTTTATCTGAAGATATCTCCTTTTTCACTGTACGCCTGAATGTGCTCCCAAAAGTCCCTTTGTGAATGTGTCCAAGATGCAATTACAAAAGTGAGTAATAAAAATAATGTTTTATATATGTGAGATGAATGGATGTATCTATCACAAAGCAGTTTCACAGAAAGCTTCTTTCCAGTTTTTGTTTGAGGATATTTCTTTTTCACCATAGCCATCCATATACTCCTGAATGTCCCCTGGTAGCGTTTTCTCCAAGCGGGATTCCCAATCTTCTATGAGAAGAAAAGTGTAACTCTGTGAGGTGAATTCACCCATCACAAAGCAGCTCCTCTATAATCTTCTCTCCAGTATCTATCGGAAGATATTTTCCTTTTTACCATAAGCCTCAAAGTGCTTCCGAGTAACCCTTAGCTGACACACCTAAAACAGTCTTAGAATACTGTTCATTGAAAACAGTAGCTTAACTGTGAGTGTGGACTTCACGTGACCTAGAGCAGTTTTACAGAAAGTTTCCTTCTGGTTTTTATCGTAGGGTATTTCTTTTTCAGCACTTAAGAGTGCTTTTTCAGCACTTAAGAGTGTTCCCAAATGGCCTTTCTCAGGTTTCACAGAAACAGTAATTTCAAACTGGTCAATCCAAAGAATGATTTGATGCTATGAGTTGAATACATACATCACAAAGCAGTCGCTCTGAAAGTTTCTCTCTAGTTTTCACTGGAAGGTGTATCCTTTGTCACCACAAGCCTCCAGGCACCACTTAACATCCCTTCACAGATTCCTCAGAGTTTCCAAACTGTTCAACGTAGTATAAGCTTTAAGTCTCTGAAATTAATGCACACGTCAGAGAGCAGTTTCTTGGAATGCTTCTTTCTGGGTTTTATTTCAGGCTATTGCACTATTTGCCATAGTCTTCTATCTGCTGCAAAATATCACTTTTTAACTTTTACAGGAACAGTGTTCAAACATTGACTTATGAGAAAAGAGGTATAACACCTTGAGTGGAATGCACACAACACAAAGCAGTTTCTCAGAAAGCTTCTCTACAGTTTTTATCTGAAGATATTTCCAATTTCCCCACAGGCTTGAATGTGCTCCCAAATGTCCCATCATGAATCAGTCTATGACACGGTTCCACATCTCGGTAATAGAAGGAAGATTTTATCTATGTGAGATAATAGACATATATATCACAAAGCAGTTTCACAGAAAGCTTCTTTCCAGTTTTTGTCTGATGATATTTCCTTTTTCACCATATCCGTCCATATACTCCCAAATGTCCCCTGGGAGCTTTTTCTCCAAACGGGATTCCCCAATACTCTATGAGAAGAAAAGTACAACTCTGTGAGTGGAATGCACATGTTACAAAGCAGTTCCTCGGAAATCTTCTCCAGTATCCATCTGAAGATATTTCCGCTTTCACCGTATGCCTCAAAGTGCTCCCGAGTATACCTTGGCTGACTAACCTAAAACAGTGTTAGAATACTGCTCAGTGAAAACAGAAGCTTAACTTTGCGAGTGGACTTCACGTGACCTAGAGCAGTGTCAGAGAAATTTCCTTCTAGTTTTTAATCGGCAGGAATTTCTTTTTCAGCATATCCGTAAGAGCACTCTCTAATGTCCTTTCTCAGTTTCCACAGTAACAGTGATTTCAAACTGGTCAATCCAAAGAATGATTTAACTCTATGGGTTGAATACACACATCACAAAGCAGTTGCTCTGAAAGTTTCTCTCTAGTTTTTATCTGAGGATATCTCCTTTTTCACTGAATGCCTGAATGTGCTCACGAATGTCAATTCGTGAATCCATCCATGATGCAGTTTCAAAACTGCGTAATAAAAAGTTTTATCTATGTGAGATGAATAGACATATCTATCACAAAACAGTTTCACAGAAAGCTTCTTTTCAGTTTTTGTCTGCAGATATTTCCTTTTTTAACACAGTCGTCCATATACTCCAGAATGTCCCCTGATAATTTTTTATCCAAATGGGATTCCCCAATCCTCTATGAGAAGAAAAGTATAACTCTGTGAGAGGGATGCATATGTCACAAAGCAGCTCCTCAGAAATCTTCTCTTCACTTTTTATCTGAGGATATTTCCTTTTTCACCATAAGTCTCAAAGCGCTCCCGAGTATCCCTTAGCTGACTCACCTAAAACAGTGTTAGAATACTGCTCAATGAAAGCAGAAGCTTAACAGTGTGAGTGGAATTCACATGACCTGGAACAGTTTCACAAAAAGTTACTTCTTGCTTTTATCAGAGGGTATTTCTTTTTCAGCATATTCCTAAGAGTGTTCCCAAATGTCCTTTCTCAGGTCCAACAGAAACACTGATTTCAAACTGCTCAGTCTAAAGAATGATTTAACTCCATGAGATGAAAACGCACATCACAGAGCAGTTCCTCTGAAAGCTTCTGTCCAGTTGTAATTGGAAGACGTTTCCTTTCTCACCAGAAGCCTCTGGGCGCCATTTAATATGCTTTCACAGATTTTTCAACGACAGAGTTTCCAAACTGGGCAACGTAGTGTAAGCTGTAACTCTGAAATGAATGCACATGTCCGAGGGCAGTTTCTTTGAACACTTTTTTCTGGGTTTTATTTCAGAATATTTCCCTTTTTGGCATAGTCTTCAATGTGCTGCAAAATATCACTTTTTCAGTTTTACAGGAACAGTGTTCAAACACTACCTTATGAGAAAAGTGATAAAACTCCCTGAGTGGAATGCACACATTACAAAGCAGTTTCTCAGAAAGCTTCTCTACAGTTTTTATCTGAAGATATCTCCTATTTCCCCATAGTCCTGAATGTGCTTGGGAATGTCCCTTCATGAATCTATCCTTGACGCAATTTCAAAACTGCGTAATAGAAAGAAAGTTTTATCTATGAGAGATGAATAGACATATGTATCACAAATCAGTTTCACTGAAAGCTTCCATTCAGTTTTTGTCTGAGGATATTTCCTTTTTCACTGTAGCCATTCACATACTCCCAAATGTCCCCTGTTAGCTTAACTGTGTGAGCAGAATTCACATGACCTAGAGCAGTTTCATAGAAAGTTTCTTTCTGGTTTTTATTGGAGGGTATTTCTTTTTCAGCATATTCTTAAGAATGTTCACAAATGACCTTTCCCAGGTTCCACAGAAACTGTGATTTCAATCTGCTCAAACCAAAAAATGATTTAACTCTATGAGATGAATACACACATCAGAAAGATTCTCTCAAGTGTTCATCCGATATTTCCTTTCTAACCCCAAGCCTCCAGGTGTCACTTAATACACCTTCAAGGACTCCTCAAAGACAGAGTTTCCAAACAGGGCAACGCAGTGTAAGGTTTAACTCTCTGAAATGAATGCACACGCCAGAGAGTAGTGTTTTGGAAAGCTCCTTTCTGTGTTTTATTTCAGGATATTTCCCTTTTCATCATAATTGCAATGGTCTGCAAAATATCACTTTTTCACATTTAGAGGAACAGTGTTCTAACACTGCCTTATTAGAAAAGAGATATAACTCCCTGAGTGGAATGCACACATCACAAAGATATTTCTAAGAAAGCTTCTCTCCAGTTTTTATCTGAAGATGGTTCCTTTTTCACTGTAAGAATGAAAGTGCTCCCGAATGTCCCTTCAAGAATCTTTCCATTACGTAGTTTCAAAACCACGTAACAGAAAGAAAGTTTTATCTATGTGAGATGAATAGGTATATCTATCACAAAGCAGTTTCACAGAAAGCTTCTTTCCAGTTTTTCTCTGAGGATATTTCCTTTTCACCATAGTCGTCCATATACTCCCGAATGTTCCCTGGTAGATTTTTCTTCAAATGGGATTCCCCCAATCTGTATGAGAAGAAAAGCACAACTGCCAGAGGGGAATGCACACATCACAAAGCAGTTTCTCAGACAGTTTCTCTACAATTTTTATCTGAAGATATCTCCTATTTACCCCTCAGGTGTGAATGCGCTCCCGAATGTCCCTTCGTGAATCCGTCCACCATGGTGATTCAAAACTGCATAATAGAAAGAAAGGTTTATCTATGTGTGATGGATAGACACATTATCACAAAACAGTTTCACAGAAATCTTCTTTCCAGTTTTTGTCTGTGGATTTTTCCATTTTCACCATAGCCTTCCATATACTCCCAAAGGTTCCCTGGTAACTTTTTCTCCAGATGGGATTCCCCAATCCTATATGAGAAGAAAAGTATAACTCTGTGAGTGGAATACACATGTCACAAAGCAGCTCCTCGGAAATCTTCTCTCCAGTATCTATCTGAAGATATTTATGTTTTCACCGTAAACCTCAAAGCGCTCCCGATTATTCTTTAGCTCACAAACCTAAAACAGTGTTAGAATACTGCTCAATGAAAATAGAAGCTTAACTGTGTGAGTGGACTTTACGTGACCTAGAGGAGTTTCACAGAAATTTTCTTCTGGTTTTTATCGGTGGGTATATCTTTTTCAGCATATTCTTAAGAGCGTTCCCAAATGCCCTTTCTCAGGTTCCACACAAACAGTGATTTCAAACAGCTCAATCCAAAGAATGATTTAACTCTGTGAGATGAATACACACATCACACGCATTTGTTTCAAAAGCTTCTCCAATTTTCATCAGAAGACGTTTATTTTCTCAACATAAGCATTCAGACGCCACTTAATATCCCTTCACAGATTCCTCAAAAACAGAGTTTTCAAACTGGGCAACGTAGCATAAGCTTTAACTCTCTGAAAAGAATGCACATTTCAGAGAGCAGTTTCTAAGAATGCTTCTTTGTGGGTTTTATTTCCAAATATTTCACTATTCGCCATAGTCTTCAATGTGCAGCAAAATATCACCTTTTCAGTTTTACAGGAACAGTGTTCAAACACTGCCTTATGAGAAAAGACATATAACCCCATGAGTGAAATGCACACATCACAAATCAGTTTCTCAGAAAGCTTCTCCCCAATTTTTATCTGAAGATATTTCCTATTTCCTCACAGGGCTGAAAGTGCTCCTGAAAGTCCCTTCGTGAATCCGTCCATGATGCAGTCTCAAAACTGCATAATAGAAAGAAATTTTTATGTATGTGAGATAAATAGACATATCTATCACAAAGTCATTTCACAGAAAGCTTCTTTCCAGTTTTTGTCTGAGGTGATTTCCCTTTCCATCATAGAAATCCGTATTCTCCCGAATGTCTCCTGGTAGCTTTTTCTCCAAACGGGATTCCCCCATCCACAATGAGAAGAAAAGTATAGCTTAGTGAGTGAATGCACACGTCACAAAGCATCTCCTAGGAAATCTTCTCTCCAGTATCTATCTGAAGATATTTCCGTTTTCACCATTAGACTCAAAGCGCTCCCGAGTATCCCTTAGCTGACTCTCCTAAAACAGTGTTAGAATACTGCTCAATGAAAAGAGAAACTTAACTGTGGGTGGGGAATTCAGGTGATGTAGAGCAGTTTCACAGAATGTTTCCTTCTGGTTTTTATCGGAGGGTATTTCTTTTTAAGCATATTCTTAAGAGCATTCCCAAATATGCTTTCTCAGATTCCCAGAAACAGGGATTTCAAACTCTTCAATCCAAAGAATGATTTAACTCTAGGAGATGAATACACGCATCACAAAGCAGTTGCTCTGAAAGCTTCTCTCCAGTTTTCATCAGAAGACGTTTCCTTTCTCACCACAATCCTAAGGTTGCCACTTAATATCCCTTCACAGTGTCCTCAAAGACAGAGTTTGCAAACTGGGCAACGTAGTATAAGCTTTAACTCTCTGAAATGAATGCACACGTCAGAGAACAATTTTTTGAAATGCTTCTTTCTGTGTTTTATTTCAGGATATTTCACTTTTCTCCATAGTCTTCAATGTGCTGAAAAATATTACTTTTTCACCATTACAGGTACAGTGTTCAAACACTGCCTTATGAAAAAGAGGTATAACTCCCTTGGTGGATAGCATACATCACAAATCAGTTTCTCAGAAAGATTCTCTACATTTTTTACCCGAAGATATCTCCTATTTCCCCACAGGCCTGAATGTGCTCTCGAATGTGCATTCGTGAATCCGTCCATGACGCGGTTTCAAAAGTGCATTATAGTAACAAAGTTTTATCTATGTGAGATGAATAGACATATCTATCACAAAGCAGTTTCATAGAAAGATTCTTTCCACTTTTTGTCTGAGGACATTTCCTTTTTCACCATAGCCGTCCATATACTCCCGAATGTCCCCTGGTAGCTTTTTCTCCAAATGGGATTCCCCAATCCTCTATGAGAAGAAAAGTTTAACTCTGTGAGTGAAATACGCATCTCACAAACAGCTCCTTGGAAATCTCCTCTCCAGTATCTATCTGAAGATATTTCCACTTTCACTGCAAACCTCAAAGCCCTCCCGAGTATCCCTTAGCTGACTTTTCTCAAAAGACTTTTCTTTTCTTTTGCCTTTTCTTAAAACGTTGTTAGAATACTGTTCAATGATTACAGAAGCTTAACTGTGTGAGTGGAATTCACGTGAGGCAGAGGAGTTTCACAGAAAGTTTCCTTCTGGTTTTTATTGGAGGGTATTTCTTTTTCAGCACATTCTTAGGAGCATACCCAAATGTTCTTTCTCAGGTTCCACAGAAACAGTGATTTCAAACTGCTCAATCTAAAGAATGATTTAACTCTAAGAGATGAATACACACATCACAAAGCAGTTTTTCTAAAAGCTTCTGTCCAGTTTCCATCAGAAGACCTTTCCTTTCTCAAAACAAACCTCTGAGGGCCACTTAATATCTCCTCACAGATTGCACAAAGACATACTGGGTAAGTAGTGTAAGCTTTAACACTCTGAAATGAATGCACACATCAGAGAGCAGTTTCTTGGAACGCTTCTTTCTGGGTATTATTTCAGGATATTTCAATTTATGCCATAGTCTTCATGGCACTGCAAAATATCACTTTTCCAGTTTTACAAGAACAGTGTTCAAATACTGACTTTTGAGAAAAGAAATATAACTCCCTGAGTGAAATGCGCATATCACAAGGCAGTTTCTCAGAAAGCTTCTCTCCAGTTTTTATCTGAAGATATTTCCTATTTCCCCAAAGGACTTAAGGTGCTCCAGAATGTCCCTTCGTGAATCCATCCATGACACAGTTTCAAAACTGCGCAATAGAAACAAAGTTGTATCTATGTGAGATAAATAGACATATCTATCACAAAGTAGTTTCACAGAAAGCTTCTTTATAATTTTTTTCTGAGGATATTTCCTTTTTCTCCATGTCCGTCGTATACTCCTGAATGTCCCCTGGTAGCTTTTTCTCCAAACGGGGTTCCCCATTCCTCTATGAGAAGAAAAGTATAACTCTGTGAGTGGTATGCACACGTCACAAAGCAGTTCCTCGGAAATCTTCTCTCTGGTATGTATCTGAAGATATTTCAGCTTTAACTGAAAGCCTCAAAGCGCTCCCGAGCATCCCATAGCTGACTGACCTACAACAGTGTTAGAATACTGCTCAATGAAAACAGAAGCTTAAATGTGTGAGTGGACTTCACGTGACCTAGAGCAGTTTCAGAGAAAGTTTCCTTCTAGTTTTAATTGGAGGGCATTTCTTTTTCAGCGTATCCATAAGAGCATTTCCAAATGTCCTTTCTGAGGTTCCACAGAGATAGTGATTTCAAACTTCTCAATCCAAAGAAAGTTTTAAATCTATGAGATGAATACACACACCACAAAGCAGTTGCTCCAAAAGCTTCTCTCTGGTTTTCAGTGGCAGACGTTTCCTTTCTCACCACAAGCCTCCGGGCACCACTTAATATCCCTTCACAGATTCCTCAAACACTGAGTTTCCAACCTGGACAAGGTACTGTAAGCTTTAACTCTCAGAAATGAACGCAGACATCAGAGAGCAGTTTCTCTGAACGCTTCGTTCTCAATTTGATTTCAGGATATTTCACTTTTCACCATAGTCTTCTATGTGTTGCAAGGTATCACTTTTTCAGTTTTACAGGAACAGTGTTCAAACACTGCCTTAAGAGAAAAGCGGTATAAAACCATGAGTGGAATGCACACATAACAAAGCAGATTCACAGAAATCTTCTCTCCAGTTTTTATCTGAAGATATTTCCTTTTTCACCGAATGCCTCAAAGCACTCCTGATTATCACTTCGCAGACTAAACAAAAACAGTGTAGAATACTGCTCAATGTAAACAGAAGCTTAACTGTGCGAGTGGACTTCACGTGACCTAGAGCAGTTTCACAGAAAGTTTCCTTCTGGTTTTTATCGAGAGTATTTCTTTTTCAGCCTCTTCCTAAAAGCATTGCCAAATGTCCTTTCAAACGAAACAGTTACTCCAAAAGCTTGTGCCCAGTTTTCATCAGAAGACCTTTCTTTTCTCAAAACAAGCCTCTGGGCGACACTTAATATCCCTTCACAAATTTCTCAAAAACAAAGTTTCCAATCTGACGAATGTGTGGTGAGCTGTAACTCTCTGAAAGGAATGCACACATCAGAGACCCGTTTCATGGAATGCTTCATTCTCAGTTTTATTTCAGAATATTTCACTTTTCACCATAGTCTTCAATGCACTGCAAAATATCACTTTTTCAGATTTACAGGAACAGTGTTCAAACACTGTGTCATGAGAAAAGTGGTATAACACCCTGAGAAGAATGCACACATCACACAGCTGTTGCTCAGAAAGCTTCTCCCTAGTTTTTATCAGAAGATATCTCCTATTTTCCCACAGACCTGATTCTGCTCCCAAATGTCCCTTCGCGAATCCGCCCATGATGCTTTTCAAAACTGAGTCATCGAAACAAAGTTTTATCTATGTGAGTTGAATAGACATATCTATCACAAAGCGGTTTCACAGAAAGCTTCTTTCCATTTTTTGTCTGAGGATATTTCCTTTTTCACCATAGCTGTCCATATACTCCGGAATGTCCCCTGGTAACATTTTCTCCAAGCGAGATTCCCATTCCTCTATGAGAAGAAAAGTAAAACTCTGTGAGTGGAATGCACACTTCCGAAAGCAGCTCCTCAGAAATTTTCTCTCCAGTATCCATCTGAAGATATTTTCATTTTCATCATAAGCCTGAAAGCGCTCACTACTATCGCTTAGCTGACTTACCTAAAACAGTGTCAGAATAATGCTCAATGAAACCCGATGATTAACTGTGCAAGGGGCTTCACGTGACCTAGTGCCATTTCACAGAAAGTTTCCTTCTGGTTTTTATTGGAGGGTATTTCTTTTTGAGCATATTCTCACAAGTGTTCCCAAATGTCCTTTTTCAGGTCCACAGAAACAGCGATTTCAAACTGCTTGATGCAAAGAATGATTTAACTCCAGGAGATGAACACACACATCACAAAGCAGTTGCTCTGAAAACTTCTGTCCAGTTTTCATTGGAAGAAATTACCTTTTTCAACCCAAGCCTCCGAGTGCCACTTAATATCCCTTCACAGGTTCCTCAAAGACAGATTTTGCAAACTGGTCAACGTAGGGTAAGCTTTAACTCTCTGAAATGAATACACACGTCAGAGGGCAGTTTCTTGGAATGCTTCTTTCTGGGTTTTATTTCAGGATATTTTACTTTTTGACATAGTCTTCAATGTGCTGCAAAATATCAGTTTTTCCGTTTTACAGTAACAGTGTTCAAACACTGCCTTATGAGAAAAGAGGTATAACTCCCTGAGTGGAATGCACACATCACAAAGCAGTTTCTCAGAAAGCTTCTCTCCAGGTTTTATCTGAAAACATTTCCTATTCCCCCAAAGGCCTGAATATTCTCCCGAATGTCTCTTTGCAAATCCGTTTATGATGCAGTTTCAAAACTGCATAATAGAAAGGAAGCTTTATCTATGTGAAATGAATAGACATATCTATCACAAATCAGTTTCACTGATAGCTTCTTTTCAGTTTTGTCTGAGGATATTTCCTTTTTCCCCATAGCCGTCCATATACTCGCAAATGTCCCCTGGTAGCTTTTTCTCCAAACAGGATTCCCCAATCTTCTATGAGATAAAAAGTATAACTCTGTGAGTGGAATGCACAGGTCACAGAGCAGCTCCTCGGAAATCTTCTGTCCAGTATCTATATGAAGATATTTCCGTTTTCACCCTAAGCCTCTAAGTGCTCCTGAGTATCCCTTTGCTGACTCACCTAAAACAGTGTTAGAATACTGCTCAATGAAAACAGAAGCTTAACTGTGCGAGGGGACTTCATGTGACCTAGAGCAGTTTAACAAAATGTTTCCTTCTGGTTTATATCTGAGGGTATTTCTTTTTCAGCATATTCTTAAGAGCGTTCCCAAATGTCCCTTCTCAGCTTCCACAGAAACAGTGATTTCAAACTGCTCAATTCAAACGTTGATTTAACGCTATGAGGTGAATACACACATCACAAAGCAGTTGCTCTGAAAGTTTCTCTCCAGTTTTCATCAAAAGTTGTTTCCTTTCTCAACACAAGCCTCCGGGCACCACTTAATATCCTTGCACAGATTCCACAAAGACAGAGTTTCCAAAGTGAGCAACGTTGTGTAAGCTTTAACTCTTTGAAATGAATGCACACATCAGAGAGCAGTTTCTTGGAATGCTTCTATCTGCATTTTATTTCAGGGTATTTCACTTTTCATTATAGTCTTCAATGCACTGTGAAATATCACTTCTTCAGTTTTTCAGGAACCGTGTTCACATACTGCCTTATGAGAAAACTGGTAAAACTGCCTGAGTGGAATGCACACGTCACAAAGCAGCTCCTCAGGATTCTTCTCTCCAGTATCTATCTGAAGATATTTCTATTTTCATCATAAGCTTCAAAAGCTCCCGATTATCCATTAGCTGACTAAAATAAAACAGTGTTAGAATGCTGCTCAATGCAAACAGAAGCTTAACTGTGCGAGTGGACTTCACATGACCTAGAGCAGTTCCACAAAAAGTTTCCTTCTGCTTTTTATTGGATGGTATTTCTTTTTCACTATATTCTTAAGAGCGTTCCCATACATCCTTTCTCAGGTTCCACAGAAGTAGTGACTTCAAACTGCTCAATCCAAAGAACGATTTAGTTCTATGAGATGAATACACACATCACAAAGAACTTGCTCCAAAAGCTTCTCTCCAGTTTTCATCGGAAGACGTTTCCTTTCTCACCACAAGCCTCTGAGTGCCACTTAATATCCCTTCACAGATTCCTCAAAGACAGAGTTTCCAAACTGGGTAACGTAGTGTAAGCTTTAATTCTCTGAAATCAATGCATACGTTAGAGAGCAATTTTTTGCAATGCTTCTTTCTCTGTTTTATTTCAGGATATTTCACTATTTGCCATACTCTTCAATGCACTGCAAAATATCACTTTTTCTGTTTTACAGGAACAGTGTTAAAACACTGCCTTATGAGAAAAGAGGTATAACTCCATGAATGGAATGCACACATCACAAAGCAGTTTCTCAGAAAGTTTCTCTCCGATTTTTATCTGAAGATACTTTCTATTTCCCCACACATCTGAATTTGCTCTTGAATGTCCCTTCGTGAACCCATCCATGACACAGTTTCAAAACTGCGTAATAGAAAAAAGTAATATCTATGTGAGATGAATAGACATATTTTTCACAAAGCAGTTACACAGATAGCTTATTTCCAGTTTTTGTCTGAGAATAGCTCCTTTTTCACCATCACCATCCATATACTCCTGATTGTCCCCTGGTAGCTTTTCCCCAAACGGGATTCTCCAATCCTCTATGAGAAGAAAAGTATAACTCTGTTAGTGGAATGCACACATCACAAAGCAGGTCCTCAGAAATCTAGTCTCCAGTATCTATCTGAAAATATTTCCGTTTTCACCATAAGTCTCAAAGTGCTCCCGAATATCCGTTAGCTGACTAACCTAAAACTGGGATAGAATACTACTCAATGAAAACAGAAGCTTAACTATGTGATTGGACTTCATGTGACTTAGAGCAGTTTCAAAGAAAGTTTCATTCTGGTTTTTATCAGAGGATATTTCCATGTCAGCATTTTATTAGGAGCGTTCACAAATATCCTTTCTCAGGTTCCACAGAAACAGTGATTTCAAACTGCTCAATGCAAAGAATGATTTAACTCTATGAGATGAATACACACATCACAAAGCAGTTGCTCCAAAATTTTCTCTCCAGTTTTCAACGGAAGACGTTTCCTCTCTCACCACAAGGCTCCGGGCGCCACTTAATATCCCTTCACAGATTCCTTTAATACAGAGTTTCCAAACTGTGCAACATAGTGTAAGTTTTAACTCTCTGAAATGAATGCACACGTCAGAGAGCAGTTTCTTGAAACACTTCTTTCAGGGTTTTATATCAGGTTATTACATTTTTTGCCATATTCCTCAATGCACTTCAAAATATCACTTTTTCAGTTTTACAGGAATAGTGTTCACACACTGCCTTATACGAAAAGAGGTATTACTCCCTGAGTGAAATGCACATATCACAAACCAGATTTTTGAAAACTTCTCTCCAGTTTTTATCTCAAGATATTGCCTATTTTCTCACAGTCCTGAAAGTGCTCCCGAATGTCCCTTCGTGAATCCGTCCATCATGCAGTTCCAAAAGTGCGTAGTACAAAGAAAGTTTTATCTATGTGATTTGAATAGATATATCTATCCAAAGCAGTTTCACAGAAAGCTTCTTTCCAGTTTTTGTCTGAGGATATTTCCTTTTTCACCATAGCCATCCATATACTCCTGAATGTCCCCTGGTAGCTTTTTCTCCAAACAGAATTCCCCAATCCTCTATGAGAAGGACAGTATAACTCTGTAAGCAGAATACACACTTGACAAAGCAGATCCTCGGAAATCAGCTCTCCAGTAGCTATCTGAAAACTGGTCCATTTTCACCACTGGCCTCAAAGCGCTCTTGAGTATTCCTTAGCTGACTGACCTAAAACAGTGTTAAAAAACTGTTCAATGAAAACAGAAGCTTAACTGTACGAGTGGGATTCAGGTGACCTAGAGAAGTTTCACAGAAAGTTTCCTTCCGGTTTTTATCAGAGGGTATTTCTTTTTCAGCATATTCTTAAGAACGTACCCTAATGTCCTTTCTCAGGTTCCTCAGAAACAGTGATTTCAATCTGCTCAAACCAAAGGATGATTTAACTCTATGAGATATATTCACACAACACAAAGCAGTTGCTCCGAAAGATTCTCTCCAGTTTTCATCTGAAGATATTTCCTTTCTAACCGCAAGCCTCCGAGTGTCATTTAATAGCACTTCAAAGATTCCTCAATGACAGAGTTTCCAAACTGGGCAATGTAGTGTAAGGTTTAACTCTCTAAAAGGAATGCACACGTCAGAGAGAAGTTTCTTGGAACGCTTCTTTCTGGGTTTTATTTCAGGATATTTCCCTTTTTGCCATAATCTTCAATGCTCTGCAAATTATCACTTTTTCAGTTTTGCAGGAATAGTGTTCAAACACTGCCTTATCAGAAAAGAGGTATAACTCCCTGAGTGGAATGCACTCATCACAAAGCAGTTTCTCAGAAAGCTTCTCTCCAGTTTTTATTTGAAGAAGTCTCTTTTTTCACCGTAAGCATGAATGTGCTCCCAAATGTCCCTTCGTGAATCTGTCCATGATGTAGTTTCAAAACTGTGTAAGAGAAAGAAAGTTTTACCTATATGAGATGGATAGACATATCTATCACAAATAAGTTTCACAGAAAGCTTCTTTCCAGTTTTTCTCTGAGGATATTTCCTTTCAACATAGTCATCCATATACTCCCGAATGTCCCCTGCTGGCTTTTTCTTCAAACGGGATTCCCCAATCACCTATGAAAAGAAAAGTACAATTCCCTGAGGGGAATGCACAAATCACAAAGCAGTTTCTCAGAAAGTTTCTCTCCAGTTTTTATCTGAATATATTTGATTTTTACCCCAGGCCTGCATGTGCTCCCGAATGTCCCTTCGTGAATCTGTCCATGACACAGTTTCAAAACTGCATAATAGAAAGAAAGTTTTATCTATCTGAGATGAATAGACATATCTATCACAAAGCTATTTCAATTAAAGCTTCTTTCCCGTTTTTGTCTGAAGATATTTCCCATTTCACCATAGCCGTCCATGTACTAACGAATGTCCCCTGGTAGCTTTTTCTCCAAATGGGATTCCCCAATCCTCTATGAGAAGAAAAGCATAACTCTGTGAATGAAATGCACAGGTCACAAAGCAGTTCCTCAGAAATCTATTCTCCAGTATCTGTCTGCAGACATTTCCCTTTTTACCATAAGTCTCAAAGTGCTCCCGAGTATCCGTTAGCTGACAATCCTAAAACAGTGTTAGAATACTGCTCAATGAAAACAGAAACTTAACTGTGCGAGTGGAATTCACGTGACCTAGAGCAGTTTCACAGAAAGTTTCTCTCCAGTTTTTGTATGAGGATATTTCCTTTTTCACTATAGCTAAATAGATAAATAGACATATCTGTCACAAATCAGTTTCACAGAAAGCTTCTTTCCAGTTTTTCTCTGAGGATACTTCCTTTGTCACTTTAGGCATCCATATGCTCACGAATGTCCCCTGGTAGCTTTCTCTCCAAACGGGATTCACCAATCCTCTACGAGAGGGAAAGTATAACTCTGTGAGTGGAATGCACACGTCACAAAGCAACTCCTTGGAAATCTCCTCTGCAGTATCTATCTGAAGATATTTCCACTTTCACTGTAAGCCTGAAACCCCTCCGAGTATCCCTTAGCTGACTAACCTAAAACAGTGTTAGTATACTGCTCAGTGAAAGCAGAAGCTTAAATGTGCGAGTGAACTTCATGTGACCCAGAGCAGTTTCAGTTTCACAGAAAGTCTCCTTCTGTTTTTTATCAGAGGGTATTCCTTTTTCAGCATATTCTTAAGAGCATTCCAAAATGTCCTTTCTCAGATTCCACAGAAACAGTGATTTCAATCTGCTCAATCCGAAGGATGATTTACCTCTGTGAGATGAATACACACATCACAAAGCAATTGCTCCGAAAGCTTCTGTCCTGTTTTCATCAGAAGACATTTTCTTCCTCACCACAAGCTTTCGGGCGCCACTTAATAAACCTTCACATATTCCTTAAAGATGGAGTTTGCAAATTGGGCAACTTAGTGTAAGCTTTAACTCTGAAAAGAATGCACACGTCAGAGACCATTTTATTGGAACGCTTCCTTCAGGATTTTATTTCAGGATATTTCACTTTTCACCATAGTCTTCAATGTGCTGCAAAATATCACTTTTTCACTTTTACAGGAACATTATTCCAACACTGCCTTATGAGAAAAGAGGTATGACTCCCTGAGTGGAATGTACACATCACAGAGTAGTTTCTCAGAAAGTTTCTCTCAAGTTTTCATCTGTTTTCATCAAGTTTTTCACCATACGATTGAATGTGCTCCTGAATGTCCCTCGTGATCCATCCATGAAGCAGTTTCTAAACTGTGTAATGGAAAGTTTTATCTATGTGAGATGAATAGACATATCTATGACATAGCAGTTTCGCAGAAACCTTCTTTCCAATTTTTCTCTGAGGATATTTCCTTTTTCAACCTACTCATCCATATACTCCTGAATGTCCCCTGGACGTGTTTTCTCCAAACGGGATTCTCCAATCCTCTATGAGAAGAAAAGTTTAACTGTGTGAGAGGAATGCACATGTCACAAAGCAGCTCCTCAGAAATCTTCTTTCCAGGTTTTATCTGAAGATATTTGCTTCTTCACCATAAATCTCAAAGCACTCCCGAGTATCCATTAGCTGACTTAACTAAAGCAGTGTTAAAATACTGCTCAATGAAAACAGAAGCTTATCTGTGTGAGTGGACTTCACGTGACCTAAGGCAGTTTCACAGAACGTTTCCTCCTGGTTTTTATCATAGGGTATTTCTTTTTCAGCATATTCTTAAGAGTGTTCCAAAATGGCCTTTCTCAGGTTCCTCAGAAACAGTGATTTCAAACTGCTCAATTCAAAGAATGATTTAACACTATGAGACGAATACACACATCACAAAGCAGTCACTCCGAAAACTTCTCTCCAGTTTTCATCGGAAGACCTATCCTTTGTTATAACAAGCCTCCGTGCACCACTTAATATTCCTTCACAGATTCCTCAAAGACAGAGTTTCCAAACTGTTAAACGTAGTGTAAGCTTTAAGTCTCTGAAAGGAATGCACTCGTCAGAGAGTAGTTTCTTGGAATGCTTTTTTCTGCGTTTTATTTCAGGATATTGCACTATTCGCCGTAGTCTTCTATCTGCTGCAAAATAGCACTTTTTAACTATTACAGAAACAGTGTTCTAACACTGCCTTATGAGAAAAGAGGTATAATCTGCTGGGTGGAATGCCTACATCACAAAAGAGTTTCTCAGAAAACTCCTCTTCAGTTTTTATATGAAGATATTTCCTATTTCCCCACAGGCCTGAATGTGTTCCCGAATGTCCCTTCGTGAATCCATACATGACGCAGTTTCAAAAACACGTAATGGAAAGAGAGTTTTATCTATGTGAGATGAATAGACATATTTATCAGAAAACGGTTTCAAAGAAATCCTCTTTCCAGTTGTTGTCTGAGGATATTTCCTTTTCCATCATAGCCTTGTATATACTCCCGAATGTCCCCAGGAAGCCTTTTCTCCAAAAGGGATTCCCCAATCCTCTATGAGAAGAAAAGTATAACTTTGTGATTGGAATGCACACGTCACAAAGCAGCACCTGGGAAGTCTCCTCTCTCGTATCTAACTGAAGATATTTCCGTTTTCACCATAATCCCCAAAGCACTCCCAACTATCCCTTGGCTGACCAACCTAAAACAGTGTTAGAATACTGCTCAATGAAAACATAAGCTTAACTGTGTGAGTGGAATTCACATCACCTAGAGCAGTTTCACAGAAAGTTTCCTTCTGGTTTTTATCAGATTGTATTTCTTTTTCAGCATATTTTTAGGAGCTTTCCCACATGTCCTTTCACAGGTTCCACAGAAACAGTGATTTCAAACTGCTCAGTCCAAAGAATGATTTAACTCTATGAGGTGAATACACACATCACAAAGTAGATGCTCCGAATGCTTCAATCCAGTTTTCATAGGAAGACGTTTCCTTTCTCACCTCAAGCCCAAGGGTGCCACTTAATAACCATTCACAGATACATGAAAGACAGAGTTTCCAAACTGGGCAACACTGTGTATGTTTAAACTCTTTGAAATGAATGCACACATCAGGGAGCAGTTTCTTGGAATGCTTCTTCCTGAGTTTTATTTCAGGAAATTTCACTTTTCGCCATAGTCTTCAATGCTCTGCCAAATATCAGTGCTTCAGTTTTACAGGTACAGTGTTCAAACACTGTCTTATGAGAAAAGAGGTATAACTCCCTGAGTGGAATGCACACATCACAAAACAGTTTCTCAGTTTTTATCTGGAGTATATTCAATTTTTATCGCTTCTCTCCAGTTTTTATCTGGAGATATTCAATTTTTAATCACACGCCTGTATGAGCTCCCAAATGTCCTTTCGTGAATCCATTCATGACACAGTTTCAAAACTGCGTAATAGAAAGTTTTATCTATGTGAGAGGAATAGAGATATCTATGAAAATCAGTTTCAGAGAAAACTTTTTTCCAGTTTTTGCCTGAGGATATTTCCTTTTTCAACATAGTCATCAATATACTCCTGAATGTCTCAGGGTCGTTTTTTCTTCAAACGGGATTCCCCAATCCATTATGAGAAGAAAAGTATAACTCTGTGAGAGGAATGCACATGTCACAAAGCAGCTCCTCAGAAATCTTCTCTTCAGTTTTTATCTGAAGATATTGCCTTTTTCACCATAAGCCTCAAAGGGCTCCCGAGTATCCATTAGCTGACTAACCTAAAACAGTGATAGAATATTGCTCAATGAAAACAGAAGCTTAATTGTGCAAGTGGAATTCCCGTGACCTAGAACAGTTTCACAGAAAGTTCCTTCTTGTTTTTATCGGAGGGTACTTCTTTTTCAGCATATTCCTAAGAGCGTTCCCAAATGTCCTTTCTCAGGTTCCACTGAAACAGTGATTTCAGACTGCTTAATCCAAAGAATGATTTAACTCTATGAGATGAAAACACATATCACAAAGCAATTGCTCTGAATGACTCTGTGCAGTTTTCATTGGAATCTGCTTCCTTTCTCAACACAAGCCTCTGTTCGCCACTTAATATGCCTTCACAGAATCCTCAAAGACAGAATTTCCAAACTGTACAACGTAGTGTAAGCTTTAACTCTCTGGAATGAATGCACACGTCAGAGAGCAGTTTCTTGGAACGCTTCTTTCTGGGTTTTCTTTCAGGATATTTCACTTTTCACCATAGTCTTCAACGTGCTGCAAAATATCACTATTCCATTATTACAGGAACAGTGTTCAAACACTGCCTTTTGAGAAAAGAGGTACAATTCCCTGAGTGGAATGCACGCATCACAAAGCAGTTTCTCAGAAAGCTTCTCTCCAGTTTTTATCTGAAGGTATTTCCAATTTCCCCACAGGCTTGAAGGTGCTCCCGAATTTCGCATCGAGAATCAGTCCATGATGCAGTTTCACATCTGGGTAATAGAAAGAAGATTTTATATGTGTGAGATGAATAGACATATATATCACAAAGCAGTTTCACAGAAAGCTTCTTTCCAGTTTTTGTTTGAGGATATTTCCTTTTTCCCCATAGCCATCCATATACTCCTGAATATCCCCTGGTAGCTTTTTCTCCAAACGGGATTCCCCAATACTCCATGAGAAGAAAAGTATAACTCTGTGAGTGAAATGTGCACATCACAAAGCTGCTCCTCAGAAATCTTCTCCAGTATCTATCTGAAGATATTTCCGCTTTCACCATATGCCACAAAGAGCTCCCGAGTATCCCTTAGCTGACTGAGCTAAAACAGTGTTAAAATACTGCTCAGTGAAAACAGAAGTTTAACTGTGTGAGTGAACTCCACGTGACCTGGAGCAGTTTCATAGAAAGTTTTCTTCTAGCTTTTAATCAGAAGGAATTTCTTTTTCAGCATATCCAAAAGAGCCATTTCTAATGTCCTTTCTCAGTTTCCACAGTAACAGTGATTTCAAACTGCTCAATCCAAAGAATGATTTAACTCTATGAGATGAATACAGACATCACAAAGCAGTTGCTCTGAAATCTTCTTTCCAGGTTTTATCTGAGGGTATCTCCTTTTTCACCGAGTGTCTGACTGTGCTCACAAATGTCCCTTTGTGAATCTGTCCATAATTCAGTTTCAAAATTGTGTAATAAAATGTTATATCTATGTGAGATGAATAGACATATCTATCTGAAATCAGCTTTACAGAAAGCTTCTTTCCAGTTTTTGTTTGAGGATATTTCCTTTTTCACCATAGCCGTCCATATACTCCTGAATATCCCCTGGTAGCTTTTTCTCCAAACGGGATTCCCCAATCCTCCATGAGATGAAAAGTATAACTCTGTGAGAGGAATGCATACGTCACAAAGCAGCTCCTCAGAAATCTTCTCTTCAGTTTTTATCTGAAGATATTTCCATTTTCTCAATAAGCCTCAAAGCGCTCTCAAGTATCCATTAGCTGACTAACCTAAAACTGTGTTAGAATACTGCTCAATGAAAACACAAGCCTAAATGTGCGAGTGGAATTCACGTGACCTAGAGTAGGTCCACAGAAAGTTCCTTCCTGTATTTATCGGAGGGTATTTCTTTTTTTTTTTTTTTAATTCTACCAACTGTTTAATGAAGAATTATTATTAATTCTTACAAACTTTTCCAATAGAGTAGAACAGGTGGGAATAACTCCAAATTCATTATATGAGGCCAGTGTTACCTGGTACGAAAACCAGCTAAAGATATCACAAGAAAACTATAGACCAATATCTCTTAATAAATGTTGATGCAAAAAACAATAAGATACTAGGAAACTGAATACAACTACATATAAACAGAATTACAGACATGATCACATGGAATTTGTCCCAGCAACAAAAAGTTGAACATCTAAAAATCAATTAATGTAAAACATCATATCAATAAAATTAAAACAAAAAGCTCATGATCATCTCAGTAGATGCAGAAAGGTATTTGACAAAATTCAACACCCTTTCATGAGTAAAAAACATTCATCTAATGAGGATAGAAGGGCATTTTCTGAAAGTGATAAAGGGTATCTGTGAAAAACCCACAGGTAAATCCATGCTTGATAGCGAAAGGCTGCATACTTTCCTTCCGAGATAAAGAACAAGACAAGGGTGTCTACTCTTGACGCTTTGATTCAAAATTGTATTGGAGGTCTCTTATGAGGTTACAGCCAAGTCATTGGTTAGAGCAGTAATCATATCAAGACTAGACTTGGACTAGAGAATTTGCTTCTAATTTCACATAGATGTTGCCTGGACTGAAAAGATAGGCTTCCAAGCTAATTTATGTGATTGCTGGCAGGCCTTGGTTTCTCATCACAAGGACCCGAGTGTTCTCAAAACATGTCAACTGGAGAGGAGAGAGAGAGAATATGTGAGAATACACAAGATGGAAGCCACAGTCTTTTTATAACCTAGTCTTGAAAGTGGAATCCTATAACTTCTGCTGTATTCTACTCATTACAAAAAGTCCATAAATCATCCCACATTCAAGGGTAAGGGATCACACAAAGGTACAAATACCAGGAAATGGGCATTACTGGGGGCAATGAGAGTCTTCCTACGAGAGAGGATTGTCCAAGTTGTAGATATTCTATCGTATTTTTCTGTGTTCATGTAGGACAATAAATATGTAGAAAAAAGTTGGATTAAACTATAATACAATGTAATATGTGATATTATTGAGGTTGCACAGAAAGCTATGACAGCATTGAGGAAGAACTTTAATCCAGTGCTGGGAGGAACCTTGATGTGTGGTCAAAGAATAGGTCTTAGATGATGTGATCCTGATTCTAGTTTTTTTTTTTTTTTTTTTTTTTTATTAGCAAAGAAAGAGCGTAATTCCTTTATTAGGGCAACTTCTGCTTACAACTAAAAGTATCTGATGTGGCTGGTTGTCTGCCTAAGTCTTTTTTTTTTTTTAATTTATTTATTATTATTATACTTTAAGTTGTAGGGTACATGTGCATAACATGCAGGTTTGTTACATATGTATACTTGTGCCATGTTGCTGTGCTGCACCCATCAACGCGTCATTTACATCAGGTAAAACTCCCAATGCAATCCCTCCCCCCTCCCCCCTCCCCATGATAGGCCCCGGTGTGTGATGTTACTCTTCCTGAGTCCGAGTGATCTCATTGTTCAGTTCCCACCTATGAGTGAGAACATGCGGTGTTTGGTTTTCTGTTCTTGTGATAGTTTGCTAAGAATGATGGATTCCAGCTGCATCCATGTCCCTACAAAGGACTCAAACTCATCCTTTTTTATGGCTGCATAGTATTCCATGGTGTATATGTGCCACATTTTCTTAATCCAATCTGTCACTGATGGACATTTGGGTTGATTCCAAGTCTTTGCTATTGTGAATAGTGCTGCAATAAACATACGTGTGCATATGTCTTTATAGCAGCATAATTTATAATCCTTTGGGTATATACCCAGTAATGGGATGGCTGGGTCATATGGTACATCTAGTTCTAGATCCTTGAGGAATCGCCATACTGTTTTCCATAATGGTTGAACTAGTTTACAGTCCCACCAACAGTGTAAAAGTGTTCCTATTTCTCCACATCCTCTCCAGCACCTGTTGTTTCCTGACTTTTTAATGATTGTCATTCTAACTGGTGTGAGATGGTATCTCATTGTGGTTTTGATTTGCATTTCTCTGATGGCCAGTGATGATGAGCATTTTTTCATGTGTCTGTTGGCTGTATGCATGTCTTCTTTTGAGAAATGTCTGTTCATATCCTTTGCCCACTTTTTGATGGGGTTGTTTGTTTTTTTCTTGTACATTTGTTGGAGTTCTTTGTAGGTTCTGGATATTAGCCCTTTGTCAGATGAGTAGATTGCAAAAATTTTCTCCCATTCTGTAGGTTGCCTGTTCACTCTGATGGTAGTGTCTTTTGCTGTGCAGAAGCTCTTTAGTTTAAGTAGATCCCATTTGTCAATTTTGGCTTTTGCTGCCGTTGCTTTTGGTGTTTTAGACATGAAGTCTTTGCCCATGCCTATGTCCTGAATGGTACTACCTAGGTTTTCCTCTAGGATTTTTATGGTATTAGGTCTAACATTTAAGTCTCTAATCCATCTTGAATTAATTTTCGTATAAGGAGTAAGGAAAGGATCCAGTTTCAGCTTTCTACTTATGGCTAGCCAATTTTCCCAGCACCATTTATTAAATAGGGAATCCTTTCCCCATTTCTTGTTTCTCTCAGGTTTGTCAAAGATCAGATGGCTGTAGATGTGTGGTATTATTTCTGAGGACTCTGTTCTGTTCCATTGGTCTATATCTCTGTTTTGGTACCAGTACCATGCTGTTTTGGTTACTGTAGCCTTGTAGTATAGTTTGAAGTCAGGTAGCGTGATGCCTCCAGCTTTGTTCTTTTGACTTAGGATTGTCTTGGAGATGCGGGCTCTTTTTTGGTTCCATATGAACTTTAAAGTAGTTTTTTCCAATTCTGTGAAGAAAGTCATTGGTAGCTTGATGGGGATGGCATTGAATCTATAAATGACCTTGGGCAGTATGGCCATTTTCACGATATTGATTCTTCCTATCCATGAGCATGGTATGTTCTTCCATTTGTTTGTGTCCTCTTTGATTTCACTGAGCAGTGGTTTGTAGTTCTCCTTGAAGAGGTCCTTTACATCCCTTGTAAGTTGGATTCCTAGGTATTTTATTCTCTTTGAAGCAATTGTGAATGGAAGTTCATTCCTGATTTGGCTCTCTGTTTGTCTGTTACTGGTGTATAAGAATGCTTGTGATTTTTGCACATTAATTTTGTATCCTGAGACTTTGCTGAAGTTGCTTATCAGCTTAAGGATATTTTGGGCTGAGACAATGGGGTTTTCTAAATATACAATCATGTCATCTGCAAACAGGGAAAATTTGACTTCTTCTTTTCCTAACTGAATACCCTTGATTTCTTTCTCTTGCCTGATTGCCCTAGCCAGAACTTCCAACACTATGTTGAATAGGAGTGGTGAGAGAGGGCATCCCTGTCTTGTGCCAGTTTTCAAAGGGAATTTTTCCAGTGTTTGCCCATTCAGTATGATATTGGCTGTGGGTTTGTCATAAATAGCTCTTATGATTTTGAGGTACGTTCCATCAATACCGAATTTATTGAGCGTTTTTAGCATGAAGGGCTGTTGAATTTTGTCAAAAGCCTTTTCTGCATCTATTGAGATAATCATGTGGTTCTTGTCTTTGGTTCTGTTTATATGCTGGATTATGTTTATTGATTTGCGAATGTTGAACCAGCCTTGCATCCCAGGGATGAAGCCTACTTGATCATGGTGGATAAGCTTTTTGATGTGTTGCTGAATCCGGTTTGCCAGTATTTTATTGAGGATTTTTGCATCGATGTTCATCAGGGATATTGGTCTAAAATTCTCTTTTTTTGTTGTGTCTCTGCCAGGCTTTGGTATCAGGATGATGTTGGCCTCCTAAAATGAGTTAGGGAGGATTCCCTCTTTTTCTATTGATTGGAATAGTTTCAGAAGGAATGGTACCAACTCCTCCTTGTACCTCTGGTAGAATTCAGCTGTGAATCCATCTGGTCCTGGACTTTTTTTGGTTGGTAGGCTGTTAATTGTTGCCTCAATTTCAGAGCCTGCTATTGGTCTATTCAGGGATTCAACTTCTTCCTGGTTTAGTCTTGGAAGAGTGTAAGTGTCCAGGAAATTATCCATTTCTTCTAGATTTTCCAGTTTATTTGCATAGAGGTGTTTATAGTATTCTCTGATGGTAGTTTGTATTTCTGTGGGGTCGGTGGTGATATCCCCTTTATCATTTTTAATTGCGTCGATTTGATTCTTCTCTCTTTTCTTCTTTATTAGTCTGGCTAGTGGTCTGTCAATTTTGTTGATCTTTTCAAAAAACCAACTCCTAGATTCATTGATTTTTTGGAGGGTTTTTTGTGTCTCTATCTCCTTCAGTTCTGCTCTGATCTTAGTTATTTCTTGCCTTCTGCTAGCTTTCGAATGTGTTTGCTCTTGCTTCTCTAGTTCTTTTAATTGCGATGTTAGAGTGTCAATTTTAGATCTTTCCTGCTTTCTCTTGTGGGCAGTTAGTGCTATAAATTTCCCTCTACACACTGCTTTAAATGTGTCCCAGAGATTCTGGTATGTTGTATCTTTGTTCTCATTGGTTTCAAAGAACATCTTTATTTCTGCCTTCATTTCGTTATGTACCCAGTAGTCATTCAGGAGCAGGTTGTTCAGTTTCCATGTAGTTGAGCGGTTTGGATTGAGTTTCTTAGTCCTGAGTTCTAGTTTGATTGCACTGTGGTCTGAGAGACAGTTTGTTATAATTTCTGTTCTTGTACATTTGCTGAGGAGTGCTTTACTTCCAATTACGTGGTCAATTTTGGAGTAAGTATGATATGGTGCTGAGAAGAATGTATATTCTGTTGATTTGGGGTGGAGAGTTCTATAGATGTCTATTAGGTCTGCTTGCTGCAGAGATGAGTTCAATTCCTGGATATCCTTGTTAACTTTCTGTCTCGTTGATCTGTCTACTGTTGACAGTGGAGTGTTGAAGTCTCCCATTATTATTGTATGGGAGTATAAGTCTCTTTGTAAGTCTCTAAGGACTTGCTTTATGAATCTGGGTGCTCCTGTATTGGGTGCATATATATTTAGGACAGTTAGCTCTTCCTGTTGAATTGATCCCTTTACCATTATGTAATGGCCTTCTTTGTCTCTTTTGATCTTTGATGGTTTAAAGTCTGTTTTATCAGAGACTAGTATTGCAACCCCTGCTTTTTTTTGTTCTCCATTTGCTTGGTAAATCTTCCTCCATCCCTTTATTTTGAGCCTATGTATGTCTCTGCGTGTGAGATGGGTCTCCTGAATACAGTAGACTGATGGGTCTTGACTCTTTATCCAGTTTGCCAGTCTGTGTCTTTTAATTGGAGCATTTAGTCCATTTACATTTAAGGTTAAGATTGTTATGTGTGAACTTGATCCTTCCATTATGATATTCACTGGTTATTTTGCTCGTTAGTTGATGCAGTTTCTTCCTAGCCTCGATGGTCTTTACATTTTGGCATGTTTTTGCAATGGCTGGTACTGGTTGTTCCTTTCCATGTTTAGTGCTTCCTTCAGGATCTCTTGTAAGGCAGGCCTAGTGGTGACAAAATCTCTAAGCATTTGCTTATCTGTAAAGGATTTTATTTCTCCTTCACTTATGAAACTTAGTTTGGCTGGATATGAAATTCTGGGTTTAAAATTCTTTTCTTTAAGAACGTTGAATATTGGCCCCCACTCTCTTCTGGCTTGTAGAGTTTCTGCTGAGAGATCTGCTGTTAGTCTGATGGGCTTCCCTTTGTGGGTAACCCGACCTTTCTCTCTGGCTGCCCTTAAGATTTTTTCCTTCATTTCAACTTTGGTGAATCTGGCAATTATGTGTCTTGGAGTTGCCCTTCTCGAGGAGTATCTTTGTGGCGTTCTCTGTATTTCCTGGATTTGAATGTTGGCCTGCCCTACTAGGTTGGGGAAGTTCTCCTGGATGATATCCTGAAGAGTGTTTTCCAACTTGGTTCCATTTTCCCCCTCACTTTCAGGCACCCCAATCGACGTAGATTTGGTCTTTTTACATAATCCCATACTTCTTGCAGGCTTTGTTCATTTCTTTTTCTTCGTTTTTCTTTTGGTTTCTCTTCTCGCTTCATTTCATTCATTTGATCCTCAATCGCTGATACTCTTTCTTCCAGTTGATCAAGTCGGTTACTGAAGCTTGTGCATTTGTCATGTATTTCTCGTGTCATGGTTTTCATCTCTTTCATTTCGTTTAGGACCTTCTCTGCATTAATTACTCTAGTCATCAATTCTTCCACTTTTTTTTCAAGATTTTTAGTTTCTTTGCGCCGGGTACGTAATTCCTCCTTTAGCTCTGAGAAATTTGATGGACTGAAGCCTTCTTCTCTCATCTCGTCAAAGTCATTCTCCGTCCAGCTTTGATCCGTTGCTGGCGATGAGCTGCGCTCCTTTGCCGGGGGAGATGCGCTCTTATTTTTTGAATTTCCAGCTTTTCTGCCCTGCTTTTTCCCCATCTTTGTGGTTTTATCTGCCTCTGGTCTTTGATGATGGTGATGTACTGATGGGGATTTTGGTGTAGGTGTCCTTCCTGTTTGATAGTTTTCCTTCTAACAGTCAGGACCCTCAGCTGTAGGTCTGTTGGAGATTGCTTGAGGTCCACTCCAGACCCTGTTTGCCTGGGTATCAGCAGCAGAGGCTGCAGAAGATAGAATATTTCTGAACAGCGAGTGTACCTGTCTGATTCTTGCTTTGGAAGCTTCCTCTCAGGGGTGTACTCCTCCCTGTGAGGTGTGGGGTGTCAGACTGCCCCTAGTGGGGGATGTCTCCCAGTTAGGCTACTCAGGGGTCAGGGACCCACTTGAGCAGGGAGTCTGTCCCTTCTCAGATCTCAACCTCCGTGTTGGGAGATCCACTGCTCTCTTCAAAGCTGTCAGACAGAGTCGTTTGAGTCTGCAGAGGTGTCTGCTAAGTTTGTTCAGTTTACTGTGCCCTGTCCCCAGAGGTGGAGTCTACAGAGACAGGCAGGTTTCCTTGAGCTGCTGTGAGCTCCACCCAGTTTGAGATTCCCAGCAGCTTTGTTTACCTACTTAAGCCTCAGCAATGGCGGGCGCCCCTCCCCCAGCCTCGCTGCTGCCTTGCCGGTAGATCACAGACTGCTGTGCTAGCAATGAGGGAGGCTCCGTGGGTGTGGGACCCTCCAGGCCAGGTGTGGGATATGATCTCCTGGTGTGCCTGTTTGCTTAAAGCGCAGTATTGGGGTGGGAGTTACCCGATTTTCCAGGTGTTGTGTGTCTCAGTTCCCCTGGCTAGGAAAAGGGACTCCCTTCCCCCTTGCGCTTCCCAGGTGAGGCAATGCCTCGCCCTGCTTCAGCTCTCGCTGGTCGGGCTGCAGCAGCTGACCAGCACTGATCGTCCGGCACTCCCCAGTGAGATGAAACCAGTACCTCAGTTGAAAATGCAGAAATCACCGGTCTTCTGTGGCGCTCGCGCTGGGAGTTGGAGACTGGAGCTGCTCCTATTCGGCCATCTTGCTCCGCCCCCCCGAGTATTTCTTTTTCAGCATATTCCTAAGAGCGTTCCCAAATGTCCTTTCTCAGGTTCCTTAGAAACAGTGATTTCAAACTGCTCAGTCCAAAGAATGGTTTAACTCCATGAGAAGAATACACACATCACAAAGCAGTTGCTCTGAAGCTTCTGTCCTATTGTAATTGGAAGACATTTCCTTTCTCACCACAAGCCTCTGGGCACCATTTAATATGCCTTCACAGATTCCTCAAAGACAGGGTTTCCAAAATGGGCATTGTAGTGTAAGCTTTAACTCTCTGAAATGATTGCACACGTCTGAGAGAGCTTTCTTAGAACGTATCTTTCTGGGTTTTATTTCAGGATATTACACTTTTTGGCATAGTCTTCAATGCACTGCAAAATATCACTTTTTCAGTTTTACAGGAACAGTGTTCAAACACTTCTTTATGAGAAAAGAGGTAAAACTCCCTGAGTGGAATGCACACATCAAAAAGCAGTTTCTCAGAAAGCTTCTCTCCAGTTTTTATCTGAAGATATCTCCTATTACCCCACAGGCTGGAATATTCTCCCAAATGACTCTTCATGAATCCATCTATGATGCAGTTTCAAAACTGCATAATAAAAAGAAAGTTTTATCTATCTGAGATGAATAGACATATCTATCACAAATCAGTTTCACTGAATGCTTCAATTCAGTTTTTGTCTGAGGATATTTCCTTTTTCACCATAGCCATCCACGTATGTACAAATGTCCCCTGTTAGCTTTTTCTCCAAACGGGATTCCCCAGTCCTCTATGAGATGAAAAGTATAACTCTGTGAGTGGAATGCACACGTCACAAAGCAGCTTGTCAAAAATCTTCTCTCCAGTATCTATCTGAACATATTTTCGTTTTCATCATAAGCCTCAAAGCGCTCTCGAGTATCCCTTAGCTGTCTAAACTAAAACAGTGTTAGAATACTGCTGAATGAAAACAGAAGCTTAACAGTGCAAGTGGAATTCACGTGACCTAGAGCACTTTCTCAGAAAGTTTCCTTGTGATTTTTTTCGTAGAGTATTTCTTTTTCAGGATATTCTTAAGAGCTATCCCAAATTTTCTTTCTCAGGTTCCACAGAAACAGTGATTTCAAACTGCTCAAACCAAAGATTAATTTAACTCTCTGAGATGAATACACATATCACAAATCAGCTGCTCCAAAAGCATCTTTCCAGTTTTCATCAGAAGTCGTTTCCTTTCTCACAACATGATCAGGGGTACTACTTAATATCCCTTCAAAGATTCCGCAAAGACAGAGTTTCCAAACTGGGCAACGTAGTGTAACGTTTAACTCTCTGATATGAATGCACACGTCAGAGAGCGTTTCTTGGACGCTTCTTTCTGTGATTCATTTCAGGATATTTCACTTTTCACCATAGTCTTCAGCACGCTGCAAAATATCACTTTTTCAATTTTACAGGAACATTGTTTAAACACTGCCTTATGAGAAAAGAGGTGTAACTCTCTGAGTGGAATGTACACATCACAAAGCAGTTTCTTAGAAAGCTTCTCTCCCATTTTTATCTGGAGATATGTCCTCTTTCCCCACAGGCCAGATTGTGCGCCCGAATGTCCCTTCGTGAATTCATCCATGATGCAGTTTCAAAACTGCATAATAGAAATAAAGTTTTATCTATGTGAAATGAATAGACATATCTATCCCAAAGCAGTATCACAGAATGCTTCTTTCCAGTTTTTGTCTGATAATATTTCCTTTTTCACCATAGCAGTGCATATACTCAAGAATGTCCATGGTCACTTTTTCTCCAAATTGGATTCCCCAATCGTCTATGAGAAGAAAAGTATAACTTTGTGAGTGGAATGCACACGTCACAAAGCAGCTCCTCGGAAATCTTCTCTCCAGTTTTTATTTGAAGATATTGCCTTTTTCACCGTAAGCCTCAAAGCACTCCCAAGTATCCTTTAGCTGACTAATCTAAAACAGTGTTAGAATACTGCTCATTGAAAACAGAAACTTAACTGTGTGAGTGGACTTCACGTGACCTAGAGCAGTTTCACAGAAAGTATCCTTCTGGTTTTTATCAGAGGGTATTTCTTTTTCAGCATATTCTTAAGAACGTTACCAAATACAATTTCTCAGGTTCCACAGAAAAAGTGATTCCAAACTGCACATCCAAAAAATGATCAAACTCTATGAGATGAATACACACATCACAAAGTCTTTGCTCCAAAGGCTTCTTTTCAGTTTTCATCGGAAGACGTTTCCTTTCTCACCACAAGCCTCCAGGCGCCACTTAATATCCCTTCACAGATTCCTCAAAGACAGAGTTTCTAAACTGGACAACGTAGTGGAAGCCTTAACTCTCTGAAATGAATACACACGTCAGAGTGCAGTTTCTTGGACCACTTCTTTCTGGGTTTTATTTCAAGATATTTCACTTTTCGCCACAGTCTTCAATGCGTTGCCACATACCACATTTTCAGATTTACAGGAACAGTGTTCAAACAGTGCCATAGGAGAAAAGAGGTATAACTCCCTGAGTGGAATGCACACATCACAAAGCAGTTTCTCACAAAGCTTCTCTCCAGTTTTTATCTGAAGATATCTCTTATTTAACCACAGGCCTGAATATGCTCCCAAAAGACCCTTCGTGAGTTCATCCATGATGCAGTTTCAGAACTGCATAATAGAAACAAAGTTTTATCTATGTGAGATGAATAGACATATCTATCATAAAGCAGTTTCACAGAAAGTTTCTTTCCCGTTTTTGTCTGAGGATATTTCCTTTTTCCCCATAGCCATCTTATACTCCCAAATGTCCCCTGGTAGCTTTTAATCCACATGGGATTTCCCAATCCTCTATGAGAAGAAAAGTATAATTCTGTGAGTGGAAAGCACACGTCACAAAGCAGCTCCTCGGAAATCTTCTTTCCAGTATCCATCTGAAGATATTTAAGCTTTCACCATGAGCCTCAAAGCACTCCCGAGTATCGCTTAGCAGATTAACCTAAAATGGTATTAGAATACTGTTGAATGAAAACAGAAGTTTAAGTGTGCAAGTGGACTTTCCATGACCTGGAACAGATTCACAGAAAGTTTCCTTCTGGTTTTAATTGGAGGCTATTCCTTTTTCAGCATATTCTTAAGTGGGTTCCCAAATGTCCTTTCTCAGGTTCCACAGAAACAGTGATTTAAAACTCCTCAATCCTAAGAACGATTTAACTCTGTGAGATGAAAACACACATCACAATGCATTTGCTCTGAAAGTTTCTCTCCAGCTTTCATTGGAAAAAGTATCCTTTCTCACCACAAGCCTCCATGTGCCACTTAATATCCCTTCACACATTCCTCTAAGACAGAGTTTCCAAACTGGCAATGCAGTGTAAGCTTTAACTCTCTGAAACGATTACAGAGGTCAGAAAGCAGTTTCTTGGAACGCTTCTGTCTGCATTTTATTTCAGAATACTTCACTTTTCATCACAGTCTTCAATGCACTGCAAGATTTCCCTTTTTCAGTTTTACAGAACCAGTGTTCACACACTGCTTTATGAGAAAAGAGGTATAAATCCCTCAATGGAATGCGCACATCACAAAGGAGTTTCTCAGAAAGTTTCTCTCTAGTTTTTATATGAAGATATCTTCTATTTCCCCACAAGCCTGAATATGCTCCAGAAATTCCCCTCGCGATTCCTCCATGACGCAGTTACAAAACTGTGTAATAGAAGAAAGTTTATCTGTGTGAAATGAACAGACATATCTATCACAAATCAGTTTCACAGAAAGCTTCTTTCCAGTTTTTCTCTGAGGATATTTTTTGTCACTGTAGCCATCCATATGCTCGTGAATGTCCCCTGGTACCTTTTTCGCCAAAAGAAATTCCCCAACCCTCTATGAGAAGTAAAGTATAACTCTGTGAGTGGAATGTACACGATGAAAGGCAGCACCTCGGAAATCTTCTCTCCAGTATCTATCTGAAGATATTTCCATTTTCATCGTAAGACTCAAAGTGCTCCTGAGTATCCCTTAGTTGACAAACCTAAAACACTGTTAGAATACTGCTGAATGAAAGCAGAAGCTTAATTGTGCAAATGGAATTCATGTGACCTAGAACAGATTCACAGAAGGTTTTCTTCTGGTTTTTATTGGAGGGTATTTCTTTTTCAGCATATTCTTAAAAGTGTTCCCAAATGTCCTCTCTCAGGTTCCACAGAAACAGTGGTTTCAAACTGCTCAATCCAAAGAATGATTTAACTCTATGAGATGAACACACACATCATGAAGCAGTTACTCCGAAAGCTTCTCTCCAGTTTTCATCGTAAGATGTTTCCTTTCTCACTCAAGCTTCCATTCGCCACTTAATATCCTTCCCAGATTACACAAAGACAGAGTTTCCAAATTGGAAACGTAGTGTAAGCTTTAACTCTCTAAAATGAATGCACTCTTTAGAGAGCAGTTTCTTGGAATGCTTCTTTCAGTGTTTTATTTCTGAATATTTCACATTTCGCCATAGTCTTCAATGTGCTGAAAAATATCACTATATTCAGTTTTAAAGAAACATTGTTCAAACACTGCCTTATGAGAAAAAGGTATAAATTTCTGAGTGAAATGTACACATCACAAAGCAGTTTCTCAGAAAGTTTCTCTCCCGTGTTTATCTGGAGACATTTCCTATTTCCTCAAAGGATGGAATGTGCAACCGAATGTCTCTTCGCGAATCCGTCCATGATGCAGTTTCACAACTGCGTAATAGAAAGAAAGTTTTATCTATGTGAGATAAATAGACGTATCTATCACAAAGCAGTTTCATAGAAAGCTTCTTTCCAGTTTTTTGACTGAGGACATTTCCTTTTTCATCTTAGCCGTCCACATTCTCCTGAATGTCCCCTGGTAGCTTTTTCTCCAAACGGGATTCCCCAATCCTCTATGAGAAGAAAAGTATAACTCTGTGAGTGGAATGCACATGTCACAAAGCAGCTCCTCTGAAATCTCCTTTCCAGTATCTATCTGAAGATATTTCCACTTTCACTGTAAGTCTCAAAGCCCACCCGAGTATCCCTTAGCTGACTAAACTAAAACATTGTTAGAATACTGCTCAAGGAAAACAGAAGCTTCACTGTGTGAGTGGAATTCACGTGACCCAGAGGAGTTTCACAGAGTGTTTTCTTCTGGTTTTTATTGGAGGGTATTTCTTCTTCATCACATTCTTAAGAGCGTTCCCAAATGTCCTTCTCAGGTTCCACCGAAACGGTGATTCCAAACTGCTCAATCCAAAGAATGATGTAACTCTATGAGATGAATACACACATCACAAAGCAGTTGCTCTAAAAGTTTCTATACAGTTTCCATCGGAAGACCTTTCCTTTCTAGAAACAAGCCTCTGGGGGCCACTTATTATCTTTTCACAGATCCCCAAAGACAGAGTTTACAAACTGGGTAACGTAGTGTAAGCTTTAACACTCTGAAAGGAATGTACATGTCAGAGAGCAGTTTCTTGGAACACTTCTTTCTGGGTTTTTTTCAGTATATTTGAATCTTTGCCATGGTCTTCAGGGAACTGCAAAATATCACTTTTCCAGTTTTACAAGAACAGTGTTCAAACACTGCCTTTTGAGAAAAGAAGTATAACTCCCTGAGTGAAATGCACACATCACAAAGCAGTTTCTCAGAAAGCTTCTCTCAGATTTTTATCTGAAGATATCCGCTATTTCCCCATAGGCCTGAATGTGCTCCCCAATGACCTTCATGAATCCGACCATGACGCATTTTCAAAACTGCATAATAGAAAGAAAGTTTTATCTATGTGTGATGAATAGACATATCTGTGACAAATCAGTTTCACAGAAAGCTTCTTTCCAGTTTTTGTCTGAGGTTATTACCTTTTTCACCTTAGCCATCCAAATACTCTCCAATGTCCCCTAGTTGCTTTTTCTGCAAACGGGATTCCCCAAACCTCTTTGAGAAAAAAGTATAACTCTGTGAGTGGAATGCACACGTCACAAAGCAGCTCCTCGAAAATCTCCTCTCCAGTATCTATCTGAGGATATTTTGGCTTTAACTATAAACCTCAAAGCCCTACCAAGTATCCCTTAGCTGACTAACTAAAAACAGTGTTAGAATACTGGTCAATTAAAACAGAAGCTTAGCTGTGCCAGTGGAATTCATGTGACCCAGAGGAGTTTCACAGATGGTATCCTTCTGGTTTTTATTGGAGTATATTTCTTTTTCAATGTATTCTTAAGAGCGTTCCGAAATATCCTTTCTCAGGTTCCAAAGAAACGATGATTTCAAACTGCTCAATCCAAAGAATGATTTAACTCTATGAGATGAATACACACATCACAAAACAGTTGCTCTGAAAACTTCTGTCCAGTTTCCATCGGAAGACCTTTATTTTCTCAAAACAAGCCTCTGGACGCCACTTAATATACCTTCACAGATCCCTCAAGATACAGTTTCCAAACTGGGCAACGTTTTGTAAGTTTTAACGCTCCAAAATGAATGCACACGTGAGACAACAATTTCTTGGAATGCTTCTTTCTGGGTTTTATTTCAGGATATTTCACCTTTTGCCATAGTCTTCAATGTGCTGCAAAACACCACTTTTTAAGTTTTACAGGAACAGTGTTCAAACACTACCTTATGAGAAAAGAGGTATAACTCCCTGAGTGGAATGCACACATCACAAAGCAGTTTCTCAGAAGGTGTCTCTCCAGTTTTTATCTGTAGATATTTCCTATTTCCCCACATTTGTGAATGTGCTCCGAAAGGTCCTTGGCGAATACGTCCATGATGCCCTTTGAAAACTGCATAATAGTAAGAAAGTTTTATCTATGTGAGATGAATAGACATATCTATCACAAATCAGTTTCACAGAAAGCTTCTTTCCAGTTTCTGTCTGAGGATATTTTCTTTTACACCATAGCCATCCATATACTCCCGAATGTCCCCTGGTAGCTTTTACTCCTAAAGTGATTTCCTAATCCCCTATGAGAAGAAAAGTATAATTCTGTGAGTGGAATGCACACGTCATAAAGCAGCTCCTCGGAAATCTCCTCTCCAGTATCTATATGAAGATATTTCCACTTTCACCGTAAGCCTCAAAGCGTTCCAAGCTATCCCTAGGCTGACCAACCTAAAAGAGTGTTAGCATACTGCTCAATGAAACAGAAGCTTAACTGTGCAAGTGGACTTCACATGACATAGAGCAGTTTCACAGAAAGTTTCCTTCTGGTTTTAATTGGAGTGTATTTCTTTTTCAGCATATTCTTAGGAGCCTTCCCAAATGTCCTTTCTCAGATTTCACAGAAACAGTGATTTCAAACTGCTCAATCCAAAGAATTATTTACCTGTAGGAGATGAATACACACATCAAAAAGTAGTTGCTCCGAGAGCTTCTCTCCAGTTTTCATCGGAAGACGTTTCCTTTCTTACCACAAGCTCTTGGGCGCCACTTAATATAGCGTCACAGATTCCTCAAAGACAGAGCTTCAAATCTGGGCAACGTCGCGTAAGCTTTAACTCTCTGAAATGAATACACATGTAAGATAGTCGTTTCCTGGAACACTTCTTTCTGAGTTTTTTTTCAGGATATTTCACTTTTCGCCATAGTCTTCAATGCACTGCAAAATATCAGTTTTTCAGTTTTACAGGTACAGTGTTCAAACACTGCCTTTTGAGAAAAGAGGTGTAACTCCCTGAGTGGAATGCACACATGACAAATCAGTTTCTCAGAACGCTTCTCTCCAGTTTTTATCTGGAGATATTTCCTTTTTCACAGCATGCATATATGTGCTCCCGAATGTCCTTTTGTGAATCCGTCCATGACGCAGTTTCAAAACTGTGTAATAGAAAGTTCTATCTATGTGAGATGAATAGACATATCTATCAGAAAACAGTTTCACAGAAAGCTTCTTTATAGTTTTTGTCTGTGGATATTTCCTTTTCCCCCATACCCATCTTATACTCCCGAATGTCTCCTGGTAGCTTTTTCTCCAAATGGGATTACCCCATCCTCTATGAGAAGAGAAGTATGACTCTGTGAGTGGAATGCTCACGTCACAAAGCAGCTCCCCAGAAATCTTCTCTCCTCTATCTATCTGAAGATATTTGCTTTCAACATAAGCCTAAAAGAACTCCCACGTATCCATTAGCTGATTCACCTAAAAGAGTGTTAGAAAACTGCTCTATGAAAACAGACCTTAACTGTGTGTGTGGACTTGTCATGACTTGATGCAGTTTCACATAAAATTTCCTTCTGCTTTTTATTGGATGGTATTTCTTTTTCAGCATATTTTTAAGAGCATCCCCAAATGTTCTTTCTCAGGTTCCACAGAAACAGTGATTTCAAACTGCTCTATCCAAAGAATGATTTAACTCTATGATATGAATACACACATAACAGAGCATTTACTCTGAAAACTTCTCTCCAGTTTTCATTGGAAGACATTTCCTTTCTCACCACTAGCCCACGGGCGCCACTTAATATCCCTTCACTGATTCCTCAAAGACAGAGTTTACAAACTGGTCAACGTAGTGTAGGCTTTAGCTCTGTGAAATGAATGCACACATCAGAGAGCAGTTTCTTGGAACGCTTCTTTCTGGGGTTTATTTCAGGATATTTCACTTTTCGCCATAGTATACAATGCACAGCAAAATATCACTTTTTCAGTTTTTCAGGAACATTGTTCAAACACTGCCTTATGGGAAAAGAGGCATAACTCCCAGACTGGAATGCGCACATCACAAAGCAGTTTCTCAGAAAGCTTCTTTCTTTTTTTTTCTGAAGATTTCTCCTATTTCCCCACAGAACTGAATGTGCCCCCAAATGTCCCTTCATGAATCTGATATGATGCAGTTTCAAAATTGTGTAATAGAATGAGAGTTTTATCTATGTGAGATGAATAGACATATCCATCACAATTCAGATTCACAGAAAACATCATTCCAGTTTTTGTCTGAATATTTCCATTTTCATCTTTGCTGTCCATAAAACTCGTGAATGTAAACTGGTTGCTTTTTCTCCCAAGGAGATTCCCCAATCCTCTATGAGAAGGAAAGTATAACTCTGTGAGAGGAATGCACACGTCACAAAGCAGCTCCTCGAAAGTCTTCTCTCCACTATCTATCTGAAGACATTTCCGTTTTCACTGTGAGCATCAAAGCTCTCCCTAGTATCGCTTAGCTGACTAACCAAAAACATTGTTTGAATACTGCTCAATGAAAACAGAAGGTTAACTGTGCAAGTGGACTTCACGTGACCTAGAGCAGTTTTACAGAAAGTTTCTTTCTGGTTTTTATCTGAGGGTATTTATTTTTCAGCATATTCTTAAGAGCGTTTCCAAATGTCCCTTCTCAGGTTCCACAGAAACAGTGACTTCAAACTGCTCAATCCAAGGAATGATTTAATTCAATGAGATGAATAGACACATCACAAAGCAGTTGCTCAGAAAGTTTCCCTCCATTTTTCATCGAAGACGTTACCTTTCTCACCACAGGACAAAGGGCTCCACTTAATATCCCTTCACAGATTCCTCAAAGAGAGAGTTTCAAAACTGGGCAATGTAGTGTAAACTTTAACTTTATAAAGTGAAAGCACACGTCAAAGAACAGTTTATTGGAATGCTTCTTTCTGAGTTTTATTTCAGGATATTTCACTTTTCGCCATAGTGCTCAATGTGCTGCCAAATATCACTTTTTCAGTTTTACAGGAACACTGTTCAAACACTGCCTTATGAGAAAACAGGTATAACTCCCTGAGTGGAATGCACATATCAAAAACAGTTTCTCAGAAAGCTTCTCTCTAGTATTTATCTGAAGATATTTCCTATTTCCCCAGAAGCCTGAATGTACTACCAAATATCCCTTCGGGAATCTGTCCATGACTAAGTTTAAAAACTGTAATAGAAAGAAAGTTTTATCTATGTGAGATGAATAGACATATTTATCCCAAAGCAGTTTCACAGAGAGCTTCTTTCCAGGTTTTGTCTGAGGATATTTCCTTTTTCACCATAGCCATCCATATACACCCGAATATCCCCTGGTAGCTTTTTATCCTGACGGGATTCCCCAATCCACTATGAGAAAAAAAGTATAACTCTGTGAGTGGAATGCACATGTCACAAAGCGGCTCCTCAGCAATCTTCTCTCCAGTATCTATCTGAAGATATTTCTGTTTTCAATGTAAGCCTCAAAGTTCTGCTGAGTATCCTTTAGCTGACAAAGCTAAAACAGTGTAAGAATACTGCTGAAGGAAAACAGAAGCTTAACAGTGTGAGTGGAATTCACGTGACCTAGAGCAGTTTCACAGAAAGTTTCCTTCTGGTTTTCATCTGAGGGTATTCCTTTTTCAGCATATTCTTAAAAGTGTTTCCAAATGTCCTTTCTCAGGTTCCACAGAAACAGTGATTTCAAACTGTTGAAACAAAAGAATGATTGAACTCTATGAGGTAAATACAAACATCACAAAGCAGTTGCTCCGAAAGCCTCCCCAATTTTCATCAGAAGACAATTAATTGCTCACCACAAGCCTCTGGGTGCCACTTAATATCCCTTCACAGATTCCTCAATGATGGAGTTTTCAAACTGGTCAACGTAGCATAAGCTTTAACTCTCTGAAATGAATGCACACGTCAGAGAGCAGTTTTCTGGAATGCTTCTTTCTGGATTTTATTTCAGGATATTTCACTTTTTGCCATAGACTTCAATGTGCTGCAAAACATCACTTTTTCAGTTTCACAGGATCAGTGTTCAAACACTGACTTATGAGAAAAGAGATATAACTCCCAGAGTGGAATGCACACATCAGAAAGCAGTTTCTCAGAAAGTTTCCAGTTTTTATCTGAAGACATCTCCTATTTCCCCACAGGCTGAAGGTACTCCCGAATGTCCCTTTACAAATCCGTCCATGACGCAGTTTCTAACCTGTGTAATAGAAAGAAAGTTTTATCTATGTGAGATGAATAGATAAATTTAACACAAAGCAGTTTCACAGAAAGCTTCTTTATAATTTTTTTCTGAGGATATTTCCTTTTTCTCCATGTCCGTCGTATACTCCCGAATGTCCCCTGGTAGCTTTTTCTCCAAACGGGGTTCCCCAGTCCTCTATGATAAGAAAAGTATAACTCTGTGTGTGGAATGCACATGTCACAAAGCAGCTCCTCGGAAATCTTCTCTCCAGTATCTATCTGAAGATATTTCCGTTTTCATCATAAGCCTCAATGCGCTCCCGATTATCCCTTACCTGACTTATCTAAAACATTGTTAGAATACTGCTCAATGAAAACAGAGGCTTAACTGTGCAAGGGGACTTCACGTGACCTAGATCAGTTTCACAGAAAGATTCCATCTGGTTTTTTTCGGAGACTATTTTCTTTTCAGCATATTCTTAAGAGCAAACCCAAATGTCCTTTCTCAGGTTCCACAGAAACAGACATTTCAAACTGCTCAATCCAAAGAATGATTTAACTCTATGAGATGAATACACACATCACAAAATAGTCGCTCCAAAATCTCCCCAGTTTTGTTCGGAAGACGTTTCCTTTCTCACCACAAGCCTGTGGGTGTCACATAATCGCCCTTCACAGATTCCTCAAAGATAGAGTTTCCAAATTGGGCAACGTAATGTAAGCTTTAACTCTCTGAAATGAATGCACACGTCAGAGATCAGTTTCTTGGAAAGCTTTTTTCTGGGTTTAATTTCAGGATATTTCACTTTTTGCCTTAGTTTTAAATGCACTGCAAAGTATCACATTTTCAATTTTACATCATCAGTGTTCAAACACTGGCATATGATAAAAGTGATATAACTCCCTGAGTGGAATGCACACATCAGAAAGCAGTTTCTCCAAAAGCTTCTCTCCAGTTTTTATCTGAAGATATCTCATATTTCCCCACAGGCCTGAATGTGCTCCTGAATGTCCATTCGCAAATCCATCATGAAGCAGTTTCAAAACTGTGTAATAGAAATAAAGTTTTATCTACGTGAGATGAATAGATATATCCATCACAAAGCAGTTTTACAGAAAGCTTCTTTCCAGTTTTTGTGTGAGGATATTTCCTTTTTTACCAAAGCCATCCATATAATCTCGAATATTCCCTGGTAGCTTTTTCTCCAGACGGGATTCCCCAATCCTGTATGAGAAGAAAAGCAAAACTCTGTGAGTGGAATGCGCACGTCACAAAACAGCTCCTCGGAAATCTTCTCTCCAGTACCTATCTGATGATATTTCCATTTTCACCGTAAGCCTCAAAGCACTAACAAGTATCCCTTAGCTGACTAACCTAAAACAGTGTTAGGATACTGTTCAATGAAAACAGAAGCTTAACTGTGCGAGTGGCCTCCACGTGACCTAGAGTAGTTTCACAGAAAGTTTCCTTCTGGTTTTTATGGGAGGGTATTTCTTTTTCAGCATATTCTTAAGAGCGTTTCCAAATGTCCTTTCTCAGTGTCCACAGAAACAGTGACTTCAAACTCCTCTATCCAAAGAATGATTTAATTCTTTGAGATTAATACACGCATAACAAAGCTGTTGTTCCGAAAGCTTTCATCCAGTTTTCATTGGAAGATGTCTCCTTTCTCACCACTAGCCTCCGGGCGCCACTTAATATCCCTTCACAGATTCCTGAATGACAGAGTTTCCAAACTGTTCAACGTAGTGTAAGCTTTAACTCTCTGAAATGAATGCACACGTCAGAGAACACTTTCCTGGTACACTTCTTTCTCAGTTTGATTTCAGGGTATTTCACCTTTCACCACAGCCTTCAATGTGCTGCAAAGTATCCATTTTCAGCTTTACAGGAACAGTGTTCAAACACTGCCTTATGAGAAATGAGGTATAACTGAATAAGTGGAATGCACACATCACAAAGCAGTTTCTCAGAAAGCTTCTCTACAGTTTTTATCCGAAGATATCTCCTATTTATCCACAGACCTGAAGGTGCTCCCAAATGTCCCTTCATGAAGCCGTCCATGTCGCAGTTTCAGTATTGCATAATAGACAGAAAATTTTATCTATTTGAGATGAATAGATGTATCTATCACAAAACAGTTTCACAGAAAGCTTCTTTCCAGTTTTTGTCTGAGGATAATTCCTTTGTCACCATAGCTGACCATACAATCCTGAATGTCCCCTGGTAGCTTTTTCTCAAAACGGGATTCCCCAATCCTCTAAGAGAAGTAAAGTATAACTATGTGACAGGAATGCACACGTCACAAAGCAGCTCCTCGGAAATCTTCTCTCCAGTATCTATCTGAAGATACGTCTGTATTTACCATAAATCTCAAAGCGCTCCTGAGTATCCCTTACCTGATTAACCTAAAACAATTTTAGAATACTGCTCAATGAAAACGGAATATTAACTGTGCGAGTGAAATTCCTGTGATCTACAGCAGTTTCACAGAAAGTTTACTTCTGCTTTTCATCGGTGGGTATTTCTTTCTCAGCATATTCTTAAGAGCATTCCCCAATGTCCTTTCTCAGGTTCCATGGAAACAGTGATTTCAAAAGGTTCAATCCAAAGAATGGTTTAACTTTATGAGATGAATACATACACCACAGAGCAGTTGTTCCAAAAGCTACTGTCCAGTTTTCATCGGAAGACATTTCCTTTCTCACCACAAGCCTCCTTGTGCTCCTTAATACCCCTTCACAGATTCTTCAAAGACAGAGTTTCCAAATTGGGCAACGTAGTGTAAGCTTTAACTCTCTGAAATGAAAGCAGATGTCATACAGCCGTTTCCTGTAATACTTCTTTCTGGATTTTATTTCAGGATATTTCACTTTTCACCATAGTCTTCAATGCGCTGCAAAATATCACTTTTTCAGTTTTACAGGAACAGTGTTCAAACACTGCTTTATGAGAAAAGAGGTAAAACTCCCTGAGTGAATGCACACATCACAAAGCAGTTTCTTGGAAAACTTCTCTCCAGTTTTTATCCGAAGATATCTCCTATTACCCCACAGGCTGGAATATTCTCCTGAGTGAACCTTCGTGAATCCATCTATGATGCAGTTTCAAAACTGCGTAATAGAAAAAAGTTTTATCTATGTGAGATGAATAGACATATTTATTCACATATCAGTTTCACCAAAAGCTTCTTTTCAGCTTCTGTCAGAGGATATTTCGCTTTTCACTGTAGCCGTCTCTATACTGGCAAATGTCCCCTGTTAGCTTTTTCTCCAAAAGGGATTCCCCAATCCTCTATGAGATGAAAAGTATAAACCTGTGAGTTGAATGCACACGTCACAAAGCAGCTTGTCAGTAATCTTCTCTCTAGTGTCTATCTGAAGATACTTTCGTTATCACTGTAAGCCTCAAAGCGCTCATGAGTATCCCTTAGCTATCTAACCTAAAACAGTGTTAGAATACTGCTCAATGAAAACAGAAACTTAACTGTGAGAGTGGAATTCACATGACCTAGAGCACTTTCTCAGAAAGTTTCCTTGTGATTTTTTCGTAGGGTATTTCATTTTCAGCATATTCTAAAGAGCGACCCAAATTTTTTTCCTCAGGTTCCGCAGAAACAGTGATTTCAAACTGTTCAAACCAAAGATTCATTTAACTCTATGAGATGAATGCACACATCACAAAGCAGCTGCTCCGAAAAGGTCTCCCCCGTTTTCATCAGATGTCATTTACTTTCTCACAACAAATTCAGGGATGCCACTTAATCTCCCTTCAAAGATTCCTCAAAGACGGAGTGTCCAAACTGGGCAACGGAGTGTAACCTTTAACTTTCTGATATGAATGCACACGTCAGAGAGCAGTTTCTTGGACGCTTCTTTCTGGGTTTCATTTCAGGATATTTCGCTTTTCACCATAGTCTTCAGTGTGCTGCAAAATATCAGTTTTTCAGTTTTACAGGAATAATTTTCAAACACTGCCTTATGAGAAAAGAGGTGTAACTCTCTGAGTGGAATGTACACATCACAAAGCAGTTTCTCAGATAGCTTCTCTCCCGTTTTTATCTGGAGATATGTTGTATTTCCCCACAGGCTGGATTGTGCGCCCAAATGTCCCTTTGTGAATTCGTCCATGACGTAGTTTCAAAACCGAATAATAGAAAGAAAGTTTTATCTATGTGAGATGAATAGACATATCTATCCCAAAGCAGAATCACAGAAAGCTTCTTTCCATTTTTTGTCTGATGATATTACCTTTTTCACCATAGCAGTGCAAATACTCAAGAATGTCCACGGATTGCTTTTTCTCCAAACGGGATTCCCCAATCCTCTATCAGAAGAAAAGTATAACTTTGTGAGTGGAATGCACATGTCACAAAGCAGCTCCTCGGAAATCTTCTCTTCAGTATCTCTCTGAAGTATTTCTGTTTTCACCGTAAGCCTTAAAGTGCTCCTGAGTATGCTTAAGCTGAATAACCTAAAACATTGTTAGGCTACTGCTCAATGAAAACAGAAGCTTAACTGTGCGAGTGGACTTCATGTGACCTGGAGCAGTTTCATAGAAACTTTACTTCCGGTTTTTATAGGAGGGTATTTCTTATTCAGGATATCCTAAAGAGCGTTACCAAATATAATTTCTCAGGTTCCACAGAGACAGTGATTTCAAACTGCTCAATCCAAAGAATGATTAAAGTCTATGAGATGAATACACACATCACAAAGCATTTGCTCCAAAAGCTTCTCTTCAGTTTTCATTGGAAGACGTTTCCTTTCTCACCACAAGCCTCCAGGCGCCACTTAATACCCCTTCACAGATTCCTCAAAGACCGAGTTTCCAAACTGGGCAATGCAATGTAAGTTTTAACATTCTGAAATGAATACACAAGTCAGAGCACAGTTTCTTTTAACGTTTCTTTCAGGGTTTTGTTTCAAGATATTTCACCTTTCACCATAGTCTTTGATGAGCTGCAAAATATCATATTTTCCGTTTTACAGGAATAGTTTTCATGCACTGCCTTACGAGAAAAGAGGTATAACTCCCTGAGTGGAATGCAAACATCACAAAGCCATGTCTCAGATAGCTTCTCTCCTGTTTTTATCTGAAGGTATTTCCTGTTTTCCCACAGGCCTGATGGTGCTCCCGAATGTCCCTTCGTGAATCCGTCCATGACGCAATTTCAAAACTGCATAAAGGAAAGAATGTTTTATCTATGTGAGAAGAATGGACATATCTATCACAAAGCAGTTTCACAGAATGCTTCTTTCCAGTTTTTGTCTGAGGATATTTCCTTTTTCACCATAGCCATCCATATACTCCCGAATGTCCCCTGGTAGTTTTTCTCCAAATGGGATTACCCATTCATCTATGAGAAGAAAAGTATAACTCTGTGACTGAAATACACACATCACAAAGCAGCTCCTTGGAAATCTTCTCTCCAGTATCTATCTGAAAATATTTCCGCTTTCATCGTAAGCCTCAAAGCGCTCCCGAGTATCCCTTAGCTGACTGACTAAAACAGTGTTAGAATACTGCTCAATGAAAACAGAAGCTTAACTGTACGAGTGGATTTCACGTGACCTAGAGCAGTTTCAGAGAAGTTTTCCTTCTTTTTTTATTGGAGGGTATTTCTTTTTTAGCATATACGTAAGTGCATTCCCTAATGTCTTTTCTCAGTTTCCACAGAAACAGTGATTTCAAACTGCTCAATACAAAGAATGATTTAACTCTATGAGATGCATACACACATCACAAAGCAGCTGCTCCGAATATATCTCTACAGTTTTCTTCAGAAGATGTTTCCTTTCTCACCACAAGCCTCTGGGTGACACTTAATATCCTTTCACAGACTCCACAAAGACAGAATTTCCCAACTGTGCATCATAGTGTAAGCTTTAACTTTCTGAAATGTATACACACGTTGGACAGCAGTTTCCTGGAAAGCTTCTTTCTGGGTTTTAATTCAGGGTATTGCACTTTTCACCATAGTCTTCAATGTGCTGCAAAGTATCACTTTTTCAGTTTTACAGGAACAGTGTTCAAATATTGCCTTATGAGAAAAAAGTTATAATCCCCTGAGTGGAATGCACACATCACAAAGCAGTTTATCAGAAAACTTCTCTCCACTTTTTATCTGAATATATATAATATTTTCCCACAGACCTGAATGTGCTCCCGAATGTCCATTAGAGAATCTGTCCATGACGCAGTTTCAGAACTGCAAAATAGAAAGTTTTATCTATGTGAGATGAATAGACATATCTTCCACAAAGCAGTTTCACAGAAAGTTGCTTTCCAGTGTTTGTCTGAGGATATTCCCGTTTTCATCATAGCCGTCCATATACTCCCAAATGTCCCCTGCTAGCTTTTTCTCCAAACGGGATTCCCCAAACCTCTGTGAGAAGGAAAGTATAACTCTGTGAGGGGAATGCATAACTCTGAGAGGGGAATGCACACGTCACAAAGCAGCTCCTCGATATCTCCACTCCAGTATCTATCCAAAGATATTTCCACTTTCACAGTAACCCTCAAAGCTCTCCCAAGTATCCCTGAGCTGACTAACATAAAACAGTGTTAGAATACTGCTCAATGAAAACATAACTTTAACTGTACAAGTGGAATTCACGTGACCCAGAGTAGTTTCACAGAAAGTTGCCTTCTGGTTTTTATCTTAAGGTTTTTCTTTTTCAGCACATTCTTCAGAGCATTCCCAAATGCCCTTTCTCAGGTAAACAGAAACACTGATTTCAAACTGCTCAATCCAAAGAATGATTTAACTCTATATGATGAATACACACATCACAAAGCAGTTGCTTCGATAGCTTCTGTCCGGTTTTTATCAGAAGACATTTCCTTTCACACCACAAGCCTCCGGGCGCCACTTAATATCCCTTCACAGGTTCCTCAAACACAGAGTTTCCAAACTGGGCAACCTTTTGTTAGCTTTAATGTTCCAAAATGAATGCACACGTCAGACAGCAGTTTCTTGGAACGCTTCTTTCTGGGTTTTATTTCAGGATATTTCACTTTTTGCCATAGCCTGAATGCGCTGCAAAATATCACTTTTTCAGTTTTACAGGAACAGTGTTCAAACACTGCCTTATGTGAAAAGAGGTAGAAATGCCTGAGTGAAATGCAGAGCTCACAAAGCAGATTCTCAGAACGCTTCTCTACAGTTTTTATCTGTAGATATTTCCTATTTCCCCACATTGCTGAATGTGCTCCGAAAGTCCCTTCATGAATCCATCCATGATGCACATTCAAAACTGCATAATACAAAGAAAGTTTTATCTATGTGAGATGAATAGACATATCTATCACAAATCAGTTTCACAGAGAGATTCTTTCCAGTTTCTGTCTTAGGATATTTCCTTTTATACCATAGCCGTCCATATAATCCTAAATGTCCCCTGCTAGCTTTTTCTCCTAACGGGATTCCCTAATCCCCTATGAAAAGAAAAGTATAACTCTGTTAGTGGAATACACATGTGACAAAGCAGCTCCTCGGAAACCTCTCCGGTATCTATCTGAGGATATTTCTGCTTTCACCGTAAGCCTCAAAGCGCTCCCAACTATCCCTTGGTTGACCAACCTAAAATCGTGTTAGCATACTGCTCAATGAACAGAAGCTTAGCTGTGCGAGTGAACTTCACATGACGTAGAGCAGTTTCACAGAAATTTTCCTGCTGATTTTAATTGGAGTGTATTTCTTTTTCAGCATATTCTTAGGAGTGTTTCCAAATGTCCTCTCACAAGTTCCACAGAAACAGTGATTTCAAACTGCTCAATCCAAAGAATGATTTAACTCTATGAGATGAATACACACATCACAAAACATTCGCTCCAAAATCTTCTCTCCAGTTTTCTTTGGAAGACGTTTCCTTGTCACCACAACCCTCTGGGTGTCACTAAATGGCTCTTCACAGATTCCTCAAAGACAGTGTTTCCAAATTGTGCAATGTAGTGTAAGCTTTAACTCTCTGAAATGAATGAACATGTCTGAGATCAGTTTCTTGGAAGGCTTCTTTCTGGGTTTAATTTCAGGATATTTCACTTTTTGCCGTGGTCTTCAATGAGCAGCAAAGTACCACTTTTTCAGTTTTACAGGAACAGTGTTCAAACACTGCCTTATGATAAAAGTGGTATAACTCCCTGAGTGGAATGCAAACATCACAAAGCAGTTTCTCAGAAAGCTTCCCTCCAGTTTTTATCTGAAGGTAGTTCCTATTTCCTCACAGGCCTGAATGTGCTCCTGAAAGTCCCCTCGTGAATCCATCATGAAGCAGTTTCAAAACTGCGTAAGAGAAAGAAAGTTTTATCTTTGAGAGATGAATAGACCTATCTATCCCAAAGCAGTTTCACAGAAAGCTTCTTTCCAGTTTTTGTCTGAGGATATTTCCTTTTTAACCATAACTGCAAAAAATAATCCTGAATGTTCCCTGGTAGCTTTTTCTCCAGGCGGGATTCCCCAGTCCTATATGAGAAGAAAGGTATAACTCTGTGAGTGGAATGCACATGTCGCAAGGCAGTTCCTGGGAAATCTTCTTTCCAGTATCTATCTGACGATATTTACGTTTTCGTCATAACCCTCCAAGCACTCCCGAGTATCCGTAAGCTGACTAACCTAAAACAGTGTTGGGCTACTGTTCAATGAAAACAGATGCTTAACTGTGTGAGTAGCCTTCACACGACCTAGAGCAGTTTCACAGAAAGTTTCCTTGTGGTTTTCATCCGAGGTTATTTCTTTTTCAAAATATTCTTAAGTGTGTTCCCAAATGTCCTTTCTGAGGTTCCAAAGAAACAGTGATTTCAAACTGCTCAATACAAAGAATGATTTAACTCTGTGAGATGAAGACCCATATCACGAAGCAGTTGCCCCGAAATCTTCTCTCCAGTCTTCATCAGAAGACGTATCCTTCTCACCATATGCCTCCAGGGGCCATTTAATATCCCTTCACAGATTCCTCAAAGACAGAATTTCCAAATTGGACAACGTAGTGTAAGCTTTAACTCTCTGAAATGAATGCACCAGTCAGAGAGCAGTTGCCTGGAATGCTTCTCTCTGGGTTTTATTTCAGGATATTTCTCTATTTGCCATACTCTAAAATGCTCTGCAAAATATCACTTTTTCAGTTTTACAAGAACAGTGTTGAAACACTGCCTTATGAGAAAAGAGGTATAACTCCCTGAGTGAAATGCACACGTCACAAAGCAGTTTCTCAGAAATCTTCTCTCCAGTTTTTATCTGTAGATATCTCATATTTCCCCCTCAGGCTTGAATGTGCTCTCGTATGTCCATTCACGAATCCGTCCATGACGCAGTTTCAAAACTGCATAATAGAAAGAAAGTTTTATCTTTGTGAGATGTATAGACATATTAAAACAAAGCAGTTTCATAGAAAGCGTTTTTCCAGTTTTTGTCTAGGGATATTTCCTCTTTCACCATAGCCATCCCTAAACTCCCAAATTTCACCTGGTAGCTTTTTGTCCAGATGGAATTTCTCAATCCTCTATGAGAAGAAAAGCATAACTCTGTGAGTGGAAAGCACACATCAAAAAGCAACTTCTGGGAAATTCTTGTCCCCAGTATCTATCAGAAGCCATTTCCGTGTTCACTGTAAGCCTCAAGGGTTCCCGAGTATCCTTAGCTGACTATCCTAAAACAGTGTGAGAATACTGCTCAATGAAAACAGAAGCTTAACTGTGCTAGTGCACTTCACGTGACCTAGAGCAGTTTCATAGAAAATTTCCTTCTGGTTTTTATTGGAGGATATTTCTTTTTCAGCTTATTCTTAAGAGCGTTCCCAAATGTCCTTTCTCAGGTTCCACAGAAACAGTGATTTCAAACTACTCAATCCAAAGAATGATTTAACTGTACGAGATGAATACACACATCACAAAGCAGTTGCTTCAAAAACTTATCTCCACTTTTCATCGGAAGACGTTGACCTTTCTCACCACAATACTCCAGTCTCCACTGAATATCGCACCACAGATTCCTCAAAGGCAGAGTTTACAAACTGGGCAATGTAGCGTAAACTTTACCTCTCTGAAATGAATGCACACGTCAAAGAGCAGTGTCCTGGAACACTTCTTAATGGGTTTTATTTCAAGATATTTCACTTTTCGCCACAGTCTTCAATGCCCTGCAAAATATCACTTCCTCAGTTTTACAGGAACAGTGTTCAAACTCTGCTTTATGAGAAAAGAGGTATAACTCCCTGAGAGGAATGCACACATCACAATTTAGTTTCTTAGAATGCTTCTCTCCAGTGTTTATCTGAAGATGTCTCCTATTTCCCAACAGGCTTGAATGTGCCCCTAATGTTCCTTCGTGAATCCATCCATGAGGGAGTTTCAAAACTGCGCAATACTAAGAAAGTTTTTTCTATGTGAGATGACTAGACATATCTATCACATAGTAGTTTCACAGAAAGCTTCTTTCCAGTTTTTGTCTGAGGATATTTCCTTTTTCTCATAGCCGTCCATATACCCTCGAATGTCCCCTAGTATCTTTTTGTCCAAAAGTCATTCCGAAATCCTTCATGAGAAAAAAAGTATAACACTGTGAGTGGAATGCACAGGTCACAAAGCAGTTCCTCGGAAATCTTTTCTCCAGTATCTATCTGAACATATTTCCGTTTTCACCGTAAACCTCAAAGGCAGCCAAGTATCCCTTAGCTGAGTAACCCAAAACAGTGTTAGAATACTGCTCGATGAAAGTACAAGCTAAACTGTGCAACTGGAATTCACGTGACCTAGAGCAGTTTCACAGAAACTTTCCTTCTGGGGTTTATCGGAGTGTATTTCTTTTTCAGCATATTCTTAAGAACGTTCCCAAATGACCTTTCTCAGGTTCCACAGAAACATTGATTTCAAACTGCTCAATCCAAAGAATGATTTAATTCTATGAGGTGAATACACACATCACAAAGCAGTTGCTCCAAAAGGTTCTGTCCAGTTTTCATCGCTAGACGTTTCCTTTCTCACCACAAGCCTTCAGGCGCCACTAAATATCCCTTCACAGATTCCTCAAAGACAGAGTTACCAAACTGGGCAATATAGTGTAAGCTTTACCTCTCTGAAATGAATGCACACGTCAGAGACCAGTTTCCTGGAACACTTCTTTCTGGGTTTTATTTCAGGATATTTTACTTTTCACCATAGTCTTCAAAGCGCTAAAAATTATCAGTTTTTCAGTTTTACAGGAACAGATTTCAAACACTGCCTTATGAGAAAAGAGGTATAACTCCCTGAGTGGAATGCACACATCACACAAAGCATTTTCTCAGAAAGCTTCTCTCCAGTTTTTATCTGAAGATTTCTCCTTTCTCACCATACCGCTGAATGTGCTCCCGAATGTCCCTTCGTGAATCTGTCCATGACTCAGTTTCAAATCTGCGAAATAGAAAAAAAGTTTTATCTATGTGCGATGAACAGACATGTCTATCACAAAGCAGATTCACAGAAAGATTCTTTCAAGTTTCTGTCTAAGAATATTTCCTTTTTCACCTTGGCCATCCATATACTCCCAAATTTCCCCTGGTAGTTTTTCTCCAAATGAGACTCCCCCAATCCTCTATGAAAAGAAAAGTATAACTCTGTGTGGAATGTACACGTCACAAAGCAGCTACTTGGAAATATACTCTCCAGTATCTCTCTGAAGATATTTCGATTTTCACCGTCTCATAGCACTCCCGGGTATTCCTTCGCTGACTAACCTAAAACAGTGTTAGAATAATGCTCAATGAAAACATAAGCTTAACTGTGCAAGTGGAATTCACGTGACCTAGAGCAGTTTCACAGAAAGTTTCCTTCTGGTTTTTATCAGAGGGTATTTTTTTTTTTTCAGCATATTCTTAAGAGCATTCCCAACGTCCTTTCTCAGGTTCCACAGAAACTGATTTCAAACTGTTGAATAGAAAGAATGATTTAACTTTATGAGATGAATACACACATCACAAAGCAGTTGCTCCGAAAGCTTCTATCCAGTTTTCATCAGAAGACGTTTCCTTTCTAACCACAAGCCCACGGGCACCACTTCATACCCCATAACAGATTCCTCAAAGGCCAGATTCTTCATCC